>NC_058086.1:174520389-175120389 GCF_014858855.1 Bufo gargarizans | reverse complement strand
ATGGTCTTTGTATATTTTCCTGGATCAATAACATCTCATTTGGTCAACAGGAAATGCTAGCAGAATGCTTGGGTGAATAGGGAGAGGAATTACCAGTAGAAAGAGGGAGGCGCTCATGCCGCTCTACAGAGCACTAGTGAGACCTCATTTGGAGTATTGTGCTCAGTACTGGAGACCATATCTCCAGAAGGATATTGATACTTTGGAGAGAGTTCAGAGAAGAGCTACTAAACTGGTACATGGATTGCAGGATAAAACTTACCAGGAAAGGTTAAAAGACCTTAACATGTATAGCTTGGAAGAAAGATGAGACAGAGGGGATATGATAGAAACTTTTAAATACATAAAGGGAATCAACAAGGTAAAAGAGGGGAGAATATTTACAAGAAGAAAAACTGCTACAAGAGGACATAGTTTTAAATTAGAGGGGCAAAGGTTTAAAAGTAATATCAGGAAGTATTACTTTACTGAGAGAGTAGTGGATGCATGGAATAGCCTTCCTGCAGAGGTGGTATCTGCAAATACAGTGGAGGAGTTTAAGCATGCATGGGATAGGCATAAGGCCATCCTTCAGATAAGATAGGGCCAGGGGCTATTCATAGTATTCAGTATATGGGGCAGACTAGATGGGCCAAATGGTTCTTATCTGCCGACACATTCTATGTTTCTGTGTCTCTACATGCTAGCATCACCACTAAAGCCAATAATCGGCTGCAGCAAGTGCTGTTACAGAATTTCATCTCAGTAAGCAAGGAATGGTGGGACCACCATACCACTGACGCTGGAATGCCAGAAGATTTAACATGTGAATAATATTTGTTTTTCACTTACTGCAGCTAATTTTATTTTTTATACTTTCATGCAACCCCTTTAAATAACCCTCCAGAAAAACTAAACACGTCCAGATTTCTCCAAAGTTTACAGTTGATCACTGAGGTCCCAGCAGGGGGACACTTTGTCATCAGGTCATTGTTGAGGGACCATTCTAAAAAAGTAGAAATTGGCCAGAGCAGCTTATTACTGCTATTTTTTAAAATTGAAACGTATGGAAACCTTTTCCCAAGAGCAGCGCTGTGGGTAATTTTGTTGGGAAATGCAAATTATTGACATTCACAGCCATTAATTTCAGATGAGAAACATAACCGAATGCATGGATAATAGGAGAGAAAATTCAATCAAAGCATAGAATTCAAAAGGTACAAAGTCTTGCAAATGAACACTATCTGCCTTATTAGTATTTACTTGTAGAGCCGTGTTTTACCATTTGGATGTGAAATCTCAGGCTGTTTAAATGTCAACATGTTTGTTCAAGACGTATGAATGACAGAAGGCATTTCCAACTCAAGGAAAATATTGATGCTGGTATTAAAAGTTTACAGTTACAGGACACACATGGAGGTGAAAATTCTTCTTATACATTTTAACACAAGAATGTGCAAAGAATAAAAGGGTCACTAACTCTAGATGTAATTTGAGATTACAATAGGGCCTTCTGACATTTTCTGGGTTCACATTACGTTTTTGCTCTACTTTTAACATATATGATTGGGAAAAAAAGGACACAAAAGCATAGTACACCACGCTTTTCTATCCTGCAGAGTCCAGTACAAAAAAGTATACTTTAAGGTGTACGTTTTGGAACGCTATGGCATCCACAAGAGGCATCCGTTTAACATTTACGTTTTTGTATATGTTAAACATAAGAATAAAATGTGATGTGAACCCAGCCTTAGACACTCCCTACTTGCTAGAAGGGCTCCTCAACAATAAGTTAGGTCTAAAAAAGACGGTGTGGTGTGGGCAGGGAAGGGGATGGGCTGGCAGGCCCGTCTCATTCACCATTTTCACCATTTTCAGCTAGGAAGCTGTCTTACATTTAGAAGCAGCGGTGGATCTGCCAAAATTATGAAGAGGCCAGTGGATCCACCGCCAGTGCAGGACCTTATTAAGGCCGGCATCCAAAACGCCAGTCTTAATAAATGCGCCCCAAAGTGTTCCACCACTCAACTGTGATCAACTGTAATCCTGTAAAACTGGCAGTAAGTGTTCAATTTCCCTGCAGCGCCACCACAGGGGAAATCAAGTACTACAGTGTGCCTATTTAAATCAAGGGGTTGTCTATGTAATGCAGAATGGGTCCTCCAAAAGGAGATATGGTCTCTGTAACTACTTTTCATTCTGGCAATGAGATGAGTTTCCTTAAAAGGGTATTCCTTAAAAGGGTATATAAAATGGTTTTTCTAAATTAGGAAATCCTTTTTTAGGTGCTCTGTATTTTTTTATAGTCTGGTAGATAGACTTCCACAATGGTCTACTAATGTGAAGACTATTAACAGTGGTCCCAGCATAAAAAAATAACTGATGACACATACCAGCTATGAAGAACAAGTGCCATGAACATCTTTTGGGGGCAATTTTTATTATTGTTGCATTGCACTTATTATGGGTGAAAAAATGTTTTAATTGATTTTATTTTTTAATTTCCAACAGTTTTTCTTTTACAGCCTCACCTTAAGTGCATTTGCAGACTAGCAGGCTTTCTGTTTTATACTGAATCCATCAGAGAGCTGTATCTCTGAACACCTGACAGCTCATAAACACTCATTTAAGCTAAATTCTTAATAAACTGGTAGGAGTTTAGCTATAATAAGTGTCTATGAGCTGTCATGAGTTCACAGAAAATGGCTACAGATTCAGAGCAGTTCTCTGTAGTAAAAATCAGCAAATGACTTGAAGTGAAATAAAAGAAATACCGTTGAACATTTGTAATAAAGACCACTTTGAAAAAAAGATTTCTCGTCCAAAATGAGTAAACTGACGTCACGACTTGTATCAACTAGAGTGGGCGTGGCTAAGCTCTATTCAAGTAAACAGAGCTTAGCCGCGCCCACTCTAGTTGATACAAGTCGTGACGTCAGTGGGCGGACGGCCCGGCGGTAAACAGTGAGAAGGCGGCGGCGCTGCTGGAGCTGATCGGCGGGGGTCCCGGGTGTCGGACCCCCGCCGATCAGAAGCTGATGATCTATCCAGAGGATAGATCATCAGTTAATTGAAAGTGCAGAACCCCTTTAAGCATATAGAGACAACATATCAGGCTAAAGTATAGTGTAGTGTATATAGTTGTACATGGTGTATATGGCTTAGTAGGAATATAGCCAGAATACTACCATTATACGCCTACAGAAGTTAGAATTGTGTTGCTATTTACAAAGAAGATATGATTTAGATCTGCTTGGTATAATAAGTTTTCAAAAATATAAATGTGTAATGGCACCTGTAGATTTACTGCACTTTCTCTTTCATTGGGTACATAAAATGAAATATTGAGAGTATGAAATAAAATAAAATGTGTTTTTCATCTTCAATAAAAAAAAAAAGGGCCGTTGTTTAAAGTGCAATTTTCTGTCCGGCACCTTGTGTCATAAAAATAAACAATTCTTTTTCTGCCAAAATTTTGCAGCTTTCAGCATCATATTTCACATATTTAGGGCAGAAAATATTGCGGCGAGTAAGTAAAAGCTCTAATTCAAAGCTGGAGTTGATTTCTGTTCACACATTCATACATCCAATGTCTGCCTCTGTAATTCGCTGCAGGCCCCAACTGTCTGCTGAAGTGTTCGGGGAAGGAATATTTTAGTGAACCAGACACTGATTAATTACAAGTATGGTATGAAATGGTTTTCACTTTGACAACAAAATATATCCTAAATGTCAGAAGGACTTTAGATCTATAAGAATACCAACTCAACTGGACGTCATACTTGAGAATATACTTGCCACTACTCTATGATACAAGAAATGCGCTTTCTTTTTTCTCAATGACCTCAATCTCAACTCAGTTTTTCTCACCGGTATCATAAATTATGGTTTGTTGGTGAGACATATAGCATGACATCCCGGGAAGAGTACATAGAAGAGAAATATTGCTTCAAAGGCCTACATTGTTCCACAAAACAAAGACATGAACGTGCTCTTCTGTGTATGAATATTATGTAGGTGCAAATTGGAGGCTATAAAAAAAGAGGGCTCTCAACCTCAATTGTTTTAAGAGTATGTTTAGGCTCCAGAATTGGTATTATTGAAGGAATATCTGGTTTAAACGAATATATTGCATGTTTAGATATCAGTAACATCATTGCTTCTAGATCACCTGACGAATGGGCCATTCAATACAACAGTGACCCTAAACGTGGCAGAAAATTCACGAAGGAATGGAATAGGGTGCTTGAACTCGTTAAAGGGAATCTGTCACCCTGATTTCAGAATATTATCTACAATAATCCATGTGTAGTACTACAGATAAGGAGTCCAGATCACTATCTTTTATTTTCCTACTGCCCCTGTTTCTCCCACTGTCAGCACCCAAAGCTGAACTGAAATACACAGTCTGGACTGATGTGCTGTTCCAACATAATGGAGAATACTCATGCACATGGGAACAGCTGATCAGTGGTGGTACAGGGTGTTGGACCCTCACCAATTGGATATTAATGACCTATCCTAAGGTTAGGTCTTCAATATCAGGAGGCTGGAAACCCCCTTTAAATCCATACCTAATAGATGTTGGGCGGAATTTCAAAGGGCTGTGCATGTATGAATAGGCTGCCATCAACACAGCAAGCAGCAAAGCACATTTTTCTCAAAAAAGTCTCAAAATATTTTCACTATGAGACATTTATAGCATTGTAATTTCCCCAAAAAAGTCTAGTTGATATCAATAACCAATAAAACTGATTGTAACGTGGATTTAAGATGTTTTTTTCCTTTATAGAGATAACTAGTTGCTGCACTGAAAGTTATGAAAGTTAGTGGATATTATAACCCTATCTCATCACCCATCAACACAAACTGCCCAATTGTGCCCACCTTCATCTGTTTGAGTTGATGGACTGTGATGCCACCCATGTTACACATTTAAGAAGTTGTTCTTATCAGGTCCCAGGAGAAGACAGCAGAGATGGCTTCTCTTTGAAGCAAGGAAATAGAGAAAGAGATAGAGAACTAAGGATTATTTGCAGCATCCTGCTCCAAGAGTCGCGTATACTGCAAAGTGGCAGAGAATATTGTATTTCTGTAAGCACATGATAATAATAGGTCATATCTCACTGCCACCACTAGATGGGGCTGGTGTCACCCTCTATATAAGAAGAGGAGTGAGTCCGTATAATACAGAGAGTTCAGTGAGTGTAGTCTAATCCAGTCGGAGTCTAAACCAAAAAAGAGTGAAGATGTAGAGCTGACATCTTAGCTCATCCTGGACTTGGATTCACTCAGGGTATATCCATAACCTCTCTTAAGCAGACTAGATAATATAGAGGTGTAGAGCAAGACCTGTAGAGGTCAGTAGTCTACAAATGACTTATTTGACTCTACAGCACCCATGTTCAGGAGAAGACTCCAATGCCTGAGCACACACCAATTACAGTTTGGCGCACCTGTATGTACCTCCACATCCCAAGGTGGAAACGTGGTAGCTGAAGTCAGTTAGAAAACTGCAGGATAAAGAAGATTGCTTAAAACATCTAAAGAGACACCAGTTTGGCCTAGGGTTATCTCTGCAGCTGTGAGAACTGTGAAATCCATGGAAATGGTGCTTGTGAAACATTTGCCAGTCCATGCATGCCGAACCTGTGATTAATGTACCAGAACTGTACTTCAGTACAGAATTGTTTGCTGTTAACTTTGACTCATTATTTCTACTCTACATTTACACCTCAAGGTGATGACATCATGACAACAGGGACCCTGCCTTGCACCATAAAACATCAGGGCCACTTCAACCAACATCAGGCTGGAGAACCCCAAACCAGAGTGTGCCCCGAAGGGAAGAACCAGTGCCGTTAATACAGAAACCATATTGCTAAATTTGCCAGAACCAGGATAACCCTTAAATCTAAAAAGGGTTTTCTAGGATATTTATATTGATGGTCTATCCTCAGGAAAGACTATCAATACCTGATCAGTTTAGACACCCAGCATCCCCACCAATCAGCTGTTCCCGAGTAGCTCCGTTACTGAACATAGGAGCTGTAACTACTCAGCTCCATCCACTATGTATTGCTGTGTGAATGTTCTAATTCACTTCAATATATGCTGTGCAGCTGTGTAGGTCCAGTTTCTGGTGCCAGAGTTACTTGGGAACAGCTGATTTTCAGGGATGTGCTCATCAGCTGTATAGTTCCAACACCCATTTCTGGCACAGGAGCTACTTGGGAACAACTGATCAGTCTGGGTGCAGACCTCTGCCAATCTCATATTAATGGCCTATCCTGAGTATAGGCCTTCAAATACAAAAATCCTGGAAAATCAGTTTCATTAAGTGGGGGTATTGAGGCAAAGTTGGTCTGACTTTCAACTAGCGTTGGACTTGCTCACCAGAGTAATAAAGCGCCCAGACTCCAATACCATAGTGGTCCCCAAAGGTCCCTGAGAAAAAAAAGGCATCTAAAGCTGCCTTTGGAGACAATGCATTGCCACTGGGGTCTATTTCTATGAATCAAAACCCATTAGACTTTATTGATGGGTTCTGAGAATAATATTCTCTGGTGGGCCCAAGAAACTAAAGTCTGACCCTGCTTTGAACCTTTAAGACATGTCATATAAATAACCAAATTAAATTTTCTACTGTTCAGGCATTTTTCAGCAAGTGTTTTCACACTGGTACAGAAATAGTAAGTAGGCATTAAGTAATTTTATAAACTAAAAACAGACCATGCAACGACATGTATAGCATGCATAAAAACTAGTACAACAAATGGTCGCAGTAACCAATCAGACTTGGGTGGTTTTAAAGTTAGACCAGAAATGTTGTTGAGTGTAAGGAGTCAAGGGCAAAACCCGAACAAATATAGTTGGATGATGTAGTGAAATGGCTACATTTACAGCTTTGGGTTACTAGAGGCAACAGAACATAGGCAGAGTTTTAAAAGCACCTTATATTGGTAATTTTTTTATTATAAACTTTGGTTTATCAGTTTTTATGCATTTGTGTCTTTTTGGTTATTCACATCATTTTGTGTGCTATATTTATTCATGAATTGGCGTTTTAGTTCATGCATTTCTACTTTCATATACTCTGCATTTACATTCATAATCTTATTCATCACATTCATGTTCTTTCACTTCTAATTGCATGTTCTTTCATCACACTCTTATTCATACACTGGTTGTCTGCTCAGTCATAGTTTCTTCTCATTCGTTTTCCTTCACTTTTTCTTTACTATGACATTTACCACACTTACACATATTTATTTTGGTCTCTTTGCTCTTTTGTGTTGCTTGTTTCAATCTGATCCACTGGTTCAGTGCAGACGTGCACCCATTCTTAGTAACCAGGCTCCAGCCAGGCACCTATGTTATGACAATAACACAGCTCTGCATCAAGTGGCTATCCCAGATAGCGATGTATGGATTCATCAAGGGTGGGAGTTATGTCTCTTTTTTCTTTCTGTCTTGCTAAAGTCCTTGCTCAGTAGAATCTATGGTGGGCAATAGTACAATGGTGGCTGTTGTGTCCACTGTGGGATACATGGTTTCGATGGCAAATCTGCCCAGGAAGTATCCAACTATAAAGGGTGACCTAACAGTGTACCTTACTTGCAGCAAAGTCTACATGACTGTAGCGGCAGATTACTATTCTGACTGCTATGCTAAGCCATGCAGAGTCCAAGTTCTCCAATTCTCTCCTTTTTCTTTCTTACAATCTCTTTCTGTAGGTCTTGCAGAGCTATCTTACCTAGGCCTAAGAAGAGGGAGCTTAAGGTATAGCTTTTCTTCTCTCTGAACTGTAACTAAAACTCACTAGAGCTAGGGGTAGAACCAGCCACCAAATAGCAACTTCCCACAAAGGGCCGTGTCAGAGTAAGTTAACTCTGTCACTACCATACAGAGCTATACTGGGATTATACAAAGGATAACATTACATTGCATAACATTAAAGAACAAACCATTTGCAGATACCCTGGTTCTGGGGTGCTGCACATTGATCTATAGCTTCTCAGCATAATTTATTAACATCTCCATTGAGGCACAGTATATGTTTTGATTAGAGATGAGCAAATTTATTGAAAATTCTATTCGGTTGCTTTGCCGAATTTTACCCAAAAATTAGCTTCGTGACGAATTACTCTGTCATGAAGCGCATTTTTTGTATGTATCGGGTGCAATGACAGGGAGCTGCGATAGCACCGCCCCCTTCATTGTACCCCTCAGATGCCGCGTTCATACATGATCTCGGCATCTGAGTGTAAAATTAATAATAATAATTCAAACTTAAAAATCAAACTTACTGCCTCCATTTTCTCGAGACGGGCGGGCCGCCGCCATCTTGTTTGAAGATCTCGGACGAAATCCTGTGCTGCGCAAGATTACGTCATCACGCCGGCTGGAGTGGTGACGTATGACGTCATCACGCTGGCCGGCGTGATGATGTAATCTCGTGCCCCACGGGATTTCAGCCGAGATCTTCAAGCAAGATGCAGGCTGGTGGCCCGTCGCGAGCAAATAGAGGAGTTAACTTTAAATTTTTTCGTTTTTTTTATTATTTCAGGTTAAATCGATTCACTGACATAAAGCACGAGGAAATTCGGCTTCTAGGCAAATCAAATTTATCCTAAAATTCGGATTGAATTTCACTTTGTGGGATTCGATTTGCTCATCTCTAGTTTTGACCAAAATACGCCCACTCACCACGTCAAAATGGCCTTTTATGATTGTGGCCCTACTTTAATTTGGCATTTAATACTATAAATTATGCTGAGAAGCAGAGTGAATTGTGCTGAGAAGTAATAGATCAGGGGTAGGCAACCTCTGGCACTTCCGGATTTGTGAAACTACAACTTCCAGCATGCATATTTGCTCTGCTCATTTCAGAACTCTCATAGAAATAAATGGAGAATGCTGGGAATTGTAGTTTCACAACAGCTGGAGTGCCGAAGGTTGCTGTCCCCTGCCATAGATCAATGCATAGCTTGTTGATGTGCAATCCATGTTTTCTTTGGTGTCACAGCAGATGTTGACAGCAGGGGACCTGAGCAAGGCAGCTGAGGCTGGGGAGCAAAGGAGCCAGGGACTATTCCCTTACGTCCTACCAGCAGCACAGATGGGGTTAACTGCCCCTGTGGACTGGTAGGACCGGCGGAATTTTAATGAGCCCAAGAACCAATAAACGATCTTCAGCTCCCTGAAAAGGAGGAGATCACCCCCCAGCCCACCGTGTTTTTTTCTGTCCTCTGGACAGGTGGACTGGCGTATCGCTCCCCCTCAGGGAGCTGAAGAGTGCTTAGGGGCTCTTTTTTCCTTAAGCTAAAGCATCGCTTTTTTCCTGCTTTCAGTGCCTTTATTTTAGGCCTGATCGCGGCGATTTTTTGTCGCTGGGGTACCGTCGGGGAAGGGGGTGTCCCCTCCCCTCTTCTTTCATCTCAGCATGCGGTGTCCCGTCTCTCCAACCGCATGTGTGCGGCGCTATGGGCGCCGCCATCTTCCGGAAGTGACGCGCACTGGGTGCGCTACGTCACTTCCGGTTTTCCGGAGCGATGCGGTGAGGTTGTAAAACTCACCATTTCTATTAACTGTCTCCTTATAAAAGACATCCTGGGATCCCAGGATTAAATCTAGGGAGACATTTAGAACAGCTGAGCCATTATAGGCTCTGTTATTTTGCTGGGCTAATTACGATCAAGGAACCGCCCAAGGGGCGGGGCTTCCTCCTTTAAAGCACCCAAGAGCCTGTCAGTCAGTGCTCTGGTTGCGTCGCTTTCACAAGTTAGCTCCAGAGTTCCCTGTGCCTTGAGATATTTCATATTGCTTGGCTTGGGGTTTGTTGTTCCTCTTTTTCACAGCTCTAATTTCTTCTAGTGCTGGTGGGCCCCCTTAAGGTCTTGTTTCTCCACCTCCAGGTATTGTAGGTGTTATGACCTGTTTTTTTCTTTCCAATTACAGACTATGGCTTCCCCTAAGGATCCGGATCAGCGGAAGGCTGGGGCCAAAGGAAGCATTTGGCGTGTTACGAATGTAACACACCCTTAGATGACGGCTGTCCTTACTCCAGATGTGAGAATTGTCGCACGGCATCCACGGAACCCACAATGCAGGAGATGTTCCAGTGGACAAAAACATACGTGGATGATTCCATTAAGGGAGTGGTACGGCTGCTTAATGAGAGGCTACCAGGTCCCTCTCAGACTCCCATGGAGGTGGTCGCACCGGTCGAAAGACCTACCCCCTGTTCTGTGGGGTCTTCTTCCGAGGAAGAAGAATTTACTTCTTGCTTTTTCCCTCCAGAAAAGACGCAGAAGTTACTCAAGTCCATCAGGTCGGGGGACCAGGATGTTGACATGGGGGAGTCTTCCGATCCCGCCGGACGGACACAGCGTGTCTTTAGAGCGGATGAGACCCTCCTCTCTGTGATGCGCACAGAGTGGAGACAGCCTGAGAAAGGTCCAGTACTCACCAGAAAATTCAAACTTATGTACCCGATGGCTAAACCCTTGGTGGAATCATGGGGTTCCGTTCCCAAGGTGGACATGGCTATAGCCAGGTTGTCCCGGCGCACTCTAGTTCCTGCAGACGATGGGTCTAGTCTGCAGGACCCTCTAGACCGGAGGGCAGAGTGCACCCTTAGAAGGAGTTACGCGGCGGCTGCTGCCTCCGCATCAACTTCAATTGCGGCCACGGAGGTAGCCGCCTATTTACGCTCCAGGCTCAACCAAATCCAGACGGACGTGGATCAGAGCGTGTCAAGAGATGACATCCTGGCAGCCTTCAAGTCAGCCAATCTGGCTATGGACTTTCTGGTCGATTCCACCCAGATGCAGTTGAAGCTGGCCGCCAAAACTATGGCCCTAGTTTCAGCTGCCCGCAGGCCACTTTGGCTGAAACCATGGATCGCTGACAACGCGTCCAAGTTCAACCTTTGTGGGCTCCCCTTCGAACCGGATAGGCTGTTCGGGTCCGAATTGGACAAGATAATGGAGGGGCTCTCCGATAAAAAGGGGAAGAGCCTCCCCCAGCAGCCCTTTCGGGGACGCCCCAGACAGGAGAAGAAGCGCGAAGGTCGTCCGGGGCAGCAGTCTAGGCGCAGAGATTGGGGGGGGCCGTCTCGTAAATATTCAAGACGCTCCCGTAAACCCACCAGGGAGGCAAAACCCTCCTGACTATGGGCCTCCTCGAGGCTCTTGGATAAGCCCTGCTGCCCCTGCAGTGTCTCCTCTAGATTTTCCCGTACCCCTCCCCCAGATTCCCGTGGGGGGCCGTCTTACCCATTTCAAAGACTCTTGGAGCCGGTTGATTGCAGACCCCTGGGTCCAGGACATAGTTTCCGTCGGGTACCGGGTAGATCTCATCTCTCTCCCCCCAGAGAGATTCATCGCCAACACGAAATTTCGGGTCTGCCAAACAAGTGGTCCTAGAATCTTACATTCAGGACTATATCTCCAAGGGAGCCCTAGAGGAGGTGCCGGCAGGGGAGAGGGGTCTAGGGATTTACTCACCAGTGTTCCTGGTTCCCAAAAGGACGGGAGATCTCCGGATGATTATCGACTTGAGATTTCTCAATCGATTTATAAGAAAAACAAGGTTTCGCATGGAAACCATAAGGTCAGTCAGCCATATCCTCAACTCTGGGGACGTCATGGCCACTCTGGACCTCAAGGATGCGTACCTTCACATCCCGATCCATTCCGTGTCCCGGAAACTCCTCAGGATCGCGGTCCAGATTTCAGGGGTCCGCAGGCACTTTCAGTTCGCCGCGCTTCCCTTCGGAATCTCTTCTGCCCCCCTTATCTTCACCAAGGTGGTGGTGTCGGTGGTGGCAGCCTTGAGACTTCAAGGACTGACCATTATTCCTTATCTGGACGATTGGCTTTTCAAAGCCTCTTCAGTTCCGGTCCTTACCCACCATCTTCAGATCGCAATCTCCTTTCTCCTCCGCCTGGGCTGGATTATCAACTGGCAGAAGTCGAATGTGAGCCCATCGACTTCAATCCATTATTTAGGATTCGTGGTCGACTCTATGGAGATGTCCCTCCGGTTGACTCTAGAAAGGAAAGCGCGGATTCAGGACCTGGCAAAGGTCCTTTATGTCCCTCGTCGAGTCTCTATCCGGACTCTTATGAAGATGCTGGGGCTCATGTCAGCGGCTGCGGACGCAGTCCCTTGGGCGCTATGGCACCTCCGTCCTCTTCAGTCGGAGGTCTTACACTTATGGAACGGCAGCCCTGCGGGGCTAGATTCCCTGTGCTCCCTGTCCGGTCAAACCCGGTATTCCCTCAGATGGTGGTTTCGGCTACCAGCAGGGAAGTCTATGACCCAACCAGCTTGGGTCATATTGACTACAGACGCGTCCCTTGTAGGCTGGGGCGCTCACCTGGACGGATCCCCAATACAGGGATCTTGGTCCCCTCTGGAGCGGCGTCTTTCTTCCAATCTTCGCGAGATGCGAGCTATCCGGCTAGCCCTCCTTCACTTCGCCCCTCAGATTCGGGGCAAAGCGGTGAAAGTCCAGTCAGACAATATGACTGCGGTTCTCTATATAAACAAACAGGGAGGCACAAGGTCATTGCCCCTTCTATCAGAGATCGGGGTGATCCTTCGGTGGGCAGAGTTGAACCTTTCCCATTTATCTGCCGTTCATATTCGAGGCTCCCTCAATATGATAGCGGACCGCTTAAGTCGAGGTTTACCGACCATGGAGTGGTCTCTGCATCCGGAGATCTTCAGGCAGCTAGTTCACAGTTGGGGTATGCCAGAGGTGGATCTCATGGCAACCAGGTTCAACGCCAAGGTGCTGAGGTTCTGTTCCCTGTACAGGGAAGACAACCCCCTGGCGATAGATGCTCTGTCGATACCGTGGAGGTTCAGGCTGGCTTACATCTTCCCTCCGTTTTCCATGATACCGAGGGTATTGATGAAAATCCGTCAGGATCAGGCCTCGGTAATAGCCATCATACCGTTTTGGCCCAGGAGATCCTGGTTTACCCAGCTCATTCAGATGAGTCGGGGACAATATTGGAGACTCCCCCCGGAGCAGACCCTGGTGTCGTGGGACACTCACCTCTGCCCAGATCTGCACAGGTTCAACCTGACAGCCTGGAGGTTGATCAGTCCCTTCCCAACATAGAAGGGCTTTCCGAGTCGGTCCTGAGAACGTTGTCGCATTCCCGAGCAGAGTCTACAAAGAAGGCCTACTCCAGGATCATGAGAATCTTCGTGGCATGGTGTGATTCCAAACAGGTGGCGTCCGCAGATCCGCCCCTTCCTGCGATACTACAATTCCTTCAAGATGGATTAGACAGAGGCCTATCTCCAGCTACCTTGAAGGTACAGATTTGTGCCATCTCGGCCTGTCTCAACAGGCCATATTCTCGGGACCCACTCATCAAACGCTTCCTGAAGGGAGCTGAGAGACTAAAGCCTACTATACTGAAACCTATTCCCCAGTGAGATCTTTCAGTAGTGCTCAGGGGGCTAGCATCTCCCCCCTTCGAGCCTTTGGAGGAGGTAGATTTCAAATTTGTAACTTTAAAGATGGTCTTTCTTCTGGCTATAGCTTCAGCCAAAAGAGTCTCTGAATTGCAGGCTTTCTCTGCAATTCATCCATACATTATCTTCCTACAGGATAGAGTGCTCCTGAAGTTTTTACCATACTTCAGACCTAAGGTGCCTACCTTTCAAAACATCAACCAGGTAATCTCTTTACCAGTTTTGTTTACAACCTCCTCCTCTGATACTCCAGCTAGAGACCCACTGGATATTTCAAGATGCCTCCAGATCTATGTGGATAGATCCAGAGAGTTCAGGATAGATGAGAATCTCCTTATCCTGTTTGCCGGTAAGTCTAAAGGCCTGTAAAGCGTCTAAAGCCACCATTAGTCGCTGGATCAAGGAGGCCATTAGGGAAGCCTTTGTCTCCCAATCCTTAGATCCTCCCGAGTTTGTGAGAGCCCATTCTACTAGGGCGGTCTCCACCTCGGTTGCGGAAAGAAGCCTTCTCCCCTTAGAGTTGATCTGCAAGGCGGCCTCCTGGAGCTCTGAGTCAACCTTCATCTCCCATTATAGGATAGATGCTAGGATGGCAGAGTTTTCGGCTTTTGGGCAGACTGTTCTTAGTTCTGCCAGGCATGAGGACCCTCTCTAGGGGATTCTTCTTGCTATCTCCCCATCTGTGCTGCTGGTAGGACGTAAGGGAATCGTTAATTTCTAACGATAATTTGTTTTCCCTTAGTCCTAACAGCAGCACACAAATATCCCACCCTAGATACATTATGCTTGTTAAAAACACGGTGGGCTGGGGGGTGATCTCCTCCTTTTCAGGGAGCTGAAGATCGTTTATTGGTTCTTGGGCTCATTAAAATTCCACCGGTCCTACCAGTCCACAGGGGCAGTTAACCCCATCTGTGCTGCTGTTAGGACTAAGGGAAAACAAATTATCGTTAGAAATTAACGAGTGATGAGCGGCAGGGGTCATATTTGAATTCCCGATAATTCGCAAATATTTTGTAGAAAATTCATCATATATTCGCGAATTCATATAATCGTTATATTCAACTTTTTTTTTTTACGGGAAAATCGGCAAGGTAATGATCGTGTAATATGCGAATATTGCACACTCAATACAGGCGTGGGTCAAAAACAAATATATAGCTCTATAGGATATAGTGCTATATATTCGTTTTTAGAATATTCATAATTTTTTCCATCTGAACACATGATTCCTCCCTACTTCTTGCTTGTGGGCCAATGAGTCATTGGCCCACAAGCAACTAAAGCAGGGAGAAATCATGACTTCACATGGAAAAAAATGACGAATATTCTAAAAATACAAATATATAGCATTATATTCAATATAGTTCTATATTTTCGTTTTTTAGAATATTCACAATTTTTTTCCATCTGAAGTCATGATTCCTCCCTGCTTAAGTTGCTTGTGGGCCAATGACTCTTAGTCTAAAAAATGAATATATAGCACTATATTTAATATAGTGCTATATATTATTATTTTTAGTATATTCGTAATTTTTTTCCATCTGAAGCCATGATTTCTCCCTGCTTAAGTTGCTTGTGGGCCACTGACTCATTGGCCCACAAGCAAGAAGCAGGAAAGAATCATGTGTTCAGATGGAAAAAAAATATTCTAAATATTTGCAAACTCTCGAAGTGCTGATATTCGCGATAAAAATTCGCTATTCGAATATTCGCGTTCATCACTACCGGGGACCAGTTGCAGGGAGCAGGTATGTATGCTTCCCTAAGCAGGTCTGCCCAGGAGGGTGGGTTTATCACGCCAATAATGAATTATTAGTGCAGCGATCTTCAGCACCAGTGTGGAAGATGGAAGTAGTTGTACTGAAGGTCCAGACGCTTCCTGGGTCATGCAGCAATAGGAAGGGTGCACCTTTTACTCCCTTGGGGACACACTCTGGTTCTACAATTCTCCTGCCTGATGGTGGCTTGGGATGCCCTTGATGGTGATGAATTGTGAGTTGCAAGAAAAGGTTCTTGGCAGCTGAAGATTATGTCGGTACAATGTGTAGGAAATAATTAGTCCAAGTTAACAGATTGGTTCTTTACTGAATAATTAAGTTCAAATACATTAGTCACACTTCTCAGTATGCAAGGATTGCCAATTCTTACACAATGTGCAAATTATCCACAGTTCTTACAGGTTGCACAGATGCAGTAGTAGTTAATAGGTCTAGGAATTTCTTTGAAGCAATTTTCCTCACACTGCACGTTTCTCTCAAGCCTTAGTATCCAGAAATAGGGATGCAACACTTCTCACTATGCAACCAAAGGGTGGACCACAGCGTCATACTAAGTTCTGCACCTTTTATACAGGTTACAATACTCACAATAAATATTACTAAAATGTCCTCAGCAGGATGTGGCTATTTATGAACTTCCACAGTGTGCTTGAAAAGTATATCTGGGCACCGTAAGAATTACATTTCCTGAAGCATGTCTGTTATGGAGTCTATAAGCTTCTTTATAGACAGGTTATCTCTACAGAGTTTCTGCTCACACCTCCTGTCAACCATAATATGCTTCACAAATATATCCTTTCTCTCTTATCTTATCTTTTTTACCTGGGGTAAATCTTTCTATCTGCCTAGTTCATTGTCCATTGCTGTGTCTTCATTCCTTCCATTTAACTGGTTCAGCTAGACTGCCCTACATTGAGGCCTAACCACTCCGTATGGGGAGGATGGCAATAGTCCCACTTAGTGGTGACAATGAAGACCTGCTCCTTACAGATTTTTACATGATAAGGCAATAATAAATGGCAAAGCATATTTTTGCAGCATACATACAGTGAAAATGCACATAAAAATCATGAACAGGAGAGGATTGCTCATTGACTCAACAGGGAGAATTCCTGGTGGATTGGACCGGTTATGACCTCATGAAGTCTATAGTAAGTCATCTAAGGTAAGCCTAAGGTACTATGTGCTACTATGTGGCTGTATGTGTAATATTAGTGCTCCATATATCACTACAGGGCTGTATATATATAATCCTAATTCTCCTTGTCAACTATTGGACTATAAATGTAATGACTGGGCTCCATATATCACTTTAGGACTGCATATAAAATAATAGCGCTCCATAATTTGAAGCTGCATATACAAGAGCACTACACCTTAGACTCTATGGCTCTAAAAATTGTAATATAACAATAATGCACACTACATAATACTGAAAAACTTTACTTATACATAATAAAATAAAAGTAGCATAGATATGTGTATATTATAAATAGAAAAAGAAAAAAAACTGGCCTCCTCATCAATCCCCTTGATAGCCAGCCACACCTCTCCAAATCTCCTCATCGGTCATAACAACACTGTTATGAACTGAGAGGAAATCAGACTAACATTAAGTGTAACAATTAACATAATTTGCAATCTCCTGAATTAAAATCACAAATTTGGACTTCTTTCATGATTAATAAGAAGCCATTATGCAATGACTTTCATTGTATATGCCCATGACTGCAGCACATGCTGCTACAATCAAGGGACTAAGTAAATCTATTACTGGAAAGTAAAACTTTTTTTCATTTCTAATTATTTTATACATATATCTGTTTCTAACACTATAGATTTTAAACTGATTCTGACAGCTAATGAAAGGAATATTCCAATGTATTTTTCATTGGCCCCATCTGCCATTAAAGTAGCTATGGCTGACAGTTTGCTGACCCACCCTACTTACTTGTGCTGCAAGTTTAAGATCACCTACAATATGTAGCAATTTTAGGATTATTTTTTTCAAGGGCCACTTTAAGTTCCCAGTCTGCCCCTGCACATGAACCAGCATTTGTTTGATTGGCTATTTAGACCTTAAATGGAATGAGTCATTAGAAAATGACTTATTTTTTCAAATCGTGTTTTCATGTTAAAAATATTTTAGGAATTTTTGGAGATAATTTACATTTTCTATGTCCCTATACTTTAAAAATAATCTCAAAATACTGTGGTCTTCACATTGGCCTCTAGGCTGAAGAATAGGAGCCACTTCTTGGACTGTACAGATCACTTTCCAGCAGTCATCCCATTATCATCACAGGGAGGATTACAATGATAAGTATTAGCTATATACAGATAACACAGGATCCACCATTCAAAATAGGTGATATCACAGCTTATCTACTCCCTCCTGACCTCTGCACAGAGCAGGCCTAGAAAACGTTCCCATAGAAGTCTATGAGGTACCCCCTCTGTCCATTGTGTCTGTGGCCTATGGGGCTGCCATCAAGTATATTTCTAAATGCTGTTAAGAACAGCTCAGGCAAGATTGCCGTTGCCATAATCACATTCAGGAAATAAAATAGAAAATCTATAATCATAAGATAAAAACACATTAGAAAAAGCAAGGATATGTGTCACTATCTGGTTTTAACTGGCAGAAAAAACTATAGGTGACAGGTTCACTTTAAGGTTTTGGCAATCATGTATTTTCTCTGGGTTTTGAACAATATACTGCAAAAAAAGAAGAAAAAAAAAGAAAAAGAAAATCGGTCAATAGACCCCCTTGCTTAGCCACCTTCTGGAAGTAATAAAAATAGACACTCTGCTCAGCACCAGTAAATTACTACTCATCTAATTCAGATATTTGAAGAGTCATCCGACAGCAATGACAGGGGCTCAGGGACAGACAGCTATATGGAAGCCTATAACTGCATGTCATCATTGGCATACATGTCAGAAAACTTCTATTAAACTGGTGAATTAGGTTCCCAAGTGGTGCAATGTACAGAAGGTGCACAACGCAAAGAACCCAGTGTAGCATAGAGTGAGCTTTTGAAAGACAGGAAATTAAAACTTAGTTGGAAAGACGCGCTCCTCCTTGATCAGCATCTGTGCCGAATCTTGATAAAGCAACGTAAGCTGCAGGAGTAAGCCGCCTTATCTGGTGTCAGAAATAATTAGGCTGGGATGAGAATAGGTGCCGTTGCTTTCTCTTTTATATTAAAAGATTGATTATCTGGAGTTATGAGATTGTTTCAAATGTATGTATCTGCTGGATGCTTATTGTGACTGGAGCTCCATGGACTTGTGTCAATGATCAGGGAGGGATACATCATTTACAAAGTCACATGAAGGCTATCACAATGACAATGTTTCTCTGTATAGTTTAAAAGTCATTTATGGTTGGGGAAAAAATAGAACAGTAAATTAGCATTTCTACTCATTATATACTGATATGTTTACAATAATATGTAGAAGTTTTAGGCAGGTGTGGAAAAAAGTAAAGTAAGAATGCTTTTAAAAATAAGTGTTAGTTTATTTTTTTATCAATTTAACAAAATGCAAAAGGAATGAATGAAAGATAAATCTAAATGCGATCAATATTTGGTGTGACCTCCCTTAGCATCAATTCTTTAGGTTCTTCCTACATGCAATTTTTGAAGGAACCTAGCAGGGAGGTTGTTCCAAAAATCTTGGAGAACTAACCACAGATCTTCTGTGGATGTAGGCTTGCTCAAATCCTTCTGTCTCTTTATGTAATCCCAGACAGACTTGATAATGTTGAGATCAGGGCTCTGTGGGGGCCATATTATCACTTCCAGGACTTCTTGTTCTTCTTTACACTAAAGATAATTTTTAATGAGGTTGGCAGTATGCTTGGGGTCGTTGTCCTGCTGCAGTATACATTTGAACCCAACTGGATGCTCCCTGATGGGACTGGATGATGAACACGTATCTACTTCTCAGCATTGAGGACACCATTAATCTTGACCAAATTCCCCCAAAATTTGATTTGCTGACATTCAGCCTCCAACTTGCAAGGAACCTCCTTCATGCTTCACTGTTGCCTGCATTCATTATTGTACCCCTCTCCTGTCCTTCAGCAAACAAACTGTGTTCTGTTATAGCCAAATATTTCAGATTTTGACTCATCAGTCTAGAGAACCTGCCATCATTTTTCTGCACCTCAGTTCCTACATTTTTGTGCAGTTGCCACATGAAAGATATGGCTTTTTGACCGCAATATTTTCATGAAGACCACTTGTGGCCAAACTTCTCCAAACAGACTAGTTTCTGCCAATTCTGAGCTGATGGTACTGCTGGAAATTGTCTGATTTCGAAGGGAAGTAAGCATGATGTGTCTTGCAAGTTTGGAGCTGAATTTCAGAAAAAGGAGTTAGGGATTTGGTCAGGATTAATTATTTTTACCACTGAAGAAGAAACGCGTCTGGTGATTAACAAGACTGCGAAATCGGCTCAATATACTGCAAGTACAATCTGGGAATAATAATTTGGACTTTGAAAAAAAAAAATTTCAAGTCCGGCGTGGGTAAGAGCAAGGTACACATGTGCGAAGATATCCCGGACCTCGGGCGAGAGGGATGTATGCAAGGGAAAGCTCAGACCGGTAAGAAATATCGTCTCCTGTTTACAGCAAGTGTCCATAAGTACACCCTAAATGGTAACCTATCAGGAGACTATTATAATATCTATGGTCCCTGTTGCTTACATTTGAAAACGCAGCATTGCACTCCCGATAAAGTCCACAAATAGAGGATAGACTTTGGGTTGGCTTGCTACTCTAAAGTGGACACTATAAAGTGGATTGTCTAAACCCAGCCATACATTGCAGGAATTAAGCCATAAAGACCATCGTCATAATTAACACATGCGAGAGCTCAGCATGTGATTTTAAAAAGACCTTGGCTGTGTTGTTGAGATTTACAATCATAATTATAGTATTTTATAGTATTTTATGGGGGGGTCAGCATTTATGAAATGTATGTATAATATGTAGATGGTTATTAAATGTATCTACTGTGAGCAAACCAGATTTATTTTCACATTAAATGATACCGGTTCTTGTTGGTAGAAGGCCAGTTGTGATCCAGGTATATATTAGTCTGGTGAGCGTTCCTGTGTATAGCAATTTTGGTTTTGCATTTCACTCATCGCAGAGAGATCATATGGGAACGCCGTAGTCTTGATAAAAGTCCTTCATTGTGCCTGGTTTGTCAATGAATTTCCTAGTCACATATTCCCTTTAAAGATGCCTATGGACGGCTGTTAGAAGTGATGTAGAAGAAATGTCAAGAAAACAAAATAGGCAATGAGTCAGTATTCATATATCATATACAGTACTGTGTGTCATCACCTACAGTATATCCAATACATTTAGCTTGGTTCTTTAAGTACAACTCAGTTTTTATCACTTAATACTTTGTATTTAGACATCTTTTCTGCTGCATAAACCCCTGCTGTGCTGAAACAGTGGCTCTCTATGAAGCTGTGGAGAAATCATTTTAGGAGTTCAAGTGCCTACGACTTCCAACAAAAATTTCTGTTCAAATCAACAAAGACTTCCTGAACCAAGCACCAGATCAAGGCCTCAACTGCTCATACAGTACTGTATATGAAGTGCACCGAGATCAGAGACAGTGCACCACCAGTAATGATCTTCCCTAAACCGACAATTGTTATTGGCATGGCACAAGGTAAAGTTGGGCGACTATCAGCATGCATCGCTTACATGTTCCAATCAGAAGCCAGGAATACTTTGATGTTGTATTTGTCAGTAGAATGATACAAAACATGGCTGATCATCCTACTAGTTGCTCAAATTAATTTATTTAAATCCCTCAGATCTTACTAACGTATCAGAATGTAACTGGCAGACATGCAGCTGGACCTTGTCTGTGGATGCCCAACGTAAAGGGAATGTGTTCTCAGAAAATGAGCCATTGTTTAAATCATATTTTTTAAGAATTTTTGGTGTTTTTTTTTTTTCCATGTCGCTACCTATATTCAAAAATAAATAAATCATGAAATCATGCAGTTTTTTGCACTGTACCAGCAGGTGGCCTAGCGGACCGGGATGGCAGAAGCAAGAAAGGGACAAATTATTTACTTTCAGGGCTCTCCACCCACAGAAGCAGGGGACCCAGCACATATACCCTACAGTGACACTGACACAGTAGACAGACTTTGTCCTGTGTCCAGCGCTGCCTACAGGCGAGGGAGGGGGACACAAGTTTATTGGCAACTTAGCTCAGCAATGGAGAGAGAAGTGGTCATGAAACACCTGAGTGATGTCATCATGTGACCAGTGTGCATTGTCAGAGTTTGGGGTGGTCCCAACATTATGCTGGGTTAAGGTGTCACCACATGTTGCTGCTCTCTGGAGTGGATAAGTCCAGAGAGTCTGCAATAAACCACTGAACTTCTTTACTGGAGGAATTCAGGTACAAAAAAGCATAGGAAAGGCACTAACCTGCCTTCTCAAGTCTCCCTACTGGAAGAAGAAGTTCTGTGCTGAAGCATGGCCTGAGCTAACTGTCCCTCTCAGAAGGCTGCTAATCTGGCCAAAAGGTTGGTGGCACAGGGTCTTTGGCAGAGTATCCCTGTCTCATCTTCTTCTTCTGGTCACTCGTGCAGTCTGGCACAGTCTCTTCAACTGAACACTGGTCCCTATCTGCAGACATCTAGGGGCTCTGACTGCTCCACTTTTATGCAGTTTCTAGCTAAACTAGAACCTTCTATTGGGAGGGGTGGAGTGGAAAAGCACAGCTTAACAGATACATTGTTGCAATTTCCAGTCTGACATTGACTTGTACTGAGCCTTAACAGTTTTCAGATATAAACAACAGTCTAGACAGAGATAACCCAGACAGTCAAAGGGTCACTGTGTCTATTTGTTCCCTCCAAAACTTAACTCTGCATATTTTCCTATAGTAACTGTGGTGAATAGATATAAAGTCCCAAAGTCTCTAAGTATCAGCTGGCTGTGAATTGCATGAGAAAAAGCACCGCTGGCACTCACCAACGGTCACAAAATTGCTGTTGCAGTTTATTCCTCAGTTACATAGTATCAGTGGACGCGGACGGAACACAGGTGCACGGATCGGCTACAGCTGTTTCGCGCTCTGTTATGCTTTGTCAAGCCTACTGTAATGTAGAGGGGGAGGGGGTTATAAATACCTCCACCCCATGCACGTCACAGATTACATTCAAGTGAAATCCAAACACATGTATTTAAAACCAAATCAAATGAAAACAGCTAGGTCATTCTTGTCATTTAACACCAAAGGTCCCATGGCTTGCGTTCTAATTACCCATGCTGCTTCTCGCTGCAGGAGAATGCGTTTTCTGTCCCCCCCTCTTGTAGGGGTTTGGACTACTTCAATACCTGCACATTTTAACACTTTACTTCTCCCTGCATGTTCATCATGTAATTCATATTACCATTACGACTGTATCACCGAGAGAGCACCACGTGAGGGTTCTGGATACCAGTGTTAAAAGCTTTTCAGTGATCGACACATGCAGTGCTGCGGTTTATCTCGCTCCCTGCAACGTATCAGCTGGCTGTGTGATAATCCATTCCACGGTGCAGTGCAAATGTAGTGCATTAATAGCGTAAATGAACAGGACATATTACAATAAATATATAAAATGCAGTTCAACAATATAAAACAGTACAAGTGCATATAACAGCATAAATCACAGTGTGCTTTAACTCTTAAAAAGTGCAATAAAGTAGGGAGTTGATTGCTTTGCGTAGTAACAATAGGGAAAGTGTCCACAAACATCCATACTCCAAATTCCCCTTGCTCCGGGGCAATTACAAGTGAAGGAAGAGAGAGCTCAACAGTGCAGAGGAGAAGTGGTGAAGGCCCTGTGTGATGTCACAATGTGAGAAGGCGGAGCTTCTGTGCTATGTGTTCAGGGGAGCTTAGTGTTTTCTCTTCCTCTATATGTTGTCAAATAGTAGGAGTTGTAGTTCTATACTTACTCCCTGTAATATCCTCTGATAGCCCATAATAACAGTCTGGTCATGCTGGAATTTGTAGTTCTCATGTCGTATACTCTTCTCTCTACAATGTCTACTGATGCCCTATAGTAATAGTCTGGTCATGCTAGGAGTTGTAGTTCTATGCTGTTATATCCCTCTCCATGCAATGTCAACTAATGCCCTATAATAACAGTCTGGATATGCTGGGCGTTGAAGTTCTCTCTACATATCCCTGTCCTTATAATGTCTACTAATGCTCTATAATAACAGTCTGGACATTCTGGGAGTTGTAGTTCCCTCCTCTTATACATCTCTCCCTGTAATATCCTCAGATATCATAATAACATCCTAGAAATGCTAGGAGTCGCCCGAGTGGCATGTGACCTGAACGGATCGTGATGTGGAGAGACCCGGGACTGCAGAGCAACACAACAGATGTATGCAACCGTTCTCTGACCATCTATAAAGTCCTTCTCAAAAGTACAGGGCCAAAAAGAAAAGAAAACTCAAACTGAATCACAGCGAGAAGCCATTAATCTTGTATAAATGTTGCCACATCTTAATACCTAGTTTATATCCTAATCCGTTCCTGAAATATAAAAGAAAATTGTATAATAATATTCATTATAAGTAACGGAGCAATGAATTACACCTTATTTCTTCACCTAATATGCTACTTTATATTATTTAGCTACAATAGGCCCACACTGAGCCTCTGTATGTCCCTAATTTCATAGGGAGAATTTCCTCACATATTCATATGGAATCTGTGCGGGAAAAAACTAATGTGGGATTTCCATCAGAGGAGAACCTTCAAGCTCTTAAGTAGGGATGAGCGAACTCGAACTGTATAGTTCGGGTTCGTACCGAATTTTGGGGTGTCCGTGACACGGACCCGAACCCGGACATTTTCGTAAAAGTCCGGGTTCGGGTTCGGTGTTCGTCGCTTTCTTCGCGCTTTTGTGACGCTTTCTTGGCGCTTTTTGAAAGGCTGCAAAGCAGCCAATCAACAAGCGTCATACTACTTGCCCCAAGAGGCCATCACAGCCATGCCTACTATTGGCATGGCTGTGATTGGCCAGAGCACCATGTGACCCAGCCTCTATTTAAGCTGGAGTCACATAGCGCCGCCCGTCACTCTGCTCTGATTAGCGTAGGGAGAGGTTGCGGCTGCGACAGTAGGGCGAGATTAGGCAGATTAACTCCTCCAAAGGACTTGATTAACTGATCGATCTGCAGCTGTGGATCATTGAGCTGCTGATCCTCAATTGCTCACTGTTTTTAGGCTGCACAGACCGTTTGTCAGTCTCATTTTTCTGGGGTGATCGGCGGCCATTTTGTGTCTTGTGGTGCGCCAGCACAAGCTGCGACCAAGTGCATTTAACCCTCAATGGTGTGGTTGTTTTTTGGCTAAAGCCTACATCAGGGTGAAGCTGTCACACCAAGTGCATTTAACCAGCAATAGTCTGTTCATTTTTTGGCCATATACAAAATCAGGGGCAAGCTGCGCCTGTCACCAAGTGCATTTAACCCTCAATGGTGTGGTTGTTTTTTGGCTAAAGCCTACATCAGGGTGAAGCTGTCACACCAAGTGCATTTAACCAGCAATAGTCTGTTCATTTTTTGGCCATATACAAAATCAGGGGCAAGCTGCGCCTGTCACCAAGTGCATTTAACCCTCAATGGTGTGGTTGTTATTTGGCTAAAGCCTACATCAGGGTGAAGCTGTCACACCAAGTGCATTTAACCAGCAATAGTCTGTTCATTTTTTGGCCATATACAAAATCAGGGGCAAGCTGCGCCTGTCACCAAGTGCATTTAACCCTCAATGGTGTGGTTGTTATTTGGCTAAAGCCTACATCAGGGTGAAGCTGTCACACCAAGTGCATTTAACCAGCAATAGTCTGTTCATTTTTTGGCCATATCCCAGTCTAATTCTGTCACTAAATCCATACCGGTCACCCAGCGCCTAAATACTAGGCCTCAAATTTATATCCAGCTAAATCTGTCCCTAGTGCTGTAGCTGGGCGAGTTATTTAGTGTCCGTTCAAGCACATTTCTTGTTCTGGGTTGAAATACAATTCTCAATTTAGCAATTTCATAATTTAGTGGTTCCTGCTATATCAGAGCTCTTTGAAATCTATCCCAAAAAGGGTATATAATATTGAAGGTGCACATAGGGTCATTCAGAGTAACTTCACACACACCCGCTACTGTGTATTTCCAAGTCTAATTCTGTCACTAAATCCATACCGGTGACCCAGCGCCTAAATACTAGGCCTCAAATTTAATTCCCTCTAAATCTCTCGTTACCCACCGCTGTACTGTTGTTGCTGGGCAAGATATTTAGTGTCCGTCAAAGCACATTTTTTGTTCTGGGTTGAAGTACAATTCCCAATTTAGCAATTTCATAATTTAGTGGTTTCTGCTATATCAGAGCTATTTGAAATCTATCCCAAAAAGGGTATATAATATTGAAGGTGCACATAGGGTCATTCAGAATAACTTCACACACACCCGCTACTGTGTATTTCCAAGTCTAATTCTGTCACTAAACCCATACCTGTCACCCAGCGCCTAAATACTAGGCCTCAAATTTAAATCCCTCTAAATCTCTCGTTACCCACCGCTGTACTGTTGTTGCTGGGAAAGTTATTTAGTGCCCGTCAAAGCACATTTTTTGTTCTGGGTTGAAGTACAATTCCCAATTTAGCAATTTCATAATTTAGTGGTTCCTGCTATATCAGAGCTATTTGAAATCTATCCCAAAAAGGGTATATAATATTGAAGGTGCACATAGGGTCATTCAGAATAACTTCACACACACCCGCTACTGTGTATTTCCAAGTCTAATTCTGTCACTAAATCCATACCGGTGACCCAGCGCCTAAATACTAGGCCTCAAATTTAATTCCCTCTAAATCTCTCGTTACCCACCGCTGTACTGTTGTTGCTGGGCAAGATATTTAGTGTCCGTCAAAGCACATTTTTTGTTCTGGGTTGAAGTACAATTCCCAATTTAGCAATTTCATAATTTAGTGGTTTCTGCTATATCAGAGCTATTTGAAATCTATCCCTAAAAGGGTATATAATATTGAAGGTGCACATAGGGTCATTCAGAATAACTTCACACACACCCGCTACTGTGTATTTCCAAGTCTAATTCTGTCACTAAATCCATACCGGTGACCCAGCGCCTAAATACTAGGCCTCAAATTTAATTCCCTCTAAATCTCTCGTTACCCACCGGTGTACTGTTGTTGCTGGGCAAGATATTTAGTGTCCGTCAAAGCACATTTTTTGTTCTGGGTTGAAGTACAATTCCCAATTTAGCAATTTCATAATTTAGTGGTTTCTGCTATATCAGAGCTATTTGAAATCTATCCCTAAAAGGGTATATAATATTGAAGGTGCACATAGGGTCATTCAGAATAACTTCACACACACGCTTCTGTGCATTTCCAAGTCTAATTCTGTCACTAAATCCATACCGGTGACCCAGCGCCTAAATACTAGGCCTCAAATTTAAATCCCTCTAAATCTCTCGTTACCCACCACTGTACTGTTGTTGCTGGGCAAGATATTTAGTGTCCGTCAAAGCACATTTTTTGTTCTGGGTTGAAGTACAATTCCCAATTTAGCAATTTCATAATTTAGTGGTTTCTGCTATATCAGAGCTATTTGAAATCTATCCCTAAAAGGGTATATAATATTGAAGGTGCACATAGGGTCATTCAGAATAACTTCACACACACGCTTCTGTGCATTTCCAAGTCTAATTCTGTCACTAAATCCATACCGGTGACCCAGCGCCTAAATACTAGGCCTCAAATTTAAATCCCTCTAAATCTCTCGTTACCCACCGCTGTACTGTTGTTGCTGGGCAAGATATTTAGTGTCCGTCAAAGCACATTTTTTGTTCTGGGTTGAAGTACAATTCCCAATTTAGCAATTTCATAATTTAGTGGTTTCTGCTATATCAGAGCTATTTGAAATCTATCCCTAAAAGGGTATATAATATTGAAGGTGCACATAGGGTCATTCAGAATAACTTCACACACACGCTTCTGTGCATTTCCAAGTCTAATTCTGTCACTAAATCCATACCGGTGACCCAGCGCCTAAATACTAGGCCTCAAATTTAAATCCCTCTAAATCTCTCGTTACCCACCGCTGTACTGTTGTTGCTGGGCAAGATATTTAGTGTCCGTCAAAGCACATTTTTTGTTCTGGGTTGAAGTACAATTCCCAATTTAGCAATTTCATAATTTAGTGGTTTCTGCTATATCAGAGCTATTTGAAATCTATCCCTAAAAGGGTATATAATATTGAAGGTGCACATAGGGTCATTCAGAATAACTTCACACACACGCTTCTGTGCATTTCCAAGTCTAATTCTGTCACTAAATCCATACCGGTCACCCAGCGCCTAAATACTAGGCCTCAAATTTATATCCCGCTGATTTTGAATACAATACATTGGGCCAAATAATATATTTGTTGTTGTGGTGAACCATAACAATGAGAAAAACATCTAGTAAGGGACGCGGACGTGGACATGGTCGTGGTGGTGTTAGTGGACCCTCTGGTGCTGGGAGAGGACGTGGCCGTTCTGCCACATCCACACGTCCTAGTGTACCAACTACCTCAGGTCCCAGTAGCCGCCAGAATTTACAGCGATATATGGTGGGGCCCAATGCCGTTCTAAGGATGGTAAGGCCTGAGCAGGTACAGGCATTAGTCAATTGGGTGGCCGACAGTGGATCCAGCACGTTCACATTATCTCCCACCCAGTCTTCTGCAGAAAGCGCACAGATGGCGCCTGAAAACCAACCCCATCAGTCTGTCACATCACCCCCATGCATACCAGGGAAACTGTCTCAGCCTCAAGTTATGCAGCAGTCTCTTATGCTGTTTGAAGACTCCGCTGGCAGGGTTTCCCAAGGGCATCCACCTAGCCCTTCCCCAGCGGTGAAAGACATAGAATGCACTGACGCACAACCACTTATGTTTCCTGATGATGAGGACATGGGAATACCACCTCAGCATGTCTCTGATGATGACGAAACACAGGTGCCAACTGCTGCGTCTTTCTGCAGTGTGCAGACTGAACAGGAGGTCAGGGATCAAGACTGGGTGGAAGACGATGCAGGGGACGATGAGGTCCTAGACCCCACATGGAATGAAGGTCGTGCCACTGACTTTCACAGTTCGGAGGAAGAGGCAGTGGTGAGACCGAGCCAACAGCGTAGCAAAAGAGGGAGCAGTGGGCAAAAGCAGAACACCCGCCGCCAAGAGACTCCGCCTGCTACTGACCGCCGCCATCTGGGACCGAGCACCCCAAAGGCAGCTTCAAGGAGTTCCCTGGCATGGCACTTCTTCAAACAATGTGCTGACGACAAGACCCGAGTGGTTTGCACGCTGTGCCATCAGAGCCTGAAGCGAGGCATTAACGTTCTGAACCTGAGCACAACCTGCATGACCAGGCACCTGCATGCAAAGCATGAACTGCAGTGGAGTAAACACCTTAAAACCAAGGAAGTCACTCAGGCTCCCCCTGCTACCTCTTCTGCTGCTGCCGCCTCGGCCTATTCTGCTGCTGCCGCCTCGGCCTCTTCCTCCGCCTCTGGAGGAACGTTGGCACCTGCCGCCCAGCAAACAGGGGATGTACCACCAACACCACCACCACCACCTCCGTCACCAAGCGTCTCAACCATGTCACACGCCAGCGTTCAGCTCTCCATCTCACAAACATTTGATAGAAAGCGTAAATTCCCACCTAGCCACCCTCGATCCCTGGCCCTGAATGCCAGCATTTCTAAACTACTGGCCTATGAAATGCTGTCATTTAGGCTGGTGGACACAGACAGCTTCAAACAGCTCATGTCGCTTGCTGTCCCACAGTATGTTGTTCCCAGCCGGCACTACTTCTCCAAGAGAGCCGTGCCTTCCTTGCACAACCAAGTATCCGATAAAATCAAGTGTGCACTGCGCAACGCCATCTGTAGCAAGGTCCACCTAACCACAGATACGTGGACCAGTAAGCACGGCCAGGGACGCTATATCTCCCTAACTGCACACTGGGTAAATGTAGTGGCAGCTGGGCCCCAGGCGGAGAGCTGTTTGGCGCACGTCCTGCCGCCGCCAAGGATCGCAGGGCAACATTCTTTGCCTCCTGTTGCCACCTCCTCCTTCTCGGCTTCCTCCTCCTCTTCTTCCACCTGCTCATCCAGTCAGCCACACACCTTCACCACCAACTTCAGCACAGCCCGGGGTAAACGTCAGCAGGCCATTCTGAAACTCATATGTTTGGGGGACAGGCCCCACACCGCACAGGAGTTGTGGCGGGGTATTGAACAACAGACCGACGAGTGGTTGCTGCCGGTGAGCCTCAAGCCCGGCCTGGTGGTGTGTGATAATGGGCGAAATCTCGTTGCAGCTCTGGGACTAGCCAATTTGACGCACATCCCTTGCTTGGCGCATGTGCTGAATTTGGTGGTGCAGAAGTTCATTCACAACTACCCCGACATGTCAGAGCTGCTGCATAAAGTGCGGGCCGTCTGTTCGCGCTTCCGGCGTTCACATCCTGCCGCTGCTCGCCTGTCTGCGCTACAGCGTAACTTCGGCCTTCCCGCTCACCGCCTCATATGCGACGTGCCCACCAGGTGGAACTCCACCTTGCACATGCTGGACAGACTGTGCGAGCAGCAGCAGGCCATAGTGGAGTTTCAGCTGCAGCACGCACGGGTCAGTCGCACTACAGAACAGCACCACTTCACCACCAATGACTGGGCCTCCATGCGAGACCTGTGTGCCCTGTTGCGCTGTTTCGAGTACTCCACCAACATGGCCAGTGGCGATGACACCGTTATCAGCGTTACAATACCACTTCTATGTCTCCTTGAGAAAACACTTAGGGCGATGATGGAACAGGAGGTGGCCCAGGAGGAGGAGGAGGAGGATGAGGAAGAGGGGTCATTTTTAGCACTTTCAGGCCAGTCTCTTCGAAGTGACTCAGAGGGAGGTTTTTTGCAACAGCAGAGGCCAGGTACAAATGTGGCCAGCCAGGGCCCACTACTGGAGGACGAGGAGGACGAGGATGAGGATGAAGCATGGTCACAGCGGGGTGGCACCCAACGCAGCTCGGGTCCATCACTGGTGCGTGGCTGGGGGGAAAGGCAGGACGATGACGATACGCCTCCCACAGAGGACAGCTTGTCCTTACCCCTGGGCAGCCTGGCACACATGAGCGACTACATGCTGCAGTGCCTGCGCAACGACAGCAGAGTTGCCCACATTTTAACCTGTGCGGACTACTGGGTTGCCACCCTGCTGGATCCACGCTACAAAGACAATGTGCCCACCTTACTTCCTGCACTGGAGCGTGATAGGAAGATGCGCGAGTACAAGCGCACGTTGGTAGACGCGCTACTGAGAGCATTCCCAAATGTCACAGGGGAACAAGTGGAAGCCCAAGGCCAAGGCAGAGGAGGAGCAAGAGGTCGCCAAAGCAGCTGTGTCACGGCCAGCTCCTCTGAGGGCAGGGTTAGCATGGCAGAGATGTGGAAAACTTTTGTCAACACGCCACAGCTAACTGCACCACCACCTGATACGCAACGTGTTAGCAGGAGGCAACATTTCACTAACATGGTGGAACAGTACGTGTGCACACCCCTCCACGTACTGACTGATGGTTCGGCCCCATTCAACTTCTGGGTCTCTAAATTGTCCACGTGGCCAGAGCTAGCCTTTTATGCCTTGGAGGTGCTGGCCTGCCCGGCAGCCAGCGTTTTGTCTGAACGTGTATTCAGCACGGCAGGGGGCGTCATTACAGACAAACGCAGCCGCCTGTCTACAGCCAATGTGGACAAGCTGACGTTCATAAAAATGAACCAGGCATGGATCCCACAGGACCTGTCCGTCCCTTGTCCAGATTAGACATTAACTACCTCCCCATAACCATATATTATTGGACTCCAGGGCACTTCCTCATTCAATCCTATTTTTATTTTCATTTTACCATTATATTGCGATGCTACCCAAAGTTGAATGAACCTCTCCTCTGCCTGTGTGCTAGGCCTAAATATATGCCAATGGACTGTTGCAGTGGTGGCTGACATGAAGCCTGATTCTCTGCTATGACATGCAGACTAATTCTCTGCTGACATGAAGCCAGATTGTCTGTTACGGGACCTCTCTCCTCTGCCTGGGTGCTGGGCCTAAATTTATGACCATGGACTGTTGCAGTGGTGGCTGACGTGAAGCCTGATTCTCTGCTATGACATGCAGACTGATTCTCTGCTGACATGAAGCCAGATCGTCTGTTACGGGACCTCTCTGCTCTGCCTGTGTGCTAGGCCTAAATATATGCCAATGGACTGTTGCAGTGGTGGGTGACGTGAAGCCTCATTCTCTGCTATGACATGCAGACTGATTCTCTGCTGACATGAAGCCAGATTGTCTGTTACGGGACCTCTCTGCTCTGCCTGTGTGCTAGGCCTAAATATATGCCAATGGACTGTTGCAGTGGTGGGTGACGTGAAGCCTCATTCTCTGCTATGACATGCAGACTGATTCTCTGCTGTCATGAAGCCAGATTGTCTGTTACGGGACCTCTCTGCTCTGCCTGTGTGCTAGGCCTAAATATATGCCAATGGACTGTTGCAGTGGTGGGTGACGTGAAGCCTCATTCTCTGCTATGACATGCAGACTGATTCTCTGCTGTCATGAAGCCAGATTGTCTGTTACGGGACCTCTCTGCTCTGCCTGTGTGCTAGGCCTAAATATATGCCAATGGACTGTTGCAGTGGTGGGTGACGTGAAGCCTCATTCTCTGCTATGACATGCAGACTGATTCTCTGCTGACATGAAGCCAGATTGTCTGTTACGGGACCTCTCTGCTCTGCCTGTGTGCTAGGCCTAAATATATGCCAATGGACTGTTGCAGTGGTGGGTGACGTGAAGCCTCATTCTCTGCTATGACATGCAGACTGATTCTCTGCTGTCATGAAGCCAGATTGTCTGTTACGGGACCTCTCTGCTCTGCCTGTGTGCTAGGCCTAAATATATGCCAATGGACTGTTGCAGTGGTGGGTGACGTGAAGCCTCATTCTCTGCTATGACATGCAGACTGATTCTCTGCTGACATGAAGCCAGATTGTCTGTTACGGGACCTCTCTGCTCTGCCTGTGTGCTAGGCCTAAATATATGCCAATGGACTGTTGCAGTGGTGGGTGACGTGAAGCCTCATTCTCTGCTATGACATGCAGACTGATTCTCTGCTGTCATGAAGCCAGATTGTCTGTTACGGGACCTCTCTGCTCTGCCTGTGTGCTAGGCCTAAATATATGCCAATGGACTGTTGCAGTGGTGGGTGACGTGAAGCCTCATTCTCTGCTATGACATGCAGACTGATTCTCTGCTGACATGAAGCCAGATTGTCTGTTACGGGACCTCTCTGCTCTGCCTGTGTGCTAGGCCTAAATATATGCCAATGGACTGTTGCAGTGGTGGGTGACGTGAAGCCTCATTCTCTGCTATGACATGCAGACTGATTCTCTGCTGACATGAAGCCAGATCCTCTGTTACGGGAGCTCTCTCCTCTGCCTGGGTGCTGGGCCTAAATTTATGACAATTGACTGTTGCAGTGGTGGGTGACGTGAAGCCTGATTCTCTGCTATGATATGAAGACTGATTCTCTGCTGACATGAAGCCAGATTGTCTGTTACGGGACCTTTCTCCTCTGCCTGGGTTCTGGGCCTAAATTTATGAAAATTGACTCTTACAGTGGTGGGTGACGTGAAGCCTGATTCTAGGCTATGATATGAAGACTGATTCTCTGCTGACATGAAGCCAGATTGTCTGTTACGGGACCTTTCTCCTCTGCCTGGGTTCTGGGCCTAAATTTATGAAAATTGACTCTTACAGTGGTGGGTGACGTGAAGCCTGATTCTCTGCTATGATATGAAGACTGATTCTCTGCTGACATGAAGCCAGATTCTCTGTTACGGGACCTCTCTCCTCTGCCTGGGTGCTGGGCCTAAATTTATGACAATGGACTGTTGCAGTGGTGGCTGACGTGAAGCCTGATTCTCTGCTATGACATGCAGACTGATTCTCTGCTGTCATGAAGCCAGATTGTCTGTTACGGGACCTCTCTGCTCTGCCTGTGTGCTAGGCCTAAATATATGCCAATGGACTGTTGCAGTGGTGGCTGACGTGAAGCCTCATTCTCTGCTATGACATGCAGACTAATTCTCTGCTGACATGAAGCCAGATTGTCTGTTACGGGACCTCTCTCCTCTGCCTGGGTGCTGGGCCTAAATTTATGACAATGGACTGTTGCAGTGGTGGCTGACGTGAAGCCTGATTCTCTGCTATGACATGCAGACTAATTCTCTGCTGACATGAAGCCAGATTGTCTGTTACGGGACCTCTCTCCTCTGCCTGGGTGCTGGGCCTAAATATATGCCAATGGACTGTTGCAGTGGTGGCTGACGTGAAGCCTCATTCTCTGCTATGACATGCAGACTAATTCTCTGCTGTCATGAAGCCAGATTGTCTGTTACGGGACCTCTCTGCTCTGCCTGTGTGCTAGGCCTAAATATATGCCAATGGACTGTTGCAGTGGTGGGTGACGTGAAGCCTGATTCTCTGCTATGACATGCAGACTGATTCTCTGCTGACATGAAGCCAGATTGTCTGTTACGGGACCTCTCTGCTCTGCCTGTGTGCTAGGCCTAAATATATGCCAATGGACTGTTGCAGTGGTGGGTGACGTGAAGCCTCATTCTCTGCTATGACATGCAGACTGATTCTCTGCTGACATGAAGCCAGATTCTCTGTTACGGGACCTCTCTCCTCTGCCTGTGTGTGTGCTGGGCCTAAATATATGCCAATGGACTGTTGCAGTGGTGGCTGACGTGAAGCCTCATTCTCTGCTATGACATGCAGACTAATTCTCTGCTGACATGAAGACAGATTCTCTGTTACGGGACCTCCCTCCTCTGCCTGGGTGCTGGGCCTAAATATATGCCAATGGACTGTTGCAGTGGTGGCTGACGTGAAGCCTCATTCTCTGCTATGACATGCAGACTGATTCTCTGCTGACATGAAGCCAGATTCTCTGTTACGGGACCTCTCTCCTCTGCCTGTGTGTGTGCTGGGCCTAAATATATGCCAATGGACTGTTGCAGTGGTGGCTGACGTGAAGCCTCATTCTCTGCTATGACATGCAGACTGATTCTCTGCTGACATGAAGCCAGATTCTCTGTTACGGGACCTCTCTCCTCTGCCTGTGTGTGTGCTGGGCCTAAATATATGCCAATGGACTGTTGCAGTGGTGGCTGACGTGAAGCCTCATTCTCTGCTATGACATGCAGACTAATTCTCTGCTGACATGAAGACAGATTCTCTGTTACGGGACCTCCCTCCTCTGCCTGGGTGCTGGGCCTAAATATATGCCAATGGACTGTTGCAGTGGTGGCTGACGTGAAGCCTCATTCTCTGCTATGACATGCAGACTAATTCTCTGCTGACATGAAGACAGATTCTCTGTTACGGGACCTCTCTCCTCTGCCTGGGTGCCGGGGCCTAAATATCTGAGAATGGACTGTTCCAGTGGTGGGTGACGGGAAGCCAGATTCTCTGCTATGGAACCTCTCTCCAATTGATTTTGGTTAATTTTTATTTATTTAATTTTTATTTTAATTAATTTCCCTATCCACATTTGTTTGCAGGGGATTTACCTACATGTTGCTGCCTTTTGCAGCCCTCTAGCTCTTTCCTGGGCTGTTTTACAGCCTTTTTAGTGCCGAAAAGTTCGGGTCCCCATTGACTTCAATGGGGTTCGGGTTCGGGACGAAGTTCGGATCGGGTTCGGATCCCGAACCCGAACATTTCCGGGATGTTCGGCCGAACTTCTCGAACCCGAACATCCAGGTGTTCGCTCAACTCTACTCTTAAGGCCTTTATGCTAAATCTGTATCAGGCCCCCAAACTATCAAATTTCATTTCAAGCTCTCTCATGTGGAAAAGGCACCAGGCCGTGGGTGATATTGCAACCTTTGTGACCTGTATAATTACACCCACTGCATATAGTATTAGTAGTATAATAGGTATTCTAAGCCATGCTTCCAGGGTGCAATATTTTGCAGCATGCCAGCTCTGCATATGTGGCTTTGCCAATTGCTTGATGTTGAAAGGATGCCAGCTGATTTGGAGAATGGCGTGATAGAGTTCTATAGATAAGTCATGTATTCTTTTGCCCAAACTAGGTTATATTAAAGGGGTTCTCCAAGACACGGAACCCTTCTCATATGTGCAGGCTGGGTGCAAGGCTTAAACTGGCTGTACAAGAATAGGGAGGGGGTTGGTTGGCAAAGATTCGTCCGGACATGTAAAGGAAAGATGACTTACCTGCCTCCCAGTAGTAGCTCCCTGCTCCTTCTCCTACAAGCCTGTGATGCTCCACTGGGCTCCCTCGATGTCATCATCCGGTCTTACATTGCAAGGGAAGCTGATCTCCGCCGCGGCCAGTGATTGGCTGAGGGATGTCAAACCAGATGTTGACATTGAGGGAGCCTAGCGGAGCATCGTAGGCCTTCAGGAGAAGAAGCAGGGAGCCGGCACCAGCAAGCAGGTAAGTCATCTTTCCTTTACAGGTCCCGATGGATGGGGTGGATGACTAACCCCCACCCCCTCCTCCCAATTTGTTAACAATCCCTTTAAAAAAAAATACTCACTTGTCACTGGTGCTCTGGTCCAGTGCCAAGTTCCTCCACTTCCAGTCCCCGCTGAACCAGAAATGTGACGCATCGTCGCCATACACGACACTGCTGCCGGCCAATCAGTGGCCTCAGTGCTGGAAGTGGTCAGCCACTGTTTGGCCAGCAGCGTTGACATGTGAGGGTAGACAACGCGTCACACTTGCGGTCCAGCGGGGACAGAGAAGTCAATAATTACAACAAAAGGAATGAGGACCCTGCTCGCAAGAGCTTACAATCTATGAGGAGATAGGGGTGACACAAAAAGGTAAAAGTACTTGTTTGGTACAATGGTCCGGCCATCTTAGTAAAATAGGGGAGCAGATATAAAGCTGCATGAGCCAGTCACCAGCCGATATCTGTAGTGCTTCTGGGTGCTTGGGTGCGGTGGAGAATTTGGTGGAGGATCATGTTCAAGAAATGATGATAAATGGTCTATATGTGGAGAGGGGTTAGATCAGGGGATCTGATAGGCCACCCCAAAAAGATATGGTTTTTAGGGAGCGCCTTTCACCCAGCCTGCACATATAAAAAGGGGTTCCCTGTCCCCTTTAATAACCCCAGGATGTACTTTTTAACCATTTACCTTGCACATACATAGAGTGTACAGACACAACTTTCTCAGTATCCAGGTTTTATGATACACTGGAGCGAATAACAAGCTGCTTCCATTGAAGAATGTAATATCTGTGTTGTTGTTGTTTTTTTTTTTTTTGTCATTAAGTGTTTCATGTTTCAAGATTGAATCTAAATTTGATTACATTATTCAGGAGTAATCCAATTTAACACCAACGGAAGTTATCAAATGCTATTTAAATGCATCAAGCATACCCAGTTATCTTTACTGGCTTGCAATGTTTTAGACACATCCGAATAAAAAAAAACTGGTTAATTCATTTGCTAATACACCAACTGCTCTACAAAAACATCAGTACAACAACAAAAGCGACAGTAACGCCAACCATAGACGCCAACCTTATACTCGCGACCCACTGAAAATCCCGACCGCTCCGCCAACAACTCCCAGATCATCCTATATAAATATGTATCCGGCATAAATATGTATAAACGAGGAGTTAACGTTTCCGTGTAAAAGATTATGCTAATTGTCTTATCAAGGGCTTTTCAGGGATATTAGTTTTGTTGCTTACACATCCTTATGAAGCTTGATTCTGATTGGCTGAAATAACTTAATGATGCTGGAAATAGGCAGAGGCTAATTGGACTTGATCGGCTGCTCTGCCGGCAGGATTTACATGGGTGATATCACTTTAAATTGAAGTGACTCATATGCTAACAGCCCAAGAAGTCGCATTTACATCTACAGTATCTGTTTAGGTGACATATAGTGGAATGTATGTAATTATTTCTAAAAGGTCCCTTAACATGGGCTGACTCACTAGGCAATTGTCCGGACTGAACCATTTGTTCCCGATAATTGCCTGATTGTGAGCTGAGGTGAGAGCTGCGTTTACATGCTGCAATCACCTCCTCTGTATGGGGACAAGTGATACAGATCCCTATTTACAGCCCAGGAATGATGATTGTGGGTGCAGCATCAATAGTCCTTTAACCCGTTTTCTTGTTCATCAGGTGATTGATAACTGGACAATTATCAGGAATGAGCATTCGTAGGAACACTCCAATAATTCCCCAGATCATTGGTCCGTGAAAAGAGGCCTTTAATTGGTTTTCCAGGATTATTATAGTATTTGAACAGATAGACCTGTGTAGTTGCTTACCTCATGTACATGGTTTCCATGCTTTTTTTTTTTTTCAGTATGGACCCTCCTGAGCCGTTCTCCTCAGGTAAACCAATCACTCTGGATTGTTTCCATCCTGTATCTAGTGCCTCCTGTTGTATCCAACCAAACCCATGATGCACTTCTCCTTTCTCTGCCACACCGCCAGCTCCTCCCACCCGGCTAGTGGGTCACTCCCCCATCACTGTGCTGCTAGTTTATAGCTCCTCCCACACAGCTAGTTACATAGACACTGCCCTATTACTGCCCCTGCTGTTGCTTTATTCACCCATATTACAGTGCCAACATTTCCACTCTCTCCAGAGTTTGCTGCTGTAATATGGGTGAATAAGCACTTTTCTGTATTGGATCCTTGTGGAGTGCCGTGAGTTCTACTTTTTCTATTATCTATTTACATCTATCTATCTATTTCTCTTCTATCTATCTATCTATCAATCGTCATCTCATATCTATCACATCTATTATCCATCCATTTATCTACAGGTGAAACTCGAAAAAATTAGAATAACGTGCAAAGTTCATTTATTTCAGTAATGCAACTTAAAAGGTAAAACTAATATATGAGATAGACTCATTACATGCAAAGCGAGATATTTCAAGCCTTTATTTGTTATAATTTGGATGATTATGGCTTACAGCTTATGAAAACCCCAAAGTCACAATCTCAGTTACCCTTTGCTCAGGTGTTATGGATTAATTAGCTGACTGGAGGGTGACACTTTGAGCCTAGAATATTGAACCTTTTCATAATATTCTAATTTTAAGTTGCATTGCTGAAATAAATGAACTTTTGCACAATATTCAAATTTTCGAGTTTCACCTGTATCTAAATATTATCTATCTATTATGTATCTATCTGTCTATTATGTATCTATCTATTATCTATCTATTTCCTATCTATCTATTATCTATGTCTATTATGTATCTATCTAATATCTATCTATTTCCTATCTATCTATATGTCTATTATGTATCTATCTATCCTCTCATATCTATCTATTTCCTATCTATCTATTCTCTCATATCTATCTATCCTCTTCTATCTATCTAACTATCATCATCTCATATCTATCTATTATCCATCTATTTATCTATCTTAATATTATCTATCTATCTATCTATCTATCTATCTATCTATTATGTATCTATCTAATATCTATCTATTGCCTTAGTGCGTTGTGCTTGCCCCTGTGCCTGGTTCCTCTGAAATGGATGACACATCTTACCCCAATTAAAGCGGCGCAGCATGTATAGAAATGACTGCAAAGGCAAACATGTCTATTAACAAAAAGACGTGATTACAGCTTGGCCGGAATCCAGGAATTCTACAGAAGCAATGAATTGATGTCTGCAACGTGGTTCTCTGTGCCATATGGATTCTGCTGTAGCAATGAATTGGATTCAATGCAAGGTTAAGATGTGTCAGATTTAACTGGAGTTTAATTGATACTGATAAAGAGGCTCTAAATAAAGAAGCAGTGTGTATGCGATGCTAATGTGAGCTGCATTCACACTTCTTTCTTCCAGAACCTTGGCACAGGGCTACAGTTAGGAATCCAAATTAGTTTACAAACTTCACTTTAAAATAAATAGATGCTTGGTGCACTCTTGTGTCAGACCGGCAATGGAAATCCTGTGCGTCACCATGAAAAAGAGGACGTTTGCAATAGGTGAGGTTCCCCCCCCCCCCAAGGTGTCAGAACTAGTGCCAGTCCAGAATTAAAGTTGTTGGACCTTAAGGCCTGGTTCACACCTGAGCGTTTTACAGCGCGTTCCTACGCGCTGTAAAACGCTCAACAGGTGAAGACCCATGTTTCCCTATGGGCATGGTTCTTACCTGCGCGTTTCACAGCACGTACGAACGCCCTGTAAAACGCCCTACGCCCAAAGGAGGACAGGAGCTTCTTTGGGGCGTATTGTCACGCGTTATATACATAAACACCTCTGTTTTTTCATTCGACGCCTCTGTGGTCAATTTCAAGAACGCGCGTACGACGCACGTTTCCTATTTCCAAAAACGCACTGTATATACACCCAGAAAACGTCCGACAAAAACGCGCGTAAAACGCGCATATGAAATACGCTCAGGTGTGAACCAGGCCTTAGGGTACGGCAACACAGTGACATCGACATTTCACTGTTATCTAATTTCAATGGTGTCGCAATGCCACATGACGCGACTGCTAATTGCCTTATTGTCACATTTGTCTGTTACACTTGATCATAAAACTTAATCTTTAATACTGACTTGATAAAATAGCTCCCCAAAAGATTAAAAAGTATCAGTTGTGTTGCTTCATTTCATCCATCTTGATTAGATACAACACTGTTATTTGCACAATGTTATATAGTAGCAGTGGACTGGTAACTGCGCGCGTACTCCAGCCTCTGTCTCTTCCTGATTCTGTCCCTCGCTACTTCTAATATATAATGTTGTCTCAGTTTAGGATGAAGCCTCACGTTCTATGCTAAAAACTCCCTCAAACACTGCCCCCCGACATGTTACTCTGGCGTCTATAGGGGAACGGCCAGTGAATGAGAATCAACATTATATATTAGAAGTAGCACAGTACACATCAGGTGATCAGCCCCCCTTCTTCTAGCTTGTGGGCCAATGAGAAGGCTTTGTCAGAGCTCTGTGCAGAACTTCTTTGGTTATGCAAAACGATTGTGGCTGCAGCTGTCCGGGTGGCTGGTCTCAGGTGATCATGGCGGTGAACATGCTGGATATGGAGGTCCTGGGCTGGAGTGGTTACACGTGGTCTGCGGTTGTGAGGCCGGTTGGATGTACTGCCAAATTCTCTGAAACGCCTTTGAAGACGGTTTATGGTGGAGAAATGAACATTCATTGCACGGGCAACAGCTCTGGTAGACATTCCTGCAGTCAGCATGCCATTTGCACGCTCCCTCCAACGTTGCGACATCTGTGGCATTGTGCTGTTTGATCAAACTGCACATTTCAGAGTGGTCTTTCATTGTGGGCAATCTAAGTGTCACGGATGGTGTTACAGAAAACTAGAAGACACAAATGAAGATCCGACTGACTTGATCCAAAACTAAGAAACAAAAGGGTAAGCCGTGTAACAGCCCTAGCTCTCTCCCTTACTGCTCAGTCTATGCAAAAATCTCAATGGTAGAAAATTCCATACCCTCGTCCCTCGACTGTATGACACCTAAACACCCTATAATAGTGAGGGGACACGACCACCGGCTCCCTACACTTAATACGGAGAGAGTCAGGGTCACCTAGGATCAAGCCCACAGGAAAATAAATAAAGAAACAGACTTATCTTGTGGATGCAGCAGTAACAGCTTCTAGCATCAGCACACTCCAGGAAGTTGTTACTGCTGCATCCACAAGTTAAGTCTGTTTCTTTATTTCTGTTTGCCTGTGGGCTTGATCCTAGGTGACCCTGACTCCCTCCGTATTAAGTGTAGGGAGCCGGTGGTCGTGTCCCCTCACTATTATAGGGTGTTCAGGTGTTATACAGTCGAGGAACGAGGGTATGCAGATTTCTACCATTGAGATTTTTGCATAGGCTGAGCAGTAAGGGAGAGAGCTAGGGCTGTTACAGGGCTTACCCTTTTGTTCCTTAGTTTTGGATCAAGTCAGTCGGATCTTCATTTGTGTCTTCTAGTTTTCTGTAACACCGTCCGTGACATTATAAACCGCCAGGTAAGTCAGTATGGGGAGGAGATATATAGGGAGGCAATCACTGCTAATAGATGACAGCTGGGAGAGGGAGGAGAGATGTCAAAATGAAAGCAAAACAAAAGATCATGCAGAAGGTACTAAAGAACGTCTAACAGAACTTCTCAAAGATCTGGTGGTGACACTAAGGCACAGCTGTGCAATATTTATGCTGTCTGATCAGCACCTTGATATGCCACACCTATGAGGTGGGATGGATTATCTCGGCAAAGGAGAAGTGCTCACATTTGTGAACAATATTTGAGAGTAATGGGTCTTTTGTGTATGTAGAAAATGTTTCAGATCTTTGAGCTGCAAAATGGGAGCAAAATCAGCTCATGCATGATCAGCTCATGCAAAATGGGAGCAAAACCGAAAGTGTTGCGTTTATATTTTTGGTCAGTGTATGTTAAAGTGCTTTTACATACGTCTAGGGTCCTCTGTTATTACACCATTTTTTTGTGACTGTTGCGCTTCAGTCCCAGCCATTCGTATTGCGACACCATTGAAATACATTAATGTATTTTTTATATTAATCATATTAATATATTATTATATCAAATGCGCAACATTCATGTCGCTGTGTAGCCATACCCTTTTGTGTTGCTTGACACATGTCGCCATGCAGCTGTACCCTTAGGCTATAGCTACATTGCAACATGTGCTGCGGGACAAGAAAGTCACGTGACATTTCATGTAATGTCACAATTCGACACGTGACACGCTGCAACTGCGAAGCAACCATCACAAAAAATCAAGATGTTAGATTTTGTGTCGCCTGTCGCACTGGACATTCACTCTGTTGACTTCAAGATGTGGAGCGCAACATGAAACTCGCGTGTGACATGCTGGCGACTTGGCTGTGTTTTCACACTTTTCTGCGACTTTCTGTCGCACAAAACGTGTCGCCGTATAGCCCTAGCCTTATGTGCAAACATATGCAGGTCTGGACAATTTTAAAAACAATGCTTTCCAAATGTTTTTTTTCAGGTAAAATTGCTGTTTTGTGGCAGGTTTTCTATTGAAATAATTTTGGGAAAATGCTCCCATGTCTAGATATTGTTGTTACGCCCCCATAATTTGTATAAGGGTGGCATTAGTTGCGAGTACAGGGTGGTGATATTTCCATTTACAATATACACTATATGGAGAAAAGTATCTTAAGGCGGATTTACACGGCCCGACTGAGCAGGCAATTATCAGGGAGGGAAAGTTCCTTTCTGATAATTGCCTGCTCATCAATGGAGAAAGGAGCTGCATTTACATGCAGTTATCACTTCCAGTGTATGGTGATGAAAAATGGCTACGGCCATCACTAGTTCTCATACAGATTTATTTCTTCCAGGCAGTAGATCGCTGTTCACACAGAAATGATGACTTAATGTGCTGCACAACAGATTATTGATCAGCAGCAGGTTTAGATGGGACTATTATTGGGAACGAGCGTTCGTAGTAACGTTTGTTCTGGATAATTGGCCCAACAGTTGTGCCTTTAATCACTAAATTCAGGTGTTTTATTCCTTCTTATTGCCGCAGGTGTATAAAATCCAGCCTGTGGCCATGCAGTCTGCCTTTACAGCCATTTGTGAAAAAATAGCTTGCTCTAAAGAGCTCACTGTGGTCCTGTAATAGAATGTCACAACAAGTCAAATTTTTCCTTCTAGATAGTAAAACCCTCAACTGTGTGTGCTATTATTGCAAAGTCGAAGCATTAAAGTGTAAATTTAAGGTTTTCATCAAAGAATACATTTTAGCATATGTTACTGCTGCTGCTGCTGCATTATGGATAAAGTAATTTTTAGTTTCTTCACTGTTTTCCTTGAGTTTTCCATTAGTTACGGCTGTTTTAACCCCTACATTATGCAGATCTTCTCAAGATGGCTCCTTGGCCAGTTCTCTGAGGCCAAAACTGCCTTCCCTCTCTTCACACACACACACTTGCTGTAGCCAGCAGCTTCCTGACAGCCAATCAGAATGAATTACTGAGAGACACGCCTCCTCACTCTGAGGCCTAATGTAGGCATGCAGTGTCTTCTGTTTACAATGAGCCGGAGACAGACAATCATTAGCAACTCTTTTAAGGGACCAGTGGAAAGGGACAGGGTACATTATTGAAAGCTGTTATTATAAGGTAATTACGGATCTTTTGGCAATCATTGACAGACTAACTCAGGTATACATGTCTAGCTCTAATAAACTAGCAAATAAAAAAATGTGACAGTTACATTTTAAGGAAACACAGCAACTCAGCCATGAAGTGGAGACCACGTAAAGTTTCAGAGCCCACTGTTGAGGAGCATGCTACATAAAAGTCACACTCTGCTAACTCAATGACTGTAGGTTTCCAGACCTCCTCTGATTTTAACATCAGGCTAAAAACTATGCGGCAGGAGGGGTGAGTTTGGTGTCCCTACAGAGCCCTGACCTCAACCCCTTCCAACACCTTTGGGATGAACTAGAACAGAGATTGTGAGCCAAGCCTTCTCCGCCAACATCAGTATCTGATCTTGCAAACGATGTTCTGCATGAATGGGAAAAAACTCCATAGACATGCTCCCAAATCCTCTATAAAGTCTTCACAGAAGAGTGGAAACTGTTTTAGTTTGGGGGCACCAGATTTAGAGCTCGTGCAGAACATGCACAAAGCTTATATGACTCCTTATCACTGAGCCATACACCTATTGTGCACTGCCGCACAGGATCTGCGGGACTGTATGTACAATGGAGCATGCCTCCATATACCGCCTAAAGCTACAGTAAAGGGTCATTATGCACCTATCATGGCTCCATATAAAACCAACCCATAACATGGCTGTGAGAATAAATCTGACATGTATTTTCCAGCACAGAAATCTAAGGTTGACCGCCATCGCTGTTTTCAAAACCTCATTCACATGCAAGATTTCTGCACCTGAATAACAAAAGCTTCATATTTTCACTAGTGCGTAGTCAAAAGTGCTCTGGACTAGTTTATCATTAGGGTCCATTCACACGTCCGTTGTTTCTTTCCTGATCTGTTCCGTTTTTTGCGGAACAGATCTGGACCAGTTCTGTATCCATTCATTTTCAATGGGTCCTGAAAAAAAATCGGACATTGTGCTGTCCGATTTTTTTCAGAACCCATTGAAAATGAATGGGTACAGAACTGGTCCAGATCTGTTCCGCAAAAAACGGAACAGATCAGGAAAGAAACAACGGACGTGTGAATGGACCCTTAGAGAGGAGCGAAGTAGGGAAAAATTCGATTCAGCCGCTTCCCTGAATTTTATGAAAAAATTCACTTCATGACGAATTACTTCGTCACAAAGCGTATTTCTTTCTCAGTAGTGTGTGCAATGACAGGGAGCGGCGATTGCTCTGCTCCCCATCATTGTAACCCTCAGATGCTGCTTTCATAGCTGTTCGCGGCGTCTGATGGGAAAAATACTGTGTAAACAAAAAAAAAATGTATAAAATCATACTTATCCCATTCATTTGCTCACGAAGGGCCATCCGCCGCCATCTTGATTGAAGATCTAGCACAAAATCTCACATGGTCCGTATTAAAGTCATCACGTCGCCCGGCGTGGTGAAGTCATATGTCACCACGCACGGGATTTCAATCAAGATGGCGGTGGTTGGCTCGTCGCGCTCAGAGGAGGTAAGTATGATGTTTTTTATTTTTTACCGCCATTCAGAGAAAATCGATTCCCTACCACGGAGCACGAGAAAATTCGAATTTTCCCTGAAATTTTGATCAAATTCCACTTTGCAGAGTTCACTCATCCCTATTTATCATCAATGAAATGCACTATACGGTAATATTTACTATTTAACTGATGAGAAAAATCTCATTGTAGAAATTTCCAAACCTTTTGCAAATCTAAAGAAAACTATTGTCTTTATAATAGCGCACATAACAACACCCACACTAAACCAACATCAAGAATGCAGTCACTTGGCACAGAAGCGCCTCTATTTATCCAGAGCAATGCAATCGTCTGATAGTACGCTCTTCAGAGCCCCTGAATTTGGATTAACTAAGTGAAGTCCTAAAATGTAATCATTCGCAAACACCTTATGGGTTATAAAATCAGAGACTTCATTTGTACCATAAAGGAGCAGATTGGCCGCCAATTATTTTGGAGTGGGATTTTACTGTGCAGTTGTCGATTAATTGTACTTTTATTTTCCTGTTCTACAACAAGAGATTAACAGGATGTAAAATCTCACTAAGCATGCCCACTATTAACAGCCGAAAACTAGAACAGACTCCTTGTGATGGGGTCATATTGTCTTGTACAACACAGTATTGCTCTATTTATTGCTGCTCGTGGTTTTTTTTTGGGGGGGGGGGGTTGGGACCAGTAGATTACAAATTCCTGATCCAGAAATTTATAGTAAAGTAATTTTTGAAAAATTACTAGAAATATCTGTAGCAGTAAAACATGTGTATGGGAGGCATTGTGCGCTCTCACTCATCTGCTGCCATCAAACTCTGTATACTTTGGTGAAAAATGTATATATTTATTGGGGAAAAACTGTAGAACTGAAAGGAGACTCTAGGACCCTGTTGGGCCACCTCTAGCTTGGATACAAGATGAGATGCCATTGGGCATGGAGGCATCCATATGGTATCCTGTTGATGTTGCAGCTAGGGGCGTTGCTAGGGTCTCAAAAGATCCGGGGCCCAAGCACCAATGCATATATCCCAATTCTCTAAGTGGACCTTCCCCCCGCACACTGCAATTTACTGCACTTGCTATACCGCAGCACATACCTCTCACATCCAGGGCCTCCCAGGTGAATTCTCCTCTGATGTAGATCTTCTCTGTCATCATCTTCTCCAGTCGATCCAAACAACTTCTTTCAGCCGCGTCATCCCTGCAGAGAGTGACACACAGACATCTTAGCTTCCACACATTTCTATCATCACCCCCAACAACCTGGGGTCCTAACAGTGTTATCCTGCTGCTCGCTGTGCTCCCCAATACCCCCAAATACTATCCTGAAGAAATATTAGTACCATAAAGTTAGTCCCCCCATAGTAATAGTGCTCCTTAAAGTCCCACCAATAGTAATTCCCTTCTAGAGTGCCCTCATTAGTAATACTGCTCCCTACAGTGCCCCAACAGTGATAATGGTCCCCAATAATTCCCCTCATATCACTACTAGGGGTGACCGACTGTTGTATGCAGGGGCAGGCTGGCCATAGACGCTACAGAGAAATTTCCGGGTACATAACAATCTGATGCTCTCAGCATTAATTAATGAAGGAACACCAGGCACTTATGAATCTGGCCAAAGGATGCAGGTGTCCTCCTGAACTCAACTACATCACTATCCTCAGGATAGTGATACAGTTGAATATTGTGGTGAAGGTGGTAGTATTTTGTGCTGCACTGTGGTATTTAGTTCTGTTGAGGCAGTAATTTGTGCTGCAATACGGTTTTGCTGGCCCTGCCTACTTCTGTTGTCCCTGCCCCACCTTCTGTCAATTTGGACCCACCTACAACATGGGGCCACTTTTAGTTTTTTGTGATGCTCCCCAGATGATCACACCAGCAGTTGGGGCAGTTTGTCACTCCACAGCAAAGGCAGGATTGAAGCACTAACCACGAGGTCTCCATACTCAAACCCGATCGTCATCGGATCCCAAGCAGAACCTGGATTCAACTTGGAAAATATAGTTCAAGTCCATAGCAGTGCAGGTTTCTCGTTCACTACACCACTGCAAGCAAAGGCGATGGTGGCGGCAGTCAATAGCGGGACATGTAATCGGTACCGTGACACCAAATTTACTTCTACTAACTGCCTGGAAATGATCTGAGCAGAGACAGAGGTGTGTAATGAAGGCACCACCTGTGTCCGTATGGTGGACAATAAAACTGTGGTCCCTGCTCGTGCTTGTTGGTGGATCAAACAATCCTCTCTACTGGTGGTCTGTCTGGGCCATCCGAAGCCTTTTTACCGTGTAAGTGCCCTCATGGACCCACTGTTCCCAGCACATTCTTACAACTAGGTCAAAACAGCCTAAATGGCGATCAATTAATGGAAATGACCATCCTGCGTCTCCCAGTCCAATGATACACACCCTCTCAAAGACTGTCAACTGGGCAAAATGGCTTTTATTTATCGTAGAGGCATGTCTAGTAGTCAATGATCTCACACCAAGAGGTACACCACCCAAAGGTAGACTCTGAGAGCAGATTTCATACAAAAAGAACCCCAGGCATGTACTGTAAGAGCAAGGGAATTATTAAATCTCCAATAAATAAAGAAATATCCAACACTAACCAAAAACTTCAGACACATCTTTCTTAATGCATATATTCAAATTATTATTTTTTAGGACTGCTTTCTACAAGTAAAGGTAGATTCTTTCTTCTCGGAGGCTCTACAGCTGAGGACGAGCATGCTGGAGCATTGCCAAGCCTCGTTGTAGAGCCAGCAAAGATTGACACCGGCATCCTGCTGCTTTACAAGAAAGCTACTCGCTGCTACCAAATACATATAATTAAAGAGACTATTTGAAGGAAAACATTAGTGATTATTAATCAAGCCTGTTTGTTAAAAGACCTTAGTGTCAGCATCGTATTCCGTAACGCTCTTATCCTAGCAGTCATGCTTAATATGCTCCAGCCTACAGTTGCTATGGTTTTTATTTTAGCCCCTCTCTAGGAGACAGTTTACCCCTACAGACATGAACTGCTTGGCATAGACTCCTGTTACACATTAAAGTCTTTGGTTCTTACCGCTTTAAAATACAATGTAACAATACCTTACGTAAAATGCTTCCGCCAGGAGGTGAAGGTCTGAAGTCCAATTTGGTACATGACAAAATAGTCCATAGCAGAGAATTATGAGATGATACTGCATTCTTATGGTGTGAATAATTATCAGGAAGATGGACAACCTGCAATGACCTGGAAATGTAGGCAAAAAGTCCTGTAGTCAAGATTATAATGCCCTATTGATGATCAGAGAGTGGGGTAGTGTTAAACGAATTGAACTCCACGAAGTGGAATTCGATCTGAATTTCAGGGAAAATTTGATTTGCCGCAAAGCCGAATTTCCTCATGCTTCGTAGTAACAGATCGATTTTACCTGAAACAAAAACATTAAACTTACCTCATCCATTTGAGCATAAAGAACCGGCCGCCGCCATCTTGATTTAAGATCTCACTCAAAATCCTGTGCGTGGTGACGTATGAAGTCACCACACCCGCCAGCCAACATGATGATGCTGAGATTTCGCTCTAGATCTTCAATCAAGATCGTTTTATTGCTATCAGATGCTGCTATGATGTGTGAACACGACATCTGAGGGGTACAATGACGGGGGGGCAGCGCAATTGCCAGTCCCTTTCATTGCACCCACTACTTACAAAGGAATGCGCTTCGTGACAAAGTACTTCATCACGAAGCAAATTTTTTTGTGAAATTCGGCGAAGCAGCTTAATTGAATTTTACAATACTTCGCTCTTCTCTAATTAGGGGTGCTCCCACACTTAGATTCTTGGGGCATTTTACAAGCATTTACTTTACAAGCATTTTTTGCGGTGGCACTTGTAGTTTTATCTGACCATTAACTTATGCATTTATCATTTCCTATTGTCCACCATGTAACATCTGCCTGCTGCATTATAATTTTTTTTGCTTCAAAATACATAGACAAAATAATGCAGAGTTAAAATAAAAAATAAAAATCTTGTCCTTTAGGCTGCCTGCACACTACCATACACATTTTGCGGTCCATGTGCATCCTGCAATTTTCACAGGACTAACTGTAAAAAGAAGTCTATTCTTGTACACAAAATGGACAAAAATAAGACATGTTCTATAATCTGCGGCCCAGCCACAGAGATGTGGGGCAGCACTCCGATGGTTTTTTTTGCGGACTCATAGAAATGAATAGGTCCATGTGCGATCCACTAAAAAATGCTGATTGGATACGGACCAAAAAATACCGTCGTGTGCATGAGGCCTTAATCTATTACAACTAATATTAAGTTTCCATCAGAAATAAAAGAAGTAGTAAGTATAGTAATTATGGGGGACATTTATTAAGATCGGCGATTGGCGCTTCCTTCAGCAGGCCATGCGACATAATAAGCTCTCTTGCTGGAGTAGATTTAAGTTATTTTCCATGCCAAAAACTATTGTGGAAAATGATAAATGAGATGGGCCTACTGCCCACCCTCTTCCACGCCCCTTTTTCACAGCACTCAGAAAAAGTGGTGTGACCTGCAAAAAGTCGCAGATTTTGCCACAAAAATCCATTGCGACAAAATCTGCAACATTAATACGCTAAAAAGTAGTGTATAATTCATAATAAAGTCTTCCTATGTTTCTATGTTTTGCTATATACTAGTAATTAATTCTTGATATTTGTCTACACCTCTGTAATAGAATTGATTTACTCATTGCTTTATTACTTATATGAATATTTCCCTATCACAGCTGTAAAGCATTTACTGAGGAAATATAATTACATATTGTATAGACCTGAACTGGTATTATGTGACAATATATTTATTTGCTGTGTATTTGTAGTGGTCGGAGGAGGAAGAGACTGCAGGGCAGGCTTCAAATACAGTACAGCAGACAAGGAGGCTGAAGCAGATACCAGCTTCATTAAAGAACAAAATATAATGTCCAGAAAATCGGATTAACAGTTTTGTGCCGATGCTCCAGGGGCGCAATCTACAAATGACGGAAACAGTGATAACAAGTTTTCATAAATTTATAGAAAGGATAACTGAACTTTGCATCCAAAAATTGTGCCCCAACCAGCAAGCACATAAAAATACAGGCTACTCTCCTCTACTATTTTTCTGTCTGTCCCTGATACCCAGGGCACATTTCTACAACGCACTGACTAGAGTATCCTGCTCTATAACCTATCACAGATTAGCATCGGTGCAAACTCACAGTTCTGTAGGTAGTTGCTTGTTTTGGTCTGGTACGTGGAGGCAGGGGTAGTCTGGCTCCTGATCCGGTCGCTTGCTTGTCAAAGCGTGGTCTTTTCCTTTCTCTGTCTAGATTGCAGGTACAGGCAACCACATAGTTCAGCTCTGACAGGAGTAACCTGTCCTGTAACTGATCTCTGAATTGAATGATATCACTCCTCTAGGACACACTTTACAATCTCTGTTGATCTGTCCCACAGCAGCCAGGAAGAATCACTTTACAGTCTCTGTTGATCTGTTCCACAGCAATCAGGAAGAATCACTTTACAGTCTCTGCTGATCTGTTCTACAGCAGACAGGAAGAATCACCTTACAGTCTTTGTTGATCTGTTCCACAGCAACCAGGAAGAATCACTGTACAGTCTCTGTTGATCTGTTCCACAGCAGGCAGGAAGAATCACTTTACAGTCTCTGTTGATCTGTTCCACAGCAACCAGGAAGACATACCTTTACAGTCTCTGTTGATCTGTCCCACAGCAGCCAGGAAGAATCACTTTACAGTCTCTGTTGATCTGTTCCACAGCAGGCAGGAAGAATCACTTTACATTCTCTGTTAATCTGTCTGACAGCAGCCAGGAAGAATCACTTTACAGTCTCTGTTGATCTGTCCCACAGCAGCCAGGTTCTCTGCTCACATCAGCAAGGATGCCGCACTCCAGATATCCAAGCCCGGAAACTTGCACTCCTCCTACATCCTCTGGAACCAACCACTTAATTTCACTCTTACTCAGCGACACAGCGGCCTCTTGTGTCTGGAGGAAGGCATCACAGCCTGTGTGAAACCTAATTACTAGCAATGTAACTTGGTGTTTCTAGAGGCTGACCCTTACATATTGCCTTAGGTTTGTGATATTTTAATGTTTTACGTATTTTGGGGAGAAGTTATCCACAAGTTTTAATTGTTCAATAGAGGTTTGGCATTAGCCAGTATGATAACTATATATATTGTGGGGATTCGCTCTGGTAGGCAGGTTAGCAGATGCAGTATAGAGGCAAAGGACCAGGTTGTAAATCACTCTTCACTGTTTATTGACACTTATAACATAACACAACAGTCACTTTTCAGGCTTAGTGGTTGTTCACACACAGAAGAACTAAATAAAGTTCACCTGGTATCCTGGGTGTTAGTTCACACCCGGCTAAATGCTCAGCCTCAGAAAGTCCACTTGCAGGCTTTAAGGTGGCCTGCTCAGTCTGACACACGGTCTTAAGACCTCAGCACAGAGATCTCCAGAGCTCCACTGTCAGAGGAAAGGTAATCCACACCACTTGACAGTGCTAGCTGTTTTTTATAAGCCTGCCAAGACCCGGCCTGGAACGTGTGGAGTAGTCACCCACCCAGCACTTTGACTACTCCCAGTAAGAGCCATCCCGGATCAACTATTTACTAAATAGCAAAATGTCAATCAGCATTAGCTGCCGCTGACACATGAAAATACTGGCTCTTACTTCACCGAGCCCAGGAACCTCGGTGACACATACCTACTATGAATGACGACTCCTTGTACCTTCCTACATACCTCCCCCCCTTTGTTCAACCCTGAGGGGGTGAAAACACGTCAAACAGTGTACCCGGGACAGGGCATCTGCATTTCCCTGTAACCGGCTTGCCCTGTGTTCCACCAAAAACTTAAAGTTCTGTAAAGAGACCATCGGGTGACCTGGGCATTTTTGTCCTTGGCCTGGCTCATCCATTTTAGAGGGGAGTTGCCGGTCACCAGATGGAACTTTCTCCCAAACAAATAATAACGGAGAGACTCGAGTGCCCACTTGATAGCCAGGCACTCTCTCTCCACTACACTGTACCTGGTCTCGGCTGGGGTAAGCTTACGGCTGAGGAAGGCAACGGGATGCTCCTCCCCATTGACTTCCTGAGACAGTACAGCACCAAGGCCTACTTCGGAGGCATCGGTCTGTACTATAAACTCCCTTTTGAAGTCGGGCGACCTATACAGCACCCTGCCCCTTAACACTGACCTCCATAGGGGACTATCTCCTTATCTGTGACTTCCACTGTTCCCTGCCCCCTTAATAGAGACTTCCACAGCACCCGTCCCTTTAACAGTGACTGTCGTGTCGCAGTCTCAGCATGTCGCATGTCGCAGTGCGACACCATACCCTATCATTATAAAAATTGTTGCGCAACATTGGTACGACAAAATGTCGCGCAACACAAGTCGTCCTGTAGCCGTAGCCTTAAAGGGAACCTGTCACCGGGATTTTGTGTATAGAGCTGAGGACTTGGGTTGCTAGATGGCCGCTAGCACATCCGCAATACCCAGTCCCCATAGCTCTGTGTGCTTTTATTGTGTAAAAAAAACTGATTTGATACATATGCAAATTAACCTGAGATGAGTCCTGTCCCTGACTCATCTCACATACAGGACTCATCTCAGGTTCATTTGCATATGTATTAAATCGTTTTCTTTACACAATAAAAGCACACAGAGCTATGGGGACTGGATATTCTAGCGGCCATCTAGCAGCCCATGTCCTCTATACACAAAATCCTGGTTCCCTTTAAAGGAAACGCATGGAAATGCAAAAAGAACAGACAGACGAACAAACAGACAGACAGAAACTCAATTTTATATAAGAGATATATAAATATATAAGCAAATAGTAAGCAAATGAGATATAATTCCAAAAATTGTAAACCGTAAAGTCATAAAACTAAAATCAAAATCTATAAAAGAAATCCAGCAAAAAAAAAATCTAAATTGATCTCGTTGTGGGAAATATTTAAATCTTCAGCAAATAAAGAGTTAACAAAGTAATTTTTCTCTTCTTTTTTCCTCTTTTTTTTCTCCTTTGCGATTTCTTTTTACCACACTGGTCAATGATCGTCTTAGAAATTGACTTCTGGATTTCCATTCTCAATATGTTTAGCAATGTGTGCCTGGGAAACAGGATTGCAACATTACTCACAATTCTGTAATACAAAGCTCTCAGTCATTTGAAATCAGTATGGAACATTGAATTCTCCGATCTGGAAACTGTTCACAGTCTGCAAATTGTCATTCTCTAGACTACATTTCTTCAAACAATATTGGCATCTGGCTAGCAGCAATCAAACAGTACTTCCTTTTGAAGTCCGCAGGTAGAGTCAGCCCACTTGACTGAATTCTGATTAACTCTGTATAAAAAAAAAGCAAATACAATATTTTTTTTTTTCAGATCATTGCTGAGAGCAGAGAGACAACATGTAATAAGTGCAATATTGGCTGGATTACTAAAAAAAACAACAATTGCTTTTGGCTCCTGTGGATGAAGAGAAGGAGGGATAATTTTGAAGCTCAAGAGAAATAATCAAAGAGAAAGAGAAATCCAAAAGCAACTGATCGTCAAATGGTGGAAGGCAAACATAAGAAATGCCCTCCAGCTAGCAACATGTAACCAATGTCTATAGAACTTGTAGTACAAAGCGTGGAACAACCTCAAGATTGAAGGGGTCGTCCCCACGGAAAACTTTCTACAGTATTCAAACCTGGATCCGAGTACTTTTGTAATTGCATATAATTAAACATTTAGTATAGCCACTGAACTCTATATGTATAGCGCCACCTGCTGTCTGCCCTTTTTCTACATTCTCTGTCCAGCTCACTGAGGTTGACATACATGCTCAGTTCCATCCTTCAACTGCCCCCAGCTGCAGCAGAAAGAACACGCCCCTGAGCTGCAAACTTGAAATAAATCTAGCAGAGCCATTGAAGCAATATGATGAGAAGATCTCTGTATTCATGGCAGGTACAGGGCTGATTCTACATTTGTTAGAAAGAGACTGTCATATCTAATATATAAAGCTGAGTGTATGTGTATGTCCGCTAAAGGAATCAGCACCTGTCGCATTTACAATCACGAAATTTGGCACACAGGTACATCAGGTGTCAGGGAAGGTTTTAGACCAGGGTCTCAGCTCTCTAGGATGTACCGTTCCTGAGATATTCCCAAATAAATGCATTGGCCAATAGTAGCTTGGTCACATGACCATTATCAGCCAAAAGAAGCTTGCAGGTCCTGCAGCCTCCACATACACAGTTTTACTCCAGGTTTCCATAACAACCCAGCCATTTATCTGCACTGCTGTAGGAGAGCTTTAAAGGAAATCTGTCACCAGGATAATTGCTATTGAAGTAAAGCCATGGCCTAATAGCACTTAGTACCTTATTTCCAGATGTGTCTTTGTTCTAGCAGTAAATGTTTTTATCCTCTGAAAATCTAGTTTATTTGAAATGCAAATGAGCCAGTAAGGTGCCCGGAGGAGCGTCACTTTTGCAAGAAGGAGCCCAGACACACCCCTCTGCCACAATGTGTCCCCCCTTAAAATACTTAAAATCCCGCCCCCAGGTCATGCTGAGCTTCGCCCCTGATCTGGTTAGGCCATGATCCTTAGCCGACAGGCATTGAAAAAATGAAGTTAAAAATCTACTTATTGGTCCCGCTAAGCCACGCCACAATCTGGTTAGTCCACGCTCCTTCCCACTCCTGAGCCGACAGGGATTAAAAAAATGAAGTTAAAAATCAACTTCTAGGTCCCGCTGAGCCACGCCCCCAATTTGGTTAGACCACGCCCCCCCCCACACACACTCCTCTGCCGATAGGGATTGAACAAAATGAAGTTAAAGGGTTTCAACCACTTCGTTTGCCCCTATTTAGCTTTCAGACACTAGCGATCCTGCTAGTGTCTGCTGTACAAAACAATCTTAATATAACAGTTTTTTGTGAAGCCGTTTCGCTAAAAAAAGCACTTATATCGATATGCTAATGAGCCTCTAGGTGCTATGCGGGCGTCTTTTCAGCACCTAGAGGCTACGTCTACCTTCACATAATGCCGCCCAGCGCGTCCCTCCAGCACAGGGATGTTAGCATATTTCAGATACTTTTGTAAGTCTTTAGCTGACACTCTAGGATTCTTCTTCACCTCATTGAGCACCTAGAGGCTCCGTTTACCTTCACATAATGCCCCCAGCGCGTCCCTCCAGCCCGCCCATCTCCGACGGAATGCGATCCTCCATCTGTTCCAGCCGTACGAAATCTCGCGCCTGCGCCGTGCGCGTCTGCATTCGGCGCAGGCGCAGTGAATGTCTGACAGCTCCCTGCTCAGACATCTCCACTGCGCCTGCGCCGATTACGTCAGAGTGCTCCGAGGAACAGATGGTGCAGGTGCAGTGGAGATGTTTGAGCAGGAAGCGGTCAGACATTCACTGCGCCTGCGCCAAATGCAGACGCGCACGGCGCAGGCGCAAGATTTCATACAGAGGGAGGATAGCATTCCGTCGGAGATGGGCGGGCTGGAGGGACGTGCTGGGCGGAATTATGTGAAGGTAGACGGAGCCTCTAGGTGCTCAATGAGGTGAAGAAGAATCCTAGAGTGTCAGCTAAAGACTTACAAAAGTCTCTGAAATACGTAAAACACAACAAGAATGGATTTCATGGGAGGATACCACAGAGGAAACCACTGCTGTCCAAAAAAAACATTGCTGCACATTTACAGTTTGCACAAGAGCACCTGGATGTCCACAGCAGTACTGGCAAAATATTATGTGGACAGATGAAACCAAAGTTGAGTTGTTTGGAAGGAACACACAACACTATGTGTGGAGGAAAAGAGGCACAGCACACCAACATCAAAACCTCATCTCAACTGTGAAGTATGGTGGTGGGGGCATCATGGTTTGGGGCTGCTTTGCTGCTTCAGGGCCTGGACGGATTCCTATCATCGAAGGAAAAATGAATTCCCAAGTTTATCAAGACATTTTGCAGGAGAACTTAAGGCCATCTGTCCACCAGCTGAAGCTCAACAGAAGATGGGTGTTGCAACAGGACAACGGCCCAAAGCATAGAAGTAAATCAACAACAGAATGGCTTAAACAGAAGAAAATACGCCTTCTTGAGTGGCCCAGTTAGAGTCCTGACCTTAACCCGATTGAGATGCTGTGGAATGACCTCAAGAAAGCGATTCACACCAGACATCCCAAGAATATTGCTGAACTGAAACAGTTCTGTAAAGAGGAATCGTCAAGAATTGCTCCTGACCGTTGTGCACGTCTGATCTGCAACTACAGGAAACGTTTGGTTGAAGTAATTGCTGCCAAAGGAGGTTCAACCAGTTATTAAATCCAAGGGTTCACATACTTTTTCCACCTGCACTGTGAATGTTTACATGGTGTGTTCAATAAAAACATGGTAACATTAATTTCTTTGTGTGTTATTAGTTTAAGCAGACTGTGATTGTCTATTGTTGTGCAGAAATCCATATCATTCCAAAGGGTTCACATACTTTTTCTTGCAACTGTATCTTTTCTATATATCTCATTGGCATTATTACTTATAATTATTTATCATCTTTAGCTTATTTATTTCATTCTATTTATGTTCAATTGTACTGCACATCCTATATCACACTGTATATTCACACTATATACATTTGCGCCACACACTTTCTTCTTTTCTTTATATACATCAGTTAGGTTGCATTTATTTATTTAGATATTCTTTAGATCAAGTGTTTCACGATATATTTATTAAGTTTAATCATGCTATTTAATTTTTTACTATCTATTCAATCCGGCTGGATATGATAATATGCGTTGGGCCCGCGCATGCGCTATACCATGATTGGTCCCCTCGGCATTTCCACACTTATCACGATTTTGCCGGGGGAATACCACGTGATTGTCATGTGACTTTAATGTCACTGCTGACATCGTGCGATATCTTGCTTGACCTGAATGCACTTTTATCCTGTCTCCCTCTTCTGCTTTCGGCGCTGTATACTCAGATGTTTCACATATGTCTCTGATTGGGCAGCGGAGTTTGTGATTGGTTGGCCATGGTATTTAATGTGTGTCCCTCGGAGATGACGCCACCCCCAGACGAAAGTCCGCCGAAACGCGCGTCGGGATTGGCGCCTTCCCAGAGGAGAGACATAATGGGTAAATAGACTCTCGGGTTTATATGTATTTGATATTCTTATGCACTGTGCACTTGCACTTTATTATTGGTTATGTATGTAATTGAGTCACCATTTGTGTCTCCTATGTGGATGTCGCCTCTTTCCCTGCATTTGTTGTATGTATGAATTTATTTTCAATTATGAATTATATCAATAAATTATATTTATATTTCATGCGGTCTGACCCTGAATATAGCATGTTATAGAGCCCCAGGGATTCTGTGTGCTGCTATCTCTGTCATGTGCAAGAGGCCAACCTTGGAGTAAGTATTCATGTTACGCCAAAAGCATTAGTTAAGCATTTCTTGCTCCGATGCTTTTTCTTCAGTACCGGTGACGTACAAGGCTTGGTGGAGGCTTCCGCCTATCAGTGATCCCGGTGACATCACCGGCACAAATAGGCAGTCTTTAGTGCTGCCCTAGGCTGTTTTACACCGCCCATTAGTGTCGGGATCACTGCTAGGCGGAAGCCTCCACTAAGCATAATGAGAAAAAACCCGGTACGTCATTGGCAGTAAACAAACAGCCCTTGTCCTGCTCTCAACCCAGACAACCTCTTTAAATCCATTGACCAACAGACACCGCAAGGATGGGGGCGAAGCTATATGGGGTGCAGTAGTAAAAGACCTCTGCCCCAATAAATGGCACATAGTAAGTGGAGGGCCCTGTTATAGGCCTTGTATTGGTGTCCATTAGCTTAAACTTTAAGGTGCATATACTGTATCCTATAATGAGAATGTTTTAAGTATCGGGACTGATTTTACACAACAACATATATGTATTGTATTATAGCTGTACGTTTTAATTGTTTATTAGCTTTAGTAATGTACCCCAATCCTCCACTGATGTGAATGTTTAGCTTGTCCATATTAGTTTTCATGGCATTCACCAATTATATCGTCAACAATTCAAATTCATCTGTTTGAGTCATAGCAGCCCCCATACATACTGAATCATTGAGGGATACAAAGGCAAACATCCGGGTCCATCAACATCAATCTAACCGTTATGTGATATGAAGTTATCGTCCATACAAAGGACTGCAAATAGAGCTTATATATTCTGGATGTAGCAAAATGCAGTGAATTATGATGCAAAGATATACATTATTATTAAGACAAGGAAAATAATTACGCTGAAGAGTCGGCCCCCTCCGCCAGGCACATGGATGGGTTCAGGAGAACACGAGCAGATGATGTACTGAACATTTTGAACAGACTGCAGACTTGCAGTACAATAACTATAACCACGCAGATAATGGCACAGAAAATTACTTTGACCAGTCAAAACAATTGCTCCATCTCTTCGCTTCTCATACCAGTGATTTTCAGAATTAGATTTTACACACCGCACACTCACAAACCAGTCATTCAAACAGAGTGGGGAAAGTATCTCCAAAAACAATGTAAAAATAACTCACCGGCTCAGCCAAGTGTGCGGGCAGACGTGTAGCAGTAAGCATGGCTAGTCTTACATTTGTTTACGTCTGATGTACCATTTGATAAGCCATCATATATTATTGAAGATAAAGAAGATACATGTTCAGTCCTAATACCAATTTTCTTGTATCCAAACGCTGAATAAATCCTTGGAGAACAGTTTTTTTTTTATTTTACTCTTCTGTAGTAATGGACATTTTTCAAAAAATAAAATAAAAAAATTGCACAAATAAATAACTTAAAACACACATAGCTATATATTATGGTTTACACAGGGATGTAGCTAAAGGCTCATCGGCCCTGGTGCAAGAGTCCAGCTTGGACCCCCTTCCCTCAGTGCTTTGTGGCCAGGGGCAGGGAAGCACTCTCGTGTTGCCTGAGGCAAAAATTGAAACGGCCCCCCTCCCTCCAGCCAGAGGTGTAACTTGACCAGCATGCACTTTCTATAATTCTGGTGTCTTCTTATGCGGCACAAGGGTCTTTGGGCCCCTCAGGCTCCTGGGCCCAGTAGAGACTGCTACCTCTGCACCTCCTATAGCTACGCCCCTGGCTGTACATTCTGGAATTTCCTTTTTACCATTAAAGGGAACCAGCAGTGTATAGAGACCTTTCAGGCGCATGGCAAAAAGTATGCAAAATATTGTAGTACATATTGTAGCCCTGACTACAAGAATTGCCTGAACGTTTGGAGCTTTTCAAAGGTATCTCTGACCCTTGTGGGTCAACTTCCAACTACACCAGGACTCTTCCAAGAGGTAGTGGCCTGGTGGCTCCCCTGCAATGGAGTGCAATGAAATGATAAAAACCAGGGAACCACCAGGACAACACACTTGTGGATAGCCCAAATTCAAACCGGTTAGTTGGTTGCAGAACCATTGTCTGTAACAATTTTTTTATCTGAGTAAGAAGAAATGCCACAAGGTTATGATGTACATATACTATACAGCCACATACAGCTTCTATTAACATAATTTGTGCTTGACAAACATCTTCTTAAAGAAATTGCCACAGGGTCATCCACTAGCCTCTCCACTTTGGTGTAAAATGCGCTACTATTACTAAATGTTGGCCATTGAGGCTATATTGCTTGACCGCTGAATGGATGTCCATGTGTAAAATATGCAGCTCAGTCCGGCGTTATGGTCCATAGTCACAACTAAATTGCAATGTAAAGTCCACCACCACACCCAATTGCATTGAATATGGATAGGAGAGTGGTGCGGTGTCAATCGAAAACCAAAGGGGCCATATCCCATTCTAGGCATCAGTGGGAGTCCCAGCAATCAGGCCCCACTGATCAGATTATTGAGTAGAATAGAGTAAAAATGTAACCAAACTTTATTAACAATTGTAATTTATATTACAATTATTGCCTCCCAAATCAATATTTTAGGGCTAAGTATTGATATGTTGTTTTCTGAGAAGCAGATGATAAAACCATATCTTTGTGTTGGTCTGAAGATCCAGAGCTGTCACTTACATTGAAAAGAAATATGTAAAAACAAATATTAAAAGTTATCCGTCACATTGAATATGCTGACGAAGCTGCAGGCCCCATGTTATAGAGCAGGAGGAGCTGAGCAGATTGATATATAGTTCTGTGGGAAAATATTCAGCAGAACTTGTCAAGAGTCCAGTGGACACATAAGTTATTTCAATAAATAAATAAGTTACACTCAATATTTTCCAATAAAACTATCTGCTCAGCTCCTCCTGCTCTATAACATGCTGCCTGCAGTTTGGAATGTGAAATGTTCCCTTTAAGATGGTACTTAAAGACCTAGATTAGGCCACTTTTAAGGCCTCTTTCACACTTGCGTTGTCCGGATCCGGCGTGTACTCCACTTGCCGGAATTACACGCCGGATCCGGAAAAACGCAAGTGTACTGAAAGCATTTGAAGACGGATCCGTCTTCAAAATGCATTCAGTGTTACTATGGCACCCAGGACGCTATTAAAGTCCTGGTTGCCATAGTAGTAGTGGGGAGCAGTATACTTACCGTCCGTGCGGCTACCGGGGCGCTCCAGAATGACGTCAGAGCGCCCCATGCGCATGGATCATGTGATCCATGCGATCACGTCATCCATGCGCTTGGGGCGCCCTGACGTCACTCTGGAGCGCCCCGGGAGCCGCACGGACGGTAAGTATGCTGCTCCCCCGCTCCCCACTACACTTTACCATGGCTGCCAGGACTTTAGCGTCCCGGCAGCCATGGTAACCACTGAGAAAAAGCTAAACGTCGCATCCGGCAATGCGCCGAAACGACGTTTAGCTTAAGGCCGGATCCGGATCAATGCCTTTCAATGGGCATTCATTCCGGATCCGGCCTTGCGGCAAGTGTTCCGGATTTTTGGCCGGAGCAAAAAGCGCAGCATGCTGCGCTATTTGCTGCGGCCAAAAAACGTTCCGTTCCGGAACGGAAGACATCCTGATGCATCCTGAAGGACAGACTGTCCATTCAGAATGCATTAGGATAATCCTGATCAGTATTCTTCCGGCATAGAGCCCCGACGACGGAACTCTATGCCGGAAGAAAAGAACGCAGATGTGAAAGAGCCCTTACATCTGCGTTTTGCTGGATCTGGCAGGGGATCAGCAAAAATGCATATGGTCAATAATACAACTATCTGTATCCGTTCAGAACTGAGCTCGATGAATCCAGCACTAAAACCATTGTAAGTCAATGGGTTCGGGATCAATTTTTTTAATGTCCGGGGAAAAAAAACTGATCCGGCACCATTGACTTACATTGTGTTTCATGCCGTTTCGCTCAGTATCCCATGACATACACAAAAACGCTGCTTGCAGTGGTTTTGTGTGTGTCATGGGAACGCAAAGAAACGGAGTGCATTCTAACGCACTCCTTTCAAGTTCGTTCAGTTTTTTTTCCTATTGAAAATGAATGGGGAGAAGACGGAAGCGTTTTGCTGCAGTTTTGAGATCCTGTGATGGATCTCAAAGCCATACAGCAAAATGCAGATGTGGAAGTAACCTTACAGAGACAGAGGCATTTATTTATGCTCTGCTGTTGGAGGGATAGGGGTGAGATCTGCAAACGCAAACTACTCTATGGGTGGCATCTACCACTGTTTAGTATGTAATACAGGTTATGACTAGTGTTGAGCGAACTTGCGATTTGCAAGTTCGGGTTATCTAAGAATTCCGTCATGAACATAACGGATGCACAGCGGAAGCCTATACAGTAAGAGGAATTCTACATTGCATTCTATCATAATAGAAGTCTATGCTGGCCATGAAGAATGGGCTCACCTTTAGGGTACATTAATTCCCTAATACTCCCCTCTACCTACATAATCATTCTAATAAGAACAGACAAGGCAAGGAGGAATTTGAAATATGACAAGTAAGTAAAAATTATGTTTTTGCTTCAAGCCCAAGAACCAGAACTTTAAATGTGCATACTTTGCAGTCTTTACTTAATAGCACCATGACTTTCACTTTGATACTTTTCCCTGATATGAAAAGATAAGATATAATATGGACAGGCGTTTCCTCCGACTCCGGCTGTCTGTTCACTTTAGAAAACATCTGTCTTTGGCACTTTGTCTTCGGTCTTGAGTCTTGTATCTCCGCTCTAATAACACTTGAGATTGAAAGTGTGGTAGAAATGCCAGGGTGAATGCTAGATGTTTCACAAAATGATTTTCTAATCTGCCAACCATTTGTCTTTTCTTTATAATTTTAATCCGTTTATTAGGAAATGCAGCACGAGCAGAGACCAATCCGCATGAAACCACTTGTATCCATAGTCATTTCCCATAAGACTCCCTGTAATCACGCTGAGTGACACTAATTTCTAATTATAAAGTAACAATGGGACCTGCCTACAATGAAGCTTCGAAATTGATATGGTGTGTATCAGATTCCAGGAATGTAATAGACCCTTATGCTAACATGATACATTTCCATATCCAGATTTATGTTATATTCTGCACGACTATTTTCTCCTTTGAGAGTAGATTAAGTTCTCTGCTGGAAGCCATTGTATGGTTCCAGTTGTGTCCATGCAGCCCTGCCGTTACTTTGAAGGAGTTTCTGATTTTCTTCTTTATCTTGACTCAAAGACCACTCAAGAGCTAGGCAATGTTATTATTCATACTGTGGTTCAAATACAACCTCTAGCTGTTTTATTGTATTTTAAATGAAAAAATATCAGGACAGGGCTATTTTCCACACTGTGTGAGCTCGCTAACTGCGGAAAAACAAATAATGAAGTAGGGATTATCCACATAGACATCTGGGGTCCAAAATGAGAAAACTAATAATACTGAAAAAAAAAAAAAAGTTGTGTACTAATTAAAATGAAGGAAAGTGCATTTATGGATAATCCTTTTTGCACTCAGTGGGTTTCATGTAATACAGTATAAATAACCTTCATTAAGTTACTCAAAAGTTGAGGAACAGACGATTGCTATAGGGTAGAACATCAAAGAAGGCTGTAGTCCACTGGTAGGCCACAAGGCCTTTACACTAGGGCAGAAGAAGTAAAATGCCAGCCTCTACGTTTTGTAATTAAAAACAGGATAAGTCATTGCTTATTCTCACTTTTTGACTGCTTTAACCCTATTTTGTCATTGAAGGCATTGTCCAAACTTGACAACCCCAGTCCATATTGGTTGTAGCCCATTGCTAGGCCACAAGGCTTTTACATTAGTAAAACAGAAGTACAGTGATGTCAGACTCTATGTTATGTTTTTTTTTATTATTATTATTTTTATTTCTCTAACTCTATATTGTCATTGAAGGCATTGTCCAAACTGGACAACCCCAGTCCATATTGGTTGTAGGCCACAAGACCTTTACTTTAGGACAGCAGAAGTAAAGTGATGTCAGCTTCTACTTTCTGTAAGTTTATTTTCTCACGTTTTTACTTCTCTAACTCTATATTGTCATTAAGGGGTTGTCCAAATAGGTTAACCCCAGTCCATAATGGTACAAGGCCTTTACATTAAGACAGCAGAAGTAAACTGATGTTAGCTTCCATTTTATGTAAGTCATTGCTTTTGATCACTTTTCTTTATATCGCTATCACCTTTTTCTATCATTATCACTTCTCACTTTTTCAAATCATGTAACTTTTTTAGAACGTCAGATCCCCACCCTTCACCTCCTTAGCCAGTTGAATTTAAGTACTATGAACTTGGAAATGCATAGGTTATTACAATCCATGTTCGTCTCACATTTCAGTGTGCTAAACAAGTCCATTATCTTCTAGAAAGATCCAATCACATTTTGATATCATATAGTAAATCCCATAATTCAACATATACAGAGAAAATATATCCCTAAGGCCTCATGCACACGACAGTATTTTTTCACTGTCCGCAAAACGGGGTTCCGTTGGTCCGTGATCCGTGACCGTTTTTTCGTCTGTGGGTCTTCCTTGTTTTTTGGAGGATCCACGGACATGAAAAATGAAAAAGAAATCTAAGTCAAGTTTGCCATTGAAATGATAGGAAAAAACGGACACGGATCACGGACACGGATGACAATCTTGTGTGCATCCGTGATTTTCACGGACCCATTGACTTGAATGGGTCCGTGAACCGTTGGCCGTGAAAAAAATAGGACAGGTCATATTTTTTTCACGGCCAGGAAAAACGGATCACGGATGCGACTGCCAAACGGTGCAGTTTCCGATTTTTCCACGGACCCATTGAAAGTCAATGGGTCCGCAAAAAAAAACGGAAAACGGCACAACGGCCACGGATGCACACAACGGTCGTGTGCATGAGGCCTAAAGATGAAAAATCCTGCCTCTAGTTAAAGTAGGTGAAGCTAGACCTGACCTATCAATCCAGGTCAACCAAAGAACCTCCATTTTTTTCCCAGAACCCCATTTAAAACATGTTTTTTTCACAGATATACGCCAATTAACTTTATCGATGAATTCCTGTTGACAAGGGGGTGACCCTCGCAGACATTGCTGGGCAATATGTTTTATGACGCTATGCACCATCCTAGCTACACCCACTTTAATTTGCTCTGTGGCAGGTTAGTCTTCTGCTAATTTATTCATAACTTCTAGCAGGAATATTAAAGGAATGGCACAAAATAGAGTCATAACAATAGATGCTCCAAAACTGGTGTTACATTGGAAATGCAAGCAGTTCTATGTCAGGGGAGGTTACAGGTCCTCTTTAACCACTTCAGCCCCGCTAGGTGAAACCCCCTTCATGACCAGGCCACTTTTTACACTTCGGCACTACACTACTATCACCGTTTATCGCTCGGTCATGCAACTTACCACCCAAATGAATTTTACCTCCTTTTCTTCTCACTAATGGAGCTTTCATTTGGTGGTATTTTATTGCTGCTGACATTTTTACTTTTTTTGTTATTAATCAAAATGTAACGATTTTTTTGCAAAAAAATGACATTTTTCACTTTCAGCTGTGAAATTTTGCAAAAAAAACGACATCCATATATACATTTTTCACTAAATTTATAGTTCTACATGTCTTTGATAAAAAAAAATGTTTGGGCAAAAAAAAATGGTTTGGGTAAAAGTTATAGCATTTACAAACTATGGTACAAAAATGTGAATTTCCGCTTTTTGAAACGGCTCTGATTTTCTGAGCACATGTCATGTTTCCTGAGGTTCTACAATGCCCAAACAGTAGAAAAACCCCACAAATGACCCCATTTCGGAAAGTAGACACCCTAAGGTATTCGCTGATGGGCATAGTGAGTTCATAGAACTTTTTATTTTTTGTCACAAGTTAGCGGAAAATGATGATGATTTTTTTATTTTTATTTTTTTCTTACAAAGTCTCATATTCCACTAACTTGCGACAAAAAATAAAAAATTCTAGGAACTCACCATGCCCCTCACAGAATACCTTGGGGTGTCTTCTTTCCAAAATGGGGTCACTTGTGGGGTAGTTATACTGCCCTGGCAATTTAGGGGCCCAAATGTGTGAGAAGAACTTTGCAATCAAAATGTGTAAGAAATGACCGGTGAAATCCGAAAGGTGCACTTTGGAATATGTGCCCCTTTGCCCACCTTGGCAGCAAAAAAGTGTCACACATCTGGTATCGCCGTACTCAGGAGAAGTTGGGGAATGTGTTTTGGGCTGTCATTTTACATATACCCATGCTGGGTGAGAGAAATATCTTGGCAAAAGACAACTTTTCCCATTTTTTTATACAAAGTTGGCATTTGACCAAGATATTTTTCTCACCCAGCATGGGTATATGTAAAATGACACCCCAAAACACATTCCCCAACTTCTCCTGAGTACGGCGATACCAGATGTGTCACACTTTTTTGCTGCCAAGGTGGGCAAAGGGGCACATATTCCAAAGTGCACCTTTCGGATTTTGCAGGGCATTTTTTACACATTTTGATTGCAAAGTTCTTCTCACACATTTGGGCCCCTAAATTGCCAGGGCAGTATAACTACGCCACAAGTGACCCCATTTTGGAAAGAAGACACCCCAAGGTATTCCGTGAGGGGCACGGCGAGTTCCTAGAATTTTTTATTTTTTGTCACAAGTTAGCGGAAAATGATGATTTTTTTTTTTTTCTCTTTTTTCCTTACAAAGTCTCATATTCCACTAACTTGCGACAAAAAATAAAAAATTCTAGGAACTCGCCATGCCCCTCACGGAATACCTTGGGGTGTCTTCTTTCCAAAATGGGGTCACTTGTGGCGTAGTTATACTGCCCTGGCAATTTAGGGGCCCAAATGTGTGAGAAGAACTTTGCAATCAAAATGTGTAAAAAATGCCCTGCAAAATCCGAAAGGTGCACTTTGGAATATGTGCCCCTTTGCCCACCTTGGCAGCAAAAAAGTGTGACACATCTGGTATCGCCGTACTCAGGAGAAGTTGGGGAATGTGTTTTGGGGTGTCATTTTACATATACCCATGCTGGGTGAGAAAAATATCTTGGTCAAATGCCAACTTTGTATAAAAAAATGGGAAAAGTTGTCTTTTGCCAAGATATTTCTCTCACCCAGCATGGGTATATGTAAAATGACAGCCCAAAACACATTCCCCAACTTCTCCTGAGTACGGCGATACCGGATGTGTGACACTTTTTTGCTGCCAAGGTGGGCAAAGGGGCACATATTCCAAAGTGCACCTTTCGGGTTTCACCGGTCATTTCTTACACATTTTGATTGCAAAGTTCTTCTCACACATTTGGGCCCCTAAATTGCCAGGGCAGTATAACTACCCCACAAGTGACCCCATTTTGGAAAGAAGACACCCCAAGGTATTCCGTGAGGGGCATGGCGAGTTCCTAGAATTTTTTATTTTTTGTCGCAAGTTAGTGGAATATGAGACTTTGTAAGGAAAAAAGAAAAAAAAAGAAAAATCATCATTTTCCGCTAGATTGTGACAAAAAAGAAAAAATTCTAGGAACTCGCCGTGCCCCCCACGGAATACCTTGGGGTGTCTTCTTTCCAAAATGGGGTCACTTGTGGCGTAGTTATACTGCCCTGGCAATTTAGGGGCCCAAATGTGTAAGAAGTACCTTGAAATCAAAATGTGTAAAAAATGGCCTGCGAAATCCGAAAGGTGCCCCTTTGCCCACCTTGGCTGCAAAAAAGTGTGACACATCTGGTATCGCCGTACTCAGGAGAAGTTGGGCAATGTGTTTTGGGGGGTCATTTTACATATACCCATGCTGGGTGAGAGAAATATCTTGGCAAAAGACAACTTTTCCCATTTTTTTATACAAAGTTGGCATTTGACCAAGATATTTTTCTCACCCAGCATGGGTATATGTAAAATGACACCCCAAAACACATTGCCCAACTTCTCCTGAGTACGGCGATACCAGATGTGTCACACTTTTTTGCAGCCTAGATGCGCAAAGGGGCCCAAATTCCTTTTAGGAGGGCATTTTTAGACATTTGGATCCCAGACTTCTTCTCACCCTTTCGGGCCCCTAAAAAGCCAGGGCAGTATAAATACCCCACATGTGACCCCACTTTGGAAAGAAGACACCCCAAGGTATTCAATGAGGGGCCTGGCGAGTTCATAGAAATTTTTTTTTTTTTTGCATAAGTTAGCGGATATTGATTTTTTTTGTTTTTTTTCTCACAAAGTCTCACTTTCCGCTAACTTAGGACAAAAATTTCAATCTTTCATGGACTCAATATGCCCCTCACGGAATACCTTGGGGTGTCTTCTTTCCGAAATGGGGTCACATGTGGGGTATTTATACTGCCCTGGCTTTTTAGGGGCCCTAAAGCGTGAGAAGTCTGGAATATAAATGTCTAAAAATGTTTACGCATTTGGATTCCGTGAGGGGTATGGTGAGTTCATGTGAGATTTTATTTTTTGACACAAGTTAGTGGAATATGAGACTTTGTAAGAAAAAACAAAAACAAACAAAAAATGTCCGCTAACTTGTGCCAAAAAAAATGGCTGAATGGAGCCTTACCAGGGGGGGAGTGATCAATGACAGGGGGGTGATCAATGACAGGGGGGTGATCACCCATATAGACTCCCTGATCACCCCCCTGTCATTGATCACCCCCCTGTAAGGCTCCATTCAGACATCCGCATGATTTTTTACGGATCCATGGATACATGGATCGGATCCACAAAACGCATGCGGACGTCTGAATGGAGCCTTACAGGGGGGGTTATCAATGACAGGGGTGATCAGGGTAATCAGGGTGATCACCCCCCTGTCACTGATCACCCCCCCTGTAAGGCTCCATTCAGACATCCGCATGATTTTTTACGGATCCATGGATACATGGATCGGATCCACAGAACGCATGCGGACGTCTGAATGGAGCCTTACAGGGGGGTTATCAATGACAGGGGGTGATCAGGGTAATCAGGGTGATCACCCCCCTGTCACTGATCACCCCCCCTGTAAGGCTCCATTCAGACATCCGCATGATTTTTTACGGAACCATGGATACATGGATCGGATCCACAGAACGCATGCGGACGTCTGAATGGAGCCTTACAGGGGGGTTATCAATGACAGGGGGAGATCAGGGTAATCAGGGTGATCACCCCCCTGTCACTGATCACCCCCCCTGTAAGGCTCCATTCAGACATCCGCATGATTTTTTACGGATCCATGGATACATGGATCGGATCCGTAAAAATCATGCGGACGTCTGAATGGAGCCTGACAGGGGGGTGATCAATGACAGGGGGGTGATCAATGACAGGGGGTGATCAGGGAGTGTATATGGGTGATCACCCGCCTGTCATTGATCACCCCCCTGTAAGGCTCCATTCAGACGTCCGCATGATTTTTTACGGATCCATGGATACATGGATCGGATCCGTAAAAATCATGCGGACGTCTGAATGGAGCCTGACAGGGCGGTGATCAATGACAGGGGGTGATCAGGGAGTGTATATGGGTGATCACCCGCCTGTCATTGATCACCCCCCTGTAAGGCTCCATTCAGACGTCCGCATGATTTTTACGGATACATGGATACATGGATCGGATCCGTAAAAATCATGCGGACGTCTGAATGGAGCCTGACAGGGCGGTGATCAATGACAGGGGGTGATCAGGGAGTGTATATGGGTGATCACCCGCCTGTCATTGATCACCCCCCTGTAAGGCTCCATTCAGACGTCCGCATGATTTTTACGGATCCATGGATACATGGATCGGATCCGTAAAAATCATGCGGACGTCTGAATGGAGCCTGACAGGGCGGTGATCAATGACAGGGCGGTGATCAATGACAGGGGGGTGATCAGGGAGTTTATATGGGGTGATCAGGGGTTTATAAGGGGTTAATAAGTGACGGGGGGGGGGGTGTAGTGTAGTGTAGTGTTTGGTGGGACTGTACTGAGCTACCTGAGTCCTCTGGTGGTCGATCCTAACAAAAGGGACCACCAGAGGATCAGGTAGGAGGTATATTAGACGCTGTTATGAAAACAGCGTCTAATATACCTGTTAGGGGTTAAAAAATTCGGATCTCCAGCCTGCCAGCGAACGATCGCCGCTGGCAGGCTGGAGATCCACTCGCTTACCTTCCGTTCCTGTGAGCGCGCGCGCCTGTGTGCGCGCGTTCACAGGAAATCTCGCGTCTCGCGAGATGACGCGTATATGCGTGACTGTGCGCCAGCCTGCCACCTCCGGAACGCACATGTGCGTTAGGCGGTCCGGAGGTGGTTAAAGGGGACCTCACAATGAAAATGCTAAGTAATCTGCAGGCCCCATGTTATAGAGCAGGAGGAGCTGAGCGGAGTGATATATAGTTTTGTGGGAAAAGATTCAGTAGAACTTACATTTCATTCATTAAAATGCCTGCTCATTCTGGACTTTATAGTCCAGGAGGCGGTCCTATCAGTGATTGACGGCTCTCTCTGTATACAGTCATAGAGGGCAGGCTGTCAATCACTGATAGGACCGCCTCCCTGACTTCAAAGTGGAGAATGAGCAGAAAATTTAATGAATGAAATATAAATTACACTGAATCTTTTCATATAAAACCATATCTCAATCTGCTCAGCTCCTCATGCCCTTTCACATGTCACTTTCTACTCGACAGCATGTGCAATGGCCAGGATACGTGTTGTTAATGTTCTGTATTTGTCGTGACACCAGGTTTGGAATGCCAGAGTGGTGTGATTGCCTATAATGTCTCTATAGGGTGGTGATAATTGTGTCAACGGTGTCTCCTACCTGGGTACGGCCGGACTCCTGGCTCATTTGCAATAAATTTGAGTGTAGTGATAGTAAGAGTAATAGAGGGATTTTGCAGAATAAACTATGTCCAGACCTTTAGATGAAGTTCAAACGTTGCTTTACTGAAGATAATTTGTATTCAAGCAGTGTACAGCTTTAGTTTCTTGCCCCAGCAGGTTTTAGCAATCATTGGCAGGAAATGAAGGCTTCTGCTTTAAATGTGGGGAGCTTGCAGGATAAACTTCTGCTTGGTAGCTCTGTAATTGAGGCAGGATTAGCTTCTGCACTTTTCTGTAACTTCTGCTGTATGGGGACAGACTAGCTGAGGAGGGAATGGCTTCTCCTCGGTCTCTGGACTTTACTCTCAGATGGTTCTCAGGGGAAGCTTTCTTCCTGGAACTCTGGAGGTTGTCTGCAGTTTCTGCTTCTCCATCCAGCTGAGGTTGAAGTTGATCAGACTGGGAATATGATCGAGTCTCACCTGAGACAAGATTCTTGCTGTCTTCCCTATGCAGGGGATCTCCTACACACACCCCCTACCCTTAGCAGGGGCTGGGCTACACTAACTCTAACTTCCTTCTCCACCCATGCTGCAGGATGTGGGAACAGCCCACTTCGCTCACAGAGGGGGAGCTAAGCTGGAATAATCCATTCCAGCCTAGATTCACTAAACTGGGACTAGTACCTGGCCAATGTGTTGCTGCCACCTGCTGGTGAACCTGGAAAATTACAAGAACAATTGTGTTTAACATGGTTTTAGATGCACATTTGTGAAGGACATAATGTAAATTACATCAGATGCCAATATACAGGCTCTTAGAAGATAGTAGCGGGGTAGAGGCGTGTAGTAACACAACTCTGGAGTGTTACACATGTTCAACATGATAGGTTTCCTTTAACACCATGTGTAGCCTTATCTATGCAATGTAAATGTGGCGGAATGCATACACCATGGGAGGAATACAAAAGCAAACAAAACAAGTAACAGCACTCTTCAAACACTGAATATATAGATTATAAATTATATTTCTGCTGTATACACTGTATAAATTAATGTGAGATTATTAGCATATAATTTGATCAAAACATATCGGTACCATCTCTTGGTAGTGACGTCAAAATGTCATTAAAAAAGTGAACAAAACCTGAATGTAAAAGAGTAGCCTTGTTGCCTGAATAAAATGAAGTATATAAGTGTAATAAAAATATTAATTATTATTATATTATTATTATTATATTATGACATCAAGAACTTTATTATAGTAGCAATCTACAAGCCTCTGTCATTGTGAAATATGTATTCTAAATGGACGAATTAATTAATTTTTCATTGTCTCGATATTATTACAATTCTGATGTCTGATTACTTAGTAATTAATTTCATCTATTGAATATACATCATCGTTTTCTGAAACCTAGGTTACCAAGAGCATTATCTTTTCCCCGTTGACCTGCAATGTACAGTATATGGGACTTCAGTGTAATGTTAATTAGGGTAGAATAAAAATATGTTATTAAAAATCAATACAGCTTTGGTGCAGTGACTACAGTATATCACGGTGAGTTGTCAGCGCAGATACGCCATCCAGTTGTTCTCGCGTACCCTAGACAACCGGTGGTTGTAGGAATAGTAAGAAGGACATATAGTTGTGACAGGCTTCATCTTACTTTTTACGAGGTTCAGAGGTTGAGCTTCTGTGCAATTAATGGGTGGATACTTTTTAATGTCCAATAAACCAAGACTCAGAAGTTGAGGTAGCAAATGACAGACCAGAATTACAGCTGGACCTCAGATGGGAAGGCACAAGACAAAACCAGGTCCCACCAGTATGGCAGAACTCCTGATATAGATTTGCAGTGAGCCCCTGAGGAGCCGGTGCAGAGGATGGGAGTAGTAGTGGCCCTGATGAGATGTTGTGTCACGGTGTACTCCATTAGACTGTTGCTCCTCGGGGATTGATGAAGTGGAAAGGTGGTTTGAAGAATAATAATCAGAAGTCTCTCTTTACTCTGCAAAAGATAACTTGTGGTCCATCCAGCAGTAGTTTGTACAACGTGCAGTTTCTGTTCCCGGATGATGCGGTATGGTCGTGGGCAAAGTGGTAGTTGATGGCACCTCAAATAAGCTATCTTGCTGATGACTCTATTTTTGCACTTCTGGCTAAGCTGGCATTTGTAGATATAGGTGTCCACTGTGTAATGCTAGCTTTGGAATTTGTCTGGCCTGGGTGTTATCTAGATGATGGGTGTCTGATCTGTATTCCCTCACCTGCTGCAGGGTCTGTAAAATTTGTGGTTGCTGGTCACTCTGCTGTCTATAGAACGCAGCAGCTTTTGGAAAAGCTGTATCTTTTCAGGTTTCCTGGTGTAGGAAAAGATACAGGATCTCTTGCTAGTTCCTAAGACTCTAGGAGTAGGAGCAATTTCATGTGCTACCTTCCTCTTCACTGTCCTAGTTAAAACTCCCCCTCATGGCGGGAAGAAGGACCAGTCCATATCTGCCAAGAGGGGAGGAACAGGTTAGTTAACCCCGTCCCTGCCAACCATACTATATCATGCTGATGTACTTACATAACATAATAAACATAATATTTGCAGATACCCCCAGGTCTGGAGTATTGCAGATTCTGATATCATGCTTTGCTACACATGAGCCTATTATTGGTTGTGTTATTATCGCTGACAGGCCCAGGAATTGGTCTACCAAAGTCTGTGAAGTACTGAGATGTCGTTCCATTATCTACTGGCAGGAGGTCCCCGGGACAGTACAGAGAAGATGCTTCAGGATAACTGATTTAGGATACAATAGATTACACTAGGAACAGCCACGAGTAATGGGGGCACCCTTTTACGAGGTGGCTACTGTGCTCATTAGGCGGGGGCACTATTGGAAACTAAGGTGAGACTAGGACAGAAGAGAGACAGCAATAATGCAAACAGAAGAACGGATTAATACAGGAGTAAATCCTATTCGCATTAAACTTTCGTAACCTATGGTACAGGACAGTAGCGTAACTAGAAAAGACTGGACTCTAAGGCTACTTTCACACTAGCATTTCTATTTTCCGGTATTGAGATCCATCATAGGATCTCAATACCTGAAAAAAAACGCTTCCGTTTTGTCCCTATTAATTGTCAATGAGGACAAAAAATAACTGAACAGAACTGAATGCTCCAAAAAGCATTCCGTTCCATTTGGTTGCATTCCCATACGGGCATGCTGCGGTTTTCTTTCCGTCGTGACCCACAATGCAAGTCAATGGGGATGGATCCGTTTTCTCTGACACAATAGAAAATGGAATGGTCTTGGCTATGTTAAAGGGATGGTCTCACGTCAGTAAATGCGTTTTATCATGTAGAGAAAGCTATTACAAGGCACTTACTAATGTATTGTTATTATCCATATTGCTTCCTTTGCTGGCTGGATTCATTTTTCCATTACATTATGCACTGCTCATTTCCATGGTTACAGACCACCCCGCAATCATCAGTGGTGATCGTGCCTACACACTATAGTCAAAAGCATCAGCCTCTCTGGTGGCAGGGACCATGGGAGTGCACATAGGCTGGTGCCTTTTCCTATATTGTGCCAGATCGACCACCACTGATGGATTTCCGGGTGGTCTGTATCCATGGAAACGAGCAGTGTATAATGTGATGAAAAAATGAATCCAGCCAGCAAAGGAAGCAATATGGATAATAACAATACATTAGTAAGTGCCTTGTATTAGCTTTCTCTACATGATAAATGCCACTTGCTGAAGTGAAAGAACCCCTTTAAAGATAATACAACCGGATCCATTCATAATGGATGTAGACAGTTGTATTATCAGTAACCTGCCGGATTCAGCAAAAACGCTAGTGTAAAATTAGCCTAAAGCAAATTTTTGAATGGCATCCCCCAGCAACTTCTTCATAACCCCCTCCTCCTGTTTAACCCCCACTGCAGTGGATAGTCATGATCACCCTCTGCCAACTGCAGTCCAATCAATGAGATGAGATTGGAGGTGTTGGTTACAGCTGCCCTGCCCTATAAAAAACACACACCAGTTCTGGGTTTGCTTTTCACAAGAAGCATTGCCTGATGTGAATGATGCCTCGCACAAAAGAGCTCTCAAAAGACCTACGATTAATAATTGTTGATTTGCATAAATCTGGAAATGGTTATAAAAGTATCTCCAAAAGCCTTGGAGAAAGTGGAGAAAGTTCAGCACTGCAGCTACTCCTCCTAGGAGTGGCCGTCCTGTAAAGATGACTATAAGAGCACAGCGCAGACTGCTCAATGAGGTGAAGAAGAATCCTAGAGTGTCAGCTAAAGACTTACAAAAGTCTCTGGCATATGCTAACATCCCTGTTAGCGAATCTACGATACGTAAACAAGAATGGATTTCATGGGAGGATACCACAGAGGAAGCCACTGCTGTCTCAAAAAAACATTGCTGCACGTTTACAGTTTGCACAAGAGCACATGGATGTTCCACAGCAGTACTGGCAAAATATTCTGTGGACAGATTAAACCAAAGTTGAGTTGTTTGGAAGAAACACACAACACTATGTGTGGAGGAAAAGAGGCACAGCACACCAACATCAAAACCTCATCCCAACTGTGAAGTATGGTGGTGGGGGGGCATCATGGTTTGGGGCTGCTTTGCTGCGTCAGGGCCTGGATGGATTGCTATCATCGAAGGAAAAATGAATTCCCAAGTTTATCAAGACATTTTGCAGGAGAACTTAAGGCCATCTGTCCACCAGCTAAAGCTCAACAGAAGATGGGTGTTGCAACAGGACAACGACCCAAAGCATAGAAGTAAATCAACAACAGAATGGCTTAAATAGAAGTACGCCTTTTGGAGTGGCCTAGTCAGAGTCCTGACCTCAACCCAATTGAGATGCAAATCAACAACAGAAAACGCTTGGTTGAAGTTATTGCTGCCAAAGGAGGTTCAACCAGTTAATAAATCCAAGGGTTCACATACTTTTTCCACCTGCACTGTGAATGTTTACATGGTGTGTTCAATAAAAACATGGTAACATTTAATTCTTTGTGTGTTATTAGGTTAAGCAGACTGTGATTGTCTATTGTTGTGACTTAGATGAAGATCAGATCACATTTTATGACCAATTTGTGCAGAAATCCATATCATTCCAAAGGGTTCACATACTTTTTCTTGCAACTGTACATTATATCATTGTCGCACATGGCCAAATTCAAGGGGCTGTGGAGGAATTTTTTTAATGATTGTATTTTACTCATTTTGGGCTTAAAATATTTTTTTTAATTGGTCTTTATTTAACCCCTTAGTGACCACCCATACGCCTTTATACAGCGGTCACTAAGGGGCCTTAGGCTGGGCCGCCGCGTTTTTATGGCGGCCCAGTCTAAACGCTGCACGGCTCCCCCGTGCAGCGGGGAGCACGGACCCGTCTCTCACATGAGAGCCGGGGCCCTGCTCTAATAGCCCTGACCGGCAGAAGTGCCGATCCGGGCTGTTTAACTCTTTACATGCCGGGCGCAATGGCGCCCACTGCATGTAAAGTGGTGACACAGGGAGCGGACTCCCTCTGTCTCCCATCAGCACCATGAAAATAAGATTGCGGGGTGCTGATGTGTTGGGAAGCTTACCTTGCTTCCGTTCAGGGCCCGAGCCTGTCTGCAGTTCTCTCCAGCAGGCTGTGCCTCTCTGGCGCAGCCTGCTGGTCAATCTTTGAATAGCAATGCATTACATTTTAAAAGCAATCAAAATACTGTATATTATAGTCCCCTTGTGGGACTTTTAAGTAGTAAAAAAAAATCCCCTATGGTGAACGCCGTTAAAAAAAAAAAAAATGAATTTCTAATTTATTCTTAGTTTCCACCGAAAAAAAAAGGAATTACAAGCGATCAAAAAGTGGAATTTACTCCAAAATGATACCAATGAAAAATACAAGTTGTCCCTCAAAAATCAAGCCCTCACACAACTTCATAGGAAAAAATAAAAAAAGTTATGGGTCTTGTGAAGTGGCAATGCAAAATCATTTTTTTGGTTAATAAAAGGGCTTTTATTGGAAAAAAAGTAGTAAAACTTAAAAAGTATTTAGTATCACTGTAATTGTACTGACCCACAGAATAAAGATATTATGTTATTTGTACCGAAAAATGAACGCCGTAAAATTTATAATGTAAAAATGCAGTGGCAATATTGCTATTTTTCCCCATCTTCCTCCCAGAAAGAGTTAATAAAAGTTAATCAGAAAGTTATGTGTACCACAAAATGGTGCCATTAAAAACTACAACTTGTCCCGTAAAAAACAAGCCCTCATAAAGCTATATAGACAGAAAAAAAAAAAAGTTATAGCTCTTGGAACGAGACCATGAAAAAAGGAAGAAAAACGCTTGGTCATAAAGGGGTTAAAAATGCAGCCATTTCTGAGAAACAAGGGTTACAAAATCAGTCTGTGACTTTATGTTTTCTTTGAATCCCGTCATCTGACAACTCATGTAGAGCTGTTATCTCTGATCTCCTGACCTGACCTCCTGCGCCAACAAAAGACCGGTACGGCGCAGGCGCGAGATTTATAACGCAGACAGGGCCAGCCAGAGGATGAGAGCAATCGCGGGCCCTGTCAATCAACAGGAGGAGGGGCGTTTTTTTGAAAGCAGGATGCGGCTGCTACCAGCAAGTAACTGCCCTACTTGCTGGTAGAGAGGCAATTTACATATTATAAAAGTCCATTTTTTAAAGAAGTAAAGTGAACGAAAAAGGCTAAGAGCACTATATATTGAAAAATCGCTGTATTAGGATTTTAAGTAGACAAAAAACAAAAAAATACTTTTGGGGGGTGAAAGAAGCCCTTTAAAAACAGAAATAAGGCTGAAAAATGGATGCACACGCTGAAGCAAAATGGCCATGACAAACTGTCAGTGTGTCCATTTTTTTTCGTGTGCATGTAGCCTTAGGAAATGCACAGTTTTATTTACTGGTCATGTATCTTCATGGCAGATCCGCAGAAATACGAAAGCTGTAGACCTCGGGCCGCTATATCAGATTTCAGACAGAATTGTTCTCGTTACGCACTTCCTTATCTGAATCCCATTTACATTATATGGATCTTAAACCGCACCATGGACGTGCCACGGTGGAAGCACGGTATCTCACAGGTAGTATATGTTCTGTACGACAGGCCTGTCGCTATGGCAACCTCCTCTTCATTCCTATTCACCAGCAATGTGCACAGATGTGCGCTTCCCATTAAGGTTGCTGTAGCAAACTAATGCTCTCTCTGGAGTGCTGTAAGATATGTTCCTTTCCTGCTTATAATTGATTCAAAGTTTTATTGCCTACAATATTGAGCAGTGCATTCTTACATGCAAGAGTCAGATACAGAGAGTTGTGGGAAAATACGATTTTTAAGCAGAATTTAAAGGAAATCTGTCACCGGGAAAGTCACTGTAACACCGGGCACAATGGGAGAGGGTTGTCACACTGGTGTGAAGGAAAACTGGCTTCGTTGCCCATAGCAACCAATCAGATTCCACCTTTCATGTTCCAAAGGAGCTGTGAAAAATTAAAGGTGGAATCTGATTGGTTGCTATGGGCTATCTACCCCCAATGCCTTGTAGGACTAGCTCAGCTGAATGTAATGATGCCTTTCACTTAGCGATCTGTTGCTTTATTTTGGAGAAAAAGTATTTGTGACCATATGCCGACCGCCCATAGGCTTTAAACATCCAGGTGGTCAGCTGGAATGTCCTATCAGAGATCGCCCTGCCTTCCCCATTGCTGTAGACACAGCGCTCAACGAGTGCTATATATTTGCAGATCAGCCCTGCAGTAAGGCTACATTCACATGACAGTGAAAATACAGACATCCATTATGCATTAGTGTGTGCATCCATTTTCTGTCCATCTATCAGTTTTTTAACAAACATTGAAAACGGACATTAAAAACAGATGAGTTTCATTGGCTTGTTTTTTTAAACCCCCACTCCTGCAGTGCCCTTACTATATATTAATACCTCCCACAGTGCCCTCAGCATAACTAATAATGCCCCCCTGTAGCTCCCCCAATATATATATTTATATGTATATACTAGCAGAAGGACCCAGCTTCGCACGGGTATATTTCATCTATTTTATTTCATGTTTGTGAATGTCGTTAAAAGATATCGACAGTACTCCCCATAACAGTGACATCTACAGTACCTCCGCCCTTTTAACAGTGACCGCCACAGCGGCCTGCCACCTTAACAGTCACATCCACAGCACCCTTGCCTTTAACAGTGACCTCTACAGCTGCCGCCCCTAAATTAGTGACCTCCACAGTACCCCGTCTTGTTAACAGTGATTTACACAATAATCCGTCCCCTTAACAGTGACCTCCACAGAGCTCTGTTCCTTTAAAATGTGACCTACACAACACCTCGTCCCCTTAACAGTGACCTCTACAGCACCTCGCCACTTAACACTGACCTTCATTGCAGACTGTTCCCTTAACTGTGACCTCCACTGTTCCCTGCCCCCTTAACAGAGACCTCCACAGCGCCTGCCCCTTTCACAGTGACCTCCACAGCATCCCCCCTTAACAGTGACCTCCACAGCATCCCTCCCCCTTAACATTGGCCTCCACAGCAGCCCACCCCTTTAACAGTGACCTCCACAGCGGCCGCCCCTTTATTAGTGACCTCCACAGTACCCCATCTCCTTAACACTGATTTCCACAATACCCTGTCCCCTTAACAGGGGCCTCTACAGCAATCTGCCCCTTAACACTGACCTCCATAGCAGATCGTCCCCTTAACTGTGACCTCCACAGCAGCCTGCCGCTAGGGTGGCCAGAGGACCGGTTTTAAGCCGGACAGTCTGGCTCTCAGACTCCCTGTCCTCCGTCCAGCGCAGGGCCTGGATAGGCACAGGGACATCCTTTTGAACAGCTCACTCTCAGACAGCAGCACTGTGCTGTCTAAGCGTGAGCTGCAGGGATAAAGTCACCCTCCCTCCAACCCCTGCAGCTGACAGAAGTAGATTTTTACCTTTATTGTTTCAGCCCCCAGTGTGGGAGAGGCGTGGCCTAATCAGATCGGGGCGTGGCTTAGCGGGACCTGGGGGCAGGGTTTTTAAGCCCGTCTTTTGAGGGTGGCTTGAATGGCCACCCTACCTGCCCCATGAACTGTGACCTCCAAAGCACTCCGATCCCTTAACAGTGTCATCCACAGCAACCTGCCCCTTTAAAGCTGAACTACAGCAGTGAATAAAAATGTCTGGGTTGTTATGGAAACCTGGTGTAAAACTGTGTGTATGTGGAGACTAAGGGCCTGCGAGCTTCTATTGGCTGATAAAGGGTCATGTGACCAGGCTTCTATTGGCTAATGCATTTTTTGGGAATATCTCAGGAACAGTACATGCTAGACAGCTGAGACCCGGTCTAAAACTTTCCCGGACACCTGGTGTACCTGTGTGCCACATTTTGTGATTGTAAATGCGACGGTGAGGATTTCTTTAGCAGACATACACACACACACACTCAGCTTTATATATGAAATATATATTGCCCCCTATAGTTCCCCAGTATAAATAATGTGCCCCACAGTGCCCCCGGTATATATTATGGCCCACCTAGTGGCCTCCTGTATATTTTATGGCCCTCTTTGTGCCCTCATATATATGATGGTTCAACACCTCCCCCTGCCCGCCATCCACTATAGTGCCGACAAAAAAAAAAAACTCACCACAGGCACACCAGGAACACTGATGTTCTCAGTGTGATCATGTGATGTCACCGCTCTGGGAGCATCAGGTCCTGCTGCCTCCAAGTGCCATTAGATGGGTGCACTTCTGTCTAAACGGCTGTTAAAAACAGGCCCATTGATTTCAATGAGATCCATCTGGCTGTCAAAACAGCTAAAAATAGGACGTTTTCTTTTGTGACGGCCGCTATTCACTTGCCAATACAAAACAGCCATGAGAAAAGCCTCATAGACTGTAGTGGCTCTGAAAACAGCCGTATGACTGTAGTGTGAATACATCCTAAGGCTCAACAGCTTTGAAAGGCTGGGTTCACATCACGTTTTTCCCATCCATATAAAAGTGGCATCTGTTCACCATAGAGTTCCATTGTAAAAAAAAAAAAGTATACTTTGTTTACCGAACTCTGCAGGATACAAAAACGCAGTGTGCTTTTTCTAACGTATACATCAAACGGAGGCATAAAACGTGATTACAACTTGCAATACCGTATGTTGTGTAGCAGGTGTGCTTGGTATTACAGCATTTTTGTTTGAATGGTGCTGTGCCTAGTGTGGGGTTTCGCTCTGGTAGATAGGGTAAGCGGACGCAGTACAGAGGCAAAAGACAAGTTCTTAACGCAAAACTCTAGTGTTTATTCACACTTGAGGCAAATGCACAAAACAATGCGTTACTTTGCAGTCTTGGTATTTACTTCACACACAATGGAAAGTACATATTGGTGTTACTTCACACAAATTGGAAAGTTCATATAAGACAAGTCACCTTGATGTCAGTTCTGCCTCCAGCAGTCCACGGCAGGCTTTAGGGGGCCTGTTTCCTCGGCCCATGGGTCTCAGCCCTCCAACCTGGCACCAAGCCTCAGACCTCAACACAGAGATCCTGCTGCTGAGCCCAGCTGCCTATTTAAGGACAGCCAGGTGCTGCCAAAAACCTGAAGCAGATATAAATAGATAAAATATCCCAGGGCGCAAGAATCCAGTCCAGATAGTAATAGTAAGTAGACAAGTATTTATTGCAGAAGTACAACGCGTTTCGGGGAGTAGTTCCCCTTCATCAGGTACATAACACTGCATCTGTTAGTGTTATGTACCTGATGAAGGGGAACTACTCCCCGAAACGCGTTGTACTTCTGCAATAAATACTTGTCTACTTACTATTACTATCTGGACTGGATTCTTGCGCCCTGGGATATTTTATCTATTTATATCTGTATCCTACCACTTCTTGGAGACTTCAGGGATCTCCGACAAGAAGTCATCCCTCCGCGGCTGCAGATCCACCAGTGAACTGTGACTCCATCGCAGTCATTGACAAGCTTTTACTAGAGTTGTGCCTACAAATAGCACAACCACAAAAGGTGAGCCCTGTACTGGAACCATTTATTTTATCTGTCTACCAACGGTATTACCCTATGGTGCGCCCTGCTTTGTTTTTAACAGCATAAAGTAAATCCTGTGGATCCAAAAACCTGAAGCAGCAACTACAATCCAGTCCGGTATTTGACCCCACCTGGCTGCAAATCAGCCCAGCAGCACACGCTGGGAGGAAAATACCTGTTTTCCCAAACCATTCCCCTCACTGTGTCACACTAGAAAAAAGTCTAACCTCATGTAGTGCCACGACTGGTCCACCCGTGTCCCTAGATCTCCCGCTGATCTCATATTGATGACCTATCCTAAGGGTAGGCCATCAATATGTAAATCCAGAAAACCCAGATCCGCTGTAGTGTCTGCAGAGCCATCCGCCGGTGGCACAGCACGGGGTTCACAAACGTATTACCCAGCAGAGTATCAGACCTGCCAGAACCTCTATAGACCAAAACACCACACAGCAATACAGAGATACACAGAGTACCTTATACTCCAAACAAAAAGTCACTGTTCCTGTCCGGCCGGACAAATCTAATGCGGTGGCATGCACAGCAGAGCCTACAAGTGAATACTGTGCCGCGACAAAGAACAAACCTAACTGGTGGCGCACACAGCAGAGCCTATAAGTCAATACTGTGCCGCTGAGTCACCGGTGTATGTCTACACAGAAACAAGTTGATCCTCTACCTTTAGCGTGCACGCTGTTCACGACTCACCAGATCCGGATCTGCCATGGCTTACAGTGCCGGCGGAACCCTTCCTTCCCGAAGTCATCACAGGGAAGCTCCTGCTACTGGTATCAGTTGCTGTACGGATCCAGAACTCCAGCACAGCTCCTCAGAGAAACAATCCTTTACACTGAATGATCTCTCTCAGACTCCTGCACCACAGGTCCTTGTCTCTTCTGTTCCCTTCACCGAACACCCTTTTTTCTCCCCTGCAGCACAAACAGAGTTTCTTACTTCCTTGCAGCCTTAGAACACAGTCCAGCCCAGTTCACAAGGGACACAGCGGCATCTGGTGGCTGGAGATAGTACTACTGGCAATAACAGTCTATAAGTTCCTAACACTGAACTGATGCAGCCTGTGTGTTTCATAGGAGCACCCTGCAATAATCCCAGTTCACATGAAGGTCCACTTAAGGGTATATCCTCACCCTCTCACAGTAACATAATAATTAGAGATGAGCGAATTGAATCCCACGAAGTGGAATTAGATCCGAATTTCTGGATAAATTTGATTCGCCTAGAAGCCGCATTTCCTCGTGCTTCGTGTCAGCGAATCGATTTAACCTGAAATAGTATAAAAAACAAAAAATTTTAACTAACCGCCTCCATTTGCTCACGACAGGCCGGCGGCCGCCATCTTGTTTGAAGATCTCGGCCGAAATCCCATGCGGCGCAAGATTACATCGTCACGCCAGCCGGCGTGATGATGTCATACGTCACTGCTGGCAAGCGAGCAAATGGAGGCGGTCATTTTTTATTTAATTTTTTATATATTTTTTATTGTTAATTTTACACTCGGATGCCGCGACCATGTATGAACGCGGCATCTGAGGGGTACAATGACGGGGGCAGCGCTATCACAGCTCTCTGTCATTGCACCCGCTACTTACAAAAAAATGCGCTTCGTGACAAAGTAATTCGTCAGAAAGCAAATTTTTGGGTGAAATTCGCTCATCTCCAATAATAATCTCTGAGAAGCCGCTTTATTAGCACCTTTTAGAATATTCATAGAAGGTTTCCTAAACATGAAGACTGAGCAGAGAAGCGAGTGCGGAGACAGGATGAAACCATCCGTCTAGTGAAAAGAACAGGTTGGCGCCCTACTAGGTAATCCTCGTTTAAAGAACTACTGAGACACAAAAGGCGGGTGATAATTATTAAGCTTTCTTTATTACATGTATACAATTTATTTATTGAATTGCTCATTGTGTCTGCAGAATAACCCAGCTTTTATGTCTACGTCTTTGTTCGCATAAAATGAAACTGGCATTTATCCTTTTATAAACTATTCCGTGAACGTTTGCTCATTTTTATTTTTTTTCCCGTAAACTGATTGATGCTCTCTTTTAAAAGTTTTTTTTTTTTTTTTTTTTTTTTTTTGCATAATGTAATAAGGAGATAAAAGAATATTTTTTTACTTCCACAAGAGATTTTACAAAGCAAGCGGAGACATTATTAAAAGCATTAACATGCTCCTAATAGCATTAAAAAAAAAGAACTTTTAACTGTCTGATGTAGAACACGTTTCAGTTCGGCTTCCACATATTATGATAATTGGCTCCGTTTTTTCAGATTCTTTAAATGCAGTACTCCAAGCTGTTAGGTCAAGGAAGAGAAGCCGGCCTAAAATGTTCACAATGGACTCGTTCCGGTCGCTCTGGTATCATGATCGGTTGGTTATTTTAATAACTTTTTTTATCAGTGGAAAAATGATCGCAAGGTGAATCAGTGGAAATTCCTTATCATATTGTTTCCTACAGTATAACCACCTGTAACTATCGGAAGAACATTGTCTGGCTTGGATACATTGAGCGAATTGAAGTTAATGAAGTGGAATTCGATTCTAATTTCAGGAACAATTTGATTCCGAATCCGAGTTTCTTGGCATTTTGTGGTAACAATCGAATCTTTCCAGAAATGGTGGTAAAAAAACAAAAAGTACATACTGACCTTATCCATTGGATTGTGGAGAGGCCGTTGTGTCCATCTTGATTGAAGAAGACGCGCCAATTCTCGAGCTTGCTGACGCGTGACGCATTTTCTTCAATCAAAATGGCCACAATGTCCTCTTCGCGATCAAATGGATGAGGTGAGTATGTATTATTTTGTTTTAACCCCTGAGTAATCCCCTGATAGGCTGAATGTGACTCTCAGATGCCTGCGATCAGCGTTGAACGCTGCATCTGAGGGGTTAAATGACGGGGGACTGCGCGATCGCCTTTCCCTATCATTACGCATGGTCCATACGTAGTTCGGTGAAGCAGCCAAATTGAGTTTTTTAAAAGTTCGCTCATCACTAAGGCCTCATGCACACAAACTTATTTTCTTTCCGTGTCCGTTCCGTTTTTTTATGCGGACCGCATACGGAACCATTCATTTCAATGGGTCTGTAAAAAAAAAAACTGAAGTTACTCCGTGTGCATTCCGTTTCCGTATGTCCGTCGTTCCGCAAAAACATAGAACATGTCCTATTATTGTCCGCTGTTCCGTTCTGCAAAAGACGGAAGGCACACGGACGTCATCCATATTTTTTGCGGATACGTTTTTTGCGGACCGCAAAATACATACGGTCGTGTGCATGAGGTCTAAGGCTACATTCACACGAACGTATTTTGTTTCTGTGTCTCTTCCGTTTTATTTGCAGATAGGATGCAGACCCATTCATTTCCATGGGTCCGCAAAAAAATGCATACAGCACACCGTGTGCTATCCGCATCCATATGTCCGCTCCGTAGCCCTGCAAAAAACATAGAACATGTCCTATTCTTGTCCGTTTTGCTGACAAGGATAGGCATTGTTACAATGGATCCCCCCAAAAAAAGATGCCATACAGAACGTCATTGGTTTTTTTTGCGGATCCGCGATTTGCGGACCGCAAAACACATACTGTCGTGTGAATAACCAGTGATTTATTCATCCATGTTTAGTGCAACGTTTCAGTCGTGTGACAACGTAGCCATCAAGAAGTGGTTTAGAGCCCTTACATGGGCCAATGATCGGGGCAATTATCGGGATAGAACATCCCTAGGAGCACTCCTTAAAGATAATTGCCCTGTGTAAAGGTTCTCAGGGGCGGACTGAGAAGAGTGGTCCAAATTGATGGAAGGCAGGGCCTGCAATACCATATTGTGGCACATTATACCACCCCAACAGAGCCAAATAACACAGTCCATCACAAAATACAACCCCAAAAACTTCCACTGGCCGGCCATTAGGAGGGCTCAGAAGGCCCTCTGGGCATCGGCCTTCCCTGTAAGGTCTATGGCCAATATGCCGCTGAAGGTGCTGCAAATTCATTCATCAGGTGAAAGCATGACTGATGCGGACAACAAAATCCTCGTTTCTGGGCAGTAGAGCATGCTGTCTAAACAGCGATCAGTCCTATAAAGCAGAGGCAATTGCTGCATGTAAATGCAGCTTTCACCTCCTATAACAAGTAGGCAGTTATGGGGAGCAAATGGTTCGCTCCTGATAATTGTCTGCTGTGTTGGCCCGTGTAAAGGGTCCTTTAGTCTAAACTGCCTGTCTGGTGGGTCATTTTGAACTAAGGTCATGGAGCTGGGTGCTATAATATTTAGGTAGTGTTATTTGGACAGTGTGCATCAGCACAGTGTCCGCAATGTACGGTAGTGTATATAAAATGGCAGTGTGGTACATCCATGGGATGGATACTGTGCGGATTTGTCACAGCAGATTAGCATGCAGGAAGTCCGCAGCATTTTACAGTAGCAGCAAAGTGATAAAAAAAATTAAAAAAATCTCATCCACATGCTGCAAAAAAATAGCAGCATAAATTGACCTACAGTGCAGATTTTAAGTCCGCAGCATGTCAATTTATGCTGCAGATTTGCACCAGGGATTTTAATCTTCGAAAAAGGTGTAATCCACTGCAGATCCACAGCAAAAACGTGAACAGTTCCGTTCCGCATGTAGCGCATGTGGATTTTGCCATGAATTCATTAAGGATTTGGAAATGTAGCACGTCTGTTGCGTTTGGCCGTACCCCTTTAACTTTCCTTTCCACTGGGAGGTCCAGTCTTTAGTGTTTCATTCATGGCTGGAAATTGACTTCACGAAAGCTTAAAGGGGTTTTTCATGATTTTAATATTAATGGTCCATCCTCAGACTGGCGGAGGTTCGATATGAAGTGAATGGGACAAGCACTGCAGTTACCAGCTCCATCCACTTCCCAATGAATGTACCTGTGTAGTTCCGGTGTCTACTTCCAGCACCAAAACTACAAGGTAAGAGCTGATCGAGGGGGTGTGGGGTTTCAGACTTCCGCTGGTCTGATATCCTGAGGGCAGGCCATCAATATCCTGGACAATTCATTTAAAGGGTCACTAACTTTTCGCAAAACTTTTGATATGTCATAAAGATATAGTAAAAAATGTGATCAGTGGGGTTCTGAGTGCTGAGATCTGCACCAATCCCTAGATTGAGGCGAGAGAAGTGTGCATGAGATCTTCACACTGCACGAGATCTTCACACTGCACGAGATCTTCACACTGCACGAGATTTCCTCACTGCACGAGATTTCCTCACTGCACGAGATTTCCTCACTGCACGAGATCTCTTCACTACACGAGATCTCCTCACTGCACGAGATCTTCACACTGCACGAGATTTCCTCACTGCACGAGATCTTCACACTGCATGAGATTTCCTCACTGCACGAGATTTCCTCACTGCACGAGATTTCTTCACTGCACGAGATTTCCTCACTGCACGAGATCTCTTCACTACACGAGATCTCCTCACTGCACGAGATTGGCTCTATTGAAGTCCATGGGCCCGGCTCGATTCTGTCCTCAGCAGCAAGGGGAGAGCGCAATATTTTTTCTCTCCACTTGTTCTAGTGATCGTGGGGCTCTCAGTACTCAGACCCCCACCAAGCTAAACTTTTGATATAATTAAAGTTTTGTGAAAAGTTAGTGACCCTTTAAGCACCCCTAAGATTCAAAAATAAGTATGTGAATTGTTAGTCTGGTGACATCAGCTTCCATGGATTGTAGGAGAGAGAAGTTGTGAAGGCCATATGCATGAGTTATATTACGTGCGTGCGTGCTACTTTTCCAAAGTCCTTGATTCAATTTCTAGCATTTCACGTGTTTATCTCCATAGTGAAGTTAATTTAGAAAAAAAAAGTTAATTCCGAGTTTTAATATTTATCACCACAGGAACCATTTTCTCACATGATGTGATTATCAGAGGCAGGTGTAAAACATTTGACCCAAGCTGGACCTATACACCCCCTGATATTCTCCTACCTGCCTTCATCCAACAGACGTCTTATGTGACCTTGTAATTTAATTTGCATGTGACTGAAATAGCAAACTCTGGCCCCCAGAAATGCTGTATCTAGGAAACCATGTCATCCAGATCTGAGCCCATACGTCCTCTTCCACAAGCTCACAGGTAGAGACAATTATTTCATCTAAATAGCAGCATGAAACTCAAGCAATTTTTCTCGTTCTAAAAATATGTTAAATACACTACATCTTGAGAAGCCTACCAATTAAAAGTATCGCTGCCGATTCCACTGCACATAAAGAAGAAAATCCAGGTGTACAGCAAACACAAAGGTCTTCATTAACCTCAGAACATGTTTATCAGCTCCTTCCAAAGGGAAATTTGATTAAATATTTTACATATTAGTTTACTTTTTCAGCCCACACAAAGTTGGTGGCTAGGAAGAATCTTTACTTTTTCATAAATTCTATTTTATTCTCACATCTAACTTTTTACCTTCTACAAACATTTACGACCGACGTGCAGTACATATCATATAGACTTTAATGACCATACAAGTGACCATACAATGACAAACCCAGCTCTAGTAAAAAGCATTGTGTAATGATCTAAACGTCAAGGTCCAAATTATGTTGGCTAGATGACCAGCTCACGGTATCTTCCAAAATAGCAGATCTTGTGGGGTGTTCCCGGGATGCAGTGGTGAGTACTAGGGAGGAGCGAATCAACTTCAGATGAAACATCCGAAGTCGATTTGCATAATCCGAAGTCGATTGTTCTAATATTGTACGGAGCAGGAGCTCCATACAGTACTAGAATGTATTGGCTCAGATGAGCCGAAGTTATTACTTCGCGACATCTCTCGATAACTTCAGTAATTGATTTATCCTGTAAAAAAACATTTCCTGAAGTCAGGTTCGGTTCCAAGTGGTACGGTTTCATCAGAGCCAGAACATTCTAATACTGTACAGAGCGCTCGCTCTGTAGAACAAAATTTTATGCAAATCGACTTCGGATGTTTCACCCAAAGTCGATTCGCTCATCACTAGTGAGTATCTACCAAAAGTGGTCCAAGGAAGGATCACCAATGAATTGGCTATAGAGTCATGTGGCCAAGGTTCATTAATACCCATGGGGAGCACAGGCTGACATTGCTGGTCTGATCCCACAGAAGAACTGCAGTGACCGGGCCGCAGGGGCGTGCATGGGTGTGGATATCCGGGTAGGTGCAGTAGTTGTACTAATGTTTTTTTTAAACTCCCTGGGCCGGTGTGCAGTGACAGGAAGGGCTAACTGGTTTTTCCCTTCGGGGAACATTCTGGGGTTCTTCTAAATGATAGCGGTTCAGATGCCCTTGATGTTGAGGGTGCAAGGCATGGTCCCGTTTGTCATGATGCCAGCACCTTGAGGTGCAAATGTAGGCTAGGAACAATGAGTCAGCAAACAATTATTTACTTAAGCTTCAGATGCAGACAATTCAGGACAGGTCTCACTTATGGACCTGTTGATGTTAAACAGAAATACAGTCTCCTCAAATGGTAAAGTTCTCACAGCTGCATAGATAACTGTATGTGTCTCTTTATATGTTTTAAGCAATCTTCCTTATCCTGCACTTTACTAACTGACTTTTATACACAAGCATCTAAGCATGGGGTGCAGACTATGGCAGGCAAACTCCTTTGCTCCATTCTTTGACAGGTTGCTTATCCACTCTTCCACTGTGGGATGTGGAGGTACATACAGGTGCACCAAACTGTAACTTGGTATGCTCAGGCACCAGAGGCTTCTCCTAAACATGGATTCCATAGAGTCCATAAGTCCTTTTAGACAAGTTACCCCTACCAGACTTTTACTACACCTCTCTGTTACATTTGGCCTGCTTTAGGTAGTTGTTCCTTTCTCCTTCAGGCCTCCCCCTGACTGTTTTGGCTTAGACCCAGACTGGTTCAAACTAGAGTGGACTATGCTGAGTCACCCCTCTCCTTATATAGAGCGTGACACCAGCCCCAACTACTGAAAAAGTTACTGTTGGCCCTAATAGGAAGTTGACAGAAAAAAACTGTACATATCAGCTTTCTGATTATGGAGCTGTGTAGCTGCAGCTGCTGGCCCATGTTGACCACTGTCCTCTGCAAATACCACCTACATTAGGCATGTGAGCATCAGAAATAGAGCAATGGAAGAAGATGCTCTATTCAGAAACCTTGGATCCTGTGTCTTTGACACATACCACATACCTAAACACTGTTGCAGGCCAAATATCCCCCTCCACAGCAGCAGTATTCCCTAATGGCATTGGCCTCTTTCAGCAGGATAATGTCCTGCCTCACCACATCAAAATGTGCAGAAACGCTGTGAGCAGCAAGACAACTGGTTCAAGGTGGTGACTTGGCCTCCACATTACCAAGATCTCAGCCGAATAAAGCATTTGAGGCATGTGCTGTAAAAACAAGTCTGATCCATGAGGGCTCCATCTTGCAACTTACAGTGCTTAAGGCATCTGGTGCTAATTTCTTGGTGCCAGAAACCATGGGGCTGTTGTTTTGGTGTTTTAATATTTTTGCATTTCATGTAACTGCATAACCTTCCTGTCTATATATCCAAATATAAATGGTTCTTACAAAGGTCTTGCAGCATTTTCTAGACAGCTCTACCCATTGTGCAGTGAACAGGGCTGGTTACTGCAGTGCTGCTCCCATTTACTTGCAACGCTCCACTAGCCAGCTCCATCAACTGCACAATGGACGGAGCAGTGTAGTTCTGTTGCCAACTTCTGGTGCCAGAGCTACTTCAGAACAGCTGATTGGTGGAGGTGCTGGGTGTTGGATCCCAATTGATCAGAAATTGATGATCTAGCCTCAGAATAGGTCATCAATATCAGATCAGTGGGGTTCCAACTCCCATCAATCCCCCAATCGGCTGTCTGGAGATGCTGTGGCACTCCAGTGAGTGCTGCGGCCTCTTCACGGCATACCAAGCCTACTGCCATAGATTGTATAGTGGCTGTACTTGGTATCGAAGCCAAGGCCCTATTCACTTGGATGGGACTGAGCTGCACATGTGACTGAAGAACTGCTTATAAAAGAAAAAAGAGGGTCGCCCCCTGGTGTGATATCCTCGATGTGCCAGTGTAGGACTCCCTGGATGAATGTGCTGTACCAGATAATGTTGTGCAAGACCAGGCTGAACACTAGGACATAGCAAAGTTCCCCCACGAAGGGAGGAGAAGCCAGGCTGCTGCGTTTATGAGCCGAACACTGCAGAAGAGAGGACGGAAGGGACAGAAAAGCTCTAATGGTCCCTTTTATAATCATTCTCCAGGCAAAGTTCTGGAAATCTTGAATCAGGTTCCAAAAACACCCATTGTTTACCACCTCTATTTCATTAGATGGTGAAACAAAAGAGATGCTTCTCATATCTGTGCTGACTACATTATATGTTGTACACCCTATTTGTATCCCAATGTGAAAAAGACGCTACATTCGGGGAGTCCGTTCCACCAACCATAATATTCAGTATTTCAAAGGTGACATAGCACAATCGTATATTTAAAGATTGCACATGACGTGCCATATGCTAGCCTCTCGAGTCTGTCATTCATCTAATTTAAATGAGCTCCATCTGCATTTTAGGTGCTTATTAAGCCATTTACCAGACATGGTGACATTGTATGATCCTGCGTATAAATCATCTGAATAGTGCTTATAATCATTTCCACTTTTCAATTTAATTTTCACCTAAAGATCATATAGAGGGGATAGCAATTTTAAATGCCAACATTTTAGCTCAAGTGAGAATTTCTTACATTTAGAAAAATCCTTAGAAGAGCCCTTGCCCTGGCACAACCTGTAATATATCTGAAATTGTCTGCTGTTTTTAAACAGTTGAAGGGAAGCAATTTTCTTAAAACAACCCTTCTGAAACAAAATCGCTGCGGCTATTCAAAGAAAACCACGGAAGACAAGAAATTTGTGAAAACAAATCCTGAAAAAGTTTGGAGAGGAAAGAAATGTTTTTTTTTATTGCTTGAGATTTCAACTTTCTGCCATTCCTTTTGGTGTTCTTCTTGGAAATGTATAAATGATGATGACAACTGGGTGTTTCCATTCCCCTTTCCATTAGGGTAGGACCCAAGCTTTCCTAGGAACAATCATTCCCAATAATATTTTCCCTGTGAAAAGCTGCCGCCATTTGCTCGTTCACAGGGTGGAAGCGTTGCTTATGTGGACACCAAAATCATCGTTTCTGGGCAGCAGATCGTGCAGGAACAATGAATACTATGGTGATAAACAATTGCTGCCGAGCAGGTAATTATCGCGAATGATAATTCCTGATAATTGCCTGCTTTGTTGGTCCGTGTCAAGAGACCTTTAAACGGTTAGTACACTGTTGTCAAGGGCAATGGTAACACCTAGCTGTCAATTTATTCATATATTCCTAGGATGAATAACAGAAAAACAGTACACTGCCGATTTATAAAAAATATACACACAGTGGATTAAGGCGCTCTCTCCCCAAGAAGAGATAGTACTCCCCAAATCCTGACTTAGGCCTCTCACCCAGTTAAGCCAGTACTCTCTGTTCTACACTGAAACAGCTGTCTGCAGATGAGATGCTGGCTTATTTAATATTCAAGTCGTGTCTCAAGGCCTATTTAAAGGGTCGAACATTGACTTGTAGGATAGCTGCCTTACATCTTGTGGCATTAGAGGCAAAGCGTGTTATGAGCTCATTTGCATCCCTTTTTCCCCAGAATTCCAAAGTAGAATGTATGGCCTATAAGTCTCTTTCCACTGATTAAGGTGCTCTCTCCCAAAGGAAATATAGCACCCCCCAAATAGTGGCTTAATACTGACTATGAATTGGAAAGGTTGTCTGAAATCTAGAAAGGTAACTTTATATATCCATCTATAGCTATATACGGGGAGAGTCCAGACCTTTGTTGAGCTCCTGGCTGACGCCCTGGGTGGCAGCCTAGGCGAAAGCCGGGAGCATAGATGGGCGTACCCTTGGCTTCGGCTGAGGGTTGCCACTTGTCTCAGTCCCTTGCAAGAGCTTAACGGCCCCGGAGGGATTGGGAATGGTTTGTGGGGGGCTCTTCTCTTCGGAGAGGGCCTGCGATAGACCGCGACCTGGGCACGATTTTTGTGTGGCACGCTGCACGATTTTGTTGCACGGGTGTAGAAAGCACGCTCTTCGGGCTTCGGAAAAAATAAAAAATAAATCTATAGCTATATACAGTACTGTCCAAACATTTTAGGCAGGTGTGGAAAAAATGCTGCAAAGTAAGAATGCTTTGAAATTTTTTAATTTTAATAGCTTAAAGGGACTCTGTCACCACTTTCTAACCCCCACTTTTTTAACTATCGTTTTATTCATGGTGCCCTTCTGATTACAGTTGTCATCTTATATGTTAGATCTGCGGTGCCGTTTAGGTAAAAAATCGATTTATATCACCTGTCAATCAGCTAGATAAGGTGCCCAGGGCGTTCCTCTCCTCTTGAATCTGCCGCCTGCCGCCGCCGCCGTTGGTGCCCAGCTCCTCCCCCGGTCTCGTCAGCGCTGCCTCAAACAACACAGATCCGCCTCCGGCTCTCCCTCAATGCCCCCTCCTTTTTTTCGGAAATCTCGCGTGTGCACAGGCCTGCGCCCGTGCGTACGCATCCTTTTCTCGCGCATGCGCATAACGCGAACTTAGAGCGATGATGCCGAAAGGATGCGTACGCACGGGCGAGATTTCCGAAAAAAAGGAGGGGGCATTGAGGGAGAGCCGGAGGCGGATCTGTGTTGTTTGAGGCAGCGCTGACGAGACCGGGGGAGGAGCTGGGCACCAACGGCGGCGGCGGCAGGCGGCAGATTCAAGCGGAGAGGAACGCCCTGGGCACCTTATCTAGCTGATTGACAGGTGATATAAATCGATTTTTTACCTAAACGGCACCGCAGATCTAACATATAAGATGACAACTGTAATCAGAAGGGCACCATGAATAAAACGATAGTTAAAAAAGTGGGGGTTAGAAAGTGGTGACAGAGTCCCTTTAAGTGTATTCTGCAGCAGGAACGGCCCCAAACATACAGCCAATGTCATTAAGAACTATCCTCAGTATAAAGAAGAACAAGGAATGCTGGCAGTGATGATATGACCCCCCTGATCTCAACAACATTGAGGCTGTCTGGGATTACATGAAGAGACAGAAGTATCGGAGCAAGCCTACATCCAAAGAAGATTTGTAGTTAGTTCTCCAAGATGTTTAGAACAACCTCCCTGTCCCCATAGAACCCTGATCACTATATCATGGAGTCTGGGATAAAACAAAGAGACAGAAGGATTTGAACAAGCCTACATCCACAGAAGATCTGTGATTAGTTCTCCAAGATATTTGGAACAAACTGTATGCCAATTTCCTTTAAAAACTGTGTGCAAGTGTACCTAGAAGAACCGATGCTGTTTTGAGAGCAAAGAGTGGTCACAACAAATACTGATTGGATTTAGATTTCTCTTTTGTTTATTTTCTTAGCATTTTGTAAATTGATTAAAAAAAATAAACTATTAAAAGTGTTGTCCAAGTTATTTTTATTGATGCCCTATCCTCAGGATAGATCATCAATATCAGATCGGTGGGGGTCTGACAACCGGCACCCCACTGATTAGCTGGTTGAAGAGAAGGCGAGCGCTATGCCAGCGCTGCCTTCCCTTTAATTGTTTACCTGCTCGCCATCACAACAGCAGCGAGCGGTGAGCAGGTGTAATTACAAAAAGCCTTCCCATTCATTTCAATGGGAAGGCTTGTTCCTATACACTTGAATAGAAACGGGCCGTCCCATTGAAATGAATGGGAAGGCTTCTTGTAATTACACCTGCTCATCGGCAAGCAGGTAAACAGTAAAGAGAAGGCAGCGCTGGCACTGAGCATGCACCTTCTCTTCGACCAGCTGATTGGCGGGGGTGCCGGGTGCCGAACGCCCACCGATCTGATATTGACCTATCCTGAGGATAGGGCATCAATAAAAATAACTTGGACAACCCCTTTAATACCTCTGTTTTAGAAAGCATTATTACATCACAGCTTTACTCACACCTTTCTAAAACTTTTGCACAGTACTATAGATATATATATACACGCACAGTATATACAGTATATATATATATAGCGATAACCAGAGAGAGAACATGCGGCAGTTTGCATAAAAAAAAACACTGAACCGAGAAAGCATTGCTGTATGCAAATGGAACTTTTAAAGATATTTTATTATTTGACTGCACAGAAAACTTTCCTACAGCGGAGTTTTTTTCCGTCCTACAGCACACAATAGGAGGCAGTTCAGCCAGGAAAACTCTGCCGGCAGAAATATATAAGTTCTGTTTGTTTCTTGCATAAAATTATGTGCCTAAGGGAGTATAAACCCAGACAATGATGAAAGGTGGTTCTTTTTCCACTTCGTTTACATGCTCGCTAAAAAACTTTATTTCTACAGGCAGTGAGTGGAGGGGAAAGAGGAGCTTTGATGGAACGCTATACTCAAGGATAGGAACAGCCTAAAAGCTTTCTTGATAAAAAAAAAGTCTCCTTGATACTTAAAGAAAAAGTATGTACATTGTTACTGAGTCTCATTGTGTCCTCGCAGAACGTTACTCACTATAACTGCACTGAATACTGCAGACAAAAGACTAGAGATGAGCGAATTTCATATTTTGAAATTCGTTCACGCTTCATTTGGTGGTAAAAGCAGAATTGCGTTATGGATTCCGTTACCACGGACCATAACGCAATTCTATGACCGAATGCCTTTAGAGGTATTCCGTTATTGATTCCGTCATAATAAAAGTCTATGGGCTGCAAAACGGATCCGTCCCGTTTCTGTTATGCAGTGGAGTCCTCTCCTGCATAACGGAAACGCGACGGATCTGTTATGCAGCCCATAGACTTCTATTATGACGGAATGAATAGCGGAATGCCTCTAAAGGCATTCCGTTATGCATTCCATCATAGAATTGCGTTATGGTCCGTGGTAACGGAATCCATAACCCAATTCTTCTTTTACCATGAAGCAGTGAACGGATTTCAAAATATGAAATTCGCTCATCTCTACAAAAGACCATTACACTTGCTGGCTTGTTACTGTGTGTTACCGGAGCATTCAGCGCATTGTTCGACTTAAAGGGATCATGACACTTCTGCAAAACACACCTTTTCCCTCAAGCGGTGCAAGTAATTTCTGCAGATTCTGAACATATTGACCTCCACTAACCTCACTAGAGATCTCCTCGTATTGATATAGAATTCACAATTTCTCCTGCAAAGTAAATATGGAACGTCTGATAAAAAGGGAGCGAGGAGCTGTGGTTTCCGAATACGGCGACTTGAGAATGGAGCTTTTCGTGACGTTTTATTTTCTCAGAGCTCACAGTTTAAAGGGGAGCTCCAGAGTTCCTCATTGCAATGCTTCATTACGGAGTCCTTCAAGTTCCTTAATAAATCCATATTTGGTTGCAGTGTTTGAAAACTTAGAATTTAAAGACCTTTTTGCTTGGGCGAGGATTGGGGCAATTATCAGGAATTATTGTTCCTAGGTACGCTGGTTCTCAATAATTACCCAACGTAAGTGTGTTGCCGAACACCGGATCAGCGAGCAAATGCTCATTTGTCGGCTCATTTGGCAACTTTCATGCAGCACATAAATCTATCATTTGTCTGCAGAACATTGCCCTCTGTAAACAGGGATGTGCTGCCGACATACCAGAAATCTGTATGGGGATGAACAATCATAGTAGCGATCATTCATCTATGACTGCTGCAGCTAAAGAGCAGGTGATGATTGGGAATGAACAGTTTGTTCCAGAGTCTCTCAGCCTGTGCAAAAGGGCACTTAGGCCCCTTTCAGACGAGCGAGTGTCACGCTACGGACTCGCAGCGCAGCTCCCGTCCTGAACTTCCAGCACTGCCAGGGTCGCATACCATTATATTAATTTATAATGCTATGTAACCCTTAGGCCTCTTTCACACCGGCGTTGCGGGAAAAGGTGCGTGTGTGTCCCGGGAACATGCACGATTTTTCAGCGCGAGTGCAAAACATTTTAACCCTCACGATGCTCTGTGTGAACATTGCAAACATAATATACAATAAAAATAAAATGTAATGAAATGTAAAAACAAAAAACACTAAATACACTTTTTATTAATTATTGAGACTTTCTTCATCAATATCACCCCAATACCCCCCACTCCCACTAATGAGCTGTAATGTACTTTTTATTGGGGGGGTTGGGGGGGCCCGATTCTGAGTTTTGCTATGGGGCCCCATGATTTGTATGTACACCGCTGCTCTAAGGGTTACATAGCATCATAAATCAACATAATGCTATGCGACTGTCACGGCCTTTGGTGTGCGCCGTGCATGCTGTTGCCAGCGGCAACCTGTTGTGGTTACAGCGTGTAGGTGCCTCCTCCTTTCTACTTGGGCCTTCCCTGTCTGGTGCCAATTATCTAGCTGGTGGGGATTTAGGTGTGTCCCGAGTGTGGCCACGAGGTTTATATTACCTGTGGCTTCCAGGTTGGAGTCAGTTGTACTCGAGCCTTGTTTGGTGATGGAGCTCTGCTCCTTTCCTGGGGGAAACCTGCCCAGTCCTTGAGGGCCACCTTGTTGGACATAAATTGTCTTCCCATTCTATCCTCCATGTTCCCCTTCCTTACCTGTGTGGGTTTATGTTCTGGTTGTGGTGTCTCATCTTGTTGTTGTTACATGTCTGGTCAGTTGGTGTTTTATGTCCGGCATGTATGCAAGTCGTACCCTGTTTGTTGTGCCTCCGGAAGGGGGCTCCATGGTTTCCAGGAGGGGTGAACCAAAAGTCAAGTCTGTGAGCTGTAGCTGGAGTGCGGGTCCCTGTGTGTCAGTACGTACTGTATCCGTTTGGGGTTTGGACTTGCAGTACGTTTGTATGGGTTTCAGTTTACCTTGGTGTGGTCTTCTGTTGTGCCGTCCAGCAGCTGCGGTAGGTAAGTTACCATGCCTTCCTGGGTTCTTGGTTCAGTGGTTATCCCCGCCACTGGTTACTTACCTACCGTTCTCTGCAACTAGGCAGTTTGAGACTCCTGTTCACCCGTGTCTTGGAAGAACAGGTCGTCTCTCCCCTGCTCCTATGTGAGGGATTTTCAGGGCGACTCATGGTCCTAGGTATCCTGGGTATAAGCTGTCCTACCATCCAGGTCCGCTCATATGGTGAGGAGTTAGGGCGAGGATTAGGGGCGCTTTAGGACGTGACCTGCTCCCAGATCCCGGCATCCTTGTCTAGCTGTTTCCCCGCATACCCATTATCGTACGGTGGGGAGTTTCCCCCACTCCCCACCGTGACGGCAACCCGAGCAGGTCTGGAAGTTCAGGACGGGAGCTGCGCTGCAAGTCCGGAGCGTGACACTCGCTCGTCTGAATGCAACCTTAATGTGTTCTATCTGCTGGTTAGCAGCAAAACATGGGGCAATTATTAGGGTGGCAGGCAGAACAACTGCTATGAGTCCCAAGAGTAATTCCACTTAAAGGTAAGTTGCAATTAGTGTTGATTATGGAAAGGGGTCATAGAAAAGTTAAAGGGGTTGTGTCACTTCAGCAAATAGCATTTATTATGTGTAGAATGTTAATACAAGGCACTTACTAATGTATTGTGATTATCCATCTTGCTTCCTTTGCTGGCTGGATTAATTTTTCCATCACATTATACACTACTTGTTTCCATGGTTACGACCACCCTGCAATCCATAAACGGTGGCCATGCTTGCACACTATAGGAAAAAGCACCAGCCGATGTGACCTCCCCCAGTCCAAGTCACCAGAGAGGCCGGTACTTTTTTCTATAGTGTGCAAGCACGACCACTGCTCATGGATTGCAGGGTGGTCATAACCATGGAAATGAGCAGTGTATAATGTGATGGAGAAATGAATCCAACCAGCAAAGGAAGCAATATGGACAATTTTCTGTATAGTACCAATGTTATGACATTACTGTGTGCATTATCACTATTAAGTGCCACCACGCTGCATTTTTTTTGTATTGTGAAACATTGCATACATCATCACAGCACTGTGACATAATGTGTTTGCATTATACCGGCATTGTGTCATCACTGTGGACCCTATAAAAAGGGAAAGCTTGGCCAGCGTATAAGATAAACCGCAATAAAAATTGGATTCCTTTTAACATTTTATTAAAAATCAAGTTGCATTGTATTATAACTGTAATGTGACATCATTATGTGTTCTATTTCTGCGCTGTTACTGTATATATTTGACATATTTGCCAAACTTGAAAAAAATCTTAAAGGATCCCTTTAAGTGATATTCCTGTGTTGTATAATTAAATAATAATTCTAGTGTTTAGCTCCCATAAGCCATCACTAGGGGGCACTCACTGTACAATGATGTATACAGCTCACACTGAACTGAATACTAGCTGTCTAAATCCCTAATTGAGCAGGTTGCCCTTTCGGTAGCTGCAGAACAAATCATTTTATCTTTTTAATTCTTCCGTATGGCAACGCTCCTGCTCCTTGGTGGGTCCTCTCAGCCTCTAGGCCCATTAGCTTTACTATACCTGGCAATTTATTTTTGGCTACATAGTGCAGCATAAGCCATTATTAAAGAATAATGTATAGGCTCATATGCATGCCTTATGTATATCTGCTTTAGTTGCTGTGCCATTTATGGGTTGGCAGCCATTCTTGATTACTTTTTCCCTTCTGATATGTTTGCAGAGGTTGCACTTGCTCTTCTCCGAAGCCTATTTAAGGGGAGTATTGTGCCGATCAGTGACATAGAACTTCCGTCCTAAAACTCATACTGTAGAGTATGTGTATATTCCCATGTGATGCAGCTTCCACCTGTCTTCCCTGCCTCCTACTTGTGATGGGTTACTTTAATGAGCTCTAACAAGCAGGAGGCAGGGGGAGCACAGTGTGAAGCTGCATTTCATAAAAAATACACTGGATATTCTGCACACAGCACACACAGATAGTATAGACAGACATTGTGAGTGAAGGGGAGGTTTATAATTCTGCAGCTAATCATTGTGAAACCCCACTATATATCACTGCACTCCTGGTCTCTTAGATAAGGCATAAAGTAGTGTATAATGTGATGGAGAAATGAATCCAACCAGCAAAGGAGGCAATATGGACAATTTTCTGTTTAGTACCAATGTTATGACACTACTGTGTGCATTATCACTATTAAGTGCCACCACTCGGCATTTTTTCAGTACTGTGAAACATTGCATACATCATCACAGCACTGTGACATAATGTGTTTGCATTATACTTGCATTGTGTCATCACTGTGGACACTATGAAAAGGAAAAGCTTGCCCAGCATATAGGATAAAATACTGTGACATCATTGTAACTGTAATATGACATCATTATGTGTTCAGTATATCTTCAGCAGCACTGTCTGCCTGGGGGCACATGAAGAGGCACAATGAGCTTATAGGGGAGGGGAGGTCTCTGGAAGCCACCAGGGGGAACATGTTAGTTGATGATGTAATCCTGAAGTTCATAGGATGTCACACAGGGGAGACTGTCCTCCTGTCTACAGGAGAAGGAGCTCTGGACTGGTGGTCAGACCTGGAGCAAATGACCCAGCTGCCCTTAATAAAAAAGAGATCATAATGTACGGGTGCAACTGAGCTGTATAATTGCTCTGTATAAGCTGCTGCCGATCACCAAATAAACAAGTACATCTAGTGAAAGCACCATTGATGCAGACACCAAAATCATTGTTTCTGCGCAGTAGATCAGGTTTTGTAACTAGGGATCTGCTGCCCAAAAACAATGAATCTGTATGTAGATGAGCAATCGCAGGAGAGATCGCTCAGGGATGAGCCTTTTTTACTATAGCTCTTTCCCTATAACTACCACAGCTTTTAACAGAAGATCGGTTAGAAGATTTAAACTGAGCGCGTGCGACCACCTCAGTGATGTGGATGGAGAAATAATAAAAAGAAGAAACAGCAGGAGGCGCTATACAGGTACATTTTATTGAATAGCTCAGTGGCCATACTAAGTTATTAAATACATGCAATTACAAAAATATTCAGATCCAGGTGGTGGTTTGAATAATGAAGATTACATTTTGTGGGACAACCCCTTTAGCAGTCAGTGTCCCTCACAAGACAGAATTTTGATGTGAAGCGACCATCTTACAAATACAAGAAGGTTTCCATATCAACGTTGTCACCTTTGTTAGAAATAAAGTTCATATATCAAATTTTAATATGGTTAATAGGCACTTAACGAATGTGCATGACGGCAGTCTGGAATGATTGTTCTCCATCATTTGTTAAAGGTTCCTAATGAATTTCTAATGTTCGCTCATCTAGCAGTAATAGCGCCAGTATTATTTTACATTGATTGTCCCCAGTTAAGACAGAAGAAAAGAAAGTTACGGTAAATTCATCGCAGCAGATACCAGCCAATGAGAAATCTTTACAAAAGAAGAATAGATCTAGGAGAGAATCTATGAGGCCGCTCAATACACGGCAGGAGAACAGACTGATCTGGGTGTATGAAAACTCAAACTGATGGATGAAGCCTTTTCATCATTTTCTTAGAGATTTCCTTCTATTGATGAAAATATATTCCTAAATAATGAAGTTAAAGTAAAAATTCTGGGCAAAAATGGAAAAAGTTCAGTTTAGTTTTATCAGTCTTTCAGCCCAACCCCCATAATTGTGCTTACATCGGTTTGGGGATGTACAGGGTGGACATTTTATTTCACTGACCCACTTACTTGATAGTCCAGCGTAAAAAAAAAAAGTGATGAAGAGGGTGCATCTTGTGATTTTCTCTGAACAGATGTATGTTCAGTGAAAAAACTCATGACTAATGTGAATTGTCCCATGGACCTTAATGGATCAGTGTTTAGTCTGGGTGCTGTCCATTCTAAACTTGGCAACTGGATTGGAATATTGCTCTTCTGAAAAGAGCCAACTGTGACCTTCAATAGGACCTGCCACCACTCCCAACATGTCATTCCCCATGAAATAACAGTTCTTGAGCACCTTTTTTCATAACTCTGCATTGTATTAATCCTCTGTTATTCCTCCTAGATATTTATGAATAAATGGATAACCAGGGGTGTGCCCTTACACAATCTGACTGACTGGACAAAGATAAATGTAGTGCATTTTAGAGTTGTAAATGTCTGATCACTGGCATCCCCACCGATAGCTAGAACAGGGTTCCCAAACCCCATTCCTCCTTACCGCGTGACCAAAATGACGAGGGGTTTGAACGGTGTAGTGGTCATACATGTGCCCTGACTCCCCAGTCAATATCTATGAGGCTGAAAGAACAACAGTGTAAAACTCTCAGCTCTTTCCATAATAAAATGTTCTTTTTGGGACAACCCTTTAACACCCCTGCCTTGCAGCACTAGGACTTCAAATATGGCCAGGAACATCTGCATGGAGTTTGCATGTTCTTCCCATACGCGCCTTGGTATTCACTCAAAAACAGGCCAATAGGTTTCCGAAGACATTGGCTCTAGCAGTGTCGGACTGGGGCCCCACCAGAGGAAATTATTCATGGGTCTCAACCCCTATATCATCTAAAGTCTATTAGACTTTAAATTAAAGAAATAGACCCTAGGGGCAAGTGATTGCCTTCAAATGCAGTCAAACAGGTCTTTATATTCCTGAACCTTTGGGACCAATTATGGTATTGGAGCCTAGGTCCACCGGAGGATCCTCTGGTACTCTGGTGGGCCATTCTGATCCTGGACTCTAGTATGTATGAGACAGGGAAATTGTGGACCCCAATGACTAGTGATATTCTTTGTACAGGACTGGGTAATATGTTTGCACTATATAAGGAAAAATAAGTACGAAGGCAGCACCAAGCTCAGGTAATACTGTTTGTACCCTACTATATCAGTGTGAAAGCTAATTTTCTCTAGACACTCTGTATAGAGTGACAGCAGTAAGTGCGAGTGTGCACCTAAACTGGTGCAGCCATTGGAGAAAATTATTTGTGGTAGGTGGGGGGCACATGACATATTTTCCCTGAGCCCACCTATGTGCATAAAGGGAGGTATGTAATAACACAAGCCGAGAGTTAGACAGGGAAAACAATCCTATTTTGGCACTGTCATCAGGCAGATGAGACATTACCAATCATACCTACTGGATGCAAACTCTCATCCATCCGATGACAGCATCGAAAGAGTATTGCTTTTTTGTCTAACCTTTTGCTTGTATTAACTCTGGATATAAGACATTGCTTCTGGATCCGGTCCTGAGCAGCAGTCAGGGATGTATATACCTAACTGCTCTACATACGTGTTGTTCTTGACATTTGTTATGATAGAGAGTGTGGAACCACTGTGTCAACCAACTGGTTTGAATTTAGGCTAAACCTAAGGGCGTGATCCTGGCAGTCCCCCGGTATTCACCCTTTAACCCCTGTACAGGGATCTGGACTTGGCCGCAGGGAAGCCACCAGGCTGCTACCTCTTGAAGTAGTCCCGGTAAGGTAGATAGCTGACCCATGGGGGTCAGAGATACAAGGATTCAGGTAAAACTCGTAGTTAGTAACAGGCTGAGAGCAGGGCAGGCAGAGTTCATGCAGTCATGAAAAAATAGGTCTGCTCTGGCAGCAGAGAATCACAATGGTGAACAGATACTGGTCAGTAGATGGGCAGATAATAGAGAACAACTTAGCAAGGAACTATCATGCTAGGAACATGGAAGAAACATGGATCACTCATCCACGTGCTATGCATTGATCTATTGCTTCTTAGCATCATTTATATCACTTCTCAGCACAATTAATAAATTGTATATGAGGCCATTTCTATATTTTTATTTATAAAAAAAACAGAAGCCCACTAACCACGTTAAGGCTACCACTTTTGAGTGGGTCCCTACCTTAATTTGCCGCAGCATCACGTGGTGACCACCGCAACACATCGTCTGCAGGTGGCGAGACCCAGCAGTCCAACAGCACCATTCTGCCCAGGTGTTTTTAATTAGCAGTTTAGTCTCTGAGATCATATGGAAAGGGGAGCTTCTGACATCTGTTCACATAGTGCGGCACTGTGTGGCTGCTGCTGTTGTTGCTGTGATGCTGTGCCTGTGGTTTGGGGAAGTCCAGTGCCAAGAGGGCTTAGTCTGGTAGCAGGGGTCTGGTTGGACAGCTGGGTTTCACCGCCTCTGGGCACTGTGTCGCCAAATTAAAGTAGAGGCCTCCACTCGAAAGAGGCCTCCTTGACATGGTAAGTGGGCTTATGCATTTTGATCAAAATGTTTACAAAGTGCCTCATATACAGTTTATAAATTGTGCTGAGAGGTGATATAAATGATGCCGAAAAGCAATAGATCCAAGCATTGCATGTGGACGTGCGATCCAGGTTTCTTCTTCGTTTTGGAACTTTACTGCAGGTAATAACACTAGAAGAAAAGCCAGTAACGTGCTTCTTGGTGAGGTTATGCACAGAAAGGGACCTCTCCATTGTAGGCATGGAGTGTTAAAATATCATGCCTCTGATGATTCTTGGTCTACCAACAGAGATTGCAGTGGAAAGAAACCAATGGACATAGAATCCAGAACAGGACCAGTAATAGTCGCGCAGCCCACAGCCTGAAAGTGAAGCCCTGATTCGTGGGCTGCAGACAAGTCCTTTTATTTAATGGGCAACGCGTTTCAAGGTAGGCTTTTTTTCTTCATGACGTTCTGATGGAATGATCTGATGAAAGGGGCCAAAATGATCCCAAAACATCTTGTCTGTTCAATAAAACACCACGTTCTTGTTATAGGCGTCCATTACTGTTCTGGTTACCAAGTCCATCTGTGAAACTAGATCAGAATCTGCTGTTTGCACATCAAGTTTGTCTCACCCTAGAAGTACGGAAAGACTTTAATTATTCAGCGATCTCCAAAAATAGATTGTAAATTAGATTTCCTTCTGATTTCTTCATTATAACCACATACCTGGATCACATGTTCGTTTATTAGAAAGATTAACCTTTTAATGATCACATCACACTACAGCTATGAAACTTGCTACACATAAATCTAATTGCGACTAAGATGGAAAAACCTGCCGGCGAGCAACGGTTCATTATCAGACGCTGCTACCTTTTTTAGGGTTTATTGGTATTTTGTGCTCCATTGTAACACTTACATTGTGCAGCTTTTTTTGCATGGTAGCGATGGCAGGGTGGTATCCTTACATCAAACGAACTATTCAATTTATGACAGAAGCAAAGGAGGGAAGTAATTATCAAACAGACAATGCTAAGTATGAAGCAGTCTCTGTAAAGACACGGCAAATATCGATAAAAGCTATGAACCTTCGTGCCATATGCTTTAAGAATAATTAAAAGATCTCATAGGATCCCTGGACACCTGTCTTTGTATAACATGGCTTGATGTTGGTGATGTATGGAATATGATAAGTACTAAGAGGTATTTCATTTGTGGCACCGCTGACACTTACTCAACGTCAAATACACAATGTTATTTGTTTGGGATTTTTGTAGATATTTCTATATATATATATATATATATATATATATATTATTTTTTTATTTTTATTTTTAATTTTTTTTTATTATTCCTTCTAGAGTTAATGGAAAGATCAACAGCGCCACCTGGTGGTCACCCAGTTGTTTATTCCCGACGTTGGTGCCAATACAATTGTAAGGGCTGAACATTCATGCTGAGCTGAAAAAAGGGACAAATTATGGGGGTACGCAAGCAGTGCCATCAAACTGCTGCTACTGGTTTGTCAAGATAAGAACACAACCTCCACCATGTATAAATGTACGTCTTTGTTATGCTAATTGACTCCTAATGGCTTGGCTGTCACACTGAAAGAAAATACTGAAAGCAAATTGAATGAAGGTTCTGTAGAAAATGCCACTTTCATTTTTGCATAAACATAAATGATACGGTCTTGAATATTATAAAGAGTCTTGAAAAAAATAATAATAATTAGAAATCTTTGGTTTTCCATTTCCTTTGTACATATTGTAGTTGACTTTGTTCTATTTTTGTACTCGAAGAACGGGGAAAAACACCATTTTATTCTTACATCTATGCATCCTTAGCATTATGTTTTTTTAGTTTATTTCGCTCCTATTATATAGCGGCTCATATTGTTTATTGTGTTTAAAGTGACTTGTTATTTTACAGTGCTATTTGCATGCTTTTTAATGTCAGGTTAGTGGTAAGCATGCACCAGAATTAAGATACAGATGTAGCAGAGCTAAATTTGTCTTTGAAATGTTTCTTTTCTACCTAGTGATAACTGACTAACCATATCTCTCCAGGTATAAAGCTCAAGATCACTGAAGCCAGTGATAGGCTGCAGCAGACATGTGCATCTCACCACTGATGTCAGGAGAGACAAGTATCGGGCCAAATTATTATTTTCAACTGATCCTTTTTTTTCTCCTGGGAGATAAGCAACCACCTAAAACGTCTGGCAGCTTCTTTCTCAACTCGCCCCATAGAATCCACATATGCGTTCGGCCAAACCGAAGGTGTATGTTCATGGGGAAGCCAGGAGGGAATCGGGAGAGATAGTTACTTGGCCTACAGCTATTGAATGTGTATGGTCACCTTGATTGTTGATGCACCATCTTGAATCTTAATGTTACATGGCCTCAGGTCGCTGTGTAACCTTAAGGTGGCCATGGACATTAGATAGAAGTTGGTTGATGGTTGAACAGCAGTTGAACAAACAAACAATTATCTGGTAAACGATCATTTGGTAGACACGGCCATACACATTTTAGTCCATATTGGCCATTATGGTTCTTCAAACTGGCCATACACATTCAATGAAACTAGGCGATGGAAGAATGATCTTTTGTCCAACTAATTAGACAAAAATTTCAAACATGGACAATGTCTTTTCAGATATTAATGGTCTGTTATTGGTCAAATGATCATTGATTGTTAAATTTCACCAGATCGTTCACAATCGTTTTGGTTAAAATTGTCTGTTTTTATAAATTTTAGACTAATGTGTATGGCCACTCTTAGCCTGACACACACACAGAGATTTGGTGAGGTTTTGCTCTTCGACTTACCTAAAGCCTTAAAGGGAACCTGTCATCAACTTTATGCGGATCTCACTGAGGGCAGCATAAAATAGTGACAGAAATGCTGATGTCAGCGGTGTGTCAGTCATGAGCTAAAAGTAAGTGGTTGCTGAGAACCAGCATCATAATCATTGCCGCCCAGGCCTTGAAAAGAGTCAAATCTTCCTGAGAAGAGTCCTGGTTATTCCTAATCTCCTGCTCTCTCGCCCATCTGCTGATGATTGGCAGTTCTCTCCTAGAGAGAAAGGGAGAAGACTAGGTAGAAGACTGTCAGTCATCAGCAGGTGGCAGGAGAGCAGGAATTCATGAATAACCAGGACTCTTCTCAGGTGGCCGGGACTCTTTTCCAGGCCCAGTCTGCAATGATTGTGATGTTGGTTCTCGGCAACCACTTATTTTTAACTTATAAATGACAGACCGCTGAAATCACCTCACCTGTCCTCTACTTTATTCTGCCGTTAGTATGGGCAGCATAATGTTGATGACAGGTTCCCTTATTAATTTTCAATTTGTATGGTATGCAGTGGCATAGCTATAGTAGGACCAGAGGTAGCAGTCTTGCCCAGGTCCTGATGTCTTAAGAAGCACAAAGGCCCCTCTGCCATATAGAAATGCACTAATATTATTAGTGGAACATGATCGGTGGCCCAGGAGCTTCCAGTAGTATCTCTGATAGTATTTCAGGGGAATGTACAGCTCAGATGGGAGGTTGGTTACTTGGTTAATTCTCTTAATTCTGGTTGATCAAGTATAATTAGTGTAACTACATACATGGCCAGTACACTTAAAGAGGGAAATGTATTAATGCTTTAAAAACCTGTGCCATAATTTGCAAAGTTTTGAGCTTCTTGCCACTATTCTACAGTGGTGAGATAAGGGGTTGGTACAGAGCCTCCACAGCGACCAGATTTACTATAACTTACGTCAGAACTGGTGAGAACCATGGCTCAAGTCTACACCAGCCCCTACATGGCATAGACTTCTGTTTCTGGTGCACAAAGGGCAATAGATTTGCCTGATTTATTATGCAGTATCTGCCTTCTAATAAATTAGACACATCTCACTCCAGCGCACAGCAGATCAAGACCAGCATAATGGAACACCAGTCTTCATAAATCTTCTCCAAGACGTTCATTGGATAAATGTGATAAAAAAGCAACAGTTCAAAAGACAATTCTCCACGGTGCTACGTTCCAAGTATGTGAGGGCTTATCGAACCTGCCCTTAACTGGAAATATGTTACCAGACTCCATGAACTTATGGAATTTGTTGCCCTGTTCACATCCCGTATTGAGCCTCTGTTCGACGTTTACACCAGGAAAAGCTCACAAAGTACATACCCGACCAAAGGCTGGGGACATATCTCATTATATAAAAGTATACTGGGGACTTCTCTGTCCCCTTAGAGGTAAAAAAAAAACATAAGCAAAATGGAAAAGTGAACTCCAGGACATAAATGTCTGACGTTAGGCATATTGGCATTGCCTGGACTCTGTAAAGATTGACCCATGGTGCCAGACCTATACTGCACTGATTATATAGTGGGGGTTGTGTCATGCATCCTATGACTTCAACCACACTCTTGATCTGCTATTTAGTTGCATTCAATGCAGGAGGAGCTGAAGATTTTTTTCCCAACCATCTAAAAGGTTCACATTCATTCTTAAAGCCAGCAACGATTTCTCCTGAAGTGTTCGATATGAGATACAGTCATACACTTTTTTATACTTACTGTGAACTATGCAGTGATGTCTGGGTAATAAATAGCATATGATTCATCAAAGCATCAAATAAAATAAAAATCAAGAAGCTATTCTTATTTTTACAGCTGTATTACAGTTCCAGGGAGCTTATAATCTAATAGAAAAAAAAGGAGTGAAGCAGAAGAAGCAATAAAGAGCTGCTTATACAGTCATGTAAAGGAGGTACCGTTTCTGTAGACAGTACACATGAGGTTGATTTCGAAAGTCTGAAGTGTAGGAGAGAGTCTAATGCCTTGGGTGCAAGAGAAATAATAAACATCTTACAGGGACTTAAGATTTATGTGTGGAGATTCGGGCCAGTTGTTGAGTACTCCTCCATGTTTGGAGAGTGAAAGGTTGTGGAATGTCGTGATGGTTGTTGGATGTATCTGGAAATATATTTGCTTGGCAATGCATAGTCAATGAAGCAGGCAGAGAGGAAAGGTAGCAGAGGAAGGAGGGACGAGGTGGATTAACCAGGAGGCAGAGTTGAGGATGAATTGGGGGTGCAAGAAGGTTACAGGGGAGGCTAAAGTGGAGGATTTTGCAGCAGTCGAGAAAAGAGTAAAATCAAATAAGGTTGTAAGGATTTAGATGTCTGGTCTGAAGGATAGGGTGGATTTGAAGATTATCCCAAGGCATCATACATGTGAGACTAGGGAAAGTGTGGACCAATCAAGTTAGATTTATAATTCAAGTAGCGGGTTCAATGAGATGGGGAACGATGATAAATTTCATTTTTTCCATGTTGATTGTTGAGCATAAGAAAGTGGGGTGAGAGGATAGGAGAGATTACTGACTAGCAATAAAAGCCCATTCTGAGATGTACTAGGCCAAAAGGTATACACAGAGTGATTTTTCCCTGCGTAAGTGACCATGGGTTATTCACTATTACATTTATATCTTCAACAACAACCAACAACACACACGGCCTCACATTTTGGCTTCAACACATGTCAATTACTGAGACCTTAGTCAACTGGAGGTAGTTAAAGCAACCCAGTCAGGGGATTCGTTCTGCCCTATCTGAAAGCTGATAGTCGGAGAGAAGCTGAACTCCATGATATATACCTTAGGTTTATATTATTTGGAGCAGGATTTCCCAGTAAAATGTAGAGTAATTTCTTAGGCTGGCCAAACACATAAGATAATTGTTGGCCGAAGACTCATTCAGTCAACAGGTATAACTCCCATTCACCTCCCCCAAAGCATGTGTTCTCAGTAGGAACAGGCAAGGATCCCACTGTCAGACACCTCTTGCATGAGCTTATCTCTCCAAGAACAAAAGGCTCGGGCAGTGGAAACCCAACTACCCCTGACATCTGCAGTCAAGAGGGAGTCGGGAGGCCCCCATACACATTAGAAGGTCATCTGGCATACTCCAATGTGTATGGCCAGCTCAGGACTGCTAGGAGAGATAGTGTGAGAATTCAGATTACCCTATCCATACAAGATGAGTGACACCTTTCACTGCATTAGTATGTGTACACAGAAGTGTCAATAACCCTGTGTGGGAGGGTAATTAGGACTCTAATTGTCTTTTCTAGGAGTCTGTCAGGAGTTCAGCTTTTTTTCGATTAATTATATGTAGCTAGGGTGGCCACCTGGTAAATGTCCATTCTGAAAGCAATTTGTGTTAATCTAGACATGGACCTTAGATTGACGTCGTCCAATCCCACTGATAGTGGTTGGACTAGTTGACCATATAATGTGTTTGGTGGCCTCCCAACTCTCCCCTGACAGCAGATGTTCTCAGGGCAAAGTGGCTTTCTCCCCTCTCCCCATTCAGAATATATACATTCACACCTGAGCTGGTATGTGTATGGGGAGTTGGGAGAGGTAGCTGTTGGCCAATCGCTCATTTGGCCAACAGCTGTCTAATATGGAGTCACTTTCTGTGGAATAACGTATGGATCTTTTCTTGCTTCATAAAACAACCTCATACTCTTTCAGGACAATAACAATTTACTTCTTTGGCAGGAGCCTTTAATCCATTTATTGTATATTCAGTTATCATTTTTTTCTTTCTTCTCTCTTCAATGGTATAGATACTTTTAATTTGCAGTCTTTCCTCCTACAGACAGTGAGTTATTTTCTAATGTGTATTCATCCAGATAATCTTCTCTTCAGTTCTGGATACATATTAAACTCTAAATAGGACAGAACATGAATTTGCTGTAGTCCAAACTGTGTGCTATCTTTAAAGGGGTTGTGTCACCGAACACATCCTATCACTAGGATATGCCACCAATGTCAGATAGGGGCTGATCCCACCTCTGGGACCTGCTCCTATCTCGAGAAGTGGGTGGCTATTTTCGGAACTCCCATAGCGATGAATGGAGGGCGACCATGCTTACACAGTGCAATCTTTAGAACAAGATCCCCAAAGTGAACAAAAGTGCCACGCGCATGTGCATCATACTCTCCATTCACTTCTGTGGGAGCAAACTCAGCTATTTTCAGAACTTCCAAAGAAATTAATGGAGGGCAGCTATGCATGCATGGTGCGCTCTCTTTCTCTTTAGGGACTCTGTTCTAGAGATAGGTGTAGGCCCACCAATATGCCACCAATGGCTAAAGTGAGACAACTCCTTTAAAACATACTGAGAAGAAATAGGGTATTTTTGAGGGAAGTCTACAAAATATGATGCACATGATAATTAACTTTATGTGTTGTCTGATGGCTTGTTGGTGTAGATAATAATACAAACAATAGCTGGAAAATTAAAGGAAATTTCCTTTGTTGTTTGCAAGAAAACAACTCAGCAGAGTCACAGTACATATGTGTTACCACTGTGAGTCTCATACAGAATCGGCAAGTACAGACTGATAAGCGACGGGGTAACACATCACAAACCGACAACGTTGGTAAGTAAAAAATATGGGGGGGTGAGGGAAGTATTACCTTTTTTTTATATTATTCTGACTATTTTTTTATCAAAAAATCCATATTACAGATTCCAATAATCTGTAAAAAAAAAAATATATATATATAAAAGGAAAAATTGCTTTGTAAACATTTGGAGTTAATTCACTCCTAACAAATTAGATGTGGTAAAATTATTAGACAAACCGTAACATAATAATACAGTTAAAAGGAAAGAAAGGGGAAGAGTGGAAAATAAAGGAGGGTGGGGGGTATGGAGGAAGGGGAAAAGGGGAAAAGGGGAAAGGGGGTACCAGTCAATAATAATCATTCGTGAATAATTACATTAAATGATAACAAATAAAACAAAATGTTTTATACATTTTAACCTATCAACTTGACAAAAATGTAGACACTTTCTCTGGAGTCAAGTATTCCATCCAAGCACTCCATATTACAGAGGTCTTCTTCTCCAGTCATATGAATCCTCTGTATGAAATTGGAGGCATACAAAGTCACAGTATGGCCCCATAGATGTGCCATAGTATTTCTCTATACAAGTCAGAGCTTGTAGAGCTTTGATCTGTTTGCAGCTTGTGGCCAACGCTGTCCTGCCTATCCTGCTTGGCGGCCCACACCCGCCTTCCACTATCTTCTTTATCGTGGGTCCAACCACTGGGCCTGCTCTTTCCTTCTACATAGGATGCAGCATGCTTGCTGGTAAGACCTCTCCTCCTCCTCTATTCATAGGGCATCGACACTCCCTCAAGTTCTTAAAGGCAGCTGGCAAACCTGGGGTGCTTCAGGCACCTTTCCCTGTGGGAAGGGGCTTGAGCAATAGGTTTCCTAGATGCTAGTATCCTGCAAAGGTGTCTGCTGTGTACTGACTCTCTGCCAGTTTACTGGTTTCTGATTCTCCACTGCCTGACCTGACCTGTGTCTGACCACTGTATTGAGTCATTGACCCTATGCTGCTTGCCCTGACTTTGGGCCATTTACAGTATAGCACATACTGTGCCTGCCCTGTCCTCAGCCTGTCCCTTACAATGATTTTGTCTGACTCCTCGGTGCTCTGCACCAGTATCTCTGACCTCCATAGGTCAGCTGTCAATCACACAGACTGCTCCAGGAGGTAGCAGCCTTGTGGTTCCACTGCAGCAAAGTCCAGATCCTTGTACATGGGTTAAAAGGTTTCTGTCACCTAAAAAATGGGTATTAAGCTGGCTGACATTAGCGATGTTCTAATGTCAGCTGAACATAACTATATTAGTCCCATGTCACTATGTTCCGCCGTTATTTATAAAAACTTTTATAATATGCTAATTAGCCTCTAGGAGTAGGGGGGCATTGCACCTGCTCCTAGAGGGTCCGTTTGCCCACCTCTTTTCACGCCCTTCTTCTCTTGATTTACAGGTCCAGGGCAGCACTGCTCTCCTCCCGCCAGCCGTGTCTGCAGTGTAAATCTCGCGACGTTCAGTATTCGGCACAGGCGCAGTGAGGAAGCCAGCAGCCGCCGAGCGCCCTTCTCTCACTGCACCTGCGCCGAATACTGAACGGCGCGAGATTTTCACTGCAGACACGGACGACGGGAGGAAAGCAGTGCTGGCCTGGACCTGTAAATCAAGAGAAGAAGGGCGTCAAAAAGAGGTGGGCAAACAGACCCTCTAGGAGCAGGTGCAACACCCCCCGCTCCTAGAGGCTAATTAGCATATTATAAAAGTTCATTTTTATAAATAACATAGGACATGGGACTAATATAGTTATGTTCAGCTGACATTAGCACATCGCTAATGTCAGCCAGCTTAATACCTATTTTTCAGGTGACAGAAACCCTTTAAAGGGTGAATACCAGGGGCCTTCCAGGATAATGCCTTTAGGGTTAGCACAAAGTCAAATCTGTTGGTTGACACAGTGGTTCCACACCCACTGTTGGAAGACTCTGGCAGACTCTGGCTGTCCATGCATGGATGGTTGTTGATTGGAATGGGAACTTGTATAATTCTGATTAGAGGAAAGGGCAGTATCAAAGTCAGCTTTTTGCCAGGGGTATTGGTAACTGACACCACACGATTAGCTGATTGCCAAAATGGCTATCATATTTCAGACTTAGCTGTGATGAGACAACCCCTTTAATAATAACTGTTACACCCATAGCCAGGACTATTTATTATGGTCCACACAGAATATAGTACAGGATGATATGGCAAATCAGTAGATACAGTATGTGTTAATTCAGAAATAAGACTTCCAAAAATGCCTGAGCCGCTCTTGATTCTCTGTGTAAAGTTGACAATAAATTCAAGTAGGAGCCTCTAAAAAGCAGTAGATTTCGAATAAATTTCCTTTTAATAACACACTTCAGATATTTGGTTTTACATATGTTCAGGTTTGCAGAGATTGCTTGGAAATACATAAAGGTAATATTTCACAGGAAAAAAAACTCACAGCACTAAAATCAACGCGGGCTTTATTTGATGATATATCAATTTTACAAATCTGAAGGTGTATTAAACCACAAATAAGACTGAAGTATTAATAGAAAATTGAAATCCCTAACTTAATTAAAAGTCGAGTCTCCCGTGGGAACTTTTTAATTTAAGACCATCTTTATAGAAAATATTCAGACATTAATTCACAGTGAAGCCATGTCGAGATCCATCTTAAATCTTTAAGAGCTGATCTCTGAAGGAAAGACACAAATTGGAAAAAAAAAATATTTGAGAAATTGACAAGTAAGACTACGCATTTTTTTTTTCTTCGTTTTCTCTCCGGGGACATTTCAGCTGTTAGTTATATATGTATTTAATTATTTTTAGTAATTCGCTAAATATTGAGTGAATTTTATGTGCATTTGTACTTCTAGTTATGCTTCAACTTGATTCACGATCAAATAAGCCAAAGAGTCATAGATTCGTTTCTGTACCCTAAGTGCTTTCGTTGAGTACAAAAAAGCACTTATTTAAATTTCTTCTAGTCAGCTAGAATTGCTTCAACAGTCTTAAAGTTTCCCTGTTATGGAAAAGGCTATTACCGATAATGGCTGGAACATTTTTTAAAGTGATATTACACTGGAGAGTAATATGCTATAAACACAGCACAGCTCTCTTGAAGAGAAAAACTTTTTAGGGTTTAAAAAATGTTGCATCTCAATTCAACACACATACAGTTGACACATCGTAAAAACACCAAGGGGTGGACAAGAGCACGACTTCTAAAGGTTATGGTGTTACATGCCTAATGGTCCTTCAACCAGAGGTCTTCTTCTCCCACATAAATCCAAAAAGCAGAGACAGCATTTATGCAAGATTTGTTGCAAATAATTCATTTCAATCACTACCAATTTCTCATGGGTCCCACAAAGCAACATTAACTACACACCTGTAGGAGGAAGTTTGTAATATACTTATCACTCCGAAGTTACATGGTTCAGCCTCCCGGGAACCCAGTCAAGTGATGCTCCTCTTCTAAAAATCCAGCTTTCGCTGACATACCATCCTTTATCTTGGGCTATAGACAGGACCTCACTTCCTCTGTGGACGTTCCTCTCAATGGCACATGCACAAACTTCACAACCACTTTATTTGTGCATGCGTCAGAGAGAGGAATAGTTCCGGCCCTGTCCACAGCAGAAGTGACGTCCTATCCATAGTCTAGGCTGAAAATCTGGTAAAGGACGTTATGTCTGAGGATGCTGAAAAGGGGCATCACATCACTTGGTTGCTGGGAGGCTGATCAATGCAGCTTCGGAATGGTAAGTATATTACACACTCTCCTCCACAGGAGTGTTCTGTGTAATAAAGGTGGATTTTCGGGGCCTACTGGTTCCCAGAAAACCCCTATAAGCAGCAACATTGTGGGCAATGTCTGACTTTCTTCAGGCAGTAGAAGGCTTTTGGATTTATCGAGGCCATCAACATCTTAGGCTCTGTTCACGTTGCGGTTTTCAGTTATATTTAATGCAAATGGACGGAAAGTTTCCCAGCACGTGTGCTACATGTAGGCCCCAATGTATGCAACTGTACAGCAAACTGTTGTATGTGTCACCCAGGGCCGGTTTTAGACCAAGTGTGGCCCTGGGCAAAATTGAAAGTGGGGCCCCAAATCCTGAAATATTGGACTAGCAGTCTGACAGAACCTTGTAGGCACGGACAGCGGTTGCAACCACAACAGCTGATTGTAGAATGCCACATCATCTCTCTTTAGCCTTTCCTCTGTAAGGCCTTGTTCACACCTGTTATTTGGTCAGTTTCCATCAGGTATTGTGAGCCAAAACCAGGTGCAAGTCAAAAACACAGAACAGGTGCAGATCTTTTCATTATACCTTATGTCTGTGTAACCTCCACTCCTGGTTTTTGGCTCACAATCACTGATGGAAATAACTGATCAAATAACTGACGTGTGAACATGGCCTAAGCTGCTGATCCTGCAGCCTCTTTGGGTATCTTCACACAGAGTATTTTCTGTGCTTAAAAAAACACATTTTACAGAACAGTTTTTGATGCAGTTTTGGCATGGATTTTTATTCCTTCCCATTTTCAATGGGAATTCTGGACATGGACCCCGCATTATAAATGGCCAGGGCACTTCTGTTTTCCATGGTGCAGTTTATAAAACCACAAGCTAAAAAAAGGGGTCTGTCCCATCCGGGCCCCTGAAGTGAAGGGAGAGCACAATGCGGATAAACGGTCACCCTCCATTATACTATGAGTTCTCTGATAATAGCTGATCACTGGCAATTCCTTAGCAGTGAATGGAGATAGTGCTGTACATGCACACTGTTATGGGGGATCTGTGGATAACAATGTTATGGGGGATCTGTGGATGGCACTGTTATGGGGGGGATCTGTGGATGATACACTGTTATGAGGGATCTGTGGATGACGCACTGTTATGGGGGAATCTGTGGATGACACACTGTTATGGGGGAATCTGTGGAGGACACACTGTTATGCGGGATCTGTGGATGACACACTGTTATGAGGGATCTGTGGATGACGCACTGTTATGGGGGAATCTGTGGATGACACACTGTTATGGGGGAATCTGTGGAGGACACACTGTTATGCGGGATTTGTGGAGGACACACTGTTATGGGGGCTCTGTGGAGGACACACTGTTATGGGGGCTCTGTGGAGGACACACTGTTATGGGGGCTCTGTGGAGGACACACTGTTATGGGGGCTCTGTGGAGGACACACTGTTAAAGGGAGCAACATAGGAGGGTGCACAGGAAGCACACAGGAGGGCAACAGGGGAAACACAGAGCTGACAGTGGGAACTCACAGGTCAGTGACCATCAGTACTTGAGGGCAGTGCAGGTTTGTTACAATAAGAGTGTGACCCCAGCAGCCCTGTACCCCTCCTCCACAGACACAGCTGCATGCTTCCTACTAGATGGACTTAGGCCTCTTGCAGACGAGCATTCCTTCCGCAGCAAGTCTGCATCGCATCGCAGCACCCGGCCTGACCTCCCATCGCTGCCGGGGGTCACACAGCATTATATTGATTTATTATGCTATGTAACCCTTACAGTTATGGAATCTACTGGATAACACTGGCATAATGCTGCTAGTATTATCCAAGGGGCTTTACCAGGTGCTTTGATAAGAGGGTCCTGGGAGCCCCCTGCAGTCCAGAAGCTGAGGTCAGAGTCTGGGGGTCGGATGCAGAAGAAGGCCCAGTCATCCCAGTATGAAGTTTAGGCCTCAGGCCTAAAGCGCCGCCCACACAGAACGTCCTTATGCCGGTCTGTGGCATCGCTCAGGATTGTGGAGAATGCCGCCTGCTGGGCTGTCACTGAGGTCTGGTGAGAGAGGGAGACTGTGCGGGAGGGGAACAGCAGCGGTGACTGTTCTTACAGAGACCGCTGCAGCATGGTAAAGAGACCCTGGGGAGCAGAGATCGTACTACATTTTTTCCAGAAGAGTAAAAATACTTCTCTTAACAATTTTGAGGGGTATTGTTAGCTAAGGGGGAGTACGAATTGTGTTATATTCTATATATATAAAGAAGGACGTATATATATATATATATATATATATATATACACACAGTACAGACCAAAAGTTTGGACACACCTTCTCATTCAAAGAGTTTTCTTTATTTTCATGACTATGAAAATTGTAGATTCACACTGAAGGCATAAAAACTATGAATTAACACATGTGGAATTATATACATAACAAAAAAGTGTGAAACAACTGAAAATATGTCATATTCTAGGTTCTTCAAAGTACCGTATTTTTCGCCGTATAAGACGCACTTTTTTCCCCCCAAAAGTGGGGGGAAAATAGCAGTGCGTCTTATACGGCGAATGTAGCTGATTTTGCCCAGTTTTCAATGATACACCCGCCGCGATGCCGTGCGGCGGGTGTATCAGCTGTGAGGGAGGAGGGGCTGGGGGCGGCATCTGCATTAATAATGACAGCGGGGCCCGTGCAGTGACTATTCTACTACACTGGCCCCGCTCACTGTATAATCATATCTCTCTAATAGTTAATTGTTGTATGCATGTAATCGCATAATGAGCGCTAATGAGCGCTGTGTATTACCGTACTTAAAACTAGCAGCGCTCGCCGTTCGGAGCAGAGAGGAGGCAGGAGGCAGGCCGGGAGGACGGGCACTTGCAGCGTGAGTCATACGTCACGCGCCTGCACCGCCCACTTATGAATGAAGCAGGCGGCGCAGGCGCGTGACGTATGACTCACGTTGCAAGCGCCCGTCCTCCCGGCCTGCCTCCTGCCTCCTCTCTGCTCCGAACGGTGAGCACTTCTAGTTTTAAGTACGGTAATACACAGCGCTCATTATCGCTCATTATGCGATTACATGCATACAACAATTAACTATTAGAGAGATATGATTATACAGTGAGCGGGGCCCGTGTAGTAGAATAGTCACTGCACGGGCCCCGCTGTCATTATTAAAGCAGATGCGACCCCCACCCCCTGTATTGAGGGTCATTCACTACAGGGACACTTATGGAGGGGATCTGTGGATGACAGCATAAGATGCTATATATGTGTCATCCACAGATCCCCCCCATAACTGTCATTCACAGATCCTCATCCTCATAACAGTGCCATCCAGAGAGGATCCCCCATAAGTGTCACCCACAGATCCCCCATAAGTGTCACCCACAGATCCCCCATAAGTGTCACCCACAGATCCCCCATAAGTGTCACCCACAGATCCCCCATAACAGTGCGTCACCCACAGACCACAATTAGTTCAAAACCCACCAAAAGTGCACCTTTTGGTTCAAAATATTTTTTTTCTTATTTTCCTCCTCAAAAACCTAGGTGCGTCTTATAGGCCGGTGCGTCTTATACGGCGAAAAATACGGTAGCCACCTTTTGCTTTGATTACTTCTCTTGATGAGCTTCAAGAGGTAGTCACCTGAAATGGTCTTCCAACAGTCTTGAAGGAGTTCCCCGGAGTTCTCTCTGCTCTCTCCCTGTTGGCTCCACAGTCCAGGGTTAAAGCCACAAGATTCCACCCAGAGGTGAGAAATCTAATTCTATAGCTCGCTCCTCTGGTGTGACCAGTGACAAGCTGCTACAGCAAGTTTTCAAGGGGACTAGTATATTTTATTCAAGTCAAAGGATAGCACACGGACATACTTAAAGGCTTCCCAGGCACCTTTGCAAGCAGGTGTAGGACATAGCTTCCGGCATCCACACCTTACAGTTTAAACCCTGAGGACAGAGAGGCCATCTGTCAGAAAAGCACTGGAAAATAGAGGTTCAAGGATTCTGAAAACCACCTTCAAGTCAGGTTAGGATCAGGCGAGAGTTTTCACCATCCTAAGGCTCTAAACACAGAACAGATGCAGATCTTTCCCTCATACCTTATGTCTGTGGAGGCTCCTGTCCTGGTTTTGGCTCACAATCACTGATGAAAATCACTGACCAAAACACAGACGTGTGAATGAGGCTTAAGAGTTTTATACTACAAGAGCCTAGTCTGAAGCAGTAGCTTTCTTATATATATATTTAGGACAAAGAGCCTGTTTCTTTCTGAGGACTTACATTACCCTACCCCTGTATGCATGAGAGACTGTATTCCATACTTGGATGATTAGAGACTGTTTAATACTTGGATGTAATGTTACCAGGAGCAACGTTCAGTAAAAGTTATAAGCTGGATTGCACCATCCTTGTCTCAGTCTCTAATTCCTCAGTTAATACTACAGTAAATGGTTGTACCACCATAAAAGGTACTGGCGTCACGACTACAAGGGACCTTGCCATAGGCACATTAATACAGACCATCAAGGGCACCTCGAATCACCATCTGGCCTGTGTCCATTACACCAGAGTGTGCCCCAGAGAATTCCTGTGCCGTTCTCCTCATCACTTGTGCAGGCCTGCCCAGGGACGACATAACCGTGAGTAACCACAACTGTATTTACCTCGGTCCACCTAATGCTCACACCGTGACCTCACGTATAATTCCCCTGTCGGTCTGGCATACTGCACCCCCACCTATCTGACATAACCGACAAACGTCTAAGATAACATGTCTAACGGTCCCTTTACTTTGAACAATTTAGCAGGCGATTATCGGGAAGCAAGCATTCATGCAGCGACAAATCTGCAGCAGAACTTCTGCTACCAAATAGCCAGTGGAAATGAGAGGAACGGGGAAGATCCATCTCGTGTGGCTTTACCCTCAGAGGTGCAGGCGCTCTTCTAAGACGGAAGAGACCGTCGCCGTGGGTTCACATACTTCGCAGCTCGTACATTTCCTATTGCGACATTTAACACTAAGAATGACTGGCACGGCTCCTGCACAGCCCTTATTTGATCAAAGGTTATTGCTAGATAAAGCCGGAGGAACATTCCCCCATAATAGAGAACAATTTATTCGTTCTGTTGGAATGAATGGCGGACATTTCAGTTTTTCTTGGCTGGGTAAGCAGCAGGGCTTCATATTCTAAAGACTAATAGGTACAAATGTGCATAGAAATGAGGCTCTCGGTGCTGAAATATTTACGTCCATATGTTATACTAACATTGCCAGAAAATAAGCTGAAGCGAAAACCCTGCTCATAGAGAAATCTGTAGCACCTATAGTAATAGGCATTGTACATTTAAAGGGCAATTCCACATAAAACATCCTTCATGCTGCACGTCTGAGCCGCGGCGTTTTTAATCTTACCCTCTAGATAGCAGCTAATAACACAAAACAGATCTCAGCCAACATAGCAGAGAAAGTGAAATAATCCGATTTAACCAAGCAGTAGACCCATGCAGGCAGGGGTGAAGCTATAGAGGGTGAGGAGTTAGCAGTTACACCCAGCCCTGGGGTTTGAAGGGGCCCGACCTTACTTCTGTCACATTTTGAAAGAAGTATTATTGAAATATACACACATAAAATACGTTTTTTACATACATTACATTTTCCTCTCTAGCAGCTCCCCCTAAGGCCTCTTGCACACTAACGGGTGCGCCCCATGGCCGTGCTGCAGCCCGCAAACACCCACCGTGGGGCAGCCGCAGTGGATCGCGGACCTATTCACTTTAATGGGTTCGCGATCAAGCCGTTCCGCAAAAAGATAGGACATGTTCTATCTTTTTGCGGAACGGAAGTACGGAACAAAACCCCACGGAAGCACTCCGTATTGCTTCCGTAGGCTTCCATTCCGTGCTTCCGTTCCGCACCATTCCGCATCTCCGGATTTGCAGACCCATTGAAATGAATGGGTCCGCATCCGTGATGCGGAATGCACACGGAACGGTGCCCGTGTATTGCGGATCCGCAAAAATCAGGTACGCAATACGGCCACGGAGCGCACGCGTTCGTGTGCAATAAGCCTAATGTTCATCGTTCTGGTCCATCTTCTCCTGCATTCCGAGGTGGACTAACATGCTCAGTAGCTTCCCCTCTACCCTCAATGGAGGAGTAATCTCAGAAAAGCAGGTGAAGCAGTTCAGACACCTATCATTCATTCATCCCTACTCCTAAATTAATAGAAATGCAGTATATAACTCTCTCTCTAGACAGTGGAGAAGAAAATGGTGGGGGACAGGGGCGGACATACGCCTGTGCAGCCAGATCTGCTGCACAGGGGCCCAGTGTGGGAGGGGGCTCCTTCTTACCGGCGGCAGAGGTAGATGAGCGCTTCCACTGTGGAAGCGCTCATCTCTCTATATTCATCTGTATCGTCATCCTTAGGATGGCGATACAGATGGATGCTGTGGCAGGGTAGGGGAGGGGCGTCTCCCTTCTCTGGCCCTCTCATAGGCTACAGGACTAGTGAGGAATCCGGCACCAAGAGCGCATCATTCACTCACTGCGCCTGCGCCGAATACAGAAGTGAACTGCGCAGGCACGGGATTTGGTCTGCGATGCAGGGAACAGTGACATCAATCAAGAGGAGCGGGGCGGGCAGAACAGGGGACCTGGGCGGGATAAAGCGTGAGTAGACGGAGCCTCTATGTGCTCATTTTACGCCCACATAGCACCTAGAGGCTCATTAGCATATAGTAAAAGTGCTTATTTTACAAAAACGGCTGCAGGGACAAATGTCAGTAACATACTGTTATGTAGTGCTGACATGGGCGCATCGCTAATGTCAGTCAGCTACATAACAGTATTTCTGGTGGTAAAAGCCCTTTAATTTTTTTTTATTTACACTTTGCTACTGGCCCTATATGGCACTCATGGGGGCATCGACTGGGGGCCCTATCTTATATACTGGAACACATGGGGTACTATGGAGAAGGAGGAGCACTACGTGGGCCCTATTTTAAATACAGACACACATGGGGGGCCCTATCCTATATACTGGCACACATGGGGGGCACTATGGAGGGGAGGAGCACTTTGGGGGCCCTATCTTGTATACTGGCACACATGGGGGGGCACTATGGAGGGGGAGGAGCAATATGGGGGCTCTATCTTATATACTCGCACATATTGGGGGCACTATGGAGAAGGGGGAGATGACACTATGGGTGCATCTTCTGGGGCCTTATCTTATACACTGGTAGACATGGGGGCACTATGGGGGGTCCTATCTTATATACTGGCACACATGGGGGCCACTATGGAGGGGAGGAGCACTTTGGGGCCCTATCTTGTATACTGGCACACATGGGGGGCACTATGGAGGGGGAGGAGCAATATGGGGGCTCTATCTTATACACTCACACACATTGGGGGAACTATGGAGAAGGGGGAGAGGACACTATGGGTGCATCTTCTGGGACCTTATCTTATATAATGGCAGACATGGGGGCACTATGGGGGGTTCTATCTTATATACTGGCACACATGGGGGCCACTATGGAGGGGAGGAGCACTTTGGGGCCCTATCTTGTATACTGGCACACATGGGGGGCACTATGGAGGGTGAAGAGCAATATGGGGGCTCTATCTTATACACTCGCACACATTGGGGGCACTATGGAGAAGGGGGAGATGAGCACTATGGGTGCATCTTTTGGGGGTTTATCTTATATACTGGCAAACATGGGGGCACTATGGAACACATGGGGCACTATGAAGAAGGAGGAGCACTATGTGGGCCCTATTTTAAATCCAGACACACATAGGGGGCACTATGGGGGGCCCTATTGCAGCACGCCAGACCTGCAGGGTATAACGAAGTGAGGTCACGGCTATGGGCAATCGAGGGTTACTCACTGTATTGGAGAACCCTGGGCAGGCGCGTGGCAGTGAAGGAGAGGTAGACACGATTCCTCTGGGGCACACTCTGTATGTAGGGACCAGGCCTGATGGTGGATGAGGTGCCCTGGATGTTACGGGTATTTTGAGTGCCTGGGGCAAGGTCCCTTTAAGGTTCGTGACGCCAGTGCCTTTGACGGTGGCACACCGGTTGATAGTTGGAATAAGTGAGGTACACAGATGGTATAGTGAACCAAATGTTGCTTTACTTAACACTCCAACTTTGTACATGCAGATGGTGACACAGTCTCTTAGTTCACAGATTTACAAGCAGGCTTATTTCACAAGATGGCAGGTATTGATTATGCAAGATACTCAGAGGGTAAATCCACAATGCACTCAGAATCAGGTTGTACCTTTCCTCAGAAATAGCGTACACTGTTCTTTCTAGAACTCCTGTCTGGCTTTCTATCCCAAGGCCCGGATGCCTAAATTGTGGCTTAAATCCTTGGTAAATATCTCTTCCTCTGGTATTAATTAAATCCTTGCTTTACTTTCTAATGCATCTGCCCATCAGGGTTACTTATCTTTCCTGTGATATCCTTACTTGTCTGGTGAAGGGCTGTGGGTTTCTCCCAGGAGGTTCTGTCCTGCTACTGGGGTGACTTCAGAGCTAACTAAGGCTCTCTTGGCTTCAGGCAGGCTAGGTCTCCTCACTAGCCTCCTGGTCATAGCTAGCAGCCAGGGCTATCAAGCTGCATGTCAGGAGGAGGCCCTCAGCATATCTCTGGCTGGTGCCTTCTCACTTCTCTTCTCAGACTCCTGACTCTGCACTAACTCTCCCTGTCTAGGCCTGGACATTTATACTAGGGGCTCCCTATCTCCCTCTAGTGTCTGGGATGTCTAACTACACCCAACTAGGCCTGCTATTGCATCATACAGGGGAACATTGCATATAAAAACACATTAGAAAATACATTAAATGCACAATTAAATATAACATTTCTGTCCCTTGTGAGTAGGAGTAACGCGCACACCAATTGACCCTTGTGTAGTGCCCACCCCTACCTAGTGGGACACTACATACCCCCACGCTATAACGTTGCCCGTCCTCGGCGCAACATGGAAGAGGCCCTGCCCAGCTGGATACTGCACCTGTAATAGAAAAATAATGCAAAGCAGGAAAACATATCTACATTTTTGCGAAAAATACATTATATGTATATATCAGGCAGTTCCACTGGCTAAGGAGCAAGTTCGGTGAAAAGGGGCGTCGTTCTCTTCTCTCAGGATCATGTAAGGGAACAGGGGCGCTGACCTGGCACAGCGTAACAATAAATACCAGGATAGTCCATAAGTGCAAATTGTCCATAATAGAACAGTTGTAGTCCATAGAAAATGTAAAAACATTAAATAACAATTCTTGGAGGCTCAAAGAATAAACATGAGTCCGTACCCAGGCTCTTTTCTTATCTGAAGCAAAGATTAAAGATAGCAAGGCGAGAGGAATAGGATCACAGAGGCTCGCATATGGTGGAGTCCATCTCTGGGCACATTTCTTTAAAATAGTAGCAAAATCTCAGAGGCTCATGTGCATTTGAGTCTATCCCTGGGCTCATTCTTTTCAATTTGAGTTGCATAATTAAAGTGACAGCACATAAAATAGACCACATTATTTAAATGGCATACATATAAAACAAGTGCTGCAATACCCTTAATCAACCTGAAAAGGGGGTGAAAGGGTTAAAGGTGCAACATATAAATAGGCACAACGGGATCCAAATATTGCAGAAGCAGGCAGGAGGTCCTGTAAACAATATGGCCTTGCTGCACGTGATATTTCAGTGGTTTGCCGCCTCCACTGAGCTGTGGGTAACTGGCAGCAGCAACAGAGGGCCAAAACAACGAAGGACTCCTGTCCTGAAAGGGTTAAATCCTCTTTGATAGGGTCCCTTAGCAAAACAAATCAAATTAAGGGCCTAGCAGGCCAATTCACAGGGGCAAGTCATATCCACTAGGCATCTCAGTGGTGCTCCCTGGCTCCATTTGTATATTGGGCCTGTACTGAGGATCAACAGGCGGATGTGCCCACAACACAGTATTGGGGGGCAACTGCAGCATAAATGGACCCCTAATAGGTATAGGCCCCATAGGCCTAGGGGTAATCAAAGTTGCTGACCGCACCGGTGCAGGCATGACAATAGTGGGCTGCTGCACTGGCCTGGGTACCGCTGCTGCAAGCGGTCCGGTGGGTTCCTGGACGACTGGCTCTGTGCGCCGGTGCACAGCGTAGGAAGACCTCACCGCAGGTGCCGATACTAAGGAGGGCCGGCTGGAAGGGACAGGTACTCTCACCTCAGACCCGGAGACGTCCGAGTCCTTAAGTCCATTTTCTTTCAGGTCCGGTGGAGTCTGGATCCTGGCGGAGGCAATCTGGCGCAGCTCCCGTAGTTTCATCTCCAGCCGCACGATCTGGTCGTCCAGGCTTTCGGAGTCGGGATCGCTGTCCTCCGCTGTCGCCGCTGGCACTTGTAAGGTGGATGGCACGTCCTGCGCAGCCGCTGCAGGCTCAGGTGAGGCGTCCGCTTTTCTTCCTCTTCGGATATTCTCCAGGGCAGCACGGAATCTCTCGGCATCTTGAAGTTCACGGACAGTTTTCTCCCTGCGAGGCAGCTCAGGTGAGGGCCATGGGCTTACCCTCTTCTCCACCACTGTTGGTTGCCAAAAGACATTCGGGCCAATGAAGGAGCCCCGTTCTTGAAAGGCATGATGGGCCGGTTCTGGAGAGCACACAGGTTCGCGCTCGCAGCCAGGGTGGTCCTCATCAAGGTCCCAGTCCTCCGATTTCTTTTTAGGACGGGACACGGCAGTGGCGTAGGGGCCTCGCAGGCCCTCAGCAGGGGTGAACTCGACCTCCTCTCCCTCGCGGAGGTTATGCAAATGCTCTGGGAGGTAGCTCCGCTTGACGGACCTCCGATTAACATATAAGTCTCTGCCAGTAAGATAGTCCTTGATAAAACCGAAGCCTCGGTCCTTGTCAAAGGCCACAACCAACCCCATTCTCCTTTCCAGGCGGGGTTGGGTGTCAGTGTGGCACTCGTGAACGGTCTTTGCCAGTTCTTCATAGTAGATTTTTGTCTTGGTTGTCTTCTTTATTGCGGCCTCCCGGATCTCTGCCATTAAAGCTGACCACTTAAACGAGGGCTGGAAAAAGTCTCTCCAGAAGCCATAGTAGGTCTCCGGTTGCGTCCTCGGTGGCGGGCAGGCGGGTCTCTCCGGTCCCGGAGAGTAGGCCGGTGGAGCGTCCTCTTGCTCTACACCAGTACAGTTCATCTTTAGCAGATCGGGCGCAGACATCCCAGAAGAGCAGTCTTCACTCTCCAACATGCTCGATCCTTCTCTGGAGAGCGACAGGGTGGCGCCAACAATTGCAGACAGATCCTCCCATTGCACTGGGAGGCCGCCCCCCAGGTACTCCAGTATGGGGGAGGCGGAGTCCATTTCTGCAGACATGCAAATGTCCAGACAGGGCGGTGGCGCCAGCATATAGCCTTCCCGCACTTTTCAGCAGAAGGCGCCAATTTTTACCGCCAATTCAGTATGAAGATGACGCAGCAAACAAATCCAATCAAGCTAAGCGGCCATCTTTTGTGCAAAATCGCTGTCTATTCACTGACAGCAAGCGGTGGCTTAAATAAGCAGAAAATAGTCCATACCATACAATCTTCACACCGCAATTATTACAGTTCACTTTGGCCCAGCAATTTGCAATAAAACAATTAGGGCTTGTCACTTTAAGGCAAGTTACAGCACACAGTTTTTGTATCCGCAATGGCGCAGGAATGTTCGTATCCTGTTCGTGATGCCAATTTATGCAGCACGCCAGACCTGCAGGGTATAGCGAAGAGAGGTCACGGCTATGGGCAATCGAGGGTTGCTCACTGTATTGGAGAACCCTGGGCAGGCATGTGGCAGTGAAGGAGAGGTAGACACGGTTCCTCTGGGGCACACTCTGTATGTAGGGACCAGGCCTGATGGTGGATGAGGTGCCCTGGATGTTACGGGTATTTTGAGTGCCTGGGGCAAGGTCCCTTTAAGGTTCGTGACGCCAGTGCCTTTGACGGTGGCACACCGGTTGATAGTTGGAATAAGTGAGGTACACAGATGGTATAGTGAACCAAATGTTGCTTTACTTAACACTCCAACTTTGTACATGCAGATGGTGACACAGTCTCTTAGTTCACAGATTTACAAGCAGGCTTATTTCACAAGATGGCAGGTATTGATTATGCAAGATACTCAGAGGGTAAATCCACAATGCACTCAGAATCAGGTTGTACCTTTCCTCAGAAATAGCGTACACTGTTCTTTCTAGAACTCCTGTCTGGCTTTCTATCCCAAGGCCCGGATGCCTAAATGGTGGCTTAAATCCTTGGTAAATATATCTTCCTCTGGTATTAATTAAATCCTTGCTTTACTTTCTAATGCATCTGCCCATCAGGGTTACTTATCTTTCCTGTGATATCCTTACTTGTCTGGTGAAGGGCTGTGGGTTTCTCCCAGGAGGTTCTGTCCTGCTACTGGGGTGACTTCAGAGCTAACTAAGGCTCTCTTGGCTTCAGGCAGGCTAGGTCTCCTCACTAGCCTCCTGGTCATAGCTAGCAGCCAGGGCTATCTAGCTGCATGTCAGGAGGAGGCCCTCAGCATATCTCTGGCTGGTGCCTTCTCACTTCTGTCTTCTCAGACTCCTGACTCTGCACTAACTCTCCCTGTCTAGGCCTCGACATTTATACTAGGGGCTCCCTATCTCCCTCTAGTGTCTGGGATGTCTAACTACACCCAACTAGGCCTGCTATTGCATCATACAGGGGTACATTGCATATGAAAACACATTAGAAAATACATTAAATGCACAATTAAATATAACATTTCTGTCCCTTGTGAGTAGGAGTAACGCGCACACCAATTGACCCTTGTGTAGTGCCCACCCCTACCTAGTGGGACACTACACTTTCTTATATACTGGCACACATGGGGGGCACTATGGAGGGGGAGGGGCCCTATCTTGTATACTGGCACACATGGGGGGGCACTATGGAGGGGGAGGAGCAATGTGGGGGCTCTCTTATATACTCACACGGGGGCACTATGGAGGGGGAGGAGCACTATGGGGGCCCTATCTTATATACTGGCACACAATGGGGGCACTATGGAGAAGGGGGAGAGGAGCACTATGGGTGCATCTTCTGGGGCTTTATCTTATATACTGGCAGACATGGGGGCATTATGGAGGGGGAGGAGCACGAAGGGGGCCCTATCTTACATACTGTACTAGCACACAAGGGGCACTATGGAGAATGGGGAGCACAATGGGGGCATCTACTGGGGACCCTATTTTACATACTGGCACACATGGTGGGCACTATGAAGAAGGGGAGGGGGAACACTACAGGGGCATTTTTCTACTGTTACACATTATAAAGAGAATTATTACTACCAGGGGCATTATAATGGGCTTTATTACAGTTGAGGGACTAAGAGGAACATAAATACTAGTATGAGCACTATGGGAGCATTATTACTTCTGGGGCACAGTGGGGACATTATTACTGTAAGAACACTATTACTACTACATGTTTAGATAATTATTTCTACTGGTGGAACTTTGGGGAGCACTGTTACTGTGGGGGGCACCCTGGCACGGTATCAGTTTAGCACAATTATTTTTGGGAAACATTATGTTTACACTATTAGTGTCAGGGACACTGTTTCCTGGGCGCAGTTATTTTTTTAGAACACTGGGTGCCAATAGATATTAAAGGGAAACTATCTGTTGGTAACCTGTATAGGGAGCACAGCGGGCACAGTATTGGGGGTGGCAGAATGGGGTGTACTTTTGGACCACAGGAAACAGTTCTACTATGTACAACACTGTGATTCTTTTTAGGCCTCTCGCACACGAACATAAGGGTTTTGCGATCCGCAGACTGCGGATCCACAAGAGAGGGATCGCGCGCATGTCTCCATTTTAGTTTTTTTACCCCTGTAGAAATGTCCTATTCTTTTCCAGACAAGAACAGGATATGTGCTTTTTGTGGGCTGACTGAATGGACAAAAGGATGCCATATTTTTTAAAGAATTTTTGGTGATGTTATTTTTTATTTTCCATGTCAATATTTATATTTAAACAAAAAACATTAAATCCCACAGCTTTTGCACTGGCCACTAAGCTTAATAATAGGCGCCACCTCTTGGTCTGTGCAGATCTTTTTACTGCAGTTATCTGCTTATCTGTCATTCTTATCTTGCCTGTAATGATATCACCTCTGTGTACAGAGGATCCTCCATTCACAATAGGTGATTCTCAAAGCTTATCTCTTCTTCCCTTGTACAATGACCTCTGCACAGGTCACAGACCATGTCTAGAAAACTCTCCCATAGAAGTCAATGAGGTCTCTTCCTGCCCATTGTGTCTATGGCCCATGGGGCTGCCGTAAAGCAATTTTCTTAATGCTTTCTAAATGTTGTTAAAAACAGCTCAGGCAAGATGGCCTCATCCATAATCATGTTCAGAAAATATAATTAAAAAAATCTGTAATCAGAAAATAAAAAGAGATTAGAAAAAAAGGATACGCATTACTATCTGGTTTTAACTGGCAAAGAAACATTTTTGGTGACACATTTCCTTTCATTTACATTTGCTATGTAGTAATATGGAAAATGTATCATCTTTGAGATACACCTTTATTTTCACATATCTTAAAGCGACCCTTTATGCCCCCAAAGCATATGTGGGATACTGACATTATAATCCTTACCAGTGGGGGGGCAAACTGGGCAATTGCCCAGGGCCCTGATTCTCTAAGGGGCCCCGTGCTTCAGTCAGGAATTTACCGGCTTAGGAGTCCCTGCTCTGACTCCATATATGAAAGAGGTATTCCCAAGCATGTTCACTATGCTTGGGGACACCTTGTGTACATAAGTCTAATTTAGACTTTATTTTTAAAATGTTTCTGTGGGGACTCAAACTCAAAACCATCTACATTAAACGCAAGAAGGCTATAGAGCTCAACGCCATACTCATTGCTGAAAACCCTCATAGAAGTTTCTCTTGTATAATACAAGAGAAACTATTATGATGTTTTTAATACATGAGAAACTTCTATGAGGTTTTTCAGCAATGACTTAGTATTGAGCTTTATAGCCCAGTCGTTCACACCATTTTGGGGTGTGTATGACTTGATCAATCTTTATTTAATTTTCTTGGGAGATAAAGTGATGAAAAAAATGCGAATGGGCCTTTTTTAAAAAAAAAATCTGTTACCCCATTCACCATATGGGCTAACTTTTTTAATACTTTAATCGTATGGGCGTTTTCGTATGCGGCAATGCCCATAATTCCCAATTTTTTTTTTGTTTAGTTTTATTTTGGGGAATGTAGGTGATTTAAAGTTTTAAGTTTTTTTTTTATATTTTCAAAACTTTTTTAAAATTTTTTCACTTTTTGTCAAGTCCCCCAAGTGGACCACAACTTACAATCATCAGATGTAAATTGCTCCATTATTCTGCATAGAAATCACTATATCACAGTTCAGTGCTGCCATCTAGTGGCCTGAACTGGGATATACTAACAATAAGTCTGGAAACCTAGTACAGGCAGTGGCTTATTTATAGAAAAGGGTGCTTTCCCCAATCTCCGCTGGGAAAAGCGCGCCTGAAGAGGAATCCCACCCTTCCAGTTTTTAACACTCTCAGATGCCGTGAGTGAGGTAAACTCATTGCTGTGAGGGGAGGGGGCATGTGCGTGTTCTGGGACCATCAGGGTGCAGATCTGTGTGAGGAGCTTTATGGGGTGTAAATCTGTGAGGGACTGCCGGAAATGTAACTGCGTTGTTAGTACATTATTACAAGATTTTAGATTTTGCCTAGGGCCACATTTTTGTCTAAAACCGGCCCTGCCAATGATGATCTTTCTCTGCCACACCTCCAGCACCGCCTATACAAATGCCCAACTAGTTTATAGCTCCTCCCACCCAGCTAGTCACATACACACTTTCCTATCACTGCCCCGCCCATGGACATCTCATCACAGGAAATAAGAAGCTGCTGCATCGAAATTATTCTGCCCAGCAGGGTTAGAAAATGATTCTAGTTCATTCTGCCAGGGTCAGGGTAATTCTGAAGTGTTTAATGTGGTTATAGCACCATCTAGCGGTGTTAAGTTGTATTACACTTTGTTTTTCCTGTTACAAAAACGACTGCATTGTTGGTGGTGAACTGCATTGTGCGAGTGCAAAGCATCCTTGGAGAGAGAAGCCTCCAGTCTCCAGGGCACATCAACAGAGCTGTCCTTTTGCATATCTCCTTCTTAAACTCCACCATCCTTCTAAAATCATATCTGGTAAGAGATCTACCTTTGTTTCAGGGACATATGTTATGTAGAGCTGTTCAACTAATTGTAATTGTTACTCAGGGAGTTGTTACTACTGTTAGCTAGACATGTAATCTTATGTACAGGCAGCCATTTTATCATGTGCTTCAATGTTAATGCAAATGTTATAGTACAGTCGTGGCCAAAAGTTTTGAGAATGACACAAATATTATTTTTCACAAAGTTTGCTGCTAAACTGCTTTTAGATCCTTGTTTCAGTTGTTTCTGTGATGTAGTGAAATATAATTACACGCACTTCATATGTTTCAAAGGCTTTTATCGACAATTACATGACATTTATGCAAAGAGTCAGTATTTGCAGTGTTGGCCTTTCTTTTTCAGGACCTCTGCAATTCGACTGGGCATGCTCTTAATCAACTTCTGGGCCAATTCCTGACTGATAGCAACCCATTATTTCATAATCACTTCTTGGAGTTTGTCAGAATTAGTGGGTTTTTGTTTGTCCACCCGCCTTAAGATCTGGGGAGTTTCCAGGCCATGGACCCAAAATGTCAACGTTTTGGTCCCCGAGCCACTTAGTTATCACTTTTGCCTTATGGCACTGGTGCTCCATCGTGCTGGAAAATGCATTGTTCTTCACCAAACTGTTGTTGGATTGTTGGAAGAAGTTGCTGTTGGAGGGTGTTTTGGTACCATTCTTTATTCATGGCTGTGTTTTTGGGCAAAATTGTGAGTGAGCCCACTCCCTTGGATGAGAAGCAACCCCACACATGAATGGTCTCAGGATGCTTTACTGTTGGCATGACACAGGACTGATGGTAGCGCTCACCTTTTCTTCTCCGGACAAGCCTTTTTCCTGATGCCCCAAACAATCGGAAAGAGGCTTTATCGGAGAATATGACTTTGCCCCAGTCCTCAGCAGTCCATTCACCATATTTTCTGCAGAAGATCAATCTGTCCCTGATGGTTTTTTTTGGAGAGAAGTGGCTTCTTTGCTGCCCTTCTTGACACCATGCAGTTTTCCAAAAGTCTTCGCCTCACTGTGCGTGCAGATGCGCTCACACCTGCCTGCTGCCATTCCTGAGCAAGTTCTGCACTGGTGGCACTCCGATCCCGCAGCTGAATCCTCTTTAGGAGACGATCCTGGCGCTTGCTGGACTTTCTTGGACGCCCTGAAGCCTTCTTAACCTTCCTTGAAGTTCTTGATGATCCTATAAATTGTTGATTGAGGTGCAATCTTAGTAGCCACAATATCCTTGCCTGTGAAGCCAGTTTTATGCAACGCAATGATGGCTGCACGCGTTTCTTTGCAGGTCACCATGGTTAACAATGAAAGAACAATGATTTCAAGCATCACCCTCCTTTTAACAGGTCAAGTCTGCCATTTTAACCCAATCAGCCTGACATAATGATCTCCAGCCTTGTGCTCGTCAACATTCTCACCTGAGTTAACAAGACGATTACTGAAATGATCTCAGCAGGTCCTTTAATGACAGCAATGAAATGCAGTAGAAAGGTTTTTTTGGGATTAAGTAAATTTTCATGGCAAAGAAGGACTATGCAATTCATCTGATCACTCTTCATAACATTCTGGAGTATATGCAAATTGCTATAAAAAAAAATAAGCAGCAACTTTTCCAATTTCCAATATTTATGTAATTCTCAAAACTTTTGGCCACGACTGTACATGATATCTATACGTTATACTTATACATGCTATTTGTATTCTTGTAGTTTTACCAATCAACAATCCTGTTTCATCAATAAACAAGTTAGACTACAAAGAACAGTCCTCTTATTTGGTAGACAGGAATGCTTTATGCTGAATGTCAGACTGCACACTGTGTGAATGTGTATGAACACAGAACAGTAAAACAGATGCTAGTCAGCAGCGATAGTGGATCTGACTATACGGAGCCGCCATCACACACATGGTCCTGCGTACAAGATTGTAGTGGTTGCCATACAGTCACAAGAAGTGAGAGTGCAGCCACCAGCAAGTGCAGCATGATCCATACCACGCTGAAGTCTGTTTCTACATAGACTGAGTCCGCACAGAGACAATAAGCAGCCAGCAAAAGGCAATGTCCATTAGCCAGGCATCATCATACAGGACCAGGTCACAAGCAAGCTGCTCTAGCAAGTCCTCAATAAAATAAAAGGCTGCTCTCGCCCATGCAGAAGCTGAGGTTGCAAGAGTAAGGTCTTCCTTTGCTGCATAAGAGATGCAACTAAAGAAAGAGAAAGCGTTAAGGGAAAAAGAGAGAGCATGCCTGCAAGCGTCAAAGGAAAAAGAGAAAGCATTACTGGAAGAAGAGAGAGCATGCCTACAAGTGTCATTGGAAGAGACAGCATGCCTGCAAGCTTTACTGGAAAAACTCGCCACAGAGAAAGAAGCGTCAGCCGCAGTGGCCAAAGAAGAGTTCCTGAAGCCTTGGAGTTCCCCGAATCCGAGAAACACAGAGAAGTACTTGGGCCAGACCTAGATGAACAAGATCCAACACAGCGTGTCTCAGAATACGTCCATCAGCATCCCAAGACAGAAGATGACTATGATCCAGAATATACAGAGTGTCAAAGATCCTACCTTGAACAGCAGTACCTCGAGCAAGATGGTATGCAACAAAGCGATGCTGACCACAACTACCACCCTACAGAACAGAAGCTACAACCTTCGCTTCGACTTAAAGGGACAACCTTTGCATCAGAACGGTATTATACAGATTTCCCTAAGCCAGAAACCCCTAAAAGGTATGGCGATACACCACACACGCAGCATAACAACAACACACTGGGTAGTATAGGTGCTAACCAGGCTTCCATGGACTTCGCTAAGTTCTTTGCTAAATAGTAGCTGGTTACCAAAAGACTTATAAAGTTCACTGATTGCCCCGAGAACTACAGGACATGGCGAGCCTCCTTCCAGAACGCCATAAGGGACTTAGATCTTTCCTGCAGTGAGGAGTTAGATCTCTTGATAAAGTGGCTCGGAAGAGAGTCTGCAGAACATGCCAAAAGAATCGGAGACATTACCGTAAACTATCCGGGCAAAGGCCTAAAGATGGTGTGGGAAAGACTTGATAGGTGTTATGGGTCAATAGAAGCTATAGAAAATTCTTTATATAAGAGAATTAATAATTTTCCCAGAATAGTGGGTAGGGGTTACCAGAAGCTCAGGGAACTCAGTGACTTATTGATAGAGGTACAGGTTGCTCAGGAAGAAGATCTGCTGGGGCTAGCATTCCTGGACACTGCCACAGGTGTCAATTCGATTGTCCAAAAACTCCCTTAGAATCTACAGGAGAAGTGGATCACGCATGGTTCACATTATAAACAGGTTCATAATGTACCATTTCCCCCTCTTCATGGTGTTTGTAGACTTTGTTACTCAACAGGCGATGATTAGAAATGATCCCAGTTGACTTTACATTGCTATGTCCCACTACCCCTGGTGTCAAACCTCATAAAACACCAGTGACAGTCCACAAAACTAACGTTGCCTCCACAGGTTCTCCTTACAGGCCATTTAAATTCTCAAGAAGAGAACAAACACAAAGATCTTACCAAAGAATGCCCCCTGCACAAGAAACCACATCCTCTACTAAAATGCAGAGCCTTCCGGGAGAAGTCTTTAGAGGACCGCAAAGAATTCCTCAAAGAAAACAACATCTGCTTCAGGTGCTGCGCTACAACATCAGGAACTGTAAGCTCAGTGTGACACAGAATGCGTTAGCACAAAACACAACATGGCTTTACAACCTGGACCCCCCTCTCAGGTATCACCCCAAGCAGAGGAACATGACGGGAAGCAGATAGACACCGACATAACGCAGCAGTCACTTCTCACTGTACAGAGATCTGTAAAGGACTTGCAGGAGGGAAGTCCTGCTAAAAAATCTGCCTTGTCAGAGTTTATCCGAATAGCCACCGAGATAAGGCGATCAAGGTATATGCAATCTTAGATGATCAAAGCAACAGGTCTTTAGCTAAATAAACCTTCTTTGACACCTTCAACATAGTAGGGTCCGATTTTCCCTACTCCTTAAAGACATGTGCTGGTATCGTTGAGACGGCGGGGAGGAAAGCAACTGGGTACAAGGTAGAGTCCATAGATGGTCTGACTTGCTTGTCACTAGTGATGAGCGGCAGGGGCAATGTTCGAATTCGAGATATTTTGCAAATATTTGGGTGAATATATGCCGAACATATATATGACAAACATGCGATTATTTTCCAGATTGTGAAAATCTGCAATGTAATATGTGCGTATTGCGCGCGCAATACAGGAATGGGTCACTGTTGCTACATTTTTCAAGCTGCTAGAAGTTTCCTGAGACTGGAGAAAATGGTTGGCACGGCAGAACATTACAATAGCTTTATATACAGATAAAGTGCTCCAATATATTTGCGATTGCGCAAATCAGCAATTAATGATGCGCATATTTTTTTGCAATATGTGCAATTTTACATTTTAGCAGGTCTGACTACATATTACTGATTGGGGCACTAAGTATTGTCACACTACCTAACACCCTGCACTGGAACCTATCAGCTGCACTATATCACGATCTAACCTACACTGACTATCTCCCACTAACTATCTTTATTATATATTAGATAACTAACTATCTAATGTAATTAAACAGTAAAGCACAGAGCACAGCAATGACACTGCTGTCTCTCTCAAAACTCCATAAAACTACAGAAAATGGCTGCTGGGGAGGTTCTTATATAGTAAGGGGTAGGCCACTTTCCTATTGGCTGCTAGGGATGTTGCTAAGCTCAGACAATGACATTGCAGCCTTCTCATTGGCCCACAAGCAAGAAGGGAGGTTACTGGTGAAAACAAAGTCTAGAATATTCTAAATATTCGCGAATTCTCGAAGTGACAATATTCGCACCCAACACTACTTGTCACTGCCAACCATAATGGAGTGCAATCACATACCTGACAACCGGTCTGTGATACCTACTCCAGAGGTAGCAGCATACCACCCCCACCTGAGGCATATAGCTCACCTGATACCAGAACTGGAACCAAAAGCCCCAATAATCTTACACCTTGGAAGAGACATACAGTCATGTGAAAAAATTAGGACACCCTTTGAAAGCATGTGGTTTTTTGTAACATTTTTAATAAAAGGTTATTTCATCTCCGTTTCAACAATACAGAGAGATTAAAGTAATCCGACTAAACAAAGAAAACTGAAGAAAAGTCTTTTCAAGATCTTCTGTAAATGTCATTCTACAAAAATGCCTATTCTAACTGAGGAAAAAGATAGGACACCCTCACATGTATTCCCTCTTAAATTGGCTCAGATCTCACACAGGTATATCACACCAGGTGCACATAATTAGTAGATCGTTACTCTGCATGTTGAATGAGGCTTGCCCTATTTAAACCTCAGACATTTAGTTTGGTGTGCTCCTGACTGTTGAAGTGAGAGTGAGCACCATGGTGAGAGCAAAAGAGCTGTCAGAGGACTTCAGAAAAAAGATTGTAGCAGCCTATGAGTCTGGGAAGGGATTTAAAAAGATCTCAAAAGATTTTGAAATCAGCCATTCCACTGTCCGGAAGATAGTCTACAAGTGGAGGGCTTTCAAAACAACTGCCAACATGCCCAGGACTGGTCGCCCCAGCAAGTTCACCCCAAGAGCAGACCGCAAGATGCTAAAAGAGGTCTCCAAAAACCCTAAAGTGTCATCTCGAGAACTACAGCAGGCTCTGGCTACTGTTGATGTAGAAGTACATGCCTCTACAATCAGAAAGAGACTGTACAAGTTTAACTTGCATGGGAGGTGTGCAAGGAGGAAACCTTTGCTTTCCAAGAGAAACATCGAGGCCAGACTGACATTTGCCAGAGATAAAGTTGACAAAGACCAGGACTTCTGGAATAATGTTCTTTGGACAGATGAGTCCAAAATTGAATTATTTGGACACAACAGCAGAGGACATGTTTGGCGTAAACCAAACACAGCATTCCAAGAAAAGAACCTCATACCAACTGTGAAGCATGGAGGTGGAAGTGTCATGGTTTGGGGCTGCTTTGCTGCAGCAGGACCTGGTCAGCTCACCATCATAGAATCCACGATGAATTCTACTGTGTATCAGAAGGTGCTTGAAGAACATGTGAGACCATCAGTTAGAAAATTAAAGCTGAAGCGGAACTGGACCATGCAACATGACAATGACCCAAAACATACTAGTAAATCAACCAAAGATTGGCTGAAAAAGAAGAAATGGAGAGTCCTGGAATGGCCAAGTCAAAGTCCAGATTTGAATCCCATTGAGATGCTGTGGGGTGACTTGAAAAGGGCTGTACGTGCAAGAAACCCCTCAAACATCTCACAGCTGAAAAAGTTCTGCATTGAGGAGTGGGGTAAAATTTCCTCAGACCGATGTCGAAGACTGGTAGATGGCTACAAGAACCGTCTCACTGCAGTTATTTCAGCCAAAGGAGGTAACACTCGCTATTAGGGGCAAGGGTGTCCTATCTTTTTCCTCAGTTAGAATAGGCATTTTTGTAGAATGACATTTACAGAAGATCTTGAAAAGACTTTTCTTCAGTTTTCTTTGTTTAGTCGGATTACTTTAATCTCTCTGTATTGTTGAAACGGAGATGAAATAACCTTTTATTAAAAATGTTACAAAAAACCACATGCTTTCAAAGGGTGTCCTAATTTTTTCACATGACTGTACTACGAGTTCATAAGGCAAGAGGACAGATTAAGGGTCCTCAAAATGCTCCATACGCCCAGAGACTTGACTTAGGCCTCTTTCACACTTGCGATGTCCGGATCCGGCGTGTACTCCACTTGCCGGAATTACACGCCGGATCCGGAAAAACGCAAGTGTACTGAAAGCATTTGAAGATGGATCCGTCTTCAAAATGCTTTCAGTGTTACTATGGCACCCAGGACGCTATTAAAGTCCTGGTTGCCATAGTAGGAGCGGGGAGCGGGGGAGCGGTACACTTACCATCCGTGCAGCTCCCGGGGCGCTCCAGAATGACGTCAGAGCGCCCCATGCGCATGGATGACGTGCCATGCGATCATGTCATCCATGCGCCTGGGGCGCCCTGACGTCACTCTGGAGCGCCCCGGGAGCCGCACGGATGGTAAGTATGCTGCTCCCCCGCTCCCCGCTACACTTTACCATGGCTGCCAGGACTTTAGCGTCCCGGCAGCCATGGTAACCACTCTAAAAAAGCTAAACGTCGGATCCGGCAATGCGCCGAAACGACATTTAGCTTAAGGCCGGATCCGGATCAATGCCTTTTTAATGGGCATTCATTCCGGATCCGGCCTTGCGGCAAGTCTTCAGTTTTTTGGGCCGGAGCAAAAAGCGCAGCATGCTGCGGTATTTTCTCCGGCCAAAAAACTTTCCGTTCCAGAACTGAAGACATCCTGATGCATCCTGAATGGATTTCACTCCATTCAGAATGCATTAGGATAATCCTGATCAGGATTCTTCCGGCATAGAGCCCCGGCGACGGAACTCTATGCCGGAAGACAATAACGCAGGTGTGAAAGAGCCCTTAGGATGGGTCATCAATCATCGGGCTGTTCTCGGAACTGCCTGCTCCCGGTGACCGCATGTGTTTCAGAGCGGCAAGCGGCACAGGCACAAGTAAGGACTTACCTCTGCATCGCCGGACTTGGGAGTGAAGATGGCAGATCGCATGTGTTCGTCAGCGAACACTGCGAACTGGCCATCACTGCTCACCAACACACTTGAAAATAGACGTCCTTCTCTATTCCAGCCATGTCACAGTAGTTTCCTGATAAAAGAACTGCCACACACTGCTCCTGTGCCTGGTCCTTTCACAGATACCTCCTGTGAAGACCACGCCTGCGATGGTGAGCAAGATCACTTAGGGTGCACAGTCTTCCACAGGACAAGAGAAGACAACAGGGTCGCAATGTCCATAGAAGACAGGCTGTTCTTGGATATCAGGGATCAAGGAATAGTAAAAGACAAGTCAAAAAGCTGGGCCGCACCTTTACTGTTTAAACCCCTGGAGACAACGCTTACCTAACAACAAAGAACTTGTCTACAGCTGATTTATCTCCCTTAAACACAAACTTCAGAGGACGCCAGAGACTAAAGAACATTTCTTCATCTTCATGGAAAGAATATTTCAGAACAACCATGCAGAAATGACACCCGTGCTCTAGGACTTCGAGGAGTGTTGGTACTTACCCATATTCGGCGTGTATCATCCAAAAAAAACATAGCAGATACGAGTAGTATTCGACCACCAGGTGCAAAGGAGTCTTGCTAAACTATGTCTTACTGTCTGGTCCAGACCTCAACAACAGACTTCTAGAGGTACTTCTACGCTTCCGCAGAGATTCCGTAGCATTTATGGCTGACATACAACACATGTTCCACTGCTTCATTATTAAGGAAGAACACAGAAACTACTTGAGGTTCTTCTGGTACCACAACAAAGAACCCAATGAAGACATTGTACCGAATGAGAGTGCACATCTTCAGAAACAGTCCTTCCCCTGCAGTCGCTATCTATGGTCTCAGACATTCAGCCCGAGAGGATGAAGTACTGTAAAGTATGGGTCAGATGTCACATCCTTTGTGGAAAAAGATTTCTACGTTGACGACTGCTTGAAATCCACACCCACGAACGAGACTGCAATCAGTCTCCTGAAAAGGGCTCAAGAAATGCTTGCTCTATCTAATTTGAGGTTGCAGAAAATTGCCTCTAACAGCCGTGAGTTAATGGAGGCCTTCTCACCCCAAGACCATTCAAGTGATCTAAAGGACTTAGATCTTAGCACCAACTCCCTTCCCATGCAGTGGAGCATCAGTTTGCTCTGGGATTTAGAGGCAGATACATTCACATTTCAAATCAGCAAGGAAGAAAAGCCCTTCACACGTAAAGAAGTCTAAACAGCTTATATGATCCTCTGGGATTCGTAGCGCCTGTTACCATCCAAGGTAAAATTATGTTAAGAGACTTCACCACAGAGACGTCTGATTGGGATGATCCTCTTCCCATAAAGAAAAAAAGACCTGTGGACAGGTTGGAGGAAGTCTCTCGAAGTTTGTCCAACCTTCATGTGGCACGACCATATGCTTCTGTGTCATCAACTGAAGTCAAGATGCAAAGACTATATATCTTCTGCAACGCTTCAGTCAAGGCGATTGCAGTCGTAGCATACCTAAAGACCGTAGACATCAAAGAACAATTCCATTTAGGGTTTAACATGAGCCAGACCAAACTGGCGCCACTCTGCAAACACACGATTCCCAGACTGGAGCTCTGCGTTGCTGTGCTTACAGTGGAGTTGGCTGAACTTATAACAACAGGAATGAACCAGGAAATCAAGGAAGTTGAGTTTTACATGGACAGCAAGGTAGTCCTAGGATATATTTGCAACAAAACCAGACGCTTTTACGTCTATGTCAGCAATCGGGTGCAAAGGATCAGGAGATCCACTTATCCTAAACAGTGGCACTACGTGCCCATGTACCATAATCCTGCAGACTACACGACTAGATCCGTCGCACCAAGCCACCTGAAGGACACAACATGGTTTACGGGTCCTGCATTCCAGTACCGTTCGACATCTTGCAGTACCGGATCTGACATGTTTGAATTGGTAGACCCAGATGCAGATGAATAAATCCGACCTGAAGTATCTGTTCTACGTACAGTGACTTCGGACCACCAACTCAAATCCCATCTTTTCATCAGGTTCTCCACCTGGATGTTGGTCGTTTTTTATGGTATAGCCTGTGTAGTTCATATAGCTCAGTCTTACAAATCCACATTACCTGTGAGTCAGAAGCCCTGCAAAAGTTGGCATCACTGCAAACACGCCTCCCCATATGGAAAGGTCCAAGAGTATAATAATTCGCACTATACAACACGAATGTTATGCTAAAGAAATAGACTACCTCAGCAAAGGCCAAACAGTCTCCAAGGATAGCGCTTTAAAAAAGTGTGATCCCACCATTGACCCAAATGGGTTGCTAAGAAAGGATTCAGTAGTGGCGTCTGTTGACACCAGACTGGGAGTGTTCTGCCCAGCAGGGTTAGAAAATGATTCCAGTTCATTCTGCCAGGGTCAGGGTAATTCTGAAGTGTTTAATGTGGTTATAGCACCATCTAGCGGTGTTAAGTTGTATTACACTTTGTTTTTCCTGTTACAAAAACTACTGCATTGTGGGAGTGCAAAGCATCCTTGGAGAGAGAAGCCTCCAGGACACATCAACAGAGCTGTCCTTTTGCATATCTCCTTCTCAAACTCCACCATCCTTGTAAAATCATATCTAGTAAGAGATCTACCTTTGTTTCAGGTACATATGTTATGCAGAGCTGTTGAACTAGTTGTAATTGTTACACAGGGAGTTGTTACTACTGTTAGCTAGCCATGTAATCTCATGTACAGGCAGCCATTTTATCATGTGCTTCAGTGTTAATGTAAATGTTATATTACACGCTATTTATACTTATACATGCTATTTGTATTCTTGTAGTTTTATCAATCAAAAATACTGTTTTACCAATAAATAAGTTAGACTACAAAGAACAGTCCTCTTATTTGGAAGACAGAAATGGTTTATGCTGAATGTCAGACTGCACACTGTGTGAACGGGTATGAAGACAGAACAGACATGGTCAATTATTTATGGCTCCAGAACATAAGTGTCATGGAACCATGAACCAGACGTACAACAAGAGATAAGTGGAAATAAGAAGGCTTTATTGCAAATCAAGCTGTAAGCAAAAGTCCAAGCGGATGGCTAAACCGAAGCAGGGTCTTGCGTAGACAGGGGTCAGGAACCAGCAGGGTAGTCAGACGAAGCCAGGATCAGGAACCAACGGGGTAGTCAGACGAAGCCAGGATCAGGAACCAACGGGGTAGTCAGACGAAGCCAGGATCAGGAACCAACGGGGTAGTCAGACGAGGCCAGGATCAGGAACCAGAAGCAGCAGCAGTCTTAGAAGCATGTGAACACAGGAGGACCAAGCAAGGAACTGAAGCCACAGACCTCCTATATATATGAGCTAGGCATCCAGCTCCTCCCAGTGGGAAGGAGAAGCCGCAGGGTGGGAGGCTACAAGAAACCCAGAAACCAAGATGGCCGCCAGCACATGTCAAACGAAGGAGAACAGTGAGAAGGTAAGACCATGACAGTACCTCCCCCTCAAGGGCCCCTCCTCCGCGGAGTAAGGAACGGTTTCTGAGGGAAGCGTGCGTGGAAGGCTCGGAGCAAAGCAGGAGCATGGACATCTGCGGAGGGAACTCAGGAACGCTCCTCTGGACCATAACCACGCCAATGGACCAAAAACTGCAACCGACCGCGGACCAGGCGTGAGTCCAGGATATTGCTCACCTCATATTCCTCACGATTGCCCACATGGACCGGACGGGGCCGAGGAACCGAGGAAGTGAAACGATTACACACCAATGGCTTCAACAGGGAGACATGAAACACGTTGGAGATCCGCATGCCAGGAGGAAGCGCAAGGGCATAGGCTACCGGGTTTACCCTGCGAAGCACTCGGAAGGGACCAACAAAGCGAGGCGCCAGCTTGGGAGTGGGCACTCGAAGGTTGAGGTTGCGGGTGGACAACCATACACGGTCTCCGACCTGGTATGAAGGAGCGGGCGCTCGTCTGCGATCAGCCTGGAGTCTCTGGCGCTGCGCAGAGACCTCAAGGGACCTCTGGATCTGTACCCAAGAAGCACGTAGGATGGAAAGGTGATCCTCCACAGCCGGAATATCCTGGGGAGAGAATACCTCCGGTAACACGGCAGGTTGGAACCCATAATTGGCCATGAAGGGAGACGTCCCAGAGGAAGAGTTCACCGCCGTGTTCCTGGCAAACTCAGCCCAAGGCAGGAGGTCAACCCAATTGTCTTGGTGATCGGAGACATAGCAACGAAGGAATTGCTCCAAGGCCTGATTGGATCGTTCTGCGGCCCCATTGGACTGAGGGTGGTAGGCCGAGGAGAAAGAGAGATGAATCCCCAACTGGGAGCAAAAGGCGCGCCAGAACCTGGACACAAACTGACTCCCCCGATCCGACACAATCTCCTTGGGCAAACCGTGCAACCGGAAGACCTCCCTGGCGAAAATCGTGGCCAACTCTTGTGCAGAGGGTAACTTCTTGAGAGGAACACAGTGGCACATTTTGGAAAACCGATCCACAATCATGAGAATGACCATATGGCCTCGGGATGCAGGGAGGTCCACAATGAAATCCATCCCCAGGTGTGACCATGGGCGCTCCCCGGTGGCTATGGGTTGCAAAAGGCCCAACGGAAGGTGCTGAGGGGGACTTACTCTGGGCACAAACGGAGCATGCCGCTACATATGCGGCGATGTCGGAACGTAGAGAAGGCCACCAGAACAGACGTGAAACAGCCCAGGACAGCTGATTCTTACCAGGATGCCCCGCGGCCTTGGAGTTATGGTAGGTTCGCAACAACCGAGTGCGCAACTCCTCAGGCACAAAACACCTGCCGTTGGGTCTCCCAGAGGGAGCACCAGATTGAGCCGCCAAAATCTGCTCACCCAGGGGAGAGGTCAGGCTGGTGCGAATGGCGGCCAGGATCTGATTCGGAGGTATGACCGAAGTCGGAATCGACTCCTCCCCGGACAGCTCGGAGTACTGCCGTGATAAGGCATCCGCTCTGATGTTCTTGGAACCGGGTAGGTAGGAGACCACGTAATTAAAACGTGACAAGAACAGAGCCCATCTGGCCTGACGTGGTGTCAATCTCTTGGCCTCAGAAAGGTAGGTCAGATTCTTGTGGTCCGTCAGGATGAGAACCGGAACCACCGAACCCTCGAGCAAGTGCCTCCATTCTTTAAGGGCCTGCACGATGGCCAATAACTCCCTGTCACCAATCTGATAGTTGCACTCCGCGGAAGACAGTTTCCGGGAGTAAAACCCACAGGGAAGCAGAGGACCCTCTGGTGTTCTACGCTGAGACAGAAGGGCGCCTACTCCCGTCTCAGACGCGTCCACCTCGAGGACAAAGGGCAACCCAGGGTTGGGATGCGACAGAATCGGAGCCGACACAAAGGCGGACTTTAGAGCCTCAAAAGCTCGGATGGCCTCGAGCGGCCAGACCTGGAAATTACTGCCCTTCCTGGTCAGATCCGTGAGAGGCTTGGCTAGCATAGAAAAGTCCCTGATGAACTTCCGATAATAATTGGCGAAGCCCAAAAAGCGCTGCAGGGCACGGAGACCACTGGGCTGGGACCACTGTAAGACAGCCGAAACCTTCTCAGGATCCATGGAGAACCCCTCAGCGGAAATGATGTAACCTAAGAAGGTTACCTGGGATCGGTGAAATTCGCATTTCTCAAGCTTACCGAACAGCCTGTTCTCTCGTAACCGTTGCAACACTCGTCTGACATCCATAATGTGGGCCTCCATGGATTCAGAATATACCAAGATGTCATCCAAATAGACCACCACACACTGCTGCAACAGGTCACGGAAAACATCGTTGATGAATTCCTGGAAGACTGCGGGCGCATTGCACAACCCAAAGGGCATAACCAAGGATTCATAATGACCGGTCCTGGTGTTAAACGCGGTCTTCCACTCATCGCCCGCCTTGATCCTTACCAGGTTATATGCCGCCCTCAGGTCGAGTTTGGTAAAGACCGTGGCCCCTTTGAGGCGATCGAACAGCTCGGAAATCAAGGGTATCGGGTAAGCGTTCTTGATCGTGATGCGATTGAGACCCCTGTAATCGATGCAAGGCCTCAACTCACCGCCCTTCTTTTTCACAAAGAAAAATCCAGCCCCTGCCGGGGACGAGGATTTGCGAATGTGTCCGCGTGAAAGCGCCTCCCTCACGTACTCCTCCATGGCCTCATTCTCCGCTACCGACAGTGGATAGACTTTGCCACGAGGAGGAACGGCACCAGATTGTAACTCTATGGCACAATCGTATGGGCGGTGCGGAGGTAGGGCAACCGCGCGCACCTTATCGAATACATCCCGGTACTCTTCGTATTCAGGAGGCAACAGAGAGTCCGAGGAAGTACACAGCAACTTGACAGGCCCATGGATGCAACTAGCCCCACACTGCGGTGACCACGAGAGGATCTCGGCCGATCTCCAATCGAAAGTCGGATTATGCTTCTGGAGCCAGGGGTACCCCAAGACCACCGAGTAGTGTGGAGACGAAATCACCTGGAGACAGACCGACTCTCTGTGAACGGCACCAATGGCTATCCCCACTGGAAGGGTCTCATGAGTCACGTGTGGCGGCAGAAGGGGTCTGCCGTCTATCGCCTCAAGAGCCAGTGGGGAACCTCGAGGCTGCAGAGGAATGGAATTGGCGGCAGCGAACACACTATCAATGAACAAACCACCAGCACCAGAGTCCACCAACGCCTGGGTCGTCACCGAGCCCCCGACCCAGGAGAGGACAACAGTGATCAGTGGTTTGTCAACACGGGAAACCGGGGACGAGGAGACTCCACCCAAGATCTGCCCCCGACAGGATCCTCAGGTGCGAGCGTTTCCCGGACGGTTCGGACATGCCAACCGAAAATGCCCACCGAGACCACAGTACATGCATCGGCCCTCGCGTCTCCGGAGTACCCTCTCCCCCTCGGACAGGCGAGCAAACCCCAGCTGCATGGGTTCACCCCCAGACAAGTCATCCCCAGGAGGCGTGGGAGGAGAGGGAGGCACGGGTGGGACAGCAAACGTAGGCGCCAATCTGTTAGAAGACCTCCGCAGGCTCTCTTTAAAGGAAGGCCTCTCCCTGAGTCTGGTGTCAATCAAAATCAGGAAAGAAATAAGAGACTCGAGCTCCACTGGTAGGTCCTTAGCTGCAACCTCATCCTTCAAGGCATCCGAGAGACCATGAGAGAAAGCAGCGACCAGAGCCTCATTATTCCAGCCCACCTCTGCTGCCAGGGTACGAAACTCAATGGCGTATTCAGCTACGGATCGTGAACCCTGTCTGATGGACATAAGGAGCTTCGCAGCAGAGGCAGCACGAGCCGGCACATCGAATACCTTCCGAAGAGAAGCAACAAAACCGGAAAACTCGGCAACCACCGGATTGTTGTTCTCCCATAAAGGGCTGGCCCAGGCCAAGGCCTTGTCCGAGAGCAGCGAGATCAAGAAGCCCACCTTTGATCTCTCAGTAGGAAAGGCATGTGGCAGCAACTCGAAATAAATGCCCACCTGGTTAAGGAAACCTCGGCACTGAGTTGGCTCTCCCCCAAAGCGCTGTGGAAGGGGGGCAGAACCGGTCATACCCCGAGACACCGCAGGCGCAGCAACAGGTGTCGGGGTAGACTCTTGCGCAACAACCGGAGCGGCAGTAGGAGCGGGCCCAGGAGCGACAACCGACCCATCGGCAACGGAAGCGAAATGAGCCGTGCGTTCAAGCAGGGTTTGCAACGCCACAGCGAACCGACCCAACAGGTGATCCTGCTGATCAAGTCTGGCAACCAGCGTAGGTAGCGAGGATGGCCCTGTACCGTCAAAATTCATGGCTTGGTCCTAATGTCATGGAACCATGAACCAGACGTACAACAAGAGATAAGTGGAAATAAGAAGGCTTTATTGCAAATCAAGCTGTAAGCAAAAGTCCAAGCGGATGGCTAAACCGAAGCAGGGTCTTGCGTAGACAGGGGTCAGGAACCAGCAGGGTAGTCAGACGAAGCCAGGATCAGGAACCAACGGGGTAGTCAGACGAAGCCAGGATCAGGAACCAACGGGGTAGTCAGACGAGGCCAGGATCAGGAACCAGAAGCAGCAGCAGTCTTAGAAGCATGTGAACACAGGAGGACCAAGCAAGGAACTGAAGCCACAGACCTCCTATATATATGAGCTAGGCATCCAGCTCCTCCCAGTGGGAAGGAGAAGCCGCAGGGTGGGAGGCTACAAGAAACCCAGAAACCAAGATGGCCGCCAGCACATGTCAAACGAAGGAGAACAGTGAGAAGGTAAGACCATGACAATAAGATAGGAGCCATAAAGGTAAAATACATATATTACAAAACTACAGCTACCTTCATAAATTAATATTTTAAAGGATGTTGATGCAAACTGGAAAACAACTTTAAGGGTTGATCCATGGCAGATTTTTTTACGCAGCAATTGAATACGATTTCTTAAACCACCATCTGCTAACACTGTACTATTTTATTGCAGGATTTCAATGTGAATTCCGCAAATGCAATTCTGAAACAAATATGCATAAAAATGTGTGAACATCCCCTAAAGAATGATTGTGCGGTCCTAAACGTTTCCATTTATCTCATCACCTCGTGACCCTTGTTCTAGTGATCAGGGGGGCTCCCAGCTGTCAATGGGGGGGGGGAATGTTGTACATACAGTTTGACACTGTCCAATTAGTACTGACAATGGCAGGCTATGTGGCGGCACGCACTTTTTAGTCTGGTTTGATCAATGTGTTATGATGACACGCATGCAGTGTATATGACCAGGACACGTAAGAACACTCAGATTCCATGACGTTATCTCTTCGCTGTATCTCTGTGTATTCCAGTGTGCACTTTAATAAAATAATATGATATTTGTTCTCCACCCTGACACAAGATTGCTTCTTCATTCCAGTCATCCGCGGAAGATTGACTGGAAGGTTAAAACACTATCTTTTGATAGCATAAAAGAAGGACATTCACTTTTATGTTCTTTTTCAACAGCCGACAAGCTGTACTCACATCACCTGCCAGAGTATAAGGTTATTAAAGTATGCCAGATTAAGCAGAAAATCTATAGTCAGTCCTGGAGTTGTAGCTGTCACCCGCACAGAACTTATTCCATTTCAGAAAAAAATTGTAGATATGGCTTTTCTTACATAAACTGACAGTTATCCAGTTACAAAACAATGTAGGTGGAGACCCGTTCAGAAATATGAAAGATTAAAGTGGGTATTATATCAGACACTCACAAATTGATTAATGAAACCTCACTGGCTTGTCTGCTTGACAATTCGCATAGACTTGATAGAACATCTCCCCTATAAAGATAGAATTACATTACGTTCCTGCCAACCAGGACCCACCAAGCTGTCATGAATTGTATCCTACGGAGAGCAAGCAACCTCCTGTTAATTGGGAGGTACGTAAAGAGCCAGATTGGACGGCATCAGCTGCTTCGAGAGTTGAAAGCCCGGTATTTGAGTTATAATGATGATGCGTATAATATGCCAAACCCTGAACCCACATGTTGTAAAACAATTCCCAAGTATTTTTTTTTGCCCATCCATTATGGGATTCAGTCAACAACATATAAGGATTACAATTAACCATCATTTTAAAATTTAAAAGCATGTTAAATATATGGAATGATTCCAAACACTTCATTGCATACAATTAGTTTAATCCAGAGATATAGGTGTTACAGGGTTATGCCTGTTACTTCAAGTTACCTTTGTTTTGGTAGTTACTAAGCAGCTGCCTTAATTTTGGGTTTCATTATCATATAGTATTGCCTGGTTGATTAGGGTGGAGTGTCAATTGTAGAGTGTCTTTAAATCCAGGCCTCACTTCACTCTAGATTTGAGGTATAGTGTTTGGTTGTCACCTAGGTGGGGGAAGTGATTTTTAGAAAAAATCTGATCCAGTTCTGGATTTGCCTGTCTGATTACTGTTTTCCTATTTTTGTTCTGGCCCCTGCACCTAGCTAAGAAGGGAATGTCGTCCAGTTGTGTGCCGTCTCTTAGGATGGATCGTGCAGGTAGGTAGGGACAGTGGTGCGGTTAAAGCACAGCGTTGTACTGTTCCCTACCCTTTCATGAGACTTGACATCTGTTGACATAGCCACCATATGAGGGCTTATTTTTTTACTGGGTGAGTTGTACTTTTTATAGGTACCATTTACTGTTCCATAAAATGCATTGCGAAACTGTAAAAAAAAAAATGTATTGGGTGACAAACCCCACACACAATTCTGCTAGTGACATGACGGCCTTATTTTGCAGATCAGTAGGATTACAGCGAAACCGAATTTATATAGATCTTATTTTGTTTTGCTACGATTGAAAATTAATTAAACTGTTCTTAAAAAAAATTGCCTTATGTCACTATATTTTTAAAAATTTTCTGTTGATGGAGCTATTTGTCTCAGGATATTTGTAATTTTTATTGGTATCACTTTGGGGACCATGCAACTTTTGATCATCTTTTATTGCATCTTTGAGGAGGCGAGGTGACCAAAAATAGCATTCTAGCATTGGATTTTTTTAATAGTGTTTACCCTGGGACATAAATCCCATGACATTTTGGTAGACTGAAAATTAAAAATATTGGATTACACTTACTGGTAATTGTTTTTCTTTGAGCCAATGACAGCACCCCAGACAGGAAACAGGAACCAGAACCACCTTTTAAAAGAGGGATCCTCCCCTCTACCTCCAGTCCTTTCTCAAGAACTAAGAAACATAACATCCCAAATAACATCATTCTCTAATCTATGTATATATAAATCCTTTTTGTTTTGTTTTTGGAATAGGAATTAACCGGGTGCTGTCATAGGCTAAAAGAAAAACGATTACCGGTAAGTGTAATCCAATATTTCTCTTTCGCCTATGACAGCACCCCTGGAGAATAGGCAGAAATCCTATCTAGGGCGGGAGCACAGCCTGCAGCACCTTACGGCCAAAGGAAAGACCTTCATTAGAAGGTAGCTGTAGTCTATAGTGCTTAAAAAAAAAGTATGAGGAGAACTCCAGGTAGCTGCCCTACAAATCTGCTCAATTGAAGCTAAAGCTCTCTCTGCCCATGATGTGGAGACTGATCTTGTAAAGTGAGCCCCAAACCCCAAGGGCGGAACTACTCCCTTAGAGTAAGCTAGGGAAATGGCCTGCCTGATCAGAACCCTTCCTAGCTCCATGAAATAAAAGCAGCAGACGAAAGGAGACCCTCCAAGGTTGAGTAACCTTCAGATATTTTAAAATACACCTCTAACGTCTAGGCAATGGAACTCTGATTCTTTCTCATTCTTAGGGGAGGCACAGAAGGAAGGCAATGGTGAAAATGAGAAGAGACTTTTGGTAAAAAAAAGAAGGATCAGGAGAAATCACTACCCGATCCTTCAAGATAACCAAATAGGGGGGGGATCAGCAGAGTGCGCAGTGATCTCACTAACCCTTCTGGCCGCGGTAATGGCAAGCAGGAAAGCAAGCTTTAGGGAGAACATCTTTGGGGAGATAATATCAATCGGCTCAAAGGGGTCAGAAGAGAGAGCAGAGAGGACCAAGTTTAAATCCCAAGGAGGGGTTTTAACTTTTGAAACCGGGGATAACTTGGATACAGCTGTAACAAACCCAGGGATGTTCTGCTAGTCTAAACTCAAATAAGGCACTTAAAGCAGATATCTAGACCTTTAAAGTATTAGGCCTGAGTTTTTTCTTCCATCCTTCCTGTAAGAATTCTAGCACAAGCAGAATGTCAGGAACCTCTAACACATCCACAGGTCTATCGGCGTATCTGAAAAAGGCCTTCCAAACTCTCAGATAGATCTCAGAAGTAACCCTCTTTCGACTGGCCAACAGAGTGTTAACTACCTCTTCAGAAAGACCTCTTCTTTTTAAAATCTCCCTCTCAAGAGCCAAGCAGTCAGATGTAGATTACTTACTTCAGGGTGAAAGATTAGACCCTGAGACAGAAGCTCCTGAGACTCAGGAAGCTCCCATGGGGTTGCTATTGACATCCTGCGGAGCCAAAAGAACCAAACTCTTCTCGGCCAGATGGGGGCTATAACTATTACAGTGGCTTCCTCCTCTCTGATCTTTTTGAGAACTCTCGGTAACATCTTTAGGGGAGGGAGGCATAGAGAAGGCCCTGTCTCCAAGATTGAGCCAATGCATCCACTGCTCTCGGATACTCCCCCGGAGATAAGGAATAGAAAACCTCTACATTTCTGCTCGATCTGGTGGCAAAGAGATCTATCTCTGGAATCCCCAATAATGCTGTGACCTGGTTGAAAACCTTTTTATCTAGGGACCATTCTCCCTGGCTTAGATGATGACGACTAAGGAAGTCAACTTTCACATTGTCTGAGCCCTTTAGATGCACTGCAGAAAGAGAGGATAGAGAAGCTTCTGCCAGACTGAATATCTGATGGGTGAGAGACATGAGGCCCTGAGCCCTTGTACCTCCCTGCCGATTGATATAGGCCACAACTGTCATGTTGTCCGAATAGATCTTTACATTTCTGCCCCTGATAACAGGAAGACTCTGTATCAGGGCTAACCTGATCGCATTTAACTCCCTGAAATTGTGAGACTGGGAAAAAGCTCTGCTGTCCCAGCTTCCCTGCAACAGAAGGGACTCCACATGGGCTCCCCAACAGTATGGACTCGCATCCGTAGTCAAAGGCAGAACCGCTTCTCTGATCCACGGTACTCCTTTTTGTAGATTTTCTAAATCCATCCACCACCTCAAGGAGCTCAGAGTCCGAGGTGATAGAGAGATCTCCGAGTCTAGAGAGAGAATACATCAGTCCCATTCCTATAGAACCTGAAGCTGGAGAATTCTTGAATGATACATTCTACCCCGGCAATCGCAGCGGTCATGAGACCTAACACAAACATGGCTTCTCTTAGGGTGACAGACGGGCGCGAGTGAATCTGTTGGACCCTGGACTTGATTAGTAAGGCCTTCTGAAGGGGCAACAGACACTTCTGGGATCTGGAGTCTAAAAGCATCCCTAGGAAGCTGCACCTCTGACTTGGATGTAAATTTTCCTTTTCTAGATTCATCTCTCATCCTAGCTTTTATAAACCAAAACCAGGCAATCTGTCTCTGAAGAGCCTGATCTGACTGAGACACAAGAAGAAAGTAGTACAGGTAAGTTATAATGACTCTCTCTTTCTCCCTCATGTGGGCCATCATTTCTGAAACAATCTTCGTGAACACCCTCAGAGCCTGCAAAAGCCCAAATGGTAAGGCCTGAAACTGAAGATGTAGAGCTTCCTTCCCTAATTGGACTGCTACCCTCAGAAACATCTGATGGCTGGGATGGATAGGGACATGGTAATATGCATCCCTCAGGTCCACTGTGGCCATAAAGCAGTCCGGGGAAAGATTACTTACTGCTGACCTGATGGACTCCATACGAAACCTCTCGTACACCAGATCTGAAACTAGCCATTTGGTTTCTTGACGAGAAACCGGGGAGAGCAAAACCATTTTGTCACATCCGGCTCTGGGACCTTTATCAACACTCTTCTCTATTAGGGAAAAGACTTCTGCAATGATAGCTGACTGCTTTGTGGGATCTGACTGGTAATCTGTGACTACAAATGTCCCCTCTGGAAAGCTTTGAAAGTTTAACCTTAGGCATTCCTTTATTACAGTGCTTATCCATGTGCTGTTGGAGATCTCCTGCCACCGATGGGCAAAATGAGACAGACAACCTCCGACCAGGGGCCTGGCGTCATTGGGACTGCTTCTTTGAGGCATCTGGCCCGGAAAAAAGAAACCCCTTATTTTTTCTAGTGACACCAGAAAACTCCTTTGCTCTCTCCTTTCCCTTAAATCCTTTATTATTAAATCTAGGACAGAAAGACCTCCTGGGTGGTTGACTAGCGGAGGAAAAGCCTTTTTTCTTGTTGGAGGCCTTTTCTAGAAGGTCGTCAAGGACGGGCCAAACAAAAACTCACAAAGCTTTGCCTTAGAGGAAGCGTCCCCATTCCAGGCCTTTAACCAAATAGCCCTATGGGCAGAGTTAGATAAGTCCAAAGCCCTAGCGGAAAATCTTAAGAAGTCCACAGAGGCATCAGCCAAGAAATCTAGGGCATTGTTTTTAATGGGGAAGGAGGTAAGCAACTGTTCCCTAGGGGTACCTCCTTAAATGTGGGCCTCTAACTCCCCCATCCACACCTTTAAGGACCTAGCAACAGATGTAGCAGCAATAGCAGGTTTAAAAGCTGCTGCAGAGGCCTCCCAGTTTTTCTTTAAATAAACTTCTGCCCTTCTGTCCTTTGGGTCCTTCCTGGACATCTTAACCACAGGAGCATCTAGCTTTGGGGCCCTAACCAAAGAGGGGGGGACTTCTTCATCAAACGGATATTTCTGTTTAACAGAGGAAGGAACGAAAAACTTCCTATCGGGTCTTTTCCATTCTCTGGCAATTACTGCCTGAATGTTCGTATGTACAGTTCAAACCAAAAGTTTGGACACACCTTCTCATTCAAAGAGTTTTCTTTATTTTCATGACTATGAAAATTGTAGATTCACACTGAAGGCATCAAAACTATGAATTAACACATGTGGAATTATATACATAACAAAAAAGTGTGAAACAACTGAAAATATGTCATATTCTAGGTTCTTCAAAGTAGCCACCTTTTGCTTTGATTACTGCTCTTCACACTCTTGGCATTCTCTTGATGAGCTTCAAGAGGTAGTCACCTGAAATGGTCTTCCAACAGTCTTGAAGGAGTTCCCAGAGATGCTTAGCACTTGTTGGCCCCTTTTGCCGTCACTCTGCGGTCCAGCTCACCCCAAACCATCTCGATTGGGTTCAGGTCCGGTGACTGTGGAGGCCAGGTCATCTGGCGCAGCATCCCATCACTCTCCTTCATGGTCAAATAGCCCTTACACAGCCTAAAGGGGTGTTTGGGGTCATTGTCCTGTTGAAAAATAAATGATGGTCCAACTAAACGCAAACCGGATGGAATAGCATGCCGCTGCAAGATGCTGTGGTAGCCATGCTGGTTCAGTATGCCTTCAATTTTGAATAAATCCCCAACAGTATCACCAGCAAAGCACCCTCACACCATCACACCTCCTCCTCCATGCTTCATGGTGGGAACCAGGCATGTAGAGTCCATACGTTCACCTTTTCTGCGTCGCACAAAGACACGGTGGTTGAAACCAAAGATCTCAAATTTGGACTCATCAGACCAAAGCACAGATTTCCACTGGTCTAATGTCCATTCCTTGTGTTCTTTAGCCCAAACAAGTCTCTTCTGCTTGTTGCCTGTCCTTAGCAGTGGTTTCCTAGCAGATATTCTACCATAAAGGCCTGATTCACACAGTCTCCTCTTAACAGTTGTTCTAGAGATGTGTCTGCTGCTAGAACCCTCTGTGGCATTGACCTGGTCTCTAATCTGAGCTGCTGTGAACCTGCGATTTCTGAGGCTGGTGACTCGGATGAACTTATCCTCCGCAGCAGAGGTGACTCTTGGTCTTCCTTTCCTGGGGCGGTCCGCATGTGAGCCAGTTTCTTTGTAGCGCTTGATGGTTTTTGTGACTGCACTTGGGGACACTTTCAAAGTTTTCCCAATTTTTTTGACTGACTGACCTTCATTTCTTAAAGTAATGATGGCCACTAGTTTTTCTTTAGTTAGCTGCTTTTTTCTTGCCATAATACAAATTCTAACAGTTTATTCAGTAGGACTATCAGCTGTGTATCCACCTGATTTCTCCACAACGCGACTGATGGTCCCAACCCCATTTATAAGGCAAGAAATCCCACTTATTAAACCTGACAGGGCACACCTGTGAAGTGAAAACCATTTCAGGTGACTACCTCTTGAAGCTCATCAAGAGAATGCCAATAGTGTGCAAAGCAGTAATCAAAGCAAAAGGTGGCTACTTTGAAGAACCTAGAATATGACATATTTTCAGTTGTTTCACACTTTTTTGTTAAGTATATAATTCCACATGTGTTAATTCATAGTTTTGATGCCTTCAGTGTGAATCTACAATTTTCATAGTCTTGAAAATAAAGAAAACTCTTTGAATGAGACGGTGTGTCCAAACTTTTGGTCTGTACTGTATATCAAACACCTTCCTCTTCCTAAGACCTAGGCCCTCAAACGTAGAGTCCTGCACCGATTGCTGAGGTCTTTGATCATCCAACCCCATAGTAGCTCTAACCGCTTTCACTAGGGAGTCAGTGTTCTCACCATGAAACAGCGGTTTCCCTGCGGCCTTGTCCAGATGACAAACACTTTCCTTCTTCCTCCAAACCAGAAAGTATATCTCTTTCTCTGGAGGGGGAATCTTTAGATGCAGCAGCAGAAGTACCAGGGCGGCTTTTAATCAATCCGCTAACCAACTCTCTGACCTCATCCCGGATCATCTGCTTATTACTGCTCATCAAAGACGGAGCTTCCTCCTCCGTTAACTTGCTGACACATCCTTGACAAAGGGGTTTAGCCCACGCAGAGGGTAGCTTTGTTTTACAGACAGCACACCCCCTTTCATTAGCTCTGGAGGTCTTCTTGGAAGACTCCATAGACACCTAGGCACAAACAAACATGACCCCATGAGCAATATTAAAAATAAAATCTGCCAGGGAAAGACCCCTCTTACCCCACCCTGGTACCGATGTATCATTGGTGGTCTCAGTGCATATGCTCCAGAGAGATGAGCAACTAATCGATAAAGTGAAAAATAAACAGATTGTCAGCTTCAAACGGGCGAAAACCATAGGAGATATTGTCACTAGTACTAATCTTCCCGACACAGGCAATACCTGGTTGGACAGATGGAGCCCCGTGGTAAACTTCAAATGCGGACACTGCGCAATGTGCAACTTCATACGCACAGGGACACAGGTTCAGATCGGACATAATGCACATACTATTAGGCAATTTATTAATTGCAAATCGACGTATGTAGTGTATGGAATTTTTTGTCCGTGCAAAAGATTTTATATCGGTAAGACTCATAGACCTGTACATGCGATTTAGAGAACATAAAAGATCGATTGTCACAGGCATTGGGGCTACGCGCCTCATAGAACACATTAAAGATGAGATGTTAAAGTGTACAGGCATTGAGAGAGTTAACCTACTACAACGAGAAGCCCAATGGATTATTAAAACTAATGCGATGGGAGGTCTAGGCTTCAACGATAAGAATTACCTTGCTGTCGTTGTATGATTTTAATGTTTTAAATTTACACACGGAGGTAATCCGAAGACTTGATTGATGCACCTGTTTAGCAGTGACGTGCAGGGAGGAGACAGGTATATATGGCGCTCCCCTTTCACGTCACAGGAGGCTTGACAAAGCGCGATTGTTGCGCGAAACTGCTGTTGCCTTTTTTCTTCTGTGAATTGTGACCTGCACCCGCTATGTTTTAACCCGAATAAAGCTACAACTTGATGAAGATTCGGTGAGTGCCGCCTTCTCTTTTTTCTTCTACCTTTGATGACATTTGGTTTTTCATTTTGGCTGAGCACCACTCGATTTTTTGCAAGGTTGCTGAGAGCAAGTTACCTGCCCCGTACCACGTTCAGTAGTGCCGGCTGTGTTTTCTCCTTTGTATTGTGAAAAGTAATTATTAGCAGCATTCTATTACATCCTGCTATATCCTCTAGAAGAGGCAGGGTGTAATAGATTTGGTAACATGGCAGGCCTTGGGTCCTTCAAAAGATCTCCCACGTGCCATGACAATGTGAGGTGATCAAAGGACAGTGGGAGACCTCCCCACTGTCTAAACAATCACATGCCATGGTCGCTTTTGACATCGTGATCTGAGAGGTTAAACCTCTACGATTGGAGTTGACTCCAATCCAGGCCTCAGCACTGCTCCCAATCAAGTGGGTTGGAGCAGAGCTGCAGTAACCAGGTTCAGCCACTTCAAAGTAGATTGAGCTATGTATTCACAATGCCTGCTTCTCATGCCAAGCACTTCAGAAAACAGTTGCTCAACAGGGGTGGTGGGGTCCGACCCCTGCTGATCTGATATCGATGACCTATCATAAGGATAGGCGATCAATGAGTAAGTCTTGATTAACCCCATTAAGCACCAATAGAACATTGTCCCATTGTGAGTTCAGAAATGCAAATAATGTTCACAGCCTTGGATTTGAAGGACAGAAGTAGAACACCTGCCAGCGGGGGTGGTTTCATCCAAAAACAGCGCCACATTTGTCACTTATGTAGTATAACAGTTCGGTTTCCATTGAAGTGAATGGCGTTAAGCTGCAATACCACATGCAACCACCTGCTTACCAGTGTTTTTGGAAGACAGGTTACATGTTCTTCTAATCCCAGAAAAACCAAAAATCTCAAACTTGCAAATCTGAGTAATTAAATTGTTAGCTTCTAATAAAAAGTAAAGAAAAAGCCACTAATAAAAAAATGTTTGGTTCAAATATTCCATAGTATTTCATATATATATATATATATATATACATACATACATACATACACACACACCACTGTCTTCAGTCATTACAAAAACTATTGTATAACTATTTCCATACTATATTCTATATGCAATAGAGCGGTACTCATATCCAAGTCCATTAATGAATACAGCCATCTTCAGTAACATATTAAACAATACTATGCATCAAACTAATCTGAGATAAGACGGGCCGCCGCTGCAGATGGTATGTCAATTTCAGAAATAAAACACTTCTCAAAACTAAATGCGATTTTAATCAAAGGTGACACATCTAAGAATCTATGAGCCGTCCGACGAACATGAGCGGAGCAGACAACAAAGTCTACGCTGTTATGTACACCTAACCAAAGAATTTTAGTTTATTCAAAATATGACCAGTTCCAAAGGTTATTGCTATATTTTATCTTTACTCAAAAATCCAAAGCTAAACTCTTCTTCCTATGTCGAGTACTTAAAGGGGGTGTCTCGACATTAAAAGTGGTTTTCCACATTATCCCTAACGACTTTGGGTTTCAATAAACACAAATTGAACCCAAAAAAAAAAAAAGGGGTTTTCCAGTTTGTATCAATATCATTTAAAATAATCATTATTTATGTTTAACGAATCGTATTCCTTTGTAGTGTAAAAATCTGCAATAGATTGATGTGTGAACACAACCTTAAAGGGATTTTCCGGTTTGCATCCACATCCATTAAAATAATGATTTATGAAGGCAGCTGTAATTTTGTAATATATTTCTTTTACCTTTATTGCTCCTATCTCCATTCTGGGCTGTAGTCAGATGACCATGTCCATGTTCTGTCCATGGGCGGGGCAGTGATAGGGAAGTGTCTATGTAACTAGCTGGGTGGGAGGAGCTATAAACTAGCTGGGTGTTGGGGGGGTGCTGGAGCTCTGGCAAAGGAGAAGTGCATCATGGGTTTGGTTGGATACAGGAATAGAAAGTGCTGCATGCAGGATGTACAATAACCTACCTCCTCTTCACCAGCCCCTCTGGTCCAGAACTGCTGCTCCTTCGTCTTCCTCGGGCTGCAGCCAGTGACATACTGCTGTTGCTGCACCAGTGATTTCCTATATACCACTGCAGCGAATCAAAGGACTCAGCGATGAATGTAATTCGAGACCACAGAAGGGCTGGTGAAGATGACATAAATTGTTTTATAAGTACAGATGCACTGGGAATTTTGGTGAGTAGTAGTGTTGAGCCAATCGAAGTGTCCGAAGTAGACTTCGATCTAAATTTCAGGGAAAATTCGATTCGCTGTGAAACCAAAATTTCCTCGCGCTTCGTTGTAATGAATCGATTTTCCCAGAAACTGTAAAAAAAAAATATTATACAGGGGCGGACTGAGAAGCCTCAGGGCCCCCGGGCAAAATAAATCAAGGGCCCCCTTACAGGCCCCACCCATGTTCTGCCGCAAGCCCCACCCACGTGTACAGGACCAGGCCCCTTCTGAGTCCTATCCTATACAGGTAAGTATTACGATTCGCGACTAGGGTGGCTACTTGCTTCACCCCAAAAAGGAGGACATTCTAGGCCACACCCTCAACCTAATAAACCACGCCCCTCTCCCAGTAAGTGCCCGGCAAAAAAAAATATATATGTCACTATAGCGCTTTTGCTTTACTGGACTCTGCAGGATGGAAAAGCGCCGTATTATTAACCCAGTTCAGCAGTCCCCCATTCACAGTAGTTATTAACCCCTTTCACTAGTGCGCTCTTCAGTGAAGAGGGGACTGCTGAAGGGGTAAATAAATACTGTGAACAGGGGACATTTGAAAGGGGTTTAAAAATTACTGTGAAGGGCCTTCAATAGTTATGAACCCCTTTTAGCAGTCCCCTATTCACTGTATTTATTAACCACTTCAGCAGTCCACCATTCACAGTATTTATTAACCCCTTCAGCAGTCCCCCCTTCACTGAAGAGGGGACTAGTGAAAGGGGTTAATAAATACTGTGAATGGGGGACTGCTGAAACGGGTTAATAACTACTGTGAAGGGTCTTCAGTAGTTATTAACCCCTTTCAACAGTCCTTCATTCACACTGGTATTTATCAGACTTTTCTATAACTTATTTTTCTCCCCTTTTCACCCCGGCCCTGCCACAGCCCACAGCAACAGCAGCGCCGCCAGCCCAGCACAGTCTTTCAATTTCTTTCAGACCAGACACGGCTGAGACGTAAAGCTGCCTAGGCTACCACTTAACCCAAAACAACTAACTCAGCGAACTCTGTGGCCAAGCTCCTCAGAGTTCCCTTCCTTCTCCCGCGAATCCCACAGCGCCAATGAGTGCGCGAACAGCGCTGCGGTGTGTGTGTGTGACGTCAGTGCGGTGCAGAAGGAACACAGTGACGACTGACGTTATGTGCACTGCTGCGGCAGGCCCCCATCCCGGCCGGGCCCTCGGACCACGTCTGAAGTGCCCGACTGCTCAGTCCGCCCCTGTAATTATACTCACCTCATCCGTTTGAGCGCAAAGAGCCTGCCTCCACCATCTTAATTGAAGATCCCGTGGACGTTGTTGGTGACATATGACATCACTACGCCAGACGACGTGAAGACGTCATCAAGCGCGATTTCGCGCTGGATGTTCAATCTAGATGGCAGCGGCGGCCCCTTCGCAATCAAATGGAGGTGAGTATGATGTTATTTTTTGATTATAGATCTTAAAATTAATGTGGGATGCCGCGATCAGCACTGAACGCAGCATCTAAAAAGTACAATGATGTGGAGAGGCGCAATCACCGTTCCCTGTCATTGCACTCACTACTTACCAAGAAACGCGCTTTGTGATGAAGTAATTCAAATTTTTGGTAAAATTCGGCATAGCAGCTGAATCGAAATTTCAAGAACTTTACTCAACACTAGTGAGTAGTATTTATTTTTTATTTCATTTTTAGCTCATTTTGTTCTTTTTTATTTTAACTAGCTAAAAGAAAATAAAATACAGGCACGCCAATGCTAAAATGGGTAAAAAAAAAAAAAATCTATTGAGCATTTTTCACACCGATGTTTTCTCTCACTTTCTTTTGCGCTTCTTAAATAGAAATGAATTCATTCGCTTCTGCAAGAGGCATCAAAACAGACCCGACACATATTCTGCGAACATCTCGGAAAGTCCGGCCGATTCAAACTCCTTCTCTAATTCACTAGTTGATGAATATTCCTTTACTTCAAATGTTGGATATCTGCAACACAAGAGAGAGACAAACTTCAAATGTTTTGGACTTCTTGCAAGCATTACAAACTAAGCTTTTTAACGAATCGACTTGGGATTTACGATCCAAAGCTCGATTCGCTCAAGCGTAGTTACGACTGTCAACTTTAAAGGTTTTTCCGAGACTATTATATCGATGACCTATCTTCTGGATGGGTCATCGATATCTGGCTGGAGGGAGACCAACACCAGGGTCCCCCACCAATCTGCTGTTTGAGATGGCCCTGGCGCTCACAGTAGCGCCGCCTTCTCTCAGCTCACCAAGCACAGCGCCGTACATTGTATAGAGGCTGTGCTGGGTACCACAGCTCAGCCTCATTCACTATAATAGGGCTGAGCTGCGCCTAGGCCACGTGACCGATGAATGTGGCCTAGGCTAAACTTATTGTCACAAATGGCTTTTCTATGCTGCTCTCACCATTTTACCGAAAAGGGAAAGCGAATTTATTTTCTTTTACACCAGTTCTCTGGCGCAAAGAAGACTCAGTCACTGTAGATTTTAGTTTACATGCATGGTCTGCCAGAGGATGCACCTTATGATGAGGCTTGTGAATCATCATAAATTTGGCATATCCTCCGACTATGATAAATCTCCCCCTTCGCGTTTCATACACTAGTCTTAGTAAAATGTCGACTAGAGTAAAATGCAACAAATTTCCTAAGAGGCAAATGCGGTTAATAAATTTGGGGCGTCTTCTGGCTGTCTGTGCATCAGAAACTGAAATCCACACCATCTATGAGCGGGTCGCTATATCTCATCGATGAGATGGGTCCAGCTATACTTTCTGGCATCAATTGTAGGAAATCTGACGGGCTGCAGGAGCCCATGCCTGTTCTGCTAAGCAGTGTCCACATTTCGTACCACTTTTGAAAAGTTGTAAAAAGTTTCAAATTGTACTATAAAAATAATGTGCACCATTATTACAAACTTTTTATACAATTTTTGTGGCATAAAACCATTGATAAATCGGCCCCACGGTATTAAAGTAAATGTGTCACCAAATATTTTATCTGCCAGTTTCTAAGGCCTCAAGCACACGACCATTGCAGGTCTGTGCCCGTATTGCGACCTGCCAACTCTAGAATGGGTCCTCAATCCGAGAGATACAGTGCGGAACGGAGGCATGGATCTGAAGCCCTACGGAGTGCTTCCGTGGGCTTTCTGTTCGTGCCTCCGTACAGCAAAAATGTAGACCATCGGATGCAGATCGTGGACCCACTTCAAGTGAATGGGTCTGCGTCTGCAGACGGTGGGCACACGGTCGGTGTCTGTGCATTGTGGACCGCAGCACGGGCATGCCTGGCCTAATCTGATTGTATTTTCTGATTATAGATTTATTTATTCTATTTCCAGAACATGATTATGGAGGCGGCCATCTTACCCGAGTTGTTCTTAACAGCATTTACAAAGCATTAAAAAAAAATCCTTACGGCAGCCCCATGGGCATAGACACAATGGTCAGGAGGGGACCTTATTGACTTCTATTGGAGAGTTTTCTTGGCATGCTCTGTGCCCTGTGCAGAGGTCATTGTACAAGGGAAGACCAGATAAGCTCTGAGAATCACCTATTGTGAATGGAGGATCCTGTCTTATCTTTACACAGAGGTGATATCATTAGAGGCAGGATGAGAATGGTATATAACTGCAGTCACGTGATCTGTACAGACCAAGAAGTGCCACCTATTATTAGGCTTAGTGGCCAGTGTGAAAACTGCAGGATTTTATGTTTTTTGTTTAATTATAGATAGTAACATGGAAAATGAAAAATAACCTAAAAAAATTCTTTAAAAATATGTTAAACATAAAAACGTGATTTAAACAAAAGTTCATTTTCTGCTGACACATTCCCTTTAATATTATTTCACTATACAGGGAAGCACCTTTCATGTTCAGGAGGTAATTTCATTTCACACAAAACACTGATCATCCTTTCTTTACATCTCTTCCCACTTGAATCAACATCGACTTTACAGGTTTTCTGGAGAAGCAGATATTCCTACAAGAGGAACCCAAAAATAGAAGACAAGACAAGTGTTATTCACGTTATATGGACCCCCTCACAGTACACTCGTAAGACAAACCCTGTCAGTGTGTAAAGTGATGATATCCAGAGCAGATGATAACACGTACACTATTTCATTTTCTAAGGGCCAGTTCACACGAAAAATCTGCGCAGAATCCAAGTGTCGTTTTTCAGCATGAAAAAAACACTTTTTTGTGTGCGTTTCTTGACATGTTTTTTATGTGGTTTTTTGCCAACTTTTTTTTTTACCAATGGGTTCAATAAAAGGTGAATTTTTAGCTTGAGGTTTTTGAAGCAGATCTGCACCAAAAAACGCACAGAAAACACACACAAAAAAAAACGCCTGGACTTACAAGGTTTTTTTAATGCTTCCTATTCATTTCAATTAGAGATTCAGCGCTGATTCTGCCCCAAGATAAGACATGCTGCTTCTTTTTTACAGGTGTAAAAAAAAATCTATAAAAAAAAGTGCTGCTTCCTATTGAAATAATGGGAGGCTGTTTTGAGGTGTTTTTTTGGGGCTGATTTTGGTGCGTTTCTGTGTGAACTGGCACTAAAAGTTTACTCCACGGTCACATCTGTCCAGATGCAAGGTTCAATAGGAAGTTTTTGACCACTGTATCCGCGCTGGGCCCAATGACCTAGTGTTTTTGGGAAACATCATAAACTTCTACCAAACCTAACCGATGGTATGATCCCGCCAACAACAGGAGGGCCTAGACTGGCTGCTCATGAAGTCTGACTCCCGGGGGGCATGAGCAAAGTGGCAAATAACTGGCCTAATTTATGCCTTACACGTGTAGTTTTGGGTGACCAAATTTTTCCATCCTCGCCGATTACATTTTTGGCAGATGGTTGGTCATCCTGAACAATCATTTACGTTAAATTTTCAAATGATGGAAGGCCAAAATTGCCCACTTCAGAGACTTTTCTCTCACAAATATGGGCATCTTTTAAACCATAAGACACAAATGCAATGCACTCAGAAAGTCTACTTTCTCTTACAAAAATGTCCATTATAATGCCGCCCCCGGTCTTTAATTTGTATAGTAATGTGCACGTCCACTTAATGAGGTGGTCACACGTACTCAGCTCCATTCTTCAACTGCCACCAGCCATATCTACTGTTAGAAGCTGTGACACTAAGGTCTCATGCACACGACCGTTGTAGTTTTGCGGTCCATTTTTAACGGATCCGTTATTTCGTATCTGAGGGTTTTTTTTTCCTGTTTTGTGGCTGCATTCATTCCGTTATGCCACAAAACATATCCGTATGGTTTCCGTATGCGATCCGTTTTTTGCGGATTGCAAAAGGAAACAGGAAGTTTGTTATCATTACTGTAAACACATGGGCAAAGTGGGCATGGATCTGCAAAATACGGATGACATACCGATGTGTTCCGTATGCGTTCCGTATTTTTTGCGGACCCATTGACTTGAATAGAGGCACGGACCGTGATTTGCGGACAATAATAGGACATGCGCTATTTTTTTTGCAGAACGGCAAAGCGGTCATACAGAAACGAAATGCAAACTGATTCATTTCACGTTTTATTTTTGCGAACCCTATTGAAGTGAATGGTTCCGCATATGGTCCGCCAAAAAACGGAACGGACACGGAAAGAAAATACGTTCGTGTGCATGACCCCTTACAGGTAGAGAGATGCTGCAGAAAGGACACTCCCACTGAGCTGCCCACCTGAAGTTAATCTAACAGGGCCATTGGATCAATAAATGGGACGATCTCTGGATCCATGTGAGGTAAGGGTCTGGTTTTAGCTTTATTAGAAAGAGACCCCATGTACTATATGATGTCAGATTTTTTATTTATTTTTTACATCCAAACATGGCATAACAGCTTTCAGTGACAAAAAGGTGTTACAAAAATGGGGTTAAAGGGATTCTGTCATCAGAATTTAGGCCTATAACTTAAACATATGGCGATGTCCCTACTAATACCCTGAATCCTAAAGTGACCTTATCAAATACACCTGTGGCTCTATTATCATATAAAACGTCCCAAATGTGTCCAAGGGGATATCTCATCATGCAGGGTGCCCGGCTGCAGCCATCTCCTTTTGGTGCCCAGCGCCGCCTTCCGACTAGAAATCGCCGCCCTCCCTTTCAATAGAGCCGCCTACCTAGTGCGTACACGCGGGATCTGGCTGAGGAGAGCGGACGATTTCAGAGACGGCGCTGAGGTTAGAGAGGCGGCGATGACGTGAGGTAGGCGGCTCTATTGAAAGGGAGGGCGGCGATTTCTAGTCGGAAGGCGGCGCTGGGCACCAAAAGGAGATGGCTGCAGCCGGGCACCCTGCATGATGAGACGTCCCCTTGGACACATTTGGGATGTGAGTGACAGATGATATAAACCTGTTTTATATGATAATAGAGCCACAGGCGCATTTGATAAGGTCACTTTAGGATTCAGGGTATTAGTAGGGACATCGCCATATGTTTAGGTTATAGGCCTCAAATCTGATGACAGAATCCCTTTAATAAAAAAGGATCCCCATATCTGGGCGCTGACACAGTCAGTGTGACATAAGGGGGAAGCAAGATACTGGAGAGACACGTGGATAAACACACATGGAGTCAATTATTAAACTGATGTAACTGGCTTGGTTGCCTATAGAAACCAATCAGATTCCATCTTTCATTTTTGACAGCTCCTTTGGGAAATGAAAGGTGGAATCTGATTGGTTGCCATGGGCAACTAAGCCAGTTCTACTTTACAGCAGTTTGATTAATGACCTCAATAGTCTAGATCCATAATTAACGTTACCTCTAATATTTTATGTCACTTGTTAAAGGGGTTGTCTGGGTTCAGAGCTTTAAAGGGGTACCCAAAATCTCACCCAGGCAGCCCCCCTAATGATAGCATCAGAGAATTTCATGCTACGATGCTCTACTTTGCCCTGCGCTGAATCATGCAGGGCAAAGGTATTTTCAGGAGATCCAGTGACGTCCCGGGCTCTCCACAGGGCTGCCAGGCGGAGGCTTCCTCCCAGCAGTAAGTCCAGTGATGTCACCGGCACTGATGGGTGGGCTTTAGCGCTGCCCTAGCCTGTAAAATGGCTAGGGCAGCGCTAAAGCCGTCCTATCAGAGCCGGCGACGTCACCGAACACACTGCTAGGCAGAAGCCTGTGTTATTGTAAATAAAAAAAGCCTCCTGAGCATGAAATGCTCCGATGCTATCATTAGGGGGGCTGCCTGGATGAAATTCTGGGTACCGCTTTAAAGAAGAATGTTCAAGAGAAGACACAAAAAGTCTTGACTTTCTTACTCACCCTAATATTACTCCTGTCCCCTTGCAGAAGAATCAGTATTAATTTGCCCATGAACATTAGTTTCCCAGTCAGCTTCAAATCCAACGTCCATTTTTCTACAGTTTTGACATATTTGTTCTTAGCCCTCATGTGATCTAAATGTAAAAGGGTTGTCCACGTCCCATCGTCAGTCACTGCTGACAGAAGGCGTTTTTCATCTTGGATGGAATTCCCAATTATGCTGTTAAAATTCTGCTGTGTCCACAAGACCAGGTCATGTATCATGGGTTCTGAGAGATGCTCCCGGGCTTGGTCAAGTAATTTATCTCTTAGTTCTTTACACTGTGCCCTAGTCAGTTCTTCGGAGCTGACAGAGAGATTTGGTAGACAGGATGGATATGTAACCGGCAGATCAAATACAAGACGAAGCCGGATTTCAGATTCTGCTATCCTCCGCACGTTGGTCTGAATCATTACAGTTATTCCGCTCTCTACAAAACATGGAAACCCAATCAGCCACAATGCAATATCCTGACAGCAATAAATCAGAGGAAAATGACATTCTCCAATGGCTCCATGCGCCATTTATCTTTGGTTGAGGGCATCAAGACGGAGATATTAATGGAGAGTTAAGGGTTATTAAAACCTGACCAAGAACATTCTGTAAAATGTTACTTTCTGTTCTTTCCATTGCATCCTTATTGAACATTTGCAAAAAAATGTTGTTACATCAAACAAACATATCGAACGGTAAAGGAAGGAGAAGAAAAGGTCCAGAATAACTAGACGGTGAAGCTACGTTCATGTCGCTATGTCTCACCCCAACTGTGAACCCTGATGAAGGGAGCCTTATGGTTCGGAACTGCTTTTGCTCCCTTAGGCCTCTTTCACACAGGCGCCATGTTTTTGGCCCGGATAAGATGCGAGTGCATTGTGGGAAAATGCGCAATTTTACTGCGCGATGCAAAACATTGTAGTGCGTTTTGCACGCGCATGAGAAAAATCGGCATGTTTGGTACCCAGACCCGAACCCGGACTTCTTCACAGAAGTTCGGGTTTGGGATCGGTGTTGTGTAGATTTTATTATTTTACCTTATAACATAGTTATTAGGGAAAATAATATCATTCTTAATACAGGAATGCATAGTACAATAGTGCTGGAAGGGTTAAAAAAAAAAATATATATAATAATTTAACTCACCTTAATCCACTTGTTCGCGCAGCCCGGCTTCTCTTCTGTCTTCTTCTTCGAGGAATAGGACCTTTGATGACGTTACTGCACTCATCACATGAGCCATCATATGATCCATCTCCATGGTGATGGATCATGTGACGGACCATGTGATGACCGCATTGACGTCACCACATGTCCTTTTCCTGTGCACAGCAAAGAAGAAGGCAGAAGAGATGCCGGCTGCGCGAGCAACTGGATTAAGGTGAATTCTATTATTTTCTAAATTTTTAACCCCTCCAGCTCTATTTTATTATGCATTCTGTATTAAGAATGCTATTATTTTCCCTTATAACCATGTTATAAGGGAAAATAATAAATATCGGGTCCCGATCGTCTCCTAGCAACCGTGTGTGAAAATCGCACCGCATCCGCACTTACTTGCGGATGCTTTTGATTTTCATGCAAGCCCCATTTACTTCTATGGGGCCTGCGTTGCGTTAAAAACGCACAAAGAGGAGCATGCTGCAATTTTGACGCAACACACAAGTGAAAATCACCGCTATGTGCACAGCCCCATAGAAGTGAATGGGTCCGGATTCAGTGCGGGTGCAATTGCGTTCACCTCACGCATTGCACCCTGCGCGGAAATCTCGCCGGTGTGAAAGGGGCCTTAAGGTGTGGACGCAGTGCTATCAATAAGAGAACAATGAATTCTAAGGTGCATAAAAACATTTCACAGGAGAATGTAAGGGCAGCCACATAGGACCTCAAGCTGAAGATATGTTGGGTGATACCCAAAGCGCAAATATAAATGAACTAAAGAATCGTTGAAAAAAAAGATTTGTGTTTTGAAATGGTCTACTGAGATTCTTGACCTTAACCATCTCAATGGGGCAGTCCGCACAAAGCATCCCAGAAATATTAATGAACTGAAACACATTGGCAGGGAAAATGGTCCAAGATTCCTCAATAAAATCAGGTGTAAGGGGAGATTCACACTAAACTGACCCGGCTGGTTGTTCTGGCAGAAAACAGTCACTGAATCCGAACTAACCGGATGCTGCTGTCCACCACCAGACTTCACTGATTATAATGGGATCCAACCACCTACCGGCCAGACAAGACCTGCTGCACTTATACCAGAAAGCATCCGGATCCCCGTCAGATCGCATTATAGTCAATGGGCTCAGATGGTGAACGGCAGCACCCGGCATCCGTCAACGGCAGGCTGTTCCAGCAGATCAGTATAAAGCCTCACACGTCAGTGTTCGGTCAGTGATTTGGAGCCAAAACCAGGTGCGGCTCTAACCACAGAACAGGAGCAGATCTTACCCTTAGGCCTCTTTCACACGACCGTTTTATTTTTCCATTTACGGGGCCTTTTTTTGCGTTCCGTATACAGTCCGTATATGGAACCATTCATTTCAATGGTTCCGCAAAAAAAAAAAACGGAATGTACTCCGTATGCATTCCGTTCCCATATTTCCATTCCGTTGAAAGATAGAACATGTCCTATTATTGCCCGCAAATCACGTTCCGTGGCTCCATTCAAGTCAATGGTTCCGCCAAAAAACGGAACACACATGGAAATGCATCCGTATGTCTTCCGTATCCGTTCCGTTTTTGCGGAATCATCTATTGAAAATGTTATGCCCAGCCCAATTTTTTCTATGTAATTACTGTATATGCCAAACGGAAAAACGGAAACACAACAGGAACAAAAAAACGGAACAACGGATACGTGAAAAACAGACCGCAAAACACTGCGTGATGGGGACCCATGTGATCTGCAGTTCCCTTTAAGAAGGTATAGGAAGCCAGACAATACGGTGTATTCGTGGCCAGACGCTTTGATGCTGTAACAATGAGTCACAGAGACAGATCTGTGACGTCTTGTCTGTTGCGTTGGTCACTCAAGTACCTGGCTGCCATCTCGCTTTAATTTCAAGTCACTGACGTCTTCAGGTTTGTTTGTACTGAGTGTATTAAAGGGGTATTCCGCTTGTTTAAAAGTCATCTCCTATCCACAAGATAGAGCATAAGTGGGGGGTCCTGCTGCGGAGACCCCCAGCGATCATTATTGGAGATGAGCGAATTTCATATTTTGACATTTATTCACTCTTCGTTTGGTGGTAAAAGGTGAATTGCGTTATGGATTCTGTTACCACGGACCATAAACGCAAGTCTATGACGGAATGCATAATGGAATGCCTTTAGAGCAGTATTTCCCAACCAGTGTGCCTCCAGCTGTGGCAAAACTATAACTCCCAGCATGCCTGCACAGCCAAAGGCTGTCTGGGCATGCTGGGAGTTGTAGTTTTGCAATAGCTGGAGGCACACTGGTTGGGAAACACTGCTTTAGAGGCTGTCGACACATATTAATATCAGTGGATCCAGACAACTGTAAGGGGATGGGGGTCTACAGACTGTCCCCCGATATTAGTTGTATTACTTTTTACAAAATGAGCCAATGCTGATCTATATATGGCGCACCAATGCCTCCGACGTATCCCGCTCTATAGGTACACGGCGGCATACGTCGCCTATAGGGTCCCATATTTAAAAAAGCATACCGCTCAGTACCTTTCACAGTGGCCCATGGTATGGGAAAGCATAAGCCACCCAGACGGAGACAAAAACAAAGCCTATGGGTACAACTGACGTATATACCAGGAGTGTTTTTTGGGCCTACGCCAATCAATGGGTCAATAGGCTAAGGGGACTTTCACACGAGCGTTAGTTTTACGAGATTGAGTTCCGTCCTAGGGGCGCAATACCGGAAAAGAACTGATCAGTTTTATCCACATGCATTCTGAATGTAGAGCAATCTGATCAGGATGCATCAGGATGTCTTCAGTTGTCTTTTTGACTTTTCAGGACGGAGATAATACCGCAGCGTGCTACGGTTTTATCTCCGTCCAAAATTCCAGAACACTTGCCGGCATTTTTTCAATTGATATGCATTAATGCCGGCCCGAGTGTTAAAGCAAAACGGATCCGGCATTGCAGTCTGCGCATGCTCAGGCCGCAAAAAATGTGAAAAAATAAATAAATGCCGGATTTGTTTTTTCCGGATGACAACAGAAAGACGGATCCGGCGTTTCAATGCATTTGTCAGACGGATCAGGATCCTGATCCGTCTGACAAATGCCGTCAGTTTGCATACGTTTTGACGGATCCGGCAGGCAGTTCCGGCGACGCAAGTGTGAAAGTATGTACCCTTAAATGCAAAGTGCAAGGAGCCCAAGATCGGTGGTACGTGTGCGCCAATAATGCACTATATATATACTGTACATACATGAATCCTGCATTTATGAACATAATGGTACAATGGCCACTATTCCGTCATTCTTCCCCAGCCCCATCCTCTGAGGGATCCGCACACTGATAATCCATGATACACTGGAAGCTGCATCGCCATCACCTGAACGCGAGAGGACTTCCCATTCCCCCGGATCACAGTATATGGCTGACAGCACAGAGATCTCCTCCAGCGCAGCCTCTGACATCTCTGACTGCACACACAGCTGCACTACGTGGGTTTCCGAGCAGTACCGCCAGCACTGCACTTCCCTTTCCGCCTCCCGTCAGTCCTGCATCGCCTCCATCGTCCACTAGAGGGCAGCAGGTCCTAAGGTTTGGCACGTAAGACACCATCCATCGCAGTGGGAGGCCACAGACACTGCTGCTGGCTGCCCCCTGGCGGCTGGCAGTGGAACCTATTCATTTAAGCATGCCTCCCAAGTGTCCCTCTTTTTGACTTGGGAAATTAATGCATACATTTACTAAATTGCTCCTTACTAAGCTGTCTGTTTATTAGACCATAACTTATTAATTATTTGGTGCAATTGTGACCTGAAAATATCTATAATCTGATGATTTATGTGCTAATATTAAATGGATATTAAAGTGCAAGAAAAAAATTGTCCCAGGGGCTCCACACGATGTAAAAAATAAAGGAACTTACACTCACGTAAGCGATCCCCGGCCTCTGATGGAGTCAGTAATTATTCTTTGGGCGGAGTTAGAGGCGTGGCCTAGTATGGAGAAACCTGCCGGGATTTGCGCCACATATACCGTTACTCTTTGCGATTTTCAAAAGTTGGGAGGTATGATTGTATTACAGCTTAGTGAAGAAAATGCCTGCTCATCAGTAGGGCCTGGGCTACCCTGCGACATTTTGTAGCGCGACTGATCGATTTTAACATTGAACTGAATACATTCACTTGGACTGCAGCCGTAGTTCAATAGTTTAAATCAATCAGTCGCGCTACAAAATGTCGCAGGGTAGCCCAGGCCTAATACTGGTACGATAAACTGATGGACGGGACAATAAGGCTAGGGCTACACGGCGACATGTGTCCCGCGACTAAGGGTACAACTACATGGCGACGTGTCGTGCGACATTTGATAGTCAATGGTGTCGCACTGCGACATGCTGTGACTACGACACATCTTGTCCTGTCACAGTGCGACACCATTGACTATCATAATAAATGTTGCACGACACGTCGCCATGTAGTTGTACCCTTTTAGTTATGCAACTTATTGTTGTGCGACACATGTCACTGTGTAGCCTTAGCCTTAGGCTACATGCACACGAATGTTGTTTGTTTCCGTGTACGTTCCGTTTTTTAAGGGCGGATAGGATGTGGAGCCATTCATTTAAAAGAAATTCTGACAGCACACCGTGTGCTGTCCGCATCAGTATGTCCGTTCCGTAGCCCCACAAAAAAAAATAGAACATGTCCTATTCTTGTCCGTTTTAGGCATTGTTACCGCAAAAAAAATAAAAAAGATGCCAACCATTTTTTTTTTTGCGGATCCGCAATTTGCAGACCGCAAAACACATACGGTCGTGTGCATTTAGCCTTAGGGGCTCGTTCACAGTGAACGTGTGAAGGCCGTGCCCATGCTGTGGACCGCGAATTGCAGTCCGCAATGCACGGGCACCGTCCGTGGGGAAGGCGCATGGGGATCACAGACCCATTCACTTGAACGGGTCCGCGATCCGTCCGTTCCGCAAAAAGATAGAGCATGTTCTATCTTTTTGCCGAACGGAAGCACGGAACAGAACCCCAGAAAGCACTCCGTAGTGTTCCGTTCTGCATCTCCGGATTTGCGGACCTATTGAAATTAATGGGTCCGCATCCATTAGGCGGAATGGCCACGGAACGGTGCCCGTGTATTGCGGATCCGCAAATGCGGTCCGCAATATGAAAATGGGCATCACACGTTCGTGTGAACGAGCCCTTAGGCCTCTTGAACTTCAAGAGCCTAGACTTTCCCTTAGGCCTCGTTCACACTTCAGTGTTTGGTCAGTGATTTCCATCAGTGATTTGTGAGCCAAAACCAGGTGCAGCTCTAAACATAGAACAGGAGCAGATCTTTCCCTTCTACCTCATGTCTATGGAGGCTCCACTTCTGGTTTTGCCTATCATTTCAAAGGCAAACTTGACTTATATATTTTTTTTTTTCATGTCCGTGGATCCTCCAAAAATCAAGGAAGACCAACGGAAGAAAAAACGGACACGGATCACGGAACAACGGAAACCATTTTTGCAGACCGCAAAAAAAACGTCCGTGTGCCTGAGGCCTAACTGATGTCCCTAGGACTGCCTTACACCTATTTATCCTACACCTATCTGTATCCTAAAACTTAACCTTTAATGATCTGCTCCTAATACTTCTAATAACTACCTATATATTTAAAATTTCCAGTACATCGCAGCCATTAACGTAAGTCTAATTTTCCCATTAGGAGTCTCCTAGCTAGGACTGCTAATCCAGGGTGACTCACTATTGCCGTACTGGCGGCGCGCTGCCAGTATAGTATGGGCACCGCGTTTCAATTGTCCCTATATTGTTGGCTGCAAAAATGTGCTGTATTAAAACTAGAGCTTCACGCTGCCCCCCCGACATGTTTCGCCGAGTACCGGCGTCTTCAGGGGTTAGGGCAGAGTATGAGCGTGTCTCCTCCCGGCTGGATTATAAGACCTTTGTTTGTGATGTCATCGCTTTGAGGTTAACCTGTGGGCGCGATTACCATCCACTTCTGGGGAGTAATAGGTGGCGTCCCAGGGTTCCTCCCCTGGAGTTTCCGCCCACCCACATTTAGTCTTCTGATTGGCGTACGTCACATTTGGTCATAGGGTTGCGCCGCACATGTCTTGTGGACTTAGACATTTTCCCCATAGTCCACCTTACTGCGCGTGTCACGCGACTTAGTTCCCGGTGTAGCGTTATACTACCCTACCTCGTGAGATTTTCCTACCTCCAGACTTCCCGTCGCACTGCTAATGACGTGAGGAGGCGTTCCTGAGTTTTGACAATCTGCGCATGCGCAAACCGTCAGCTTATGGAAAATCTCAGCGGAGTTCAGCTTTACACGGACACTGCGCATGCGCAGGAGAGCCTGAGTAGGGAAATATTACGGCCCAGTGCGCAAGCGCGGCTAACTCAGGCCGGCGGTGTTCCTGTGTGAAGCTGAACTCCGCTGAGATTTTCCATAAACTGTCGGTTTGCGCATGCGCAGATCGTCAAAACTCAGGAACGCCTCCTCACGTCATTAGCAGTGCGACGGGAAGTCAGGAGGTAGGGAAATCTCACGAAGTAGGGTAATGTAACGCTACACCGGCGCTTCCACTGTCTGGTTCTGCGCGTGCGGTGATGTAAACCTTCTCGCATGTCCTAGGACTTAACCACAGGCGCTGCCATCATCGGGTTCTGCGCATGTATCCGAACTTTTCTGCCTATGTGAGTTGTCGACGCCAGGGCGCATGTCATCAGACACAGTCTGCCCCGTGGTCAAGGCCGGCAGTTGCGCATGTCACGGTACTTAGTTGTTTTGGTAGGTCATACGTTTCGACATGCTAATTGCCTTGCTCTAATAGGATCTCCAGAACTTTTTCCTACATATTCGGCACATATATGGACATCGTGCTCACTGTGCGCTGCCAGCGCGCTGGATATATCTGGCCATGCATATGACTCACTGACTGTGGTCCCAAATTTCTAGCTATTACTTGCTAGTATTACACATGGCTTTAATCTCATCTTTAGAGTCATCCCTGGTGGCATACTCTCGGTTCCGTTCTTTTTCCTCACCTCTGTATGCTTCTCAGGGTCCATACTAGGGCTTCATAACACATGTATCACCCATGGGTATAGAGTCATACAGTTGTTCGTTGACTCCTATCTTATTTTTGGACCACAATCAGTATGCGCTGCGGCCTAGGGTCAGGTTGTAACATTTCTAATTCTCGTGCTATTTGGCCTCCATTATTTCCATATGCAGCCCTATTTACCTGCATGCGGTATGCATTGTCGTCGTCCTAGCTAGGAGGCTCCTAATAGGAAAATTAGACACTACGTCAATGGCTGCGATGTACTGGAAATTTTAAATATATAGGTAGTTATTAGAAGTATTAGGAGCATATCATTAAAGGTTAAGTTTCAGGATACAGGTAGGCTTAGGCCTCTTGTACACGACCGTATGGCTTTTTCAGTATTTTGCGGTCTGCAAAAAATACGGATGACATCCTTGTGCATTCCATTTTTTTGCAGAACGGACCAGCTCGCCCCTGACAGAACAGTACTATCCTTGTCCGTTATGCGGACAATAATAGGACATGTTCTATCTTTGAACAGAAATACGAAAACGGAAGGCATACAGAGTACCTTCCGTTTTTTTGCGGATCCATTGAAAACAAATGGGTCCGTATAAGGAAGACAAAAAACAGAACGGAAACGGAAAAATCGTTTGTGTGCAAGAGGCCTTTCTGATGGATTGTCCACTGCGTCCTTCCTTCCAGTAAGGCTCCACCGCAGATTCCATCAAATGTGGCTGTAAAAATAGCGCTATAGGCATAAAAAATACACATGACGAAACCCAATGGACCCCCCTGTAAGTCAAGGCGTGATGTGAACATGGTCAACGTATCCACAGGTCCAATGAACCCAACAAAGGCCAGAACTTTGCTCTTTCAGCTTCCGTCGGGGAAGGGGGGGGGGGCATATCTATTTTTATGGTATAGGAATCTGTATATAAAAGTGTGGCTTTCACATACAGTACAGACCACCCAAAAAAAAACTTAAAATGTGCAGTGTATTTTTTTTTTTATATACATTGTGACCAATGGCCAGCATCACGGGGCGGCCCAATAGGGAATACCCGACACAGGATCGGTCAGTGGATGGTGCGTGCTCCTTCTGCGAATCCATGGACCCAGCACTGCGCTGCGCTATCTGCTTTTAATGGAAACCACAACCTGTGATGAATATGGTTTTATTGCACATTAGTAGGAAATAATAGAAAGAGATGGGCCGGGGATTCTGGGTAAATGGCCATCTTGTCTGTACATAGATAGGAAAGTATCGTCAATGTAGATTCTCTCCTGTTACCTTCATCATTAAATTATGATCAGGTCTATGGACTAGTTAACTTAAAAAAAAAAAAAAAAACCCCATTGTTATAGACCAGGGATGCTCAACCTGTAAAACTCCCATCATGCCCTGCTGTAGTTTTGCAACAGCTGGAGGGCCGCAGGATGGGCATCTCTGTTATAGAGTGTAGCATGTGAATTAAAAGGCATGGCACATCAACAGCAACAGGGTAAGAGGTCAGGGGGAGCCACTAAAAACACAAGAGTGCAAAAAATAAAAAAAATACCAGCAAAAACGTATGTGAACTCAACCTCTGTAGGACGTACCATGGTTAACGTAGAAATAAAGCTGGTGTTGTCCAGCCTTGGAGCCGACAACGCCTATGGTCCTAACCTTTGCCTCTACACATAACACCTCACCTGTCTGCGGTCCCGCCACTGCTCCACAGGAGCCGGAAACAACCTGGTCACGTGACCAGACCACTGCAGCCAATCACAGGCCTCAGTGGCCACATCGTCTTGAGTTATATGTTAGTGCTGTGACCGATTCCTGGTCTGGTCCTCCTGCACGTTGACAAACTGCATGATCGCGGTCAGCCAAACACTGGCATCAGTGGTCTAACGCAGAGGACAGCAATTGGCTGCAGCAGCGATATTCCGTGTGCTCAGTATTAGCATGCCAGTTTGTAAACAATTAGGAGCGCCAGACCAGAGGAGCACAGAACAGCACTGGAAAAAAGGGATAGCATAAAAATAAAAAAAATAGGGGGCTTGTGTATTTGGGAACAGGTCACTGAGGCGGCCAGTCAATTAGTTTAGTGGTGCACATGACCCTCGTCCTTGCCAGAAGTTTACATGCGGGAATTGAGGTCACCGTGCTGTGGAGGATGGGCACAGATATTTTTTTGTTCTCAAAATACATTTACTAAGCCCCTCATGTTCATATGTATAGTAAATGTGGTATAAGTTTATATATAGATCACATACTTTATAGAGTGCTCATATATTTGGTTTTCCTTTTTAAATATGGCCACGTGCACCTGCGTGTTTGCTGATTAAGTTAGTTTCTGTGCTTTATACAATGTGCAACTAGCCTGAAATGTGAAAGAGGCTTAACGGAGCGGGCACACCTAGCATTCACTGATCGCGAGTGGGGTTTGTTAAAGGGGTATTGCGGTTGGTTAAAGTTATCCCCAGGATAGGGGATAACTATCAGTTATCAGCGGTAGGACCCCCACTGATCACAAGAACAGGGGCACAGTACCACCTGCAGCTTCTCTATGGAGTGTCCGGTTGCACATGTACACAGTCGCTCTGGTCTTTTCAGGGGGGCTGCAGGGGATACAGGGCCCCCATTCTTATGATCTGTAGGACCCCCACCAATCTGATAATTATCCCCTATCCTGTAGATAAAAGGATATTCCGGTTGGAGAGAGTTATCCTCTAACACACTGTACTGCACTTTATTACAGTAGAATCTTGATACAGATTCCGCATCCAAAACTCTGATTGCTGTGGGGTCCTACTTCTGGGAAGTTGTTTCCATCAGCCCCATAGACACTGAACACCGCTGCCGAACAAACACCTCCCTTACTGTGGCCATCCAGTGATGAGGGGACACAGGACCCCGATTCTAGCGATTGGTGAGGACCCTAGCCCTCAGACTGGGTGGGTGAGAAATATTGAATGTAGGAAACCCCTTTAAAATGTATGCAAATTACATAAAGAGCATTTACTCAACATGTGTATACTAGTTAAACTGTTCTTAAAAGGGAAGCCGTCACCTGGTTTGGGGGCCACTAAACCATCAACATGCCGTTCTGCATCCGGGATTTAGGGGCACACACATGTCCGTATAATAAACCTGGAGACGAGTCCGGGAGTCATCGCCAACCGCACTGGGAGCACACGCTTTGCGGTAATAAATCAGAGAATGGTGTGCCTTGCTTCCGTGTGCATGCCCTTCCCATGGGGCACATGAGCAGAGAAGCAGGGGTGACATCCTCGGTTTTATTGGCGCAGTGCTTGTGTCTTTGACAGGGAGACCAGAGTGAATTATATCCTTGGTTTATAATTAGAGGGGGGGGGGTCAGGCAGGCAGGATTTCATCATGACTGTCCCTTTGTTCTCAAGGGATATAAACGGCCATCAGACAGAGAACACTGGCACACCCAGCCAGGCATGCATGTGTATGAGGGGGGTTAGAAGGAATAGCGGTCAGCTGAAGGAATGCTTGGCAACAGCTGTACGGCCACCTTTACTACATCCAGCGACACACAAATGGTAGTTTTATGCTGCATGGACACACTGCAGGCTTTTAATACATTTCTTAGAAAGAACAAATGAAAATGTTTAATGAATTTTTAAAAGTATTATTTTTATGTACATCACATTAAATACTGAGCTGCATTTTTTATGGGGGATGACCTCTGGCAATGAACGCACCAATCCAGGACGCAAGCATTAGGAGGTCCAGCGCCACCAGGCAACTTTCATTCTGTCCCAGACTGCCGTCATGGAGTCGAAAGCAGGGCGGACATCCAAGATTGTGAACTGATAGTTTTTGTCGACTTCTCCACCGTCGTAGTAATCGATGACATACCGGACCTCCTGTCCACAGCGGTTTACTATCCAGTCGTGGCGGTCAAAGGGAAGTTCATAGCTGTGAAAGATAAGACAATTCAGAACTGAACTGTGATATGTAACAGAGATAGAAAATCAACTGGCAGATGTCAAAAATCTCCTACCCCATCCACGATCGGATGCGTGCCCTGGGGGAAAACTCCTTTGCTTTACCACCAAATCGAACAAGGGTTGGGCCGTAGGGACATTCTCTGAAAAGCCATTAAAAAGAGGAGCGATATTAGTAGGAGATGATTAGAATTTCTTAGGACAGGCATGAACTTACCTCAGTTCTACCGCCTGCCTGGCCTAGTTACGTTTCACTAGATAAAGTCCCAAAATATGGGTGAAGAAATAAGACCATCTCTCTGCCCCAGTAATCTAGGTTTTAGGAATACCCATGTATTCGGTTGCTGAATGTTTAAATGCTTAGGCTAATTTCACATATGCATCAAAGAAATATGGTAGGCGTCACAGCCAGATAGTGCTGCATGCCCACTGGACCCCATTGACTATAATGGAATCCGGCCGCCCGCTAGCATATATGCTGGGCAAAAACTGTTGTGTGCAGCAATTTTTGCCCGACCGAATCCCAGCTGATATGCCAGGGAGAGAAAATTAATAAAAGTAAAAAAAGAAAAGCCCCTTTCCCCTTATTTTATAATAAAAAACAGAAAAAAAAAAAACACAAAAAAAAAAAACACACCACACATATTAGGTCCGTAATGACCGGCTCTATAAATAAATCACATGATCCACCCTGTCCGATAAACACCATAAAAAAAAAAAAATAAATGTAAAAAAAAAAAAAAAGCTATTTTTGTCACCTTACATCACAAAAAGTGCAACACCAAGCGATCAAAAAGGCGTATGCCCCCCAAAATGGTATCAATAAAACAATCACCTCATCCCACAAAAAATGAGCCCCTACCTAAGACAATCGCCCAAAAAAAAAAATACAAAAACTATAGCTCTCAGAACATAGACAGTAAAATATCATTTTTTTTGTTTCAAAACTGCTAGTATTGTGCTAAAGTAAAATAAATATATATACATACTAGGTATCGCCATGTGCGTAACAACCAGGTCTATAAAGATATTATATGACCTAACCTGAGTGGTTAGGTCATATAATATTTTTATAGACCTGGTTGTTACGCACATGGCGATAGTGAGTGTGAGTGTGAGTGTGAGTGTGAGTGTGAGTGTGAGTGTGAGTGTGAGTGTGAGTGTGAGTGTGAGTGTGAGTGTGTATATTTCTGTATTTTTTAACTAAGTAAAATAAAGAAAAAAGAAAAAAAAACTAGCCGTTTTTGTCACATTACATCACAGAAATTGCAACTGCAAGTGATCAAAAAGGCGTATGCCCCCCAATATAGTACCAATCAGACCGTCATCTGCTCTATTAAAAAAAGTCTCATGACCTAATCCCTCAGGTAAACGCTGTAAAAATAAAAACAGTGCCAAAACATAATTTTTTGTTACCTTGCCTCACAAAATGCAATATAGAACAATAAAAAAATAAAATAAAATCTGATGTACCCCAAAATAGTACCAATAAAACTGGCACCTTATCCCGTAGTTTCCAAAATGGTCACTTTTGAGTTTCTACTGTAGGGGTGCATCAGGGGGGCTTCAAATGGGACATGGCATCTAAAAACCAGTTCAGCTAAATTTGCCTTTCAAAAACCATATGTCGTTCCTTTCCTTCTGCGTCCTGCCGTGTGCCCGTACAGCAGTTTACGATCACATGAATCAGGGTAATAAATATTGAGTTTTATTTAGCTGTTAACCCCTTGCTTTGCTACTGGGAAAAAAAAAAAATGGATTAAAATTTTTAATCTGCAAAAAAAAAAAAAAAATATGGGGTTTCTATTATGTAAGCCTCACAAAGTGACTTCAGACCTACACTGGTCCTTAAAAAGTGGGTTTTGGAAATTTTCTCAAAAATTTCAAGATTTGCTTCTATACTTCTAAGCCTTCTAACATCGCAAAAAATAAAATGTCATTTTCAAAATGATCCAAACATGAAGTAGACATATGGGGAATGTAAAGTAATTACTATTTTTGAATGTATTACTATCCATTATAAAAAGTAGAGAAATTGAAATGTAGAAATTTTTCTACATTTTTGGTAAATTTTGTATTTTTTTTATGAATAAAAATGTTTTTGTTTTTTTTTTACTTATTTTTACCACTGTCATGAAGTACAATATGTCACAGGAAAACAATCTCAGAATGGCCTGTATAAGTAAAAGCGTTTTAAAGTTATCACCACATAAAGTGACACGTCAGATTTGCAAAAAAAAGGCCTGGGCAAGAAGGTGAAAACAGGCCCGGGGTTGAAGGGGTTAATGCCCTTCTGGCCCTTTAAATACATAAATACAAGCCCAGCGACCCATCCTGTCATAATATATCAGACAGAAGTTACAAGGAAGACAAAGTGAATGAGAGCAGATATGAGTAGAAGGTATGACTGTGTGCGGGGAACCCACATTTAACAGACGTCTTACTTGTAATGGAGCATTTCCCATTTCACGATTTCAGACCAGGCCTGTTCATTGTTCTGATTGTGAATCTTGATTATATTAGTCATATCCTTAGGTTCCATATCATCGTCCTTCCATTTCCACCTAAAAGACAGCATTATGGTTCATTTTACTATAAAATCTACCTCCTATAAGCCGCTGCTGTAAAAGTGATTGTACAGTCTCCATTGAGTCCAATGGTAACTACACATTCCTATGCACTGCGCTCCCCTTAGTAGTGGCTGCAGGGGAAAAATGAGGCTGTGCATGAGATGCAGTACGGCGGCGACTAGCAACAGATGCCCGGCACTGTGGAGCGCCAGCCATAAAACATAGGAATCTTACTCACCCCTTTCTGGCCATTGCATTCCAAAACATTTGCTCTGATGGATAGACCCAATTTTTATCCGTGTTGGCGCGAGGTATAGTAGATTCTTCTCTGGTTATTGAAAGTGGGAAGGGCTGATCTGGTGCTGGAGTTTGGTTTGGAGGAGGCATCTAAAGAAACAAATTGAGGTTTACACAGCAGGTCATCGCCTAGTGTTATATTACGCTACAGCTAAAGGAATACCGTATTTTCCATTTTATAAAGACATTTTTTCCCCAAAAAAAAGTGGGGGGGCAGTAAATCTTATAAAGCAAATACTACTGTACTAGAATCCAGGAGTCGCGGGGAGAGGTGACTGTAGCCCTGTACTCACCGCTCCCTGGTCATCCCCCAGGCACCATGTTGTACTCTCGCGACTGCGTACAGCATCAGAATGTAGTGGGCGTACTATGACGCAGTGAGGGCACAAGGCAGGGTGGGCCGGGAAAAGACCAGGGAGCGGTAAATGCAGTAGAGGCCGCCAGACCTGCAAGAGTGGCAACAGAGGAGGAGGTAAGTTCGTTTAATTTATGTCTGACATGAGGGTCTGCCCTGAGGTTTGATATGGGGGTCTGATCTAAAGCCTGATGAAGATTAAAGGGGGGGGGGGGGAGGGTTCTGTTCACAGGCGTAATAAAAAAAATATTTATTAATTTGCCTCCTCCAAAACCCCGTCTTACAAAGTGAAAAATACGGTAGTTTAATTTAATTATCAAATCTTCAGTCACATTCAAGGGCTTCACTGTCATATGATAATCAGTTGAACAGGATTTATCTGATGTTTTTGGGATGGTATTCCAGAAAGAAGAGTAGAATTAGGGCTGAAACAATTCATCGATTTAAATCGAAGTAATCGAGGCAAAAAAAATCCTCGATGCAGTTTCCCTGCATCGAAGATTCGTTTAAATCACATGACCACGGAGCGCGAGTGAAGTGAAGCTTCTCACTCACCGCTCCATGGCCTCCTGACTCGGCACCGCACTGGCCAGGGCCTTGCGTGCACACATAGTCAGTGCGCTGGCTGACGCTGTGTGCGACGTCAGGTCCCTCCCAGTACATGCTGGGATGAAGAGGAGTCTCCTGCGAACTCCATGTGTCAGCGCACGCCACACTGCCAGGAAAGGAGAGTATATAGTTAGCGGCGGGAGCATCCTGTGATTTGACGTGGAGGGGCTGATCTGATGGGAGTGGGGGACATGGTGGATGGCATGGAGGCACCAGGGAAGGGAGATATCATGGAAATCTGGATGGCATGGAGGGACAGATCTGATGGCACTGGGGGAGGGGGGGGGGGGGGGACATGCCAATTGATGGCATGAGGGTCTGGCTCTGATTGCAGCAAGGGAGGGTCTGATGGTGGCAGGCTGTGGGTCTGATCATGGTGGCATGGGGGTCTGATTGCGGGCGGGCAGCATGGGGGGACTGATTTAAGGGCAAGGCTGACTGACTTGGGAGGGGTCTTATCGAAACGCTATGTCACTGTGCAGCATTTTTTGTCCGTATCCCCATTACAGTTAATGGGCATCCAGCGATGACTGATGCAGCCAGTGAACTCCGGCAGTGTGATCCTCTACCGGAACAGACTGCCGGACTTCACAACATAACCTTAGGGCTCTTTCACACTTGCGTTCTTGTCTTCCGGCATAGAGTTCCGTCGTCGGGGCTCTATGCCGGAAGAATCCTGATCAGTTTTATCCTAATGCATTCTGAATGGAATGAAATCCGTTCAGAATGCATCAGGATGTCTTCAGTTCCGGAACGGAACGTTTTTTGGCCGGAGAAAATACCGCAGCATGCTGCGCTTTTTGCTCCGGCCAAAAATCCAGAAGACTTGCCGCAAGGCCGGATCCGGAATGAATGCCCATTGAAAGGCATTGATCCGGATCCGGCCTTAAGCTAAACGTCGTTTCGGCGCATTGCCGGATCCGACGTTTAGTTTTTTCTCAATGGTTACCATGGCTGCCGGGACGCTAAAGTCCTGGCAGCCATGGTAAAGTGTAGCGGGGAGCGGGAGAGCAGTATACTTACCGTCCGTGCGGCTCCCGGGGCTGCTCCAGAGTGACGTCAGGGCGCCCCAAGCGCATGGATGACGTGATCGCATGGCACGTCATCCATGCGCATGGGGCGCTCTGACGTCATTCTGGAGCGCCCCGGGAGCCGCACGGGCTGTAAGTATACCGCTCCCCCTCTCCCCGCTCCTACTATGGCAACCAGGACTTTAATAGCGTCCTGGGTGCCATAGTAACACTTAAAGCATTTTGAAGACGGATCCGTCTTCAAATGCTTTCAGTACACTTGCGTTTTTCCGGATCCGGCATGTAATTCCAGCAAGGAATGCTGAGTGTCAGCCAAAGCTTTTTTTTATTTTATTTTTTTGTCGTCCGGCCAAAACCCAGCTTGTATGCTGTAACAAGGCCGGACCCCATTACAGTCAATCGCTGCAGCAGCCGGCAGATAATCCAGCTATACCCGATACGGTACATTCTGGCTGTTCTTCTGACAGAATGTATATTGCAGCTGTGAAAGAAGCCTTATGAGAGTGCAATTATGTGCTATACTACTGTAAGAAATAAAAATTGTTTTTTTTATAAAGAAATACGTTATTTTAAGAAGGTTTTTCTTATTAGAGTACTCGATTAATCGTAAAAATATTCGATAGAATACTCGATTACTAAAATAATCGTTTGCTGCAGCCCTAAGTAGGATAATCCTAAAAGTGAGTGTAAAGAAAGGATCAACTTTCTGCAAGACAGTACTCAATAGATCGAGTACTAACTACTTTAAAAGTATTTTTAAAGGGAATCGGTCGCGATCTGAGGGCAGCATGTTTGGTACATGCCCTGTACATGGCTGGAGATCATTGGGCACTCCATCCATATACAGCACAGCGATGCTGTGAGGCTTCAGGGCCAGATGTGAGTACATCTTCATTGTCTGACCCCCGTCAATCAAAGTGGTGGGGGGGCTCGGTCGGGAATGAAAAGTGGAGCTTCAGGTGCAAAAGCACCACTCTTGTTGCACGCAGGGGCTAATTAGCATAAAATAAAACTGCAGATTTCTCAATAAAAAAAGGCCACCTATCGAAATAGGACCAAGACCATTACAATGTACTGACAAGCATGGATCTCGCATGCAAGATGAATTCATGACAATCTGGTGATAGATTCCTTTATACTATACAGTTTCATCCCCATTTAAAGGGGTTGTCCCACCATAACAATGTGTACCCTGCGCACAGGAGCGCGCTTTACTCTGCTTCTCTTTGGCAGTCCCATAGCATTAAAGGTGTGTTCCGAGACTTTTAGGGCTCTTTCACACGTGCAGATTTTGTAGTAAAAAGATCACAGAGAGGCACGGAGTATTATCAATAATGTTAATGCTCCGTATCTCTGCTGTCCGGAGCGGGGCTTGGCTCTCTTTCACGCAGCGGATTAACCGCACGGCATCCGCTCGTGTGCAAGAGCCCCAATACTGATGACCTATCCTCTAGATAGGATAGTGGCCGTGCTTGCTATCGCAGCTCAGCCTCATTCACTTTAATAGGGCTGAGCTGCGCCTAGGCCTTATGACCGATGACTGTCGTCACTGGCCTAGGAAAGCTGCAAAAGAGCCGCAGTGCTACTGCTAGTGCCGCTGCCTTCTCCAACAGCTGGGGTACCAGTTGTAGGACCCCCACCAACAGATACTGATGACCTATCCAGAGGATGGGCTATCATTTTAAATATCTTGGAAACCTCTTTAATGGAGCAGCAGTGCTCAAGTGTGACCATATCTCTGCTCACTCTGGCACTTCATTCTTGTGATCGATGGGGGTCCCAGCAGTTAGACCCCCCACCAATCAAATACGGTACTTATCCCCTATACTGTGCATAGAGAATACATTCTTATGGTGGGATAACCCCTTTAAGCTCACTTCAGCATAGATAACTGCTTTGCAGGATAATAGGATGAACTGGATGGACGGATGTCTTCTTTCAGCTTACGTTACTATACATATTCTGTTCTTTATCGTAACCGACAACATCCAACGGCTCAACATAATACTGAAAGGCGAAAGACAGGCTAAAAGTGCAATAGATTTGCTTTCAAAAACACCATTCACAAGATCTTATCTCACCATATTGCTGGGGTCAATCTCTTCTTTATCCTTCTCTCTCATTGGACACTGGACATATTCATAAGCTCTTTCTTGATGACTTGGACCTGAGCAGCTCTGGCTCTCGGCATTCTGTGGAACCTCTTTGTGCATTGGACATCCTGTTGCTGGAATAAAATATATATTGCAACGTATAAATATATACAAAGCTTTAGGAAAAGTTCTCAGTCTACATGCTACGTGCACCATATTTTTGGCCTTTAAAAAAAAAAAATTTCATTTTTGTATAGAAAAGTACTTACCGTCCTCCCACTCCCATAATGTATAATTCTTAGTACGGCAATATGCCAAAAATGCTTTGATAGCAGAAAAAAATAAAAATAAATACACAACAGGCATTGGCAAGTGAACTTTTTTAAGCAGGGGAAAAAACAAACCGAGGGACATTTGTGGGACAAAAATCGCCAGAAAACGAAGGGAAAAAAAAAAAATACCACATCCAGAGCATACGTTGCAGTTCATGATTCCCGTAGACTTCCATGCAACATCTGGTGCTACTTGGCAAAAAAAAAAAAAAAGCAACAAAAAGTGCAAGGTAAAAAATAAAATAACTAATATATATATATGTATAAAAAGCTGAGAGTGTGTGTGTGTGTGTCCGACAGTCGCATTTACAATCACGAAATTTGGCACACGGGTACATCAGGTGTCAGGGAAGGTTTCAGACTGGATCTCAGCTCTCTAGGACGCACAGTTACCGAGATATTCCCCAAAAAAAGGATTAGTCAGTAGAAGCCTAGTCACATGACCCTTATCAGCCAATAGAAGCTCGCAGGCCCTTAGTCTCCACATACACACAGTTTTACACCAGGTTTCCATAACAACCCAGCAAGATTTAAAATGGAAAAAATAAAAAGTTAACCACTGTGTTTCCTGATGTTCAATCGGCTTTGCTGACCTCCGCGTGATGCAGGTAAAATCACAATAAACCAGTCTTTGTAAAAAAGGTGGTCGCGCTGCCAGGTATACGTCCCAGTTCACAAGCTCTAGAGAAGCGGCAATCTTCTTTGACACAACCTAAATCCCGTGGGTAGTAGCCTTTCCTCAAAGCAACCTTCCTACGAAAACAAAGTTTCGGGTACAGAGTGAAGGGCCGCACAGTTGAGTAAATGGAACTTTTTTTATTATAATCGTGATAAAAAAGTCTTATAAAATTATTATACAATCAGGTCCATCAAATTCAATGCCCGACCTAGGTTTTGCTGACAAGGCTTCCTCAGGGGTGATCGGTGAAACCTATGGACCTGATTGAATAATACTTTTATAAGGCTTTTTGTCCCGATTTTATTTTGAGTATAATAAAAAAAAGTTCCATTTACTCAACTGTGCGGCACTTCACTATGTACCCGAAACTTTGATTCCGTAGGAAGGTTGCTTTGAGGAAAGGCTACTACCCACGGGATTTAGGTTGTGTCAAAGAAGATTGCCGCTTCTCTAGAGCTTGTGAACTGGGACGTATACCTGGCAGCGCGACCAGCTTTCCATAACAACACAGACATTTTTCTTCACTGCTGTAGTACAGCTTTAAAGGGGCAGGGCACTGTGGATGACACTGTTAAGGGAGCGGAGTGCTGTGGAGGTCACAGTTTAGGGGGCAGGTAAGGTGGGCCATTCACTCCGCAACTGATGGAGATTGAAAAAATAAAATCAACTTCTGCCAGCTGCAGGGGAGGGAGGGTGACTTTCTCCCTGCAGCTCACGCTCAGACAGCACGGTGCTGCTATCCGAGCGTGAGCTGTTCAAAAGGACATGGACAGACATCCCTGTGTCTGTCCATGCCCTGCGCCGGACAGGGAGTCTGAAAGCCGGACTGTCCGGCCTAAACCCGGACCTCTGGCCACCCCTGGGGCAGGCTGCTGTGGAGGTCACTGTTAAGGGAACGGAGAACTGTTGAGGTCACTGTTAACGAGACAGGCTACTGTGGAGGTCACTAATAAGGGGGCGAGCGCTGTGGAGGTCTCTGTTAAGGCTGAGAGGTGGTCACAGTTTTTAATAACTAAGACTCCAGAACCTATGGGTTATCTTAAGTTATGGCAAAATCCAGCAATCTGCTTTGAGGAATTACTCCCTTCTTAATTTAATTAATCTAAACTAACGTGACCACTTTTTAGTGGTTTCCTAGCCACTATATGTAGATTTCTAAAAGATATCTAATTGCCCTCCGGATGGCAGATATTGGAATTAATATTAGCATCAACAAACCTTGCAGGAGTGATTAATATATAACACAAATCTGCCTAGCAACTAGTGACGCCGGGCATGAGGATTGGCTACTCAAAAAAAAGGAGGGACTTGTTCCTAATAAGCAGCCGCCTCCTGTCTATTCTGCCTAGCAAAAATGGCCGTCATGCTTCCATACTGACCTTCTGCGCTATGATTGGCTAATTTACATTTTTGCGCGATGTCCGGCATCAGTGCAGTCGAAACCTGGACACGCCGAACTTTGGCACCTGCCTGGGAGTCCCTTGGGAGCCACATGGATTTCCACCCACTGTAAGTTATCTTTTGGCTATTTCTTAATATTTAGATATATAATATGGTGAAATTGTATGAATATCTAATTATTTGAACACACCCACTTAATGGGGACACAGTGCACTTCACTCTTCTCAATTGCTTGATAAAGACCCCCAGCCTTGATCTCCTTCCGCGGGCACCACTTCTCTGAACCTGAATGCCAGGTACCTGGATTATTGGTATGATTTTCCTCATGCTGGGATTTGTAGTGCCATTCACCATCCATTTTTTCTGTTAAGGGGCAGGCCGCTGTGGAGGTCACTGTTAAAGGGGCGGGGTATTGCTAGATGTGACTGTTAGGGTCCATTCACACGTCCGTAGTGTATTGTCGAGCCGCAATAGACCCGGCCGGCACCCCCATAGAACTGCCTATTCTTGTCCGCAATTGAAAGCATTATGGGTGAAGGTCAGAAACAAACCACATGCAGTCTAATCCTGCAGTCCTCAAATGTACGTCAGCAGAAGGTAGGTGACAAATGGAATAAAGCAGGAGACAGCAGGGTTAGGCTACTTTCTCAGTCGCAGCATGGAGATCCAGCCGCCTGATCCAACAAAAATAGTGAGAATCGGCAGCATGCAGCAGTCTCTGTCCGGCCGATTCTCAGCATTTTTGCTGGAATACAATCCGGACCCCATTATACTTAATCTAGACCCGGAGAACTCCAGCAGGCCGTTCTCTGCCGCAGATGTGGAAGCAGTCTTAGATTACACCACATGTGTTTGTACAGTGATAAGGCAGTTTGAAGATCTACTGCAAAGTGGCTTCATTTTCTTTTAGAATTGCAGAGGCGATAAAAAAAAAAAATTATATAATGGATTGTGATGGTGTACATAGCCTTTACAAGACAGGTACGTTTTTGGACCACCCTAATCAATGACCATGGAAGGCTGGCAGCTGGAAGAATGTAGAATTCATAGTTCTGCACATATAGTGAAGTAACAGTCCAGATGTCAATCCATTAGATGCAATAGAGACGACATCTAAGCATCAACGCTCAATGTCAAGCAACAACTGCACCGTGAGAAGGATATGGGAATGTGGGACTAGACCGATACATGGAAACGGAGTTCTGCTCTTAGGCATTCAGCCATGATCAAGGAGTTCTCTCACTTTAGCAAATGGCATTTATTATGTAGAGGAAGTTAATACAAGGCACTTCCTAATGTATTGTGATTGTCCATATTGCCTCCTCTGCTGGATTGTAGGGTGGCCGTAACCATGGAAACAAGCAGTGTATAATGGGATGGAAAAATTAATCCAACCAGCAAAGGAAGCAATATGGATAATCACAGTACATTAGTAAGTGCCTCATATTTACTTCCTCTACATAATAAATACTATTTGTGAAGTGAAGTGCAGTACAAGGTCAGTTTAGCGGTCGGATGTCAACGTGATTTCAAAACAAAATCTGGAATAATTTCAGGCATGACAAAAAAAATCTTGAGTAATTGCCTAAATAGCAGTCTGCTAACGTAATATTGTAGACTCAACATTAAAGGGGTTGTCATACCCATAATCTCACTCCGGCAGCCCCCCTGACTTGAGCATCGGAGCAGTTTATGCTCAGATGCTCTCCCTTGCCCTGCGCTGGATCGCGCAGGGCAAGGGCTCTTTTATTTACAATAACACACTGCCGGGCGGAGGCTTCCTCCCGGCATTGTGTTCAGTGATGTCACTGGCCGTTTTACAAGCTAGGACAGCGTTAAAGCCCGTCCATCAGTGCCAGTGACATCACAGGGCTCACTGTTGGGTGGAAGCCTCCGCTTGGCAGCCCCATGGAGAGCCCGGTTTGTCACCGGAACTCCAAAAAATGCTTTTTCCCTGCGCGATTTAGCGCAAAGAACTGCTCAGATGCTCTAGTCAGGGGAAGCTCCATATATACCACAACTTGTAAAAGGTTGTGACTTCTTTATAATCTGACCAAAAGAAGGCAAATCTGAGTAGAAAACAATAAAATCAGTCTTTATTCATGCATAATAGAACAAGAAATCACAGTATTAAAGGGACGCAGGAGGAGACTGCTTTTTGGTATGGCTACACATTTGTATATCGATTGTTTGGGCTGCCTTAGTATGTACATGGGATTGGAGTTCATGCACTTGCACTTTATTTGGGTCTCAACATTGTATCATTGTAACACTACGTATTATATTCCTTGGTTTATTAATTGGCCAACCATGTGCCTGTATTTCACCACTAGTCTGTACCCTCTTGCTAGGGCATTGTTAGCCTTGTTTATGCCAGTACCACCAACCAATTTAATACTGTGATTTCTCGTTTTATTATGCATTAATAAAGACTGATTTTCTTGTTTTCTACTCGGATTTGCCTTCTTTTGGTGTGATAATTGAGGGGCACAGTTCCAAGTTGGACTATTTTGCCACAAATATATTTTTTGGGCGTTTATCATTATAATCTGCCATCAAATCTTCTGTGAAGAAATCTCCATCAGAACACGGAGAGGGAGACAATCGCAGATACCTTCCATCTTTTGTTGCTGCATCGGACATCCTGGAGGAGGTGACGTGGCAGGGTCTGTGTTTGCTGATACAGCAGGTGAAGGGTGCGGAGTAGATGGCGCTATTAGACAATTAAGGGAAAAGACAGATTATCACGACGATACGGTGCTTTGGGGAAATATCACAGAATTATTATTAGGTATTGATAAGAGGTTCTGGCAGACACATGAAATTAGTACTCTTGGCCAGATATGGGGAAATGGAGAAATAATGGGGTTTGAAGATCTAAAAGGGAGTCTGTCACCTCCATATGGCCATATACAGTGCTTACATTGCCCTATAGCACACCTATACATGAATGCAACGGTACCTTTGTCTTTACACTTGCAGAAGCTGGAAAAACAAACTTTGATTGATATGCAGATGAGCACTCGCAAGTGCCCAGCGGCGTTCACTGTGTTGGTGCCCAGGCTGCCCTGCCTTTTTTCATTGTTCCCCCGCCCCAGCATATACCCGCCCTCCTATTCCCTTGGGTCATTCTAAGGTCCGGCCGAGATTCTACGACTGCACTGCCTCGCCGGGCCCGGGCATGCACACTGCGATGCCCACTGTTGGCATGGCATTGCTTTAACTACTGCGCATGCTCCGGCGAACGGCGCAAAACCAGCGGAAATGTGGCGTTTGCTGGCACATGTGCAGTAGTTAAAGCGATGCAGTGCCCGGCGAAGCAGAGCACAGTCGTGGGATCTCAGCCAGACCTTAGGATGATGCAAGGGAATGGGAGGGCGGGCAAAGGCAGAGGCTGGGGCAGGGGGAAACAATGAAAAAAGGCAGGGCAGCCTGGGCACCAACACAGTGAACGCCGCCCCTGGGCACTTCAGAGTGCTCATCTGCATATCAATCAAAGTTCGTTTTTCCAAGACAAAGGTACCATAACATTCATGTATAGGTGTGCTATAGGGCAATGTTAGCACTGTGTATGGCCATATGGAGGTGACAGACTCCCCTTAAATGTAAAAATAGTCTTCTAGATAAAGATTGGTTCCATTACTTTCAACTTAGAGCGGCTCTTAAACAATCATCGTTGGGGAAAATAATAGCCACCTCACGCCCTTCACCAGTCAAGGCAATTTCAAAAATGATTAATGGTAGGAGGAGAATATCAACTATGTACAATATCTTCTCAAAAAAAATAAAAAATTAGGGAAAAACAAGGCGTGAAGATTAATATGGGAAAATGGAATGGGAGAGAGGAACAGATAAATTCCGAAGGGTGGAGTAAAATATTTCAAGTAATAAACAAGACCTCCCAGAACCCAGCACATCGGCTTATCCAATTCTTTGTCGTGCGCCGTTCAGATTACTCCCCTGCCAAACTTATGAAATATTATAAGAACAAGGTATTTAGATGTTTAAAATGTGGGGAGATTGGAGTGCCATTCTCTCCAAATTTTTTGGAATGAAGTGCTTGGTTATATTACGGTACTTCATAAGGTGGATATCCCCTTAACCTTTGGGGCATGTGTGCTGGGTTTTGTGGAGGACACAGGGGACTCCGGGAAATTCTCAATAATAACTAAACTGTTATTTTAGGCTAGAAGATGTATTGTAAGGAAATGGATAGAGAAAACCGCACCAACAATAAGTATGTGGCTCAGTCTGGTCAAAGGTTCGCTGTCTTGTGAGAGATGACATATAGTTACAAACCCTAAAAGATGGAGATTTGAGAGTATGTGGGCAGAGAGATGAGAGTTTTCACCCTTTTTTGGGGGGGATAGGGAGGGGGGGTTGGAAAACTATAAATTGTGATGTAGACTTGGGGATATACAATTTTGTAAAGATAGATGTACTGATTTTACATGTAGCTATGATACGTATGTCCTTTGTATATGTGAATATTTCTATACGAGTCTCGACTAATATATGTACAATGTTTAAAATATTGAGTATTGGCCAATACATCGTGTTATTGTATGTATAGGGAATTTTAATCAATACATTTTAATACTGTTGCATCTGCGTGACCCCTGTATTTGTGAGTGCCAATCTAATTATCCAATACATTTTATCTGGAAATGGGGGTTTACATCAGATTGTGCACCTAACCAGACTTCCTTATATTCAGTAGAGCCATCCTTATCTGATTAACATGTCCTTCTTTGTGTTGTAAAAATATAAAAAAAAACAATAAGAAAAAAAAAAAAAAAAAAAGCTCCATCAGAACACGGAGAGGGAGACAATCGCAGATACCTTCCATCTTTTGTTGATGCATCGGACATCCTGGAGGAGGCGACGTGGCAGGGTCTGTGTTTGCTGATACAGCAGGTGAGGGGTGCGGAGTAGATGGCGCTGACGTGGATGTGCCCATGTTACCTACCCCAAAAAGAAAAAAACACAAACAGTGATTATATTGGTAGGTAACTGCCAGTTCATCTGTATGGAGTATGTCCTGGGCCATTCTGTATAGGTGGTCTTTAAAGGGGGCTATACCAGGGGCCCTAAGGCTTACTAGAATGGGTGTCTCGAGACCTCACCCAAAGGAATGGAGGAGTCTGAATGGAGCGGCGGTCTCGCATGCACCATTGTTTCAATTTAGGTCTACGATAGTGACAGAGATAGCAGAGTGCTGTACTCCTCAGTCTTACAGACTGACACCATTGTATTCAAGCTGCTCCTGAAAAGGGGGAGGGGGGTTGGGACCCTCATTCTAGTGATCATTGGGCATCCCAGAAATGACCAGCAATTCTGTCCCCTCTCCCGACATTCTCCGTGCTGCAACAATTCTGGCTTACCCTTTCATATAACCATGTTGTGTCATTCCTCCGATATTCCTATTTGGCACAACCTCTAAACACAATTTTAGGGCGAGACCGGACACAGCGGTCACTGCAATAGAAAACCTTCTAAAATTCCAGCAAAAGGAGAAAATACAAGAGTGATCTGGATTCCTTTGCTGCAGCTCTACACGTGGACTCCTGTAGATAATAGTCCATCCATCCAAATTGTGGTGACAGATTCCCTCCGGTCCCTGCTTGTAAACCTCCTGTACAGGCAGGGGTCACGCGTGTCGCTGCAGTGGTGGCATGTCACCCAATCAGTACATGATGAGGTCATGAGCCGCTTGAGGGACACATGTGCTAGACGACTACAATCAGTGCCCAAAATCCTACAGCCATTAAAGGGGTTATCCAAAGTGTAAAACATGCCCCCAAATGCCCGGGCACCTCATATAGATTATACTTACCCTGCGTCGCTCCTGATCGCCACATGGCCGCCGCTGCATTTCTCTGTCACACGGATCAAAACATCTGGTAACAGGGGGCGCAGCCAATAGCAGGCCGCGACAAGCCTCTCTGGCATCACCCGCGATCACCGGCTCACACTGATCTCAGCCAAACGACTGGGTCAATTCAAGTAAGTTACCAGAGTTTGATTCCCTTTAAAATCATGTGAACATGCAGAGGCGACAGGCGCCTGACAGCTGGGGCCGCACAATGTCATGTCCCATGCAGAGGCGACAGGCGCCTGACAGCTGGGGCCGCACAATGTCATGTCCCATGCAGAGGCGACAGGCGTCTGACAGCCGGGGCCACACAATGTCATGTCCCATGCAGAGGCGACAGGCGCCTGACAGCTGGGGCCGCACAATGTCATGTCCCATGCAGAGGCGACAGGCGTCTGACAGCTGGGGCCACACAATGTCATGTCCCATGCACAGGCGACAGGCGTCTGACAGCTGGGGCCACACAATGTCATGTCCCATGCAGAGGCGACAGGCGTCTGACAGCTGGGGCCACACAATGTCATGTCCCATGCACAGACCACCTCTCCATGTAGCCGCCATGCCAAACAGAGGTCAAGGGCCCCTTAAAGATGAGGGTCAGTCAGATAAACATGGCTGACTAGTTGGCCCCCCGGTGTCTGCCCCTCACACTCCTCTACATGCAGGTGGCAGCACACACTGACTTCTATGCCTCTCCCACTGAGGGTCGCTGCTCCTTTATGTCACGGCAGGAACATTCCGGTGGCAGCTGGGCTCCATGTGAGGGGAGATGTCACCAGGACACAGAGGTCACCGGCACAGCCCGGCCCTCAGCCTCACAGGCGGCCTCCGTACCCTGAGCCGAGGACACCCCCGCCACCCCGAGCACACCCGCGCTGTCTGCCGCCCGCCTGCCCTCCTCTTACCGGGCACCGGAGATCTGTCCGCTGGCAAGAAGCTCTAATCCTTCCACACGAGAGGAGGTCGCTGGAATATGACGTCACGATCATATGAGACGGCGCATGCGGAGTGACCGGGCCGTGGTGGTTGCTTAGGTAACGTGGTTGTGGTCACGTGATTAATAGCTAACGTTATGAAAGGTTCTGCGCCTCCTGACTACTGCTGAGCCTTACACAACGGATAGAGAGCCGCAGGTGACAGATCTCTGCTCTGGGGGCCGACCACAACTATGAATGTGCGGCCAGAGCATAAAGAATGTCACAGTAGTAAGAAAATGTGCACAGTGACGTCACAGCACTGTATAATACAAACTGTGTTGTCACTGTACAGGGATAATGTTCTCAGTGATGTCACAGTACAGGGACAATGCACACAGTGATGTCACAATAATGGCATAATGTTCTCATTGATGTAAAAAAAATACTGAGATAATGCACACAGTACAGGGATAATGAGGTCACAGCACAGGGATGATGTGCACAGTGATGTCACAGCACAGGGATGGCCTAGATCATGTATGCTGTGGTTCCCCAGCTGTTGCAAAACTACAACTCCCAGCATACCCGGACAGCCCACAGCTATCAGCCTACATCAGGGCATGATGGGAGTTGTAGTTTTACAACCGCTGGAGGGCCACAGGTTGAGCAGCCCTGGCCTAGATATTAAAGGGGTTTTCTGAGACGTTAATACTGTTTGGTGTGGGCCTGACACCCGGGACCCGCTGATCAGCTGTTTTAGCAGGCTCCGTACATTGTACAGCGGCTATGCTCGGTATCGGGCTCGGCTCTTTTCACTTCTATGCGGCCGAGCTGCTCCTAGACCAGGGGTCAGCAACCTTCAGCAATGCAGCCAAGGGCGGATTGGACATAGACCCTACAGGGAAGTTTCCCGGTGGACCAAGGCCTTGGGGGGGGGGGGGGGGGCACCCAATGCCTCTTCACATGCTCCAGCCGGGTACATATCGATCCAATTCTCTCCTATGCCCCTGGCCAGCGGCCGCAGGTGCCCTCCTGAATTCAACAGGTGGCAGTATTTTGTGCTGCACTGTGGTACTTGGTTATGTCTGGGCGGTATAGTGCCCTGCACTGCGGTATTGCTGGCTCTGCCCACTTCTGGTGTCACTGCCTACATATGTTGGCCCCGCCTTCTTTCCATTTGGTCGCACCTACAACATGGGGCCACTTTTAGTTTTTTTCCAGGTCCACTTTAAGTTCCCAGTCGCCTCTGACTCTAGCTGCTATGAAACTACAACTCCCAGCATGCACACTCGCTCAGCTGTTCTTGTAACTTCCATAGAAGTGAAAGGAGGATTCTGGGAGTTGTAGTTTCAGGAGGGCCGGAGGTTACTGATCCCTCCCCTTGGCCACGGGACCTATGAACGTGACGTCACTCGGCCTAAGGACAGCTGTGAGAAGGCCACTGCATTACCGCAGGCGCCTTCTCCAACAGCTGATCGGCGGGGGTCCCGGGTGTCAGACCCCCACCGATTAGATAGTGATGACCTATCCTGAGGATAGGTCATCAGTATTTAAGAGTTTCTGTCACCAGAATTAACCCTCTGGCGATGTGCTAATGTCAGCAGAATCTAACTCTGCTATTCTTATGCTGATTGATGCCCCCTTACTGCTCAATTCTTACTTTTGTAATATGCAAATTAGCCTCTAGGAGCAGGGGGGGGGGGGGGGGTTGCTCCGTTCTCCCACCTCATTCCACGCCCTGCCGTCCTTGATTGACAGGCCAGCGTTCATCTGCTCCTGCCGTTGCTGGGTAAATCTCGCGGCTGCTCCGTTCCAGTCACCCAGCACACAGGGCCGGCAGGAGAAGAGGCGCGCTGGCCTGTCAATCAAGAACGGCAGGACGTGGAATGAGGTGGGAGAACGGAGCCTCTAGGAGCACGAGCAACGCCCCCCCCAACCCCCGCTCCTAGAGGCAAAATTAGCATATTACAAAAGTAAGGCCCCTTTCACCCAAGCAAGTTTTCCGTGCGGGTTATAAGGGAAAATAATAGCATTCCTAATACAGAATGCATAGTAAAATGTGGCTTGAGGGGTTAAAAAATAACTCGCCTCATCCTCTTGATCACGCAGCCGGCATAGTCTTCTTCTTTCAGGACCTGCAAAAGGACCTTTGATGACGTAATTACGTGGTGATGTCAGCGCAGGTCCTGCTGAATGAAGATAGAAGGATCTGACTGAAATTGCGTGCGCACTCACACAGATTTCCCGCAATGCACGCGCGACGCATCCGGAGCAAATCCGGGACGCCAGTGTGAAAGAGGCCTTAGGCCCCTTGCAGACGAGCGTGTCCAGATGCGTTGCGGCAAACCTGCGCGAGTAGGTACCCAATTGCAGTCAGTTTTGATTGCGTTCCATTGTTCAGTTTTTATTGCGCGGGTGCAATGTGGGTACTGAATTCAGGTTTGGGTTCAAGGTTGTGTAGATTGTATTATTTTCCCTTATAACATGGTTGTAAGGGAAAATAATAGCATTCTTAATACAGAATGTATAGTACAATAGCGCTGGAGGGGTTAAAAAAAATCTAATAAATTTAACTCGCCTTAATCCACTTGTTTGCGCAGCCGACATCTCTTCTGTCTTCTTCTTTGAGGAATAGGACCTTTGATGATGTCACTGCGCTCATCACATGATCCATCACCATGGTGATGGATCATGTGACGGACCATGTGATGAGCGCAGTGACGTCATCAAAGGTCCTTTTCCTGTACACAGCAAAGAAGAAGACAGAAGAGAAGCCGGGCTGCGCGATCAAGTGGATTAAGGCGAGTTCAATTTTTTATTTTTATTTATTTTTAACCCCTCCAGCCCTATTTTACTAAGCATTCTGTATTCAGAATGCTATTATTTTCCCTTATAACCATGTTATAAGGGAAAATAATAATGATCGGGTCCCCATCCCGATAGTCTCCTAGCAACCGTGTGTGAAAAGCACTTGCTTGCGGATGCTTGCGATTTTCACGCAGCCCCATTCACTTCTATGAGGCCTGTGTTGCGTGAAAAAAGAATATAGAACATTCAGCGATTTTCACGCAACGCACAAGTGATGCGTGAAAATCACCGCTCATGTGCACAGCCCCATAGAAGTGAATGGGTCCGGATTCAGTGCGGGTGCAATGCGTTCACTTCATGCATTGCACCCGTGCAGAAAACTCGCTCGTGTGAAAGGGGCCTTAGGCCTCTGTAGTCCTGTGCACACAATCAATGCCGCTCCGGGACATATTGCCCGCTCACAGACTGTATGGCTCGGAGGGCATACGGTTGTGTGCATGGGCCCTTTTTTCAATTTTATTTTTGTTTGGTGCATGTGTTGTGTTGGGGGGAGGGGGGGGAGGTAGTAGTTGGTCACAAAACCGTGTATTTAGTTTTTTTATATTTTAATAGTTTAGACTTTTTTGTTTACTGATCTTTATATAAAACATTGGGAAGGGGGGGGTGATACGTTCTATAGCATGTAGTATTGTAGTACATGGCAGCCTCCCCTTTCTGCCCGCTGTTCCGCCATGTACTAGTGCTTATTATGGCACATATGAGCGCACACCCTCTGCGTATATAAGAGTAACAAAATAAGGGCTTGTTCACACGACCGTGTGAAGCCCGTGCTGTGGACTGCAAATTGCGGTCCGCAATTCACAGGCACCGACCGTGACCCAGCCACATGGGGATCGCGGACCCATGTAAGTACTTTTTGCGGTGCGGAGGCATGGAACGGAACCCCAGGAAGCACTCTGTAGTGTTCCGTTCGGCATCTTCAGATTTGAAGACCCATTTAAGCGAATGGGTCCGCATCCATGATGGGGAATGCACATGAAGTTCGTTGCTCGTGTATTGTGGATCCGCAAATGCGGCCCGCAACACGGCAACGGGCAGCATATGTTTGTGTGAATGAGCCCTAAGCAGTAGTAGATGGCAGAACAGCAAGCAGGGTGGTGCAGACAGGGGTCGGGTGCGCAGACAAGGGCCGGTTTGAGGGTGCGCAGACAATCCCCATGGACGGGCACAGATAAGGGCCAGGGATGGGCCATAAGGGCCGGGGGGCGCAGACAGGGGCCACATATAATAGTCAGCCACTTCTCTCCTGAAAGAGCCAACCAGCAAGGCACAGCCACAGGGGCCAGGGAGGGCTGCGCTGACAAGGGCAACTTGGGCAAGGGGGGCACACAGACAGCTGGCACAGACAAAGGAAGCCAACAGGGCCCAGGGCACACAGAATGGTCAGCCTCAGCCACTGATCTACTGAATAGCCAACCAGGGAGCCTAGGGAGGCACAGTCACTGGGGCCAGGCAGGGCAACCTGGGCAAGGGCCCCAGGGGGGGCACAAAGGCAACGGGCACACATGAGCAAGGGGGGCAGACAGCAAGCGGGCACCCGGCACACATACTATTACTACCTACCTCTGAAAAGCCCAGTGAGTCGTCTCGTCACTCCTCTCACTGATTTGCGCTGCTGTGTGTTGCTAACTTGCTTGCTGCTCCTCTTGTCGCTCAGCTTTTCTTCCGCCCGCCTGCTGCTTACTCTGGTCAGGTATCGGTGTGTGCCTAGAACAGAGCGCGAGGGGCCCGGGGGCTGGGAGGGATTATCATTGGATGATTTGATAATTGATGGAGGAGGACGGACACTCAGGTCACACAGGCCAGCCCGCCAATGTCGCCAGCGCCGCACTGTGAAGGGGCCTGTCTGACCTGAAAAACTAACTTAAACGCAGTTCCGCAGGGCAGCTGTAAGTTAAGTTGAGGTCAGGAGTAAGTTAGTTGACTGACAAGACATGCTGCCGGGGCCGGGCCCCTTGTCAGCCCGGGCCCCAAAGCAGCCACTTCCCCTGCTTCCCCGGTATTTATGCCACTGGAGCCAAACATTGCATTTATTTTGAAATTCTTTGCATACAGGACAGCACAGCCCACACCACGGGGCAGGGTGAGGTTCCCACGTACCCAAAACAAAAATAAATACCTGCCCGGCTGGGCCCTGACTAATCAGAGGTATTCCCTGACTCACCTCTAAGCCCCGTTCACACAGGTGAAGTACATGCAGCTTTTCCCACCTTCAGTCCCTAGTCCCTAGTCCCTTGGGGAAGCTGGGCTCTCTAGTCCGCCCAACTAGGACCCTGCAACCCATTCCCAGGATCTCACTGACTGACCGTCTGGGCGGTGTTGTTATCCTCGGACTGATTGTACACCTGGGGGAATAGGGGGTGTGGACCGCACCATCCACCCCTTCCTTGCCAGTCACCTCTGTGAGATCTCTCACTATCTCACACGAGCGTGACGGATTAGGTCCGGATGCGTTCAGTGAAACTCGCACCATTTTGCAAGCAAGTTTAACGCGATTGCGTTCAGTTTTTTCCAGGCTGGTGCATTGTTGTGATGCGTTTTTTTACGCGCGTGATAAAAAACTGAAGGTTTTTCAAGCAACATCTCTTAGCAACCATCAGTGAACAACGCATCGCATCCGCACTTGCTTCCGGATTCAATGCGTTTTTCTCTGAAGCCCCATTCACTTCTATGGGGCCAGGGCTGCGTGAAAAACGCAGAATATAGAACATGCTGCGTTTTTCATGCAACGCAGAACTGATGCGTGAAAAAAAACCACTCATGTACACAGACCCACTGAAATGAATGGGTCCGGATTCAGTGCGGGTGCTATGCGTTCACGTCACACATTGCACCCGCACGGAAAACTCGCTCGTGTGAAGGGGGCCTTAAAGTCTAGGAAAACCCCTTTAAGGCCAGGGCTGTACTATAGCACACACAGTCTCTGTGGCTGTGTATTAGGGGGTTGTAAGCACTACATACCGCCATATGATGCACCAGAGATATTCTGTAGAGGTAATACTTCTAATGAGTAATACAACATACAGGCTGTTCTGTAAGAGGCACACAGGGGTGCAGGTTTATTTCGGCTCTGTACAGCATGGGTTGTACAAAGCCATAATACAGCCATGTGACTATGCATCTGTCTGATTGTGTCGCCATATGGTGCCTTGGTGAGTGAAGCTTCCATGTGAGAATTCTTCCAACTCTATCTATAAATTAAGGTAAGGGTCCTTCACAGATCCAAAATAAAACTGCAAGAGACAGGTCATGTCGCATTTTTTACAATACCACACTGTTGACCAGGAGGATTTCAGTCTTTCGCTTGGCTGGCATTTTTTATAAAGTGAAAAGTAGAAATAATGCCAACTGTAGGCTGCACACACTCTCACCGGAGCTGATGATTTTCTGAGGTCTCTGGATATAATAATTTATTTACGTCTATTGTATTACCTGTATTGTACCACTAGGTGGCACCACAGCTCTACATAAATCTCTGTTGTAAGCACTGGAAGCGCTGTATGCAATGCCTTCTACATCAAAGCAATATGTAACCTAGGGGTGTAACAAATAACCATGTGGCCCTACTCCACAATGACCACCTTATGCAGCAAATTCAGCATGTGAATTTTGGTCTCCCTAATGTACAGGAATAATGCAGTGATGTCACAAGACAAAGCTAATGATATGCAAAGTACACTCCTCAACATTAAAATTGCAAACCAAGAAGGACAAGCAGTAAGGTTATGCAAATCGAGGAAGTAACAGATGATCACATTTTTTAAGCACCTAGCTCCAATCCGTGGCTTGTGGGAGGGGCATAAAAGCCAGAGTGACAGCAAGGTTTTATAGCCACATAAAAAATTGGATCAAGTCGTGTGGGATGATTGTATGAAGCCTCGTGTTCGTGGACGTGCCAGTTATCGCCACTTGTCATAAACTGAGAGACCCTGGTTTATCCCTCCGGTAGATCACTACGTGCCAGGGCCGAGGTGTCAGCCCTGTCCTGGTGGTCGAGAAAACAATGATGAATTAGAATGATAGCAAGAGGTGCACAGAGGAGAACCTCTGCATGGATGGATCGCCTGATTAAAAGAATGGCCCGTAGTCAGTGGCGTGCTAAGGCGGGTGGGGGTGCGGACCGTACCGGGTGCCCGCTGTCAGGCGGGTGCCAGAGCCCAGAAGCAATGAGCTCTTCCATCAATACAGATGTAAGCGCCAGGAGCTGCGGTCCTGTCACTCATCTCCCCGCACTCCGTCTCTCCCGCACTGAATGATGAAGCAGAGACTTCTCCCTGCTCCACCATTCAGCCTGCAGACACAGATCGTGCTGCCGGCCTGTGTGGGCGGAGCCTGCAGCCCAGGAATCTGCTTAAGCTCCGCCCACGCAGTGCTGCAGAGCGATCTGTGTCTGCAGGGAAGAGGGAACTGTGAGCTTCAGGAACGGCGCAAGGTGAGGAGTTACTGTGTTCTTTTTTTGTTTGTTTGTTTGTTTTAACACAGAGGGCTTTACTACTGTGAAGTGGGCACAATAGGCATTTCTACCATGGAGAGGGCACAGGGGGCATTACTACTACAAAGGGGGCACAGAGGGAATTACTCCTATTAAGGGGGCACAGAGGGCATTACTACTATTAAGGGGGCAGAATGGGCATTACTACTATTAAGGGGGCAGAATGGGCATTACTACTGTGAAGTGGGCACAATAGGCATTTCTCCCATGGAGAGGGCACAGGGGGCATTACTACTACAAAGGGAGCACAGAGGGCATTACTCCTATTAAGGGGGCACAGAGGGTATTACTACTATTAAGGGGGCAGAATGGGCATTACTACTACGAAAGGGGCACAATGGGCATTACTACTATGAAGGGGGCAAATTGAGCATTACTATTATGAAGGGGGGACAATGGACATTATTGCTATGAAGGGGCACAGAGGGCATTACTACTCTGAAGGGGGCACAATGGGCACGACTACTATGAAGGTGGCACAGGGGGCATTACTACTGTTATAGGGGCAAAGTCAGTGCATAACTATTTTGATGGGGCACAGAGAGGGCATTACAACTGTGAAGGGGCATAGATAGGGCATTACTACTGTGAAAGGGGCACAATGAAAGCGTAACTACTGTGAAAGTTGTTCAGTGTGGGCATAACAACCGTGAGGGGGCACAATCTGGGCATAACTATCGTGAGGGAGCACATATCTGGACAAAATTACTGTGAAGGTTGTACAATGAGGGCAATACTACTGTGAGGGGGGTACAATATTTTTTAGTGGGGTGCCAGAGAAAGGACATGCCCCAGGTGCCAAACACTCTAGGCACGCCACTGCCCGTAGTGATCCATTCTATACTGCAAGTGACAGGCAATCATGGTGCACAGCCAGATGGCAATGGAGACTGGAATGGAGGTCTGTCCTCCTCAGCGATAAGTCCCACTTTTGTCTTGGATACAATGATAGCTGAAGATTGGTCTGGAGACCACATGGGCTACGCCATGAAGAGGCCTTCCCAAGGGAACATCATCACACTGGTCCTAAGGTAAGGACATCTCTCCAGAGTGTCCCAACAGGACGACACCAGGCTGCATGTTGCTCATGCTACTGCGAGCGGCCTGTATGGCCTAAACATGTCACCATGATCTGCAGAGTCTCCAGACTTGTCTCCCATCAAGCATATTTACTAAGACAGACATGTCAGGAGTGGCGACAGGTGGTGTTTAAAGCATTTTTCCGGATGCCACTATTTAAAGGGAACCCGTCATCATGAAAAGGTAGTGCAATCTGCAGGCCCCATGTTATAGAGCACGAGTAGCTGAGCTGATTGACATATAGCTTTTCCTTTTTGGTCCCTATGACACCGGCTGACCTGTTACATGTGCGCTTGGCAGCTGAAGGCATCTGTGTTGGTCCCATGTTCATATGTGTCCGCATTGCGGAGAAAATGAAGTTTTAATATATGCAAATGAGCCTCTAGGAGCAATGGAGGCGTTACCATTACACTTAGAGGCTCTGCTGACAGATGCCCTTCAAATCTTTGCTCTTTTTATGCGTTGGATTCATGTGGGCAGTGCCACTCAGCCTCCCCTGTAGTCTTAGTCCTGCAGTTGGCTATCATATCGCTGAGTGGCGCTGCCCACATGACTATGACTATGATGTATGTATAAATGACAAGTTTTTCTGAATCTTTTCCCACAGAACTATACATCAATCTGCTCAGCTCCTCCTGCTCTATAACATGGGGCCTGCAGCTTGCACTGCATTCCCATTAAAAAGTTAGGCAAATAACTGAAAACAAAAAAAATGAATTATTATTTTTTCTTTAAAAACTGAATGAAGACAATCCCAAGACGTTACCATTTGGTTTTCCATTTCATTGTAGGCCCCTATGACTGAACGTCCAGAAAAACCGCACAGCGCATAGTCCAGCGTTACACAATTCTTTACCATTTATTTTGGGGTCACAACCTGTACAACACAAACTAAAAGCCACTCGGATTTCAGAGAAACCTTTATTGCATTCATTATTCAAAATAGCATCAGAAAATCCGAAAGGGAGCCCCGGGGGCCCAGACTTGGTGCAAGAAACTAGACAAAAATAACATTTAACCTTGTCACAATCCACCGCGTTACTGGACGTTATGAGATTAGGAAAATAAAATCTCTGTTCATTTATTGCCCTCCTAGAATTAGGAAAAAAATTAATCAAGAGCATTATTTTGTGCGCAGACACAAAATGTCAAGTTTCCGGTGAACTTCGCGACTGCTTCTGTAGTAGGTGGAAGAAAAACATTAAACCAGCGACAAAAATAAATCTACAATTTTTTTTTTTTAGCAAAGCACAATGAATCATAAAAATACGATGGATACAACTGAATCCCCGGCCGAGGAGCTTCAATAGTCGTGATGGAAAATGTCCTAATGACTCTCCGATGTAAATGTAGGTGAACGTCATTAACTATGCAAAGCGCTATTAATTATTCAGGATCGGCTGAATCAACTACCGTACTCAACATGCTGGGATTATTCTCTACTAAAACTGTTAGATCCGTGAAGTGCATAAAAAAAACACACTATCAAAAAAACCTGAGTGATTCGTTTAGAATACCTGCTGGAAACGGCAAAGTCTGCAATTGGTTCCTAAGTGTCTTTTCAGTCTGTTCATCCGTTATGTGAGGCTATAACCTGCGCCAAATGAATCGTTCGCAGCGTGAGCCGATGTCATTAGTATGCAAGGCACCTGACTTCTTAACACCCTGAATGACATGTATACACTGCTCTGCCCCAGATCACTTCATCAGTCAGCTGCTAATGATCACGTTTCAGAGTAACAAAAAAAAATAAAAAGATCATATCTAAATACAATAAGCCACTTCCTAAAGGGGTTGTCCCATGAAAAATATTCTACAGTTTCCAAATCAGCAACTGGAACTGGATACTTTTGTAATCGCATGTCATTAAAAATTTTGGACAGCCACTGAGTGTTTGTTCTGTTTCTTATTTCTTTGTCCTGCTCACTGACATGGCCGCACATGCTCAGTTTTATCCTTCATCTTCCTCCTGAGCTGTGATAGGGAGAGCATGGACACGCCCCCTGAGCTGTGATAGGCAGATCATGGACACGCCCCCTGAGCTGCAGCAGAACAGACACTCCCATTGAGCTGCAGCAGATAAGACACTCCCCTTGAGCTGCCAGCTTGATGTAAATCTAAAATGGGGAGATCTCTGGATCCATGTGAGGGACAGGACTGGTTCTAGCTTTGTTAGAATGAGATTATTATGTACTATATGATTTTCTGATCTTCATTTTTTACATTAATCATGGGATAACACCTTTAACCAGGGGCGTAGCTAAAAGCTCATGGGCCCTGGTGCAAGAGTTCAGCTTGGGCCCCCGTCCCTCAGTGCTTGTTGGCAAGGGGCAGGGGAGCATGTAGCCTTCCTGCTGCCTGAGGCAAACATTGAAAGGGCACCCCCTCTTGCCAAATTCTTAACCTAACCCCTTCCCTCCAGCCAGAGGTGTAAATTGACCAGCATGCACTTTCTATAATGCCAGTGTCTTATGTGGCACAGGGGTCTTTGGGCCCCCTTAGGCTCCTGGGCCCGGTAGCGACTGCTACCTCTGCACCCCCTATAGCTATGCCCCTGCCTTTAACTGTAAGAATACTGTACTGTTGCTGACACCCATGGATAGGTTAGCAAATCATTTTAGAAGAACAAGCCTTGGTAACGTGTAGGTTTAGCTGGTCGTTTGACCCCTTCAATCTCTCCAGGAAAAAGGGGGAGGTTGAAGGGAGGAGTATTTTCATGTAGGCTCAGGACTGCTGAGTCTGGGTGCCATAGGCATGCCACGTACAGCCCTACCGTAATATAAACACCTAATTACCATTTCCAGCTTAGGGTGGTGCCACACTGTGTTTTTTGGCTGTGTTTTTTTCCTTTAGAGAAATATATGGGACAATGCCTAAAAATGCTGCGATTTGAAGAAAATATCACCAAGGGACAAAAAAAATAAATGCAGGAAACTCGTAAAATGCCGCTACAAAAAACACAGCATTTGGAGGGTGTTGTATAATTTCCTACTGGCTAACATGTAACCACTCGCTTGGCCCAAAAATTAAAATGCTGCTAAAAATGTGACATTATTGAAAATAAAATAAAGTGTGAAAGCACTCTTTCTTAGGCTGTTTTATTGGATCAGACCAGTTAAATAGGCATAGGGGTTGGAAAGTGGAAAGCAAATGCTCAGATTTTGGCTAACCTTCCAGTTGCCGTAAACTTCTATCTTCACATTATAGTCACGTATTCAGCATGAATGCAGCGTATGTGGGACCCTCACCGCAAGGCTTTCCTAATACTTCACATTTCTTTCACATTTAGTTTGCACCAAATAAAAAGCAGCTTTCAAGGGAAGTAGATGAAGCAATAATAGGAAACAGTCTGAACGTGAAAAGGTGATTTCTGTTAAGCCGGATATTCTTTAAAATAGATTCACCTGTTCCACCCAAACTACAAAGGCCATAGGTTACGGAGAATCTATCAGGATAGAGCAGCATCCCTTTGTATGGACAACAGTCCAATCCCCCTTTACAGTTCTGCTGAACTGAACTTAAATCATCACACAACCCTATAGTGAACGAAGCTCCACACAACCACATGGTGATAGACGCTCCACACAACCACATGGTTAACGAAGCTCCACACAACCACATGGTTAACGAAGCTCCACACAACCACATGGTGATCGAAGCTCCACACAACCACATGGTGATAGAAGCTCCACACAACCACATGGTGATAGACGCTCCACACAACCACATGGTGATAGACGCTCCACACAACCACATGGTGATAGACGCTCCACACAACCACATGGTGATAGACGCTTCACACAACCACATGGTGATAGACGCTCCACACAACCACATGGTGATAGACGCTCCACACAACCACATGGTGATAGACGCTCCACACAACCACATGGTGATAGACGCTCCACACAACCACATGGTGATAGACGCTCCACACAACCACATGGTGATAGACGCTCCACACAACCACATGGTGATAGACGCTCCACACAACCACATGGTGCTCTAAGCTCCATACAATAACATGGTGCTCTAACCACATGGTGATCTAAGCTCCATGGAACCCTATGGTGATATGAGCTCTATACAAATGGGGATCTAAGCTCCATACCACCCCATAGTGCTCTAAGCTACATCAAACCACATGATGCTATAATGCATAGTGCTTTATGCTCCATACCAACCCACAGAGCTCCAAACTCCATACAACCACATGGTAATAGAAACTGTATACAAACAAATTATGCTGTATGCTCCATAGTGCCCCATGGTGTTCTAAACTCCATACAACCCCATGGTGATCTAAGCTTCATAGAAACCTATGATGATATAAGCTCCTTTTAGGAACAATGGGAAGCCCAAGGCTGCAGTCATTTTTTAGCCATCAGAAACCAACTTTCCTAATATTAGGACTGTGCCCCAAATATGGATTTAGTAAGAATATTTTAGTATTATAGGGCACTGTTGCTCTAATAGCTAGTGCAAAATCTATCTTTCTTCAGGGAAACCCTACTTGCAGATCCATAATCCCATATACTAAACCATAGTACTGTTCGGCAGCAGTAAAAATGCCCATTACAAGGAAATCTTTCCCCCACACATCCAGCACATCAGATGAAACAATTATCACCATAAAATGTAATAAGATAATAACGGAAAAGGTATTGAGACGTGTAAATGCTTAAAGATCATGATCACAAAGCAACGACACAATTATATCTCTTTGTACTGAATGTATAAGATTAGAGGATGACTCAATATTTCCACAGGATCAGAACAATCGAAAGTCAAGTAAAAATAGTAACATTTTTTTTTTTTTTTGCTATATTTTATCAATTTTTTTTTTTTTGCAAAGTTTTTGGCAGATATTGTTTTAGAACTTTACTGTCAGCAATGTATTATATGCATTGTTAAAGGGCATCTGTCAGCAGTTTTGTCCCTATGACACTGGCTGACCTGTTACATGTGCGCTTGGCAGCTGAAGGCATCTGTGTTGGTTCCATGTTGATATGTGCCCACATTGCTGAGAGAAATAAAGTTTTAATATATGTAAATGAGCCTCTAGGAGCAACGGGGGCATTGCCATTACACTTAGAGGCTCTGCTCTCTCTGCAACTGCTGCGCCCACTGCACTTTAATTAACAGGGTCAGGGGTTATGATGTTTTCACTGCCTAGCCATGTCGATCAAAATGCAGTGGGCGTGGAAGTTGCAGAGAGTGCAGAGCCTCTAACTGTAATGGTGACGCCCTCGTTGCTCCTAGAGGCTCATTAGCATATATTAAAACTTCATTTCTCTCAGCAATGCGGGCAAATATGAACATGGGACCAACACAGATGCCTTCAGCTGCCAAGCGCACATGTAACAGGTCAGCCAGTGTCATAGGTACAAAACTGCTGACAGATGCCCTTTAATATCTCTCTCAAACATGCACATTGATCAAATGAATTCCCTGCATGCAGATATCTGCAATTTTGTTTGGAAGAAAATGGTCATTTTTATTCCAAATTTGTTACACATATTGTTAGTGTTCATTGAACTTTCCTCTAATCTAATGGAAACTTGTACTATGATTAGCAGCCTTCAGCCTGAAATTCATCAGTGGTTGGTGAGACGTCCTCTGGTCCTCAGACCCCTAAGCACTCTTGGCACTGGCTCTTCCTATTTGGCCTCATGCACACGACCGTGCAGTTTTTTGCGGTCCGCAAAACGGACAAGAATAGGACAGGTTATATTTTTTTTGCGGGGCCACAGAACGCTGCAACGGATGCGGACAGCACACAGAGTGCTGTCCGCATCTTTTGCGGCCCCATTGAAGTGAATGGGTAGGCACCCGAGCCGCAAAAAATGCAGCTCGGATGCGGAGCACAAAAACGGTCGTGTGCATGAGGCCTTTCTATGGAAAACAAGACAATGATGGATTCTCCATCACAAATTAGTGTACTGATGTAATGCTTCTGATCAGAAACACTTGGTATCTCTGAAATGCTAGCCTTGTGTATGGATCACTTTATACGAGTCCAGTCTATGATTATAATAGAAAGATATTTACACTGTTTTCATACAGTTGCAGAATGCGGGAATACAAGCCTCACGCGCTGGTAAAGACTGTTAAATGGGCTCTGCAGTTTTTTTAAACTGATGATCTATCCCCTGGATAGATCATCAGCATCTGATCGGCGAGGGTCCAAAACCCGGGACCAACGCCGATCAGCTGTTTGAGAAGGCAGCAGTGCTCCAGGAGCGCCGCAACCTTCTTTCTGTTTCCCTCAGGCCCAGTGACGTCATGACTAGTATCACTGGCCACGACTACATACAGCTAATCAGCGGGGGTCCTGGGTGTCGGACCTCCACCGATCAGATGCTGATGATCTATTCAGAGGATAGATCATCAGTTTAAAATAACTGCAGAACCCCTTTAAATGAACGTAAAAGGAGATGCAGAACAGGTGTTTGACATGACTTTGTTACTTTTAGCTCAGACCATGGAGGTTGCATCGATGAAGAATTGCTGAGGACAGCATAAGAAACTTAGGCCGGGCACATTTATATGCGTTGATGGGTGCCAGCTGGCAGAAATACTCTTCAGCAAAGGAAAAATCATGCAAATTGGTGCCTACACTGCGACCTTATGAAAACTAAAAAATAAATAAAAGTAATTTGGATTTAAAAAAAAGACTCGCAAGTCAATATTTAATAGAAATTATGAAGGTATCAAACTGTATTTAAAATTAAAAAGACGCCCTTCCTTTTAACCCCTTCCAAATTCTGCTGCAGTGATCTGCAAACAGCATGAACCAGCGGAATAAACGTTACAATTTGATCTTTCTGGAAATAGATACAAGCGGAAAACCAACAGACATAAAACAACAACTGCTGCCGTCTAGGGCATACCATCGTTTCCCCCTTTGTGGAGTAAATGTAAAGTTAAAGGGGTTGTGCAATGCTACAGTATTGATGACCTATCCTCAGGATGGTCAATCAATGCCTGATCGCCTGACTCCCAGAATCCCCGCTGAAACGGTAGCTGCACTCGTGCAAGCGCTGCCTCTGCTCTGAAATTACCTGCCCGTTGTCTCGCTTGCAGAGGCGGCGCATCGTAATTACAAACGAGAGGATTTTGAAGCAGCATTCGCACAAGCGCAGGACACTCGCCAATCTGATATTGATGACCTATCCTGAGGATAGGTCATTAATATTGTAGCACTGCACAGCCCCTTTAAGGTTCAACATTGATAAACTGCCACCTGTATATTAGGGGAATTATATATACTGCAAATACTTCTAGATCCTAAACTGTTCCATTTACAAGCAAGAGTGATTTGTATAACAGCAGAAACGGAGCTTTCGGGAAAAAAAAATTATTGGCTGCTCTACCTGGTGCCATCAACAGCGCCTGTAGCTTGTCAATGGAAATACCAGCACAGCACAGTATTCTGCTAAGCCTTTGCTCATAATGCTTTTACAGTGCACATTTTGCGCATGAGCAGGAGAGCTCCCAGCGCATATGTCAGACATTTCCATTTCGTCACCCACCCAACAGAAAGTGTCCATTTGGCTGCAGCCGGGCTTGAATACATTAGTATGCCGGAGAGACAGCTTGCAAAAAAACAAAAGCAAAACTATTTTTTAACATTGGGACATAAGGACAACGTATGGATACTATTGTGGGAAAAAAGGTATAACTCCAACAAAAGCAGAGCCTAAAATAAATTGGGCTTTCCTCATCTTTGATCCCTTTTCAATTTAGATGGCTCTTGCTTGTAAAAGGAGCTATTCAGGTACCAGAAGTTAGAGAACTGTCGTATATGCAACCCAAGAAAAGGTTCACTTAGTAATAATCCAAACTTTACAAATGCTTTTAACTTCTTAGGTGGCAATTTCAAACCTATTCTTACCTAACAAATAGAAGATGAAGTCAAGACTAGAATTGTAAATTACATCATTTTAAGTTAGGCCCGCCCATGAGGAACTTAGACTCACAGCAATAAATGATTACACCAAACGTGTGCGTTTGCCAACTCACAAACTGCTTACATTATTTATATCCAAATATTCTCTCCAAACCCCTTTTACTTCCTAATAATCTCACTGTGGCTGTGCCCTGTTCCCTTTGTCTTCCCTTTTTGAAGTATTTCCAAAGTCTGACATTGATTCAAATAATATTTTTCTACAACTTTCAAATACATTTTACAAAATCATTGCGAGACATCTCGAGGAACCTCAAATTACCGGTATGCTGCAAATCTCAAGCACCAGTGAATATTACTGATTATTCAAGGACTTGTAACTCATTAACCACCATGGTAACTTTTAAAGAGGACATGTCACAGGATGTTTTTTCTAAATTGAATACCTTCATCTCTAGTCCACATCTAGCAGATACCATTGAGCTTGTTTTTTTTTTTTTTTTTTTTTTTTTAGACCGTCTCCTCCATTGCGCTGCTATGCCCCCTATTGTGGCGCCTAATATGCTAATGAGTAGCAAAGGTACAGTGAGGGCCGGGGGGAGACCTCTTCTCTTCTCAGTGGGTGTATTCTTCTCCCTGTCTGTGACGCTGTCCAATCGCTTCAGGACGCTTCACAGCCAGGGAGAAGACAAGGTGTTCTTGCAAAACTTGGTAAAGCTCATGAGAACAGGATATCTAAGCGAGTATAGTATTCTCTTAAGTAGCCTGTTCCTACAAAATGTACCAAATCTCGCAATAACGGCTCAGTCCCGAAGCGATTGGACAGCGTCACAGACAGGGGGAAGAATACACCCACTGGGAACAGCAGAGGTTTCCTCCTCCCTGTACTGATTGGCATAGTAGGCATCAGAACAGAGCAGGTGCCATGGCGGCACAATGTAGGGGCCAATCTGAAAAAAAACAGTGTAATGTCGTCTGCTGGAGGCAGACTACAGATGAAAGTATTAGCTTTAGAAAAAAAAAAAATCACGTGACAGGTCCTCTTTTGAGTAGGACATCATTAACACTTAAAGACTTGCAGGGGCGGATTGACCATAGACCTTACAGGGAAATTTCCCAGTGGGCCGACTGAGCCCTCCTCATGGCCAGCCAGTGGAAGTTTTTGGGGATGTATTTTGTGATGGACTGTGGTATTTAGCTCTGTTGGGGTGGTATAATGTGCCACAATATGTTATTGCTGGCCCTGCTTTCCATCCATTCGGACCTGACTACAAAACGGGGCCACTTTTAGTATTTTTTTTTCCAGGGCCACTTTAAGTTCCCAGTCCGCCCCTGAAGGCTTGAGTTGTCGACAAGGATGACATTTATATGCCGCTAATCCTTGCATTGGATTAATATGACAGCAGCGGAGACCCTAGCTAGGCCCTATCCGCTTCAGATTTGGGAGATCGCCTCTCCTGTACACCTTTCAGATCAAAAGGAGGATTAGTTCAAAGCACAAGGCAGATGGAATTGCCCCCCTTTCGCATATCACCCACCATCCGATCCTCCTTTGGTTCTAAAAAGATCTACAAAACAGCAGATCTCCAAAATGTTATGTGCAAGGGGTTGTAGGCCCTTGCCAAAACCTTTCAAAATTAGCAAAAAAATATATATAAAAATTTAAAAAACTGTGTCTTTCCTGCCAACCAACCTCTATTTTAGTATATAAGAAGTACTGTATATGGTGGTCACTGAGTGTCGAGATGCAGACTGCGTTTTAGAGCGGATCTCAAAGGGGTTATCCAGCCACTAACATTTTTTTTTAAAGGGCTACACATGATGTAAAATAATAAAACAAGTCTGTTCTCATCCTACTGATCTTCTGCCAATCCCGTTCCAATGCTTCTCAGTCCCCTGCCAGCTCTGTTTTCTGGTCCCTCTGGACAGATTAGCTGAGCAGTCATTTTCTGCGCGTTGAGAGGGACCAGGTGGCAGAATGGGCGCGGCCGGGGATCAGTAAGGCGAGTACTGTGTTGACTTTGATTTTACACCACACAAAGCCTTTTTTTTATTTAAAACAAAAACCCTTTCAGTTTCCTACTGAGTTATATTCTGGAACTCTACAGTAGCGATGAAATAACCAGAAAATAAGTTCTTGCTCTTTGGAACAGTGTTTGTGGAAGTGCCGGGTGAGAATATGAAGGATGGACACAACGAGGTGACGTAATTATGGAAGTTCCTTAAAATACATTTTATGTCTGGGAGAGAAAAAAAAAACATGCAAGTCTTGGCAGAGCCTGCAACATCTGAAGGATGGAAGACATGAGAAAGGCCGTTGCTTCTATTCTGCTTTCCCATTTTTCTGAGTTTTGGTCAATGCACCATCAGGGTGGTACAGGACTTTGTAACATCCCTTTGTGATTTTCATCATCCACATAACGTTCATTATATCCAGGGAGATGCTGGAAATGATCCAGGCGCACTGCGCGCCAAAGCCCAGTCTGTGAAACGCCTCTGTGCCAAAGGTAGAAAAGACACGCCTGTAATAGGTGGGTATGACGGCTATCCTAACAATGAAGAAGACGATTGTCATCAAGACTCCATTCACCATGTTAGGCAGGGAGTGCTTGGAGTATCCCAGAACTTCGAAGAACCACCTGCAAAACTCAATAGATAACGTTAATGATCGACAATGCCAGGCGTTAAACCACAGAGTACTGTAGTCATACATTCCACTGCTGGGATCTAAGCACAATATCTCAATTGGCCAAAATGATATGTAAAAAAAAAAAAAAAAAGATAGGGGTGAAACTCGAAAAATTAGAATATTGTGCAAAAGTTCATTTATTTCAGTAATGCAACTTAAAAGGTGAAACTAACATATGAGACTCATTACATGCAAAGCGAGATATTACAAGCCTTTATTTGTTATAATTTGGATGATTATGGCTTACAGCTTATCAAACCCCAAAGTCTCAATCTCAAAAAATTTGAATATTGTGAAAAGGTTCAATATTCTAGGCTCAAAGTGTCGCACTCTCGTCAGCTAATTAATCCCTACCCCTGAGCAAAGGGTTCCTGAGCCTTTAAATTGTCTCTCAGTCTGGTTCAGTAGGAATCACAATCATGGGAAAGACTGCTGACCTGACAGTTGGGCCTCCTTCACACGAGCGAGTATTCTGCACAGGTGCAATGCATGATGCGAACGCATTGCGCCCGCACGGAATCTGGATCCAGTTTATTTCAACGGGGCTGTGTACATGTTCGTTGGTTTTCACGCATCACTTGTGCGTTGCGTGAAAATCGCAGCATGCTCTATATTCAGCGATTTTTCACGCAACGCAGGCCCCATAGAAGTGAATGGGACTGTGTGAAAATCGCATGCATCCGCAAGCAAGTGCGGATGCAATGCGTTTTTCACTGATGGTTGCTAAGGCCCCTTTAACACGGGCGAGATTTCCGTGCGGGTGCAATGCGTGATGTGAACACATAGCACCCGCACTGAATCCGGACCTATTCATTTCAATGGGGCTGTGTACATGAGTTCCGCGTTGCATGAAAAACGCAGCATGGGGCTTCAGTGAAAAAAACATTGCATTTACAAACTGAGATCTTGTTTGTAACCCTTCAGTTTTTTATCATGCGCGTGAAAAACGCATCAAAATGCATTGCACCAATAAAGGCTTGAGATAGCTCGCTTTGCATGTAATGAGTCTCTCATATGTTAGTTCCATCTTTTAAATTGCATTACAGAAATAAATGAACTTTTGCACAATATTCTAATTTTTCGAGTTTCACCTGTATATGGAAGTGTTTAGTTACATACAAGTAAAAGATTAACTATGCCGTGATTGTGCTACAATAGCACAAAGTCTAACCTGCACCTTAAAGGAGTTGTCCCATGACAAATATTCTATAGTTTTAAAACCAGCACCTGGACCTGAATTCTTTTGTAATTGCATGTAATTAAAAATTTTGTATAGCCACTGAGTTAGTCAATAAAATGTATCTGTATAGCGCCACCTGCTGTTTGTTTTTTTCTTATTTCTTTGACCTGCTCACTGAGAAGGCCGCACATGCTCAGTTTCATCCTTCAACTGCCTCCTGAGCTGTGATAGGGATAGCATGGACACGCCCCCTGAACTCTGATAGGGAGAGCATGGACACGCCCCCTGAGCTGCAGCAGATAAGACACTCCCCTTGAGCTGTCAGCTTGGTATAAATCTAGCAGAGCAATGAATGAGGAGATCTCTGGACCCATGTGAGGTACAGGGCTGGTTCTAGCTTTGTTAGAAAGAGGTTGTCATGCACTATATGATCTCCGATTTTCATTTTTTACATTAGTCATGGGATATCCCCTTTAATGTGCAGAAGGAACTAAAACAAAGTGTACTGTGGATTATCATTTGCCATCTGATCTATAAATGCTACAATGGAAGCGGCGTACAACATAGATGCTCTAGAATTGCTGTTACATGGGGAATGCAAGTACTTTCAGGGTTGGTTACGATGATAAAACTTTACTGCCTGGAAAGAAGTCAGCCATGTTTTAAATTTTTGGCCATGAATGGTTCTCCAAAAAAGACTGTTCATTCTTTGAATATGTATGGATGTATGGGCAGTTTTAAGAACAGACAATATGGACTCAAATGTGCATGGCTGCATTGGCAAACAATTGCTAACCAGGCGATCGCTCATTCAACGGTTCTTCACCCATCAACCACCTTCTATCCAATGTTTGTGGTCACCTTAAAGGGGTTTTCTGGGAGTTTTATACTGATGATCTATCCTCTGGATAGGTCACCAGTATCTGATCAGTTGGGGTCCGACACCCGGGACCCCTGCCGATTTGCTGTTTGAAGAGGCAGCGCCACTCAGTAGTGCCGCGGCCTTCTCCAGCTTCTCCAGAGGATAGGTCATCAGTATAAAACTTCCCCAAAAAACGTTAAGATTTGTTTGGGAAAACCAATAATCTGCTAAAAGTAACGCTCCACCTTTGATTAAGGGATGCATACTCAAGGCTGTATTACACTTACATGCAAAAGTGTATCAATTTGGACCCAAGGACAAAGTCAGATTTTTTCCCCAAAAAAATTTAAAACTTTTTTCAAAGCAAGCTTCTAGGAAAGGCTTTTTTGATCCAACCATATGGACCATATCTCCATATGTAGCTCATGCACAAAGTCACAGTACATTTGTGTGTACAAGCCCAATCATTCTGCAAGATTGGATAAAAAGCAGTCACGTGGTTGCTGTTGACGGATCTCATATGTGCAGCATATCATACAGAATTTTTCCAGACTGGGTGCAGTTTTATGCATATAGGAATAAACCAGGGCACATAAGCAGGTCTTTATAGACTATATATTGAACCCTCAGCATTACGCTGTCTATGACCTGTGATAAGGCAGCATGGGACAGGATCTGTATGCAGACAGTACACAAGAATCACAATACAAAGAAGGTTCTTAACCTACCGTTGATTGACAAAAGGTGTAGAGAACTCAGCTAAGAGACGAAAATTACCAAAATATGGCAATAATCCTTCACCCTGGAAAATGAAGCAAAGATGTAAAAATATCTGTGGCAGACATGTGTTATATACAGCGCTCCCTCTTCACAGCTCCGGCGCCGGTCTACATTATGGCATTAGGGGAAGAATTCGGACCCAGTAAAATTTTATCTACAGAGAAGGGGGAATGCTGTATATACAGTACAAGAGAGGCAGAGCTCTGCAGAACATCGCACCACACCCAAGGCAACTTGGCAAATCTTTATACATATTACTGTACTCCATCATTGATTCAAAGTTATCAAAATTAGAGGCCATCGAAGTATAATAAAAGTAAAATATAAAATGGCGACTCACAACTGTGTTCATTGTGGTTCCACCGTTCTTTACCGGGTACCGACAAATGAGCATTTACCGCTGCGGACCATTGGTGTCATTGTTCTTCTCGTCTATGATCACCAGTCGTATAGCTATGTGCCTGGCTGGTACGATATGATTTTTATGGTCTTCACAGGTTCTACTGCTAGAGCTTGTCTATGGAGATCGCAAAGATTCTTGAATTTTACATGTACCTGTAAACCAGGGGTGGAGCTGAAATGCTGAAGTTTTCTAGTTAAAGGAAGCCTTTAGCAGTTTTTAAAGGGCATCTGTCAGCAGTTTTGTACATATGACACTGGCTGACCTGTTACATGTGCGCTTGGCAGCTGAAGGCATCTGTGTTGGCCCCATGTTCATATGTGTCCGCATTACTGAGAAAAATGATGTTTTATTATATGTAAATGAGCCTGTAGGAGCAACAGGGGCGTCGCCGTTACACCTAGAGGCTCTGCTCTCTCTGCTCATTTGCATATATTAAAACTTCATTTTTCTCAGCAATGCAGGCACATATGAACATGGGACCAACACAGATGCCTTCAGCTGCCAAGTGACATGTAACAGGTCAGCCGGTGTCAAAGGCAGTGGCGTCGCCAGGGGGGGGCCAGAGGGGGCCACGGCCCCCCCTACATCAAGCTGTGCCCCCCCAACTAAAATGTCTCCCATTCATTGTTGGTGTATGCTGCGCTGCGCTGCTGTGCACTGTGTAGGCACTAGGCAGCCCTACCGGACATCATCTTCACATCTGTTCTGATGATCTGAGTCACCGACTCGGTGCAGTTGCGGTCTCACTCTCGGGTCTCCACCCACCGCCGCCGCGCGGCGTCCCAGGCTCCGCCCACAGCTCCGCCCGGCCACGCCCCCGGCTCCGCCCCCGGCTCCAGGACCTGACCAGATTCATTCATCTACTGGCAGCAGCTGCTTAAAGTCATATTTTTTTTTTTTTCAACTTAAATTCCTTATAATGCGATATATTAATATATAGGGCTCTTACTCATTTTGGTTGGGTCGTTTCTTCAAAAAACAGACTTTTATAATATGTAAATGAGCTCTCTACCAGGCAAGTAAGGCAGTTACTTGCTGGTAGCAGCTGCATCCTCCTTTCATAAAGACGCCCCCTTCGCATGTTGGTTGACAGGGCCAGCGAACGCGCTCGTCTTCTGGCTGGCCCTGTCTGCGTTCAAAATCTGGTGCCTGCGCCGTACTGGTCTTCAGTCGGCGCAGGTGCACTGAGGGGACGACGCTCGCTCGGCCGCTCCATCCTCAATGCGCCTGCGCCGATGACGTTACATCTACACCCGGCGCAGGCGCACTGAGGAAGGAGCGGCCGAGCGAGCGTCCTCCTCTCAGTGCGCCTGCGCCGACTGAAGACTGGTACAGCGTAGGCGCCAGATTTTAAACGCAGACAGGGCCAGCCAGAAGACTAGCACGTTCGCTGGCCCTGTCAATCAACATGAGGAGGGGGCGTCTTTATGAAAGGAGGATGCGGCCGCCCTACCTGCTGGTAGAGAGCTCATTTACATATTATAAAAGTCAGTTTTTTGAAGAAACTACCCAACCAAAATGAGTAAGAGCACTATAATATATCGCATTATAAGGAATTTAAGTTGGCAAAAAAAAAATATGACTTTAGTGGGGTGACAGAAGCCCTTTAAGCCAGCCAGGCCCAGACTAGAGAACAGACAGTGTGTGGCGTGGCGTGGCGTGGCCCTACCCTACCGATACCGAACAGACTGGACTGAGCCTGACCTAGTGGAGACGGTGTGTAGCAGGTTAACTTAATAATAATAAGGTACAACTTACAAGTAGTGACTGAGTGGACTGACCTAGGCCTCTTTCACACTTGCGTTTGTCCGGATCCGGCGTGTACTCCACTTGCCGGAATTACACGCCGGATTCGGAAAAACGCAAGTGAACTGAAAGCATTTGAAGATGGATCCGTCTTCAAAATGCGTTCAGTGTTACTATGGCAGCCAGGACGCTATTAAAGTCCTGGTTGCCATAGTAGTAGTGGGGAGCGGCATACTTACAGTCCGTGCGGCTCCCGGGGCGCTCCAGAATGACGTCAGAGCGCCCCATGCGCATGGATGACGTGCCATGCGATCACGTCATCCATGTGCGTGGGGCGCCCTGACGTCACTCTGGAGCGCCCTGGGAGCCGCACGGACGGTAAGTATACCGCTCCCCCGCTCTCCACTACACTTTACCATGGCTGCCAGGACTTTAGCTTCCCGGCAGCCATTGTAACCATTCAGAAAAAGCTAAACGACGTTTAGCTTAAGGCCGGATCCGGATCAATGCCTTTCAATGGGCATTAATTCCGGATCCGGCCTTGCGGCAAGTCTGCAGGATTTTTGGCCGGAGAAAAAAGCGCAGCATGCTGCGGTATTTTCTCTGGCCAAAAAACGTTCTGGTCCGGAACTGAAGACATCCTGATGCATCCTGAACGGATTTCTCTCCATTCAGAATGCATTAGGATAAAACTGATCAGGATTCTTCCGGCATAGAGCCCCGACGACGGAACTCTATGCCGGGTCCGGACAACGCAAGTGTGAAAGAGCCCTAAGTCTCTTTCTATTCTAACTAGAGAGATTAGATCTGACTGAGTCTGAGAGGAGAGCTGGCTTGCGGCTGCCCCAGAATCTTCCTGATTTAAAAGTTAAAGGGGTTCTGCACTTTAATTTAACTGATGATCTATACTCTGGATAGATCATCAGCTTCTGATCGGCGGGGGTCAGACACCCGGGACCCCCGCCGATCAGCTGCTTGAGAAGGCACCGGCGCTCCAGTAGCGCCGCGGCCTTCTCACTGTTTACCGCCAGCCCACTGACGTCACGACTAGTATCAACTAGCGTGGACGCAGCTAAGCTCCATTCAAGGGACAGAGCTCAGCCGCGCTCAGGCTAGTTGATACTAGTTGTGATGTCAGTCAGTGAGAAGGCCGCGGTGCTGCTCGAGCGCGGCTGCCTTCTCAAGCAGCTGATCGGCGGGGGTACCGGGTGTCTGACCCCTGCCGATCAGAAGCTGAAGATCTATCCAGAGTATAGATCATCTCAGTTAAATGAACGTGCAGAACCCCTTTAAAGTTACTGTCAGTGCAGCCTGGATGATTACAGTGTTCACTTCACCGTTTAGAGAAATCATGTTCAAATGTGAGCGGTGGGAGAGTGATCTGTGGTCTGTGGATGTCATTACACTGGTATACGGGGGGGGGGGGGGTCTGTGGATGATACTCTTATAGTGTTATAGGGAGGGGGATCGGGGGTCTGTGGATGTCATGAGTCATTACACTGTTATAGGGGGGGGGGGGTCTGTGGATGATACTCTTAGGCTACTTTCACACTAGCGTTCATGGGTCCGTTCGTGAGCTCCGTTTGAAGGGGCTCACGAGCGGACCCAAACGCCTCCGTCCAGCCCTGATGCAGTCTGAATGGACGCGGATCCGCTCAGACTGCATCAGTCTGGCGGCGTTCAGGTGTCCGCCTGGCCGTGCGGAGGCGAGCGGATCCGTTCAGACTTACAATGTAAGTCAATGGGAACGGATCCGCTTGAAGATGTCACCATATGGCTCAATCTTCAAGCGGATCCGTCCCCCATTGACTTTACATTGAAAGTCTGAACGGATCCGCTCAGGCTGCTTTCACACTTAGAAATTTTTCTAAGTTATTAATGCAGACGGATCCGTACTGAACGGAGCCTCCGTCTGCATTAATATGATCGGATCCGTTCAGAACGGATCCGATCAAGCGCAAGTGTGAAAGTAGCCTTATAGTGTTATAGGGAGGGGGATCGGGGGTCTTTGGATGTCATGAGTCATTACACTGTTATGGGGGGGAGGGATCTGTGGATAATACCCTTATAGTGTTATAGGGAGGGGGATCATGACACTGTTACGGGGGGGGGGGGGAATCTGTAGATGACACTGTTATAGGGGGGGGGGAGATCTGTAAATGACAGTTATGGGGGGGGGGGGGATCTGTGCCACTCTGTGGATGACACTGTTAGACTCCCTTCAGACGTCCATAGCAGCGGCAATGTGCGGGTCCGCATTTTTTTTCGGGAACGGAATTGTGGACCCGGAAGTGCGGGACCGCCTTTCCGTATCCGGCAGCACGTCGTGCTGCCCTATAGAAATTAATGGGTCCGCAATTCCGTTACGCAAATTTCGGATGTGTGAATGGGGCCTTATAGGAAGAGGGATCCCGATATGACACTGATATGGGGTGGATCTGTGGATGACACATAGCATGAGATGCTATAAACGGTATGTGTCATCCACAGATCCCCCTCCATAAGTGTCATCCACAGATCCCCAGGCAGCTAGGAGATGTTGAAATCTGAGTGATTGGGGTTTTTCTTCCCTATTGCGGTTTTAGGTATTGGGTAAAGTATTGCAGCATTTCTAAGCATACTTGTGTAAATGTATCGTTGTTATAGCTGCCCCCCTACTTTTGTCCTGGCCCCCAGTGTGCCCCCCCAAAATTTGAAAGCTAGAGACGCCACTGGTCAAAGGTACAAATCTGCTGACAGATGCCCTTAGTGCTATATGGGTAACAGGTAGAACCTATTACCAGTTTTGTTCTGCTCAATCTGGGGGCAACATAAACTGGTGGCCGAGACCCTGAGGAAAATGCTGGCTACGCTACTTGAATTATCCCAGTCACTATGGAGCAGCTACATTGTGAACCAAGTGGGGGGCACTAATGGAGGCATTACTATTACCGGGGGCATTATCAATTTTGGAGAGCACTAATGGGGGGCATTAACATTACTGAGGGGCACTAATGGAGGCACTGTTAATACTGGGAGCCACATTGTGCCATAGTGACTTAACACCCGTGTTAAGCCATGCCCCCACAACCACGCCCCTTATATATCATGACAAGAAAAGAGCTGTAATAAATCAATCATTTAAATCAGGGCTGACGCTGAGCATCTGAAGCCACCGTTCACACTGTGAAATGAGAAAGTGATCATCCATTCCCTGCACGAGGGGATAACGGCATAACGTGAGACGATTACACATCTGGTCTATTCTGGAGAGTTGTTCCAAGCTAGTTCTTGTACAATGCGCACAGGCAGCCTCGGCAGTGCCTGAGCCTCTGCTTCTATAGAAAAGAGCATTTTAGTATTAGATATCAGATCAAAGTGGTTGATAATGGTGGATGGGTAGATAGAAAATGTCAAAATCATCACGTGGTGTTTTCCTGTGACTTTGGAGAAATTAATATCAAATTTAACTCTACCAGACCCATATGGGCAGTATAAATACTAAGGGGAAAAAATAGGCTCTTGATGCCCATAGCAACCAACCTCCATTTTTCCAGCGCCATTTAGAACATGAAAATGGAAATCAATTCGCCATGGGTAACAAGGCCTCTATGTGCTCCATGAGGCCCACTGCGTTCAACACCGAAGACCCCACACAGACCTTACAAAATGGCTCCATTATACACATACACAATGATTATGCAACATAAAAAGGAAATGGGTAAATGATGAGGTAAAGACGGGACAACTCAATAAAAAGCACTGCTACCCCGAAACCGCCACACATTAGTAGATCAAAGCCAAAGTTCATTAATGAGGGAGGGCGGGTTCTATTCGGTTCCGGCAGCCATTTTTACATAGGTGACCGATCTACCAGAATTGCCAATAGTTGGACACAATTGTAAAGCTAATAACAAAGTCACCGCCTGGCATCAGTTTCTTCAACTTCTCATTTACCAGAATGGCCATTTTGACATTTTAGGGCAGTAATAAAACCAGGCGTAATAACTGGTAGGCTGAGTAAATGAGGTCTCATTTATCTTTTCCCATTGCACCGTTCCAGAAATAAAACAGTTTAATAATAAGCGCCTGTTCACACGACAGATTTTGAACTGTGCTGACCCGCTCGCGGCTTAGTTTCATTGAATGGAGCTAAGCGACCAGTGGGGAGCCACCATGGATGTCCACACACACACCACACCAAGAAAGGGGATATCCATACTTGGCGTGGTTGTGGCTTTAAACCGCTGGCCTGTGAACTGCAGCGCTGCCCATGAATGAAATTCCGACGTCGGAATTTTGCCACAGAGTGTGAACGGTTCTTAATAATAACAGGACCCGCCTATAGGCGTATTTCAGTTAGCTAGCTACGCCGCAATCTGCGACTTCACCCCGCTCACCCCAGGTCTAAAAAGTTGGCATGGCAGGGAAGGGCAGGCAGACCGGTCTCATTTACCATTTTCTAGGTCTGAATGTAACACAGCTCGGAAGCGGTCTTACATTTGGAAGTGGCGGAGGATCCACCGAAGTTATGAAGAGGCTGGCCCCACTACATAACTCTAGCGGATCCACCGCCAGTGCAGACGGCACAAAAGGTAAAAAGTGCTCGTTTTGTACAATGGTCCAGTCATCTTAACTAAGTCAGGGGGTAGATATTAAAATGCACGAGCCAGTTACTAGCTGGTATCTGTAGTGCTTCTGAGTGCACGGGGTATGGTGGATACTGCTGGATGAGAGGGCCTGGAGATAAAGGTTGAAGAGGGTTGAATGAAGAAGAGTTAGATTGGACATGTGATAGGCCACCCTAATAAGATATGTTTTTAGGGAGTGCCTAAAACTCTGAGAGTTGGGAATTAACCTAATTGCTTGGGGTAGGACATTCCAGAGAACTGGTGCAGCTCAGGAGAAGTCTTGAAAATGGGGCTAACCCCTTATTCACAGTGTTTTGGTCAGTGATTTTCATAATTATTCTGAGCCCAAACCAGGTGCGGCTCTAAACACAGAACAGGTGCAGATCTTTCCTTCGTACCTCAGGTCTGTGGAGGCTCCAATCCTGGTTTTAGCTCTCAATCACTGATGGAAATCACTGACCAAAACACTGACGTGTGAACTAGGCATAAGAGCTTTGGATAATGGTGGATTTTAGTCTTATCATTAGCAAAACGGACAAGGTGGTAAACAGACACAAGGGAGCAGATGTAGTGGGGTGCAGTAATCGCTTGCTAGCTAGCTAGCGGAGGAGACCGCTGCTATTACATGCAGCAATTTCCTCTACAACATGGGGAGGAGCGATCGCAATGCCATCGCTCGTCCCAATACTGTCTAGTGGTTGGCCGGCGGCTGATCATTATTAGACACCATGCGTAAAAATCGGAATTGCCTGATGAACTAGCAATCGGCGGCGGCAGTTTTACACTGCAAAATGGTTACTAATGAACGTTCATGTGAACGCTCAATAGCAATGATCAGCCGAAATATCGGCCAGTGTAATACAGCCTTAAGAGTTTTTGTGGTTTCCACAGTAAGGTTGTTAGTATGCAATTTAAAAATTTAACTTATTGATACATTGAGGGTCGTCCTGATCCCCTCAGAGTACCAGATCTACACTGCCCTGCTCCTACAGCCTCTCCTACCTTAATTGACAGTGCAAGGCACCTTGTCTGGTCATGCACTTGCGCCATAAGCAGGGCAGCTACTTTCACAGGAGCACAGAGGAGTACTGCACGTGAGCCAACGCAGGAAACTACAGCGCAGGTGCAAGAAGGCTGTGCCACGAGTCAGGCTCTGTCCATCAAGAGGAGGTTAGAAATGGCTGCAGGATCAAGGCTGTGAAGATCTAGTGCTCTGAGCCACGCCTTGGGGCACTGATAAGTTCATTTGAATACTAGCAAAAAGAGTTCTAACTCTGGAATGGTGCAACAGAAGGAGATAAGTAAGGCAGGATTTTACACAGCAGGATCAACCCTGCCAGGCACTATGACTGGTTTCATAGGGTTTATCCCGCTGACAGATACGGAGTCCTCAAAGGACAAATCATTCTAGGTTATCTACGCCTAAGATGACCTAACAATTGGCAGGCCATGCTGAGTGTAATTTCATGATAGGTTGCCCACCATCACGCATAAGTTGTAAAGCGGTGTCTCTCTAGGTGTTCTGTAATAAAACCCCCATCATTTTTACCCAGGTAGTGGTGCATGGCTGACATGTTAGTGATTGCTACTCTAACAAGACGTACTTACTGGTCCATGAGCGAACAGAGGCCTGAAAAGCAAGGGGTGACTCCAAGACAACAGATGTGAACAGTCTTCATACCAGTACTCTTACATACTGGTAAATCCATACCATGGTCTGAGACAGCTTGGCTTATACTATTAGTATTACACACAGACAAGTCAGTATCTGGCTTATTATATGTTTGTGGAAGCTGAATATTAAAGAGTGACTACCACAGTGTTGTCGTGTTAAGGGTTGAGTGCAGAGAGTAAGGGCATTAGTTGTGGTTAGTACTTTTGGAGACACAGAACCATGCATTCATCACTCACAGACAGAAAGTGGAAGGGACTGTCTACCTAGTTGAACCCACCAACAGTGAGCTGATCGCCATGGGTCCTGCCACTAAATCCTCCCCATGATATCTGTGTGTCCTTCTATATACTTGCCAACAATTCCAATTTTGCAGAGACAATCCTGTGAATTAGGCACCGCTGGGGCAGGACTTATTCAAGCCCCGCCCCAAGGGTGCAGTTTCATTGGTATTCCCTTGTGGTCCAAAGGGCCAGGTCTTAAATGTCCAGATTTCCCCCTTCTTTTTCTTTTTTATGCATGGACAACTATTTTAAGGGGCGTGTCCACACTTGAAGATTCTACTGAGCTCTTCTTGGTTCTGCTTCTAGGAAAGTCAATATGACAGCCACTACAGCTTTCACAAGCTTTCTAAAAAATTTCCAGATCAGCAAGTCTGACAAGGTTATATAGTCACACTGGATGGGCCGATGTATCTCTGCATAACTAGGTAGGTCTACTATTTAGAAGATTGTGGAAACTGGATGATAACAAGACTTAGCTGAACCCCGACGTCCACCACACACAAGTATCTGAAAGGGGTTGTCTCATCTCAACCTTTATGGCAAATCGCTAGGATATGCCACATATGTCAAGTGGGGGTCCCACCTCTGGGACCTGCTCCTATTTCCAGATTGGGTGCCTCTAAAGAGAAGGGAGAGTGGCAGAGCATGCTCAGCCAGCCTCCATTCACTGCTATGGGAGTTTGAAAAATAGTTGAGTGCTGGCTCAGTTATTTGTAACAGTCCCATAGTGGAGGACAGAGAGGTGGCTGCGCTTGCATGGCTTTCTCCCCATTCCTTACTAGGGGAATTACGAAAATAGCTGAGAGAGCTCATTCTGCTTTTTACATAAGTCCCATAGCAGTGAATGAAAAGAATGTTGCGCATGCGCTGTGTGCTCTCCTTCATTTTAGGGCTTTGTTTTGGAAATAGGAGCGGGTTCCAGAGGTGGTACTCGCTCCTGTCTGACATTTGTGGCATGAGATGGGACAACCCCTTTAAGATGCATCTGAACAGAAGGTTAGCAATTTGAGAGTTGAATTCCCAGTGAATACAGCAACAAAACAAATTACGGCATACTGCATCATAAGGACAATAGGGGCATTGCTTCTAATATCTCCATAATATAGTACTGTACCAAGGCACCATATAGCAGGGCACAGACGGACTGCATATGGCGTCATGGTATGAAGCTCACAGACTCTGTGCGTATAACATTTCAGTTAACAACAGTAATCCATGTACTTGAAGGCTATGTACACCTTTTGCTTTATTATTGCATTGTACTGATTTTGAGCAAAACATTTTTTTTTAATTGGTCTTTATTCAAAATATGGCGTCCTTTTTTCTGTACAAAGTTGACATGCTCTAGTACAGGGATGCCTAACCTGCGGCCCTCCAGCTGCTGCAAAACTACAGCTCTCAGCTTGCCCGGAGTGCCTACAGCTATCAGCCTAAGCCGAGCATGATGGGAGTTGTAGTTTAACAACAGCTGGAGGGCCACAGGTTGAGCATCCCTGCTATAGTAGTACCCTTTGGATTTTCTGTCTTTTCCGTCATTTGGGGAGCAGACGGACTCCTTCTCTCTGCTCTCTGACCTCCTAAACACTCATTATATCGCAGTTCTTATCTTACTGATAAGAATGTGGCTTAAAGGGGTTATTCAACCCCTATAATGCCCCCCAAAATGCCTGGGCCCCTTATACTGGTTATTGTTTTGATCTGTGTGACATGGAGATGCAGTGGTGGGCATCAGGAGCGATGCAGGTGCTGGGGAGCGGGGTATGTATGACCAGTATGAGAGGCCAGGGCATTTTGGGGGGCTTTTTAAGGGTTAGATAACCCCTTTAAATAAGTGTTTATGACCTATTAGGAGGGTTATTAGCTGACCAGCACAAAGTGATAGTACCAGTCACACAGCTAGGAAAAAAGTTAACCCTTTGTGACAGAATGGCTCAATATTTTTATTTTTATTTTTTTCCTTCAGTTAACATAGCATTCAACATTACAATTTTAATTGTACAGAAGGGTTTTGTACATTTCACAGGGTTTATACCATGTGTATATCTTTGTTAATAACAGATTATAGTCATGGGTACAAATCTTTGAACTTACAACATATTAATAGTCTTAAACAAAGCACTTACTAGTCTATTTCTGCTAGTAATTATTCACCAAAACAATAGTGGGGAAAAGGCTATATATCACTCCTATTAGTCCTTCGTCTGGAGGTGCTATTCCCTGTTGACTCACAGAGAAACACCTTAATCCACATGTGACAGAGTGTAGGAATATTGCAAAACACAGGAATGTGACAAAAGACGTAGGAAAGCGCGAGGTAATCGCTCCAGGGGAGAGGAAACGTGCGGTCTCTGATTCAATCTAGAAAGAGTTGCTGTGTATCAGGGCTGCTAGCAAAACTCAGCCAGGGCTCCCATACCTTGTAATATTTGGCCGTAAATAAAGGCCAACTGAAAAAAAAAAATTTTTAGCCAAAAATGGGTAACATGCAATTATAGGCAATCATAGACAAAAATTGCCTCTGAAGGTGTACATAGCCTTTAAAGGGATTCTGTCACCAGGTTTCACCCCCTCCAGATAAAAATATGGTTATGTTCAGGGAGCTTTAACCATTCCTAATGTGGTCTTATAAATGTAATCTGTAGGCTCATTTTGCTAAAAATACGCTATTACTAACCTGTCATTCATAAAAATAAGGTGCCCAAGGGGATGTAAATGGCTCCAAGCTGCCGCCCGCACCCGCTGTCGTTCGTGCCCAGCGCCGCCTCATAATCTTCTGTGACGCCTCCCGCTCTCCCTCCCTCCCCCCTCCTCCTGCTGTAAGATTGCAATGTTACAGCAGGAGGAGGGGGGAGGGAGGGAGAGGGGGAGGCGTCACAGCAATGTAATAGCAGGAGGAGGGGGGAGGCGTCACAGCAATCTTACAGCAGCATGAGGAGGGAGGGAGAGCGGGAGGCGTCACAGAAGATTATGAGGCGGCGCTGGGCACGAACGGCGGCGGGTGCGGCCGGCAGCTTGGAGCCATTTACTTCCCCTTGGGCACCTTTTTTTTTTTGAATGACAGGTTAGTAAAAGCGTATTTTTAGCAAAATGAGCCTACAGATTACATTTATAAGACCACATTAGGAATGGTTAAAGCTCCCTGAACATAACCATATTTTTATTTGGAGGGGGTGAAACCTGGTGACAGAATCCCTTTAAAGATAGGGCGATTGACCACTAGATTCAGGGTCCAATGCACTGATCACTCATAAATGACCCCCACAAGCAGTTCTCAACATATTTCTAATGGAAGTAATGGAAGGGTAGATGTAATGCTGCACTCAGGTCAAGATGCTAAATAAACACAACCAGATGGCTAAAGTGTATGGAGATGAAGTTCATAGATTCAACAGACATGGGGGAATTTATCACGCCCCGCGCTCTACAGATCTGACTTCAAAACGTCTGGAAATAGAGCATTTTTGGGCTGACTTGCACAAAAACTTTTTGCATTTTTACACCATTCACTTCAGTTTTAAAAAGAGGTCAGGATAGTAGGCGTGATTAGCTATAATAAAGGGGTTATCCAAGTTCTATAATGCCCCCCCATATGCCCGGGCCCCTCATTGAGGTTGTTCTTACCTCGCTCCCCGGCACTCATGTCGCTTCTCATACAGGCACACCGGCACGGCCGCCACTGCATCTCCCTGTTAAGCGGATGAAAACATCCGGCGTGGGAAGGGGGCTGGCAGCCAATAGCAGGTGACGCTAGGAAGGCTCGTTCCTGTCGCAGCCTGCTATTGACTAAACACCCCCCTTCCCCGACACCAGATGTTTTCCTCCTCGCGATAAGGAGATGCAGCAGTGGTCGTGCCGGTATGAGAAGCCACGTGGGTGTCAGGGAGTGAAGTACAACCTCTATGAGGGGCCGAGCATTATAGAACTTGGATAACCCCTTTAATAAGCTTTACTCCAGACTTATGACTGGGGCCTTTTTAAAAAGTCGCAAAAAAAGTCACAAACTCTCTCCAGGAGGAAGATGGCATAGAAAAACTGGAGTGGCCTTTCTAGAGAGAAGTGTGAGGCTTAAAGATGTTCCAAGTTTGACAAACAATGTGTGCTGTTTGGTGAATTTGGCGCAAAGTGCACCAACGCATACACAAGGAAAACGGACTTCAAATATTATCCTCACGATTAATTTCCCACCACATAGACCATGCAGTATGCAGGAAGCAACACACAAACCATGCAGCCAATGACTGGCTTCAGCGGTCATGTGTCCCCAAGTGGCACGTCACTGCTGAAGTCAGTCATTGGCGGCAGCAGTGCACGTGACTGTGATGCAACGGAAAAAACAAGACGAGGACTGGAAGATGGAGACACCAGAGTCATCACGGAGGACCATAGCTGTGGGGAGCAGGTAAGTGTGAAACTTCACTTACTGAGGCAGGTTGCCAGAATTAAGTGAAAACGACTTATTCCTGGACATCCCCTTTAAAGAACATGGTACAATTTTATAAGGATTGCTACATTGGCAGGTAATGGACATATAATGATATATCTGCAGAAATATCCCTTATGTTAAAGGGGTTGTCTCTTGAAGACAACCCAAGTCCATAAAGCAAGACGCCCTATAAGTCAAAAAGGAGAGACATTTTGTATGAGTGGCTCCTGTTCTGACGGACCTTGGCTCTCCTTCTATTACATGGGCTGTAGGCAAAATCCCTGCTTACCAGACAGGATCAGCTTTTTCCCCAGGGTTGTCATTAAGAGCTATATTCAATGTAAAGAAGAATAGGCTTTATAATGGCGGCCCATGCCCACTACTCTACCGGGCGGGCACAGGAGCCAAGTTACTCAACCTACTTCTTGGAGGCATCACCTGGGATCCCTGCAGGCCGTGTCCAGCATTGTGAAGGCCTCAAGTCTGTCTTTAGGGAACATGCTTGCTTTCCGGCTCTTAAAGGGCCAGCACGCACACACTCTACTTGCTTCCAGCCAATGGCTGGTTACTTGTGTCTATTTAACACTGCTTCCCCAGGTGGAAGGTGCCTGAGCTTTAGGTTCCTAGCATGCAAGTGCTTCAGTGAAAGTGTGCTTTTTCTGTCTCTCTGTGTACCGTACCTCTGCCTGTTCATCGACTCTGATTATCTGCCGCCTGCCCTGACTATAGCCTGACTACTGTATTTAATTATTGCTGCCTGCCCTGACCGTGGACCAGTTTCACGGATACACACAAACTCTGCCTGCCCCAAACTCAGCCTCGGCCTTTGCAACGGCGTCTCTGACCACTATTAGTCAGCCACCAATTACAGCGGGGCCATCTCAAGAAGTAAGCAGCCTGGTGGCTCCCCTGCGGTTTGTGAAGAGCACATTCCTGTATAAGAGCTAAAGGATGAAAACCAGGGGACTTCCAGGATAACGCCCATGGAGGTAGCCCAAAGTCAAGCATCTTAGTTAATCTTGCATCTATCTGGTGAGGCCCTATCTTGGGCTAACCCTGTATGGGAGAGAGGAGAGTGGTTCCTGTCCTGATGGACTTGAGCTGTCCTTCTATTACACGGGCTGTACGGGAAATGCCTGGTTACCTAGAAGGAGCAGTTTTTTTCCAGGGTTGGTGGAAGCAGGACCTAGTCCTAGGACAATCGGCTGATCACCCTGGCAGCTGCATTTTGAAAGGGACAGTCTCTGATTAGACAACCCCTTTAAAAAGATTTAGTTTTCCAATTGTTATGGAATCACTAATACTGAATATACAGAATAATACAATTACCTAATATGAAACATAAGGAGAAGGCGATGTGCTGGGGTCGGATATGTGCTAAGTACTTATTATCCTATACTTGTCATCCTTCTATGTTTAGAATACTCACAGGTCTATCTTTTTTTAGATTGCTACAAAGTTTTATCTTCACTTAACCTCAAAGTTGTAAGCCAATGTCTAGCAATAAGTATCAAAGAAGGAATTATCATTAAAATGGGCCTGTCCCCTCTCCTGACTTGTCTGTTTTAGTAACTACTTGCATTCCTCATGTAATAACTATTCTGGAGCCTCTATTCTTATGACTATGTTGTGCCATTATTTTATTATTCCTTCTAGAAGTTATAAATGAATTACTAGCAGTCTGCAATAAAGGTCTAGATGGGTGTTACCAGTTAGGGGGGGGTGTCCCTGCATAGTCTGACACTGGTAGCACTGACTGTAGAAGGACACACCCCAACTGGTAACACCCATATGGACCTTCATCACAAACTTTCTTAACTTCTAGCAGGAATAATACAGGGACAGTACAACACAGAGTGATAAGAATAGATGCTGCAGAATTTTTATTACATGGGGAGTGCAAGTAGTTACTAAAACAGCCGTGTCAGGAGAGGTGACGGGTCCTCTTTAAATCAATTGTTCGAGTATGTGTTTTGTCCCTAAATCTATTACTAACAAATCCTGGTAATAATCTATGGGAATGATTTATTCTTTCTGTATCCAGCTGACGTATACACATGTCTGCATGTTGTTCTACAGTTCAACCACTGTAGATCAGTATTTTATGATACAATATTTGAGACAATAACTGGATATATATATACATATACTGTATATACTGTATATACCTCCTTGGCCCCTATAGTTCAAAAACATAAAATACAATAAGCAATATTTGGCATCTATACAATACTGTGCAGTTGACGCCTTGGCACATGCAAGCCTGGCGCCTCCTCTGGCTACTACTTGCTCATGCACATGCAGCTTTGACAGAAAACGTCACTATATCACAAGCTAATAAAGCATGCAGTGAGATTTTCTCTCCAACCTCGATACGCTATGCTCATGTAGGCCTACCTGTATTCATTTACTGTATAGAGGACAGAAAGAAATTTTCAGCATTCCATGCAAACATACAGAGTTCCTTCGCTGCCAGCAGGTCCCGCTATGTAAGTCACTGCAGGACTGCAGGACCTACCTGGCAGCAGCAGAGAAGATCACTCAAGCCATGTACATAGGAGATTGACCAAGAATCAGCTTCAAGGAGCAAGTGCTTTATTTATTTAACTTTTTTCTTTTTTGTTGTCGAGCATTATTTAGGAATTAAAGGGCTTCTCTCACTTCAGCAAATGGCATTTATCATGTAGAGAAAGTTAATACAAGACACTTACTAATGTATTGTGATTCTCATATTGCCTCCTTTGCTGGCTGGATTCATTTTCCCATCACATTATACACTGCTCGTATCCAGGGGTTATGACCACCCTACAATCCAGCAGCGGTGGTTATGCCTGCACACTATAGGAAAAAGTGCTAGCCTATGCACCCTCCCATGGTCCGGGCCAGCACTTTTTCCTGTAGTGTGCAAGCACGACCACTGCTGCTGGATTGCCAAGGTGGTCGTAACCCCTGGATACGAGCAGTGTATAATGTGATGGAAAAATTAATCCAGCCAGCAAAGGAGGCAATATGGACAATCACAATTCATTAGTAAGTGCCTTGTATTAACTTTCTCTACATGATAAATGCCATAAAGTGAGACAACCCCTTTAACTTATAAAGTCTCCGTTGACTCCAAATGTGGTGGTTGCAAATCCTTGTTTTGATCCTTTGAGAAAATAATTAGGATTAAAGGTATTACGTGGCATTAGACCATCGGAAGTAATGCAGATCTCTTATCAGATTAGACTCTTGGGCCTTGAAAGTTTATTTGTGGCCAATCTTTCCAACTTGTCTGCTGGTACTACTTGAGTATAAGTTAATACGGCACTCACCAGTACATAGTAGTAAGCATACAGAGCTGCCACATGATGCGTCACAAAATACTTATCGCCAATCGCCTTCCAGTAACAAATAATCAGTACCAAGTCTGCAAGAGAAGAAAGCCAGAATGACTTCCAATATGCACTGAAGATGAATCCGGCAGGTGGTAGGGAAGAGATTTGGGTACATATTGTAACTAGTGTTGAGCGAACTTGCGATTTGCAAGTTCGGCGTTCGGGTTATCTAAGAATTCCGTAATGGATTCCGTTACCACGGACCCTAATGGAATCCTAGAAGAGGCATTCCGTATTGCATTCCGTCATAATAGATGGCCATACAGAATGCAATACGGAATGCCTCTTATAGGATTCCATTATGGTCCGTGGTAACGGAATCCATTACGGAAATCTTAGATTACCCGAACGCCGAACTTGCAAATCGCAAGTTCGCTCAACACTAATTGAAACCAATAAAATGCATGGTCGTATTAAAGGGCAAACCCGGATACTCATGCTTAAGGCCTCATGCACATAACATTTTTAGTCCGCATCTAATCTGCATTTTTGCGGATCTCATGCAGAGACATTCATTTCTATGGGGCTGCACAAAATGCGGACAGCACAAAGATGTTATCAATGTGCAGTCCGCATCCGTGCAGCTGTATGTCTGGCCAGCAAAAAAAATAATAATATGTCCTATTCATGTCCGTTGTGCGGAATGAGATAGTTCAGGACACATTTAGGCCTCTTTCACACGAGCGTGTCCGGATAAGGTCCGGATGCGTTGCAGCAAACCCGCGCAAGTAGGTACGCAATTGCAGTCAGTTTTTATCGCGCGGGTGCAATGTGTTTTGCATGCACGTGATAAAAAACTGAATGTGGTACCTAGACCCGAAGTTCAGGTTTGGGTTCAAGGTTGTGTAGATTGTATTATTTTCCCTTATAACATGGTTATAGCATTCTGAATACAGGATGCATAGTACAATAGGGCTGGAGGGGTGCTTGCGATTTTCACGCAGCCCCATTCACTTCTATGGGGCCTGCGTTGCGTGAAAAACGCACAATATGGAACATGCTGCGATTTTCAGGTAACGCAAAAATCACCGCTCATATGCACAGCCCCATAGAAATGAATGGGTCCGGATTCAGTGCGGGGGCAATGCGTTCACCTCACGCATTGCACCCGCACGGAAATCTCGCCCGTGTGAAAGAGGCCTTAGGGCTGTTTCACACAAGCGAGTCCATTGCGGGAATCGCGCTCCGTGTGCGAGTGTGATCCTCCGCTCTGGACTTGCAGGCGCGCACAGCATTACTATGATTTATAATGCTATGTGTCTCTGCTTGACCTTATTTCTACAGAATCATACTGACAGCTTTATGTCACTATGATTCTGTGGAAAAAAGGCCATGCAGAGACACACAGCATTATAGATCAGTATAATGCAGTGCGCTCCTGCAAGTCCAGAGCGGAGGATCTCACTCGCACACGGAGCGCGATTCCCGCAATGGACTCGCTTGTGTGAAACAGCTCTTACAGACTGCAAAACACATCGGGTCATGTGCATGAGGCCTAACTGTGTACATGGTGCAGTAATCATTCTTAAAGGGGTTGTCCCATTAAAACAAAGTAACCCCTTATCAATAGGATAGGGGATAAGTGTCTGATCAGTGGGGGTCCTACCGAACAGGGACCTGGGTTGTCCCAATTGACTGGAGTAATTTTCAGCTCTAAGGGACTGCACAGGATAGGGGATAAGTGAGTGGGGGTCCGTGTTCCTTGTTTGAATGCAGCGCTGGGCGAGCGTACATGCTACCGCTCCATTCCACTCCAAAGGGGCTGCCGGAGATAGCTGGGCACTTGTATTAGTCTGTCTGTAACACGCATGTCTGCTGCTCCATTCAATCGAGGGAACACGGGCTCCTGTTTTTGTCATTGGCAGGGGCCCCTAGCACTCCGTGGATAGAGAATAAGGCTACTTTCACACTGGCGTTTCTGGGTCCGCTTGTGAGATCCGTTTCAGGGATCTCACAAGCGGCCCAAAACGGATCAGTTCAGCCCCAATGCATTCTAAATGGATAAGGATCCGTTCAGAATGCATCAGTTTGGCTCCGTTCAGCCTCAATTCTGCTCTGGAGGCTTGCAGCGTTTTGGTGTCTGCTTGGCGATGCAGAGCCAAACGGATCCGTCCTGACTTACAATGTCAGTCAATGGGAACGGATCCTTTTTCACTGACACAATATGGTGGAGTTGAAAACGGATCCGTCCCCCATTGACTTTCAATGCAAGTCAGGACGGATCCGTTTTGACTTAGACTTTTTAAAAAAAAGAATAATGCAAACGGATCCGTTCTGAACGGATACAAGCGTTTGCATTATCGGTGTGGATCCGTCTGTGCAGATACCAGATGGATCCGTACCGAACGCAGGTGTGAAAGTAGCCTAACTTGTTGTAATCCCACAACCCCTGTAATCAAGAAGAATTGGGTTTAACTGGTAAATGCTGCAGTCTTTATAAGTAAACTGGATGATGTTTCTTCTAAATTTGACTCCCATCGTGCCTTTGCATGGGGCACATATGTCTCTCACTACAAAGGGCGGTGCAGTCCCCTGTGCTTTATCCTTCTGTGGATAACAACAAGGATCTGTATGTTTTGTCTTCGCTGCCTTTTTCCCCCTCATGCAATACAAACATATTAACAGCAGAGCCGCTGCGAGTGCCGCGCCCTTCTCAAACAGCTGGTCTGCAGGAGTCCCGGGTGTCGGACCCCCACCGATCAGATAATGGTCATCTGTATAAAAGTCTCAGAAAACCCCTCTAAATAGGGAACTCTAGTCAATAGATAAAGGGAAATCATAAGTAATAGGAACGCCCTCGCGATGGTTTATCCATGTCGCCCCGGCCTCCACTTACCTGAGATGAGGTAGCCTGAAGTTATTGCAACATTCAACTTCACCAAAGTAGGGTCTCCCCTGGAAGGTATATTACAGCGTGTTATGCTCCACATACAGTATGTAATAGCTATACATATCCAGACGTCAACTTACGATGCGTTTTGGCATTTACATTTACAGTAATGCTCGCCACTGACACACAACACTATCCTATATCTATATATAGAGCCGTATATATAACACCATCCACCCGGCTGAGCCCTATAAAATGCCTACTGCTTGTCAGACTGTGACGTACATCTGCGACTCGAGAAATGACATACAGGTAACCTGATAACAGCAAGGCCTTCAAGGGCATCTGTCAGCAGTTTTGTACCCATGACACTGGCTGACCTGTTACATGTGCGCCTGGCAGCTGAAGGCATCTGTGTTGGTCCCATGTTCACATGTGTCCGCAGTACTGAGAAAAATTATTCTTTATTATATGCAAATGAGGCTCTAGGAGCAACGGGGGCGTCACCATTACACCTAGAGTCTCTGCTCTCTCTGCAGATGCCCTTTAATAAGCGGACCTGCAGAAAGAACAATTGGCCTACACTCATTTACAGAGGACCTCTCTCCTGGCACGTCAGTTTTAGTAATTACAACCCTAATTCCAAAAAAGAAGTTGCTACTCTGTGTAAAATGTAAATGACAACAGAATGCGATAAATTTGTAAATCTCATAGACCCATATTTTATTCATAACAGATCAGAGAACACATATCACAGGATGAAAGTGAGATATTTTACTATTTCATGAAAAAAGTTAACTCATTTATACCTCGATGGTAGCAACGCATAAAAAAAAAAACTGGGACAGGGCAACAAAAAGTACCACTTACTTTTCCAGCCTTTTGTTGCCCCTGCCCCAACTTTTTATATTGCGTTGCTGCCATCAACTTCTAAACAAGTTAATTTTTTTTCATGAAATGGTAAAAAGTCTCATCTGATATACAGGTGAAACTCGAAAAATTAGAATATCGTGCAAAAGTCCATTTATTTCAGTAATGCAACTTAACAGGAATTGCATTAATGCAGCTTAAAATTAGAATTTTGTGAAAAATTTCAATATTCTAGGCTCATAGTGTCACACTCTCGTCAGCTAATTAATCCATACCCCCTGAGCAAAGGGGACCTCAAAATTGAGACTTTGGGGTTTCATAAGCGGTAAGCCATAATCATCCAAATTATAACAACTAAAGGCTTGGAATATCTCGCTTTGCCTGTAATGAGTCTCATATGTTAGTTTCACCTTTTAAGTGGCATTAACGAAATAAATGAACTTTGCACAATATTCTAATTTTTCGAGTTTTACCTGTAAGTTCTATGATCTATTGTGAATAAAATATGGGTCTGGCATCTAGAGGGCCAGAGATGCACCTAATTTATTAAGAAGTCTACACCTTGTAATAAATTATGGACATCTCACTCTAGCGCAGAACTAGTTCAAGACGGGCGCACGAAATGCCTTCAATGTAAGGCCTTATTCACACGGTCAGTGTTCGGTCAGTGATTTCCATCCGTGATTGTGAGCCAAAACCAGGTGCGGGTCTAAACACAGAACAGGAGCAGATCTTTCCATTATACCTGACTTTCACTCCTAGTTTTGGCTGAAAATCACTGACGTGTTAATAATTCCTAATTCATAAGGTTAATGTGTATGGAGCACAGTTTTTTTGAGCTTCCATGTAAAACTTAACTCCCAAAAATTGCAAATGTGAACCTAGTTTCTTTTTAAGGACCATAAATATGTTCAGGTCCTATAAAATATGAAATATCTACTCTGTAGACAATAAAACACTATGGGGGGGGGGGATTATCAAGTTTCAACACTAGTTTTATGGTGCAGAAAAGTAGCAAAATTTGGTCCAAGTGCGTGAAACTTTTTAGTTTTTTCTGACACCATCACCACTTTTCCAAAAAGCAGGAGGAGGCTCGACTCATCTGACAACATGTGCGCCAGGAAAGTCGTGTACATTACGCCAGAAGTCATCAGTTCTGGTACAAGACCAGCCCGACACGTGTGCACCCCCTAATAACTGTGGCACATCTCGCGCCAGCGCAGGTCAAATCAAGACTGGCGTACACAACACCGTTCTTAATAAATCTCCCTCTGTGTGCACCCTGATAGAAAGATAACACTTTTAGGATATGCTGGGTCTCCACGTAGGAAAGAACAGGTACAAGAGGCAGCGGCTACTTACCACACTGGATCAGTATTGATGGCATCATCGTACACTAAAATATACAAGCAGAAGCATCCGACCACCAAGGCGTGGAATGTAGACACCGTCCTGTGTAGAGAAATGGATGGAAAGAAGCTACTCAACTAATGGATGGAACAACTATTCAGAGAAATACAGATCAGAACCGATAGCATTTCTACAGACCTATTTTATTTCCAGAGCTTTTTAACAGGGATCTGTCAGCCTCCTAGAGGTCTATTTTAAGAAATACTTGAACTGTGTTGTATTGTTCCTCTATTATTCTTCCTAGAACTTTATAAATACATTGAAACTGGGAGTTACCACTGACATTGTCACACGGGTGTACCGCCACACAGTCAGCCCTGATTGGATAATGTTAGACTGTGTAGGGACCTTCCTGCACCCCAACTGGTAACACCTAGAATTGTCAATTTATTCGAGTTCCAGGGGAACCGCACAACGTATAGATCTAAGAAAATATGTTCCAGAATTGTTGTTTAATAAAGAAGTATTTGTTTAAATAGATGTGACAGCACAGCTGACAGCTCCTATGCTATTGACCGGTATCAGCCAGGAGAAATATTAAAAGGCTTCAGTCAAACCCGTACGGCCTCGTTCACACAGCCGTACCTCAGATCAGAGAGTCCCATCCCTGCATTCTTCCCTAGAAACAATGGGGTAGATTTACTAATAATGTCTAAGTGCAAACCTAGACCAGACAGTCTCAGAAGGTGCCAGATTTATTCCAGAGGCTTAGGCCTCATGCACACGGCCGTTGTTTAGGCCTGCATCCGAGCCGCAGTATTTGCGGGTTGGATGCGGACCCATTCATTTTAATGGGGCCGCAAAAGATGCGGAAAGCACTCCGTGTGCTGTCCGCATCCATTGCTCCGTTCCGTGGTCTGCAAAAAAAATATAACCTGTCCTATTCTTTTCCATTTTGCGGACAAGAATAGGCAGTTATATTAATGGCTGTCTGCGCCGTTCCACAATTTGCGGAACGCACACGGACACCATCTGTGTTTTGTGGATCCGCAATTTGTGGACCGCAAAACACACAACGGTCGTGTGCATGAGGCCTTATGCTGTACATTTAGACTGTATAAACTTAAGGGGGAATTTTGAAAGACTGAGGCCGCTGGTGTGCGAGGAAGCAGAATTATTAATAGGTAATAAATATGGTCCATCTTTGAGAGATCCGAGCACCAGAATATAAACTTTACACTAGCAAGATAGCTAGTATAGATTTCAGGTGTAATATGCAGCATATTGGTAAGTGTTTCAGGCTGTGTGCCCCCTCCTACCCACTTTTTGTAAAAGTGGTAAGGATGGTTGCAAAATTTGCAACATCTGTATGTCAGATGTACAAGAACAATGCATGCCCTCATATGTGTACCACTTTTGCCAGAATAATGCGCCTGAATTTTGGTGCATTTAATTCCTCGCTCCCTGCAACACTAAGGGCTCTTTTACACGGGTTTCGCGTGTGAGGGCCGGAAAGGATGCGGGTGCGTTGCGGGAAAATGCAAGATTTTTCTGCGCGAGTGCATTTTGCACGCACGTGAGAAAAAATCAGCATGTTTGGTACCTGAAGGGTTAAACAGAATTAGCTGTGTGATCTGTATGAAGGACAAGAGGTTGGGTGACATCATATTGAAGGGTGACTATGTATACAATTACCTTCTGTCTTTATAAGGAAAGTTTCTAGTCAGCATTATTATAATGAGAGATGCCTTTCTTTCTCTATAAGGTACTGCTGTTAATGTAATAAGAACTCAAGCTATTCTTGTATGTATGTTTGAAAGTATAAAAGGCCCTGTACGACAACAATAAATAGAACTGTTTCTGACATAATTCTGCATCTGTCATTGACACGTTCTCCAGACGTCTGTCTTCGGGGACACAGAAAGGAATCACGGTGCATAGAGAGAAGGATAAGATTCTTTCAGTACCCTTACCCGAACCCGGACTTCTTCACAGAAGTTCGGGTTTGGGATCGGTGTTGTGTAAATTTTTGTATTTTCCCTTATAACATGGTTATAAGGGAAAATAATAGCATTCTAAATACAGAATGCTAAGTAAATTAGGGATGGAGGGGTTAAAAAAAAAAAAAATAATAATAATAATAATTAAAGCCCGGCTTCTCTTCTTTCTTCTTCTTTGATGACCTGGGAGGAAAAGGACCTTTGGTGAGGTCACTGCACTCATCACATGGTCCATCACCATGGTGATGGACCATGTGATGTGTGCAGTGATGTCACCAAAGGTCCTTTTTCTCCCAGGTCATCAAAGAAGAAGAGAGAGAAGTCGGGCAGCGCGAACAAGTGGATTAAAGTGAGTTTAATTTTTTTATTTTTTTTTAACCCCTCCATCCCTAATTTACTTAGCTTTCTGTATTAAGAATGCTATTATTTTCTCTTATAACCATGTTATAAGGGAAAATAATAAAGATCGGGTCCCCATCCCGATTGTCTCCTAGTAACCATGTGTGAAAATCGCACCGCATCCGCACTTGCCACGCATTGTACCCGCGCGGAAAACTCGCCCGTGTGAAAGAGGCCTAAGGGCTCTTTAACACGAGCGGATGCTGTGTGGGTAATCTGCCGCGTGAAAGAGAGCCAAGCCCCGCTCCGGACAGCAGAGACATGGAGCATTGACATGATTGATAACGCTCCGTGCCTCTCCGTGATCTTTTTACTACAAAATCACAGTGAGATAAGTTGTCACCGTGATTTTGTTGAATCATGTTAATGCTCTGTGTCTCCGATGTCTGGAGCGGGGCTTGGCTCTCTGTCAAGCAGCAGATTACCCGCACGGTATCCGCTCGTGTGAAAGAGCCCTAAGGCCTCTTTCACACGAACGATACGGATTGGCTCCGGATGCGTTCAGTGAAACTTGCACTATTTCACAAGCAAGCTCAGTCAGTTTTGTCTGCATTGGGGGTCAGTGTTTTAGTTCTTTCCTCACGGGTGCAATCAGTTTTGATGCGTTTTTCACACGTGTGAAAAAAACCTGAAGGTTTACAAGCAACATCTCCTAGCAACCATCAGTGAAAAACGCATTGCACCCGGATGCAATGCGTTTTTCACTGAAGCCCCATTCACTTCTATGGGGCCAGGGCTGCGTGAAAAAACGCAGAATATAGAACATGCTGCGATTCTCACGCAATGCAGAAATTATGCACACAGACCTATTGAAACTAATGGGTCAGGGTTCTGTGCGGGTGCTGTGCGTTCACTTCACGCATCGCTCCCGCGGGAGAAAACTTGCTCGTGTGAAAGGGGCCTAAGGGTGCAGTTCTGACATGCATTCAGGATGCAGTTTTCAGTTTAGCCAGTTTAGCAGCCTCGTTAAACCCTGGTGTTCTGCATAGTGGGAATGATTTAATTAATTTCAGCGTGCTACAATAAAAAACTACATCCAGATTTCAAGTCAGAACTGCACTGTGCGCCATCACCCTAAGCCAAGCTAGAAAGATAAGAGCGCGTGCAACCATTAACAAATGTGGCGCAAGACTTCTGCTCCAGAATTGTTCTGTAGAATGGATCGTGCCCATCAGTGGTCAGAACCTTGGGTAACAGGATGCCAGTAGTCTTCTGAATTCAGCTACTTACAAGTTACACTAATTATGTGGATGAAACATCCGAAGTCGATTCCCATAATACTTTGTTTGAATAGCGCTGCGTACAGTATTAGAATGTATTGGCTCAGAAGAGCCAAAGTTATTATTTAGTGAAGTCTCGCAAAACTTCTCATAATAACTTCATAAATTAATCTCTACTGTAAAAAAACTGAACTCAGGTTCGGTTCCAAGTGGTACCTTCTGGGGAAAGCAGTCAAGGAACTAGATGGGAATATAATTGTTGATATTAGTTAAAGGGAACCTGTCACCCAAAAATCGCCTATTAAGCTGTTTACAGTACCTTATAGTGCTGTATACTCGGTTCTTGATGCACTTTTTGTTAGTTTTGCAGCATGTCTGCTCAGTCAGAAATCGTAGTTATATTCAGCTGCTGCCCCGTGCTGCAAGTCAGGCTTGAAGTCACGGGGGCAGCGGCCTCGGCGTCTTACATGGCCCTCTCCCCGCCCCCTGCCTCTGTGACTGACAGCCGAAATCCGAATCCGGGACCGCGCTCAACGGCCGCATGCGCAGTAAAGGGCGGCAGGAGCGCGGTCCCGGCTGCCGCGCGTACTACGCGCCGTCTTACTTTCGCCGCACTGCGCATGCGCCCGACATCCTGTATCAAACGCGCCCGCGCCCGGCATCTGGGCGCGGGCGCGTTTGATACAGGATGTCGGGCGCATGCGCAGTGCGGCGAAAGTAAGACGGCGCGTAGTACGCGCGGCAGCCGGGACCGCGCTCCTGCCGCCCTTTACTGCGCATGCGGCCGTTGAGCGCGGTCCCGGATTCGGAGTTCGGCTGTCAGTAACAGAGGCAGGGGGCGGGGAGAGGGCCATGTAAGACGCCGAGGCCGCTGCCCCCGTGACTTCAAGCCTGACTTGCAGCACGGGGCAGCAGCTGAATATAACTACGATTTCTGAATGAGCAGACATGCGGGAAAACGAACAAAAAGTGCATCAAGAACCGAGTATACAGCACTATAAGGTACTGTAAACAGCTTAATAGGCGATTTTTGGGTGACAGGTTCCCTTTAAAGCCTAAGGATATGGACCCCATGGGCACAATTCTTTTATGATTGCATTCTACTCATTTTGGGCTAAAATTATTTTTATTAAAAATGTTGAGCCCTTTTTGAGATACAAGAGTTAAAAAAAATCAGTCTATTTGCCAAATGTCGTTCCTGAGTTCTGTCATAGCTCAAGTGAAGACTTATCTCTGATTTCCTGACCCTTAGGGCTGTTTCACACGAGCGGATGCCGTGTGTGACATCCGCTCCGTGAAAGAGTGCCAAGACCCGATGCAGACTGCAGAGGCACGGAGCATTAACATGACTGATAATGCTCCGTGCCTCTGTAGTCTGCATCGGGTCTTGGCACTCTTTCACGGAGCGGATGTCACGCACGGCATCCGCTCGTGTGAAACAGCCCTTAAACACTCCGTTATCAAACTGGTAGGAATATAGCCTAAGGCATGATTGCATTACAATGATGGAAGCTGAAGTAGGAACACCACCATCAATACAAGATACTCCTTTGCAAAACCCACACTGGACACTCTTTGTAGACGGTTCAAGGTATGCCGATGATAAAGGGAAATTCCATACAGGCATGGCAGTCACTAGTGAGTATGAAGTGCTGTGTGCAAGGCAATTGCGCCCAGACCAGTCAGCACAAGAGGTTGAACTCATAGCCCTTACTGAGGCCTGCCTCATAGCAAAAGACTCCACTGCCAACATCTACACAGACTCCAGATATGCCTTTGGAGTAGTTCATGATTTTTGAATAATATGGAAGGCCAGAGATTACATTACAGCAGCAGGAACTCCAATTAAACATGCTTTAGCAGTAGAGGTATTAATGGCTGCAGTACTCCTGCCCACCATAGTGGCAGTAATCAAAGTAAAGGCGCATACCCGTGCTGACACACCAGAAGCCAAAGGAAATGCGCTGGCTGACCAAGCAGCCAAACAGGCAGCAATGGAAGAGGAAAGAGCACAGCCAGATAAAATCATGCTAGCACAACCGGATGTCAAGCAACAAGAAGTATCATAGGATCTACTGAAACAGATGCAGAAGCAAGCCACCTGCTCAGAAAAGGAAACCTGGCTAAGGGAGTCAGCCCTGGAAGAAGAATCTGGACTTTGGACACAAGGGAAGAAAGTGTGCTTGCCTAGAGCGCTCTATCCTATAATAGCCTCTGTGGCCCATGGACCCACTCATCAATCTAAGACAATAATGAAAGAGCTCATCGATAAAATATGGGTAGCCCCAGGAATCACTCCTGTTCTAGTGAAATATGTCCAGTCATGTTTAATCTGTGCCCAATGCAATCCAGGTAGGACTGAGCCCACGCCCAAAAGATGTCTCCCAAAAGCCTTATACCCCTTCCAGAGGATCCAGATTGATCATATCCAGATGCCAATGTGCCAAGGGTTTCAATACGTGTTAGTAGTGGTAGACATGTTCTCTGGGTGGCCAGAAGCCTACCCCGTCAGGAATCAGACAGCAACAACTACTGCTAAGAAATTGATACAGGAAACTGTCTGTAGGTACGGGGTACCTGAGGTCATTGAGAGTGATCAGGGTCCAGCATTCACTGCTAACCTAACCCAAGAGGTCTGGAAGATGGTAGGGTCACACCTGGCATTCCACACCCCTTACAGACCCCAAAGTAGCGGCAAGGTCGAGAGACTGAATGGGGTATTAAAGTCAAAAATGCTGAAAATGACTAGGGAGACAGGGCTCAACTGGGTTCAGCGTTTACCAATAGCACTCTTTGCAGTCAGACACACTCCCAAACCTCCCCACAAGCTGACTCCACATGAGATATTGTTTGGGTCAGGACCCCGGATGGGGCTGTACTTCCCTCAACAATTGCAAATGCATTATGAATCTATTGCAAAGTATGTGATAGCTTTGAGCAAACAGTTGTCTAACATCCATGTACAAGTCTCTTCTTCCATTCCAGATCCTGACTCCCTAGAAGGCAGCCACACTCTGAAACCAGGAGAGTGGGTAGTGGTCAAGAAACACGTCAGAAGTACCCTAGAACCACGCTTCGAGGGGCCTTACCAAGTACTACTGACCACTCCGACTTCTGTAAAGCTCGAAGGGAGATCCACCTGGATCCACGCCTCCCACTGCAAAAGGATAAGGAACCAGAACCAGAACCTTATCACTTTCACACTGGTGTTCGGTGCGGAGGCGTCTTGTATCTGCACAGACGGATCCGCACCGATAATGCAAACGCTTGTATCCGTTCAGAACGGATCCGTTTGCATTATTTAAAAAAAAAAAAAGGTCCAAGTCAAAACGGATCCGTCTTGACTTTCATTGAAAGTCAATGGGGGACGGATCTGTTTTCAATTGCACCATATTGTGTCAGTGAAAAACGTATCCGCCCCCATTGACTTACATTGTAAGTCAGGACGCTGCTAGCAGCATTTTGGTGTCCGCCTCAAAAATGGAACAGAGACCAAACGCAGCCAAACTAATGCATTCTGAGCGGATCCTTATCCATTCAGAATGCATTGGGGCTGAACTGATCCGTTTTGGGCGGCTTGTGAGAGCCCTGAAACGGATCTCACAAGTGGACCCAGAAACGCCAGTGAGTAAGTGTTTATGAAGTCGGGAGATCAGAGATAAGACTCCACTTGAGCTGTGACGTCAGTCTGCAAAAAGACAGATTTTTTTTAACCCTTATATCTCAAAAAAGGCTGAACAATTGCAATTAAGACCAATTGGAAAATTATTTTTTGTCCAAAACGAGTCGAATGCAAATCATAAAAAAAATTGCCCCCGAAGGTGTCCATAGAAAAACACATCTGCAGTCAGAAGTTCAGTCAATTATTGGAGGCAATAACTCGAGGCACAGAAATAACAAATTATTAATTGCTGCCGTGAAATATGTGATTTCTCTGCTTTCTAACCCACAAGAATCTCGCTTCAGGACCTCCTATACAACGGTCGCCTTTCTTTCAGCTCAGCATCACAAAGAGCCACATTAACTTGCAAAGTTGCCAAGACAGGAGGGAAAAGCTACTTTAAAATTCCCAAAGGCACATCATGTTACACTCAGAGATGCCGGTCTGTGAAATTCTAAGCCGAAATGTATTTGTGCATTGCAGGGATAGCAGGGCCCGGAAATGGCTCGTTCTAACACTTCGGAAGTTCCCAGAAACATCCCATATGGCGACATAGGCCCGTGTCGTCAGTCAGTGCTAATTGTGCAGTAGTCACATTCTAGCAGACAACATAATTTGAGGACCTGACGCAGAGTAAAAAAGGCCCCAGACATTCCAATGAATCAGAAAGATGCAACAGTGTGATTGCGCGCCGTTCAGACCTTGCGGATGTATGTAATCTGCACTGGCTTAGCCGCTGTTACACTTTCCCACGGCATGACAGCGTTCCCAAGGGCTGATACACAGACCAGGGTGTTGGCTCCTCTTTGGACCACCATGACTGACCCCTTCTGCTGCTTCTCTCAGCTTTTCATCCGTCACTTTGGTCATACTTGTTGTCACTGGATGTTGGTTGTCACTGTTGCCATCGCTTGCACTTATCTCGTTGGCAGGGCCATCTCATCTTTTTCAGCTGTCTTCTGCTGCTTTAGTTGCACATATCTGGAGAGGATGACTACCTCTCCTCCCAAACCACGGCATTGCAGGTCATTTCTACCTTATGCAGTCATCTTCAACAAGACATGGACTTGCTTCAGGCTTATTCTTCTTCGCTTGGCCGGCTGCCTTTCTACTTTAGCATACCCCCAGCAGGATGCACGCTGATCCTGGTGCTACTGCACCTTTTTCTACATGCACAAGTGCCATGCATACCACTTTAACCTGGCTACTGGGATGTCAGCTGTGTTTCAGCAGAACTAAACCACTTGAGTAGTAGACATGCAGGAAGAAGGCCTACAGGCTGTATTCTAGTTTACGTGCTGCAGGAGGCCATGACTAGCACTCACCACCAGCTGGAGGGGGGGGGGTGCACCCGGCTCAAAGCCGCACCAAGAGATGATGGCACCCGCCAGGTGCTTTATTCAGCCATACCTACTGCCAGGGGCGTAGCGTGGGGGGGGCCGGAGGGGCCGTTGCCCCGGGCGCCAAATTGCAGGGGGCGCCAGGCATCCGAAATTTCAATGAGGGCTACGGGAGCCTATGGCTCCCGTCCCCTCCGTTATGCCCCATAGGCTTCAGGCCACTAGGCCTGAAGCCTATAAGGCAGTAGAGGCGAGCGACGCAGGACTCGGTCACGATAACCTCACTGTGACCTCCTGCGTCGGGTCTCGCGAGATGACGCGATGACGCGGCGCAGGAAGGCACAGTGAGGCGTTCGTGACCGCCTGCGGCGGGAACAAGCGGGGATGGAGATAGGTAAGTATTTTTTTAATGTTAACTTACCTAATTGCAGAGGCTCTGGCGGCAGTATGGGGGGTGGGAGAGGAGAGGAGAGGAGAGGACTGGAGCAGAAAGGGGCGATTATATTAGCAAAGAGGGGGGCCAGTACATTAATAACAGAGGGGCCATTACATTAATAACAAAGAGGGGGACATTATATTAGCAAAGAGGGGGGCCAGTACATTAATAGCAAAGAGGGGGACATTACATTAGCAAAGAGGGGGCCAGTACATTAATAACAAAGAGGGGGACATTATATTAATAATAAAGAGGGGGGCCAGTACATTAATAATAAAAAGGGGGCCATTATATTAATAATAAAGAGGGGGGCCAGTACATTAATAATAAAAAGGGGGCCATTATATTAATAATAAAGAGGGGGCCAGTACATTAATAATAAAAAGGGGGCCATTATATTAATAATAAAGAGGGGGCCAGTACATTATTAATAAAAAGGGGGCCATTATATTAATAATAAAGAGGGGGCCAGTACATTATTATTATTAATGTAATGACCCCCTCTTCATTATTAATATAATGGCCCCCTCTTTATTATTAATATAATGGCCCCCTCTTTATTATTAATGTAATGACCCCTCTTTATTATTAATGTAATGACCCCCTCTTTATTATTAATATAATGGCCCCCTCTTTATTATTAATATAATGACCCCCTCTTCATTATTAATGTATTGGCCCCTCTTTATTATTAATGTATTGGCCCCCTCTTTATTATTAATGTAATGACCCCTCTTTATTATTAATGTAATGACCCCCTCTTTATTATTAATATAATGGCCCCCTCTTTATTATTAATATAATGACCCCCTCTTCATTATTAATGTAATGGCCCCTCTTTATTATTAATGTATTGGCCCCCTCTTTATTATTAATATAATGGCCCCTCTTTATTATTAATGTAATGGCCCCTCTTTATTATTAATGTAATGACCCCCTCTTTATTATTAATGTAATGGCCCCCTCTTTATTATTAATGTAATGGCCCCTCTTTATTATTAATGTAATGGCCCCCTCTTTATTATTAATGTAATGGCCCCTCTTTATTATTAATGTAATGCCCCCTCTTTATTATTAATGTAATGACCCCCTCTTTATTATTAATATAATGGCCCCTCTTTATTATTAATATAATGACCCCCTCTTCATTATTAATGTAATGGCCCCTCTTTATTATTAATGTATTGGCCCCCTCTTTATTATTAATGTAATGACCCCCTCTTTATTATTAATATAATGGCCCCTCTTTATTATTAATGTAATGGCCCCCTCTTTATTATTAATGTAATGGCCCCCTCTTTATTATTAATGTAATGGCCCCCTCTTTATTATTAATGTAATGGCCCCCTCTTTATTATTAATGTAATGGCCCCCTCTTTATTATTAATGTAATGACCCCCTCTTTATTATTAATGTAATGGCCCCCTCTTTATTATTAATGTAATGGCCCCCTCTTCATTATTAATATAATGACCCCATCTTTGTTATGAATGTAATGACCCCCTCTTTGTTATTAATGTAATGGCCCCCTCTTTATTATTAATGTAATGACCCCCTCTTTGCTAATATAATGGCCCCCTCTTTGTTATTAAAGAGGGGGCCAGTACATTAATAATAAAGAGGGGGCCATTATAATATACAGGGGGAATGAAAGCTATCTGTCTGGCTCTAGCTCAGTATTGGGGGGCAGCAGGATGACAGTGTTGAAGGAAGGAGAGCATGATAGTAAAGTGAGGAACCTAAATTTTTTTCGGTGAAACTCTGCAGAGACGAGAAGCGGCTGAAAGAAGTTATCATGGTGGTCTTATCTCTGAATGAAGACGTCGAGGAGAGTCTACATCACAGGAGACGTCACTGGATGTAACAGGTATGGTGCGGTATTCTACTGTAATAATAATGTCCATCCACATATCTGTTTCATGGTAGGGTTGGGGGAGAAGATTGAGAATTTGGCCCATACTGCCGCATTCTGGCCCCAGACTTCAGGTCACACTGTACGTGTTCAGAATTCTGGGGCCTCACACCCATCTACTACATTATCTGTACTCAGAGAGTTATCTCTGTGTTATCTGAGGTGTAACATAGGACTGCTAGTGATCTACTACAGTATCTGTTAAAAGTGGCGTGCCTGGGGTAGGCGCGGGGGGGCGCAATTTTTGGCTTGCCCCGGGTGCTGGCAACCCACGCTACGCCACTGCCTACTGCCCCTTTAGTGGGTGATGCACTAGCCGTACCACCAATGGTCTGCACTTCTCTTCACTGCAGCTCCTGTCTCAGAGCCTTCTGATGCCAACACCTCCTTTGTAAGGCGAGTAGCTGTAGCATTGTTTCGATAAGCTTCTGCAATGTCACAAGATTTATTTCCATCCAGTGTTGCATTAATATTTCATTAATTTTTCTTGCATTGATGATGGTAGAGTCGGACTGCTGCGCAAAGCCTTCTCCAGCACATCCCAAAGATTCTCAATGGGGTTTCTGTGGTGGCCAATCCATGTGTGACAATAATGTCTCATGCTCCCTGAACCACTCTTTCACAATTTGAGCCCGATGAATCCTGGCATTGTCATCTTGGAATATGCCCGTGCCATCAGGGAAGAAAAAATCCATTGATGGAATAACCTGGTCATTCAGTATGTTCAGGTAGTCGCTGACCTCATTCTTGGAGCACATACTGTCGCTGAACCTAGACCTGACCAACTGCAGCAACCCCAGATCATAGCACTGCCCCCACAGGCTTGTACAGTAGGCACTAGGCATGATGGGTGCATCACTTCATCTGCCTCTCTTCTTACCCTGATGCGCCCATCACTCTGGAACAGGGTAAATCTGGACTCATTGGACCACATGACCTTCTTCCATTGCTCCAGAGTCCAATCTTTATGCTCCCTAGCAAATTGAAGCCTTTTTTTCGGGTTTGCCTCACTGATTAGTGGTTTTCTTACGGCTACACAGCTGTTCAGTCCCAATCCCTTGAGTTCCCTTTGCATTGTGCGTGTGGAAATGCTCTTACTTTCACTATTAAACATAGCCCTGAGTTCTATTGTTGTTTGTCTTCGATTTGATTTCACCAAACGTTTAAGTGATCACCGATCACGATCATTCAGGATTTTTTTTCGCCACATTTCTTCCTCGAATACATCGGGTCCACACTATCCTTCCAGTTTTTAACAATACGTTGGACAGTTCTTAACCTAATTTTAGTAGTTTCTGCAATCTCCTTGCTGTTTTCTCTGCTTAATGCATGCCAATGATTTGACCCTTCTCAAACAGACTAACATCTTTTCCACAACCACGAGATGTGTCTTTCGACATGGTTGTTTAAGAAATAAGAAGCAACTCATTGCACCAGTTGGGGTTAAATAACTTATTGCCAGATGAAAGATAATCGCCCGTGCAGTAATTATCCAATAGGAGGCTCATAACTTTTTTTGGACAGGCAGTGTAATTAGCGAGTAGATGACTCCATATATAAACAGATCTATTAATGAGGAGCGATCATTTTTTAACGTGCTGAAAGATCACAATGGATGAGAAATTAGCGTTTTGTCGTCTTTGAATTGTTCATACTTATTACATCACACGATTCTCGTTCATTTTCACTCGCATGCACGAGAACTTGTACGATATTCACTCTGTGTAATAGGGCCTTTAGGCTAGTTTGACACCTGTGTCGTGAATTCCTGCAGGATGTTGCGGCACAGAGCAGCCTGCTGGAATTCTCCGGATCCGGCCCTGTCAGATACAAATGGATTACCTTTAGTCGGCGGGAGTATATTGGGGTCCGTCGAAGGTCCAGCCGCAAATCGCTGCATGCTGCGGTTTGTGTCTGGCCGATGCCTGGCATTGTCTGCCGGATCTAATTGCCGCAGGTGTAAAACTTTTGTTTTTCCCCATATGTGATCTCATTGTGTAGAATATAAATGCAACTACATACAGTATATTATATGGTGTATAGATTTCTAAGATTGGATCTCATCAACTGTGTTTGAAAAGTTTGATTATTTCTGAGCATTATGGTGCTTTGGGCTAAATGAGATGGCGCCCTCAGGACTGTTGAGCCCTTACACCTCCATTATTTTTATTCTTCTCCCCTAGAAGCAATGCTTTTAGGGGAGAATGTTCTTATAATATAGCCTCCGATAAAAAATGGCATATAAATTTGTTTTCTATTCATGTGGAATCTGACAGCAGAAACTTTGTATGTCTTGATAATAAACATACAGAAACATAGAGAGGCACAGTAGGTCCCCAAAGTGTCTAGAAGGTGGTATGGACCTATAATAGTCCTATGGGCAGACTTTACCACCATGCAACCCAAGCAAGTGCTTGAGGCTCCAGAAATAAGGGGGTCCCTGCTGACCAGAAGCGGTTGGCTGAAAAAAATCGACTATAGGGGCGGACATACCGTCTGTGCAGCAGGGGCACAGCTCAGCATGGTGACGGGGCACAGCTCAGCATGGTGACGGGGCACAGCTCAGCATGGTGACGGGGCACAGCTCAGCATGGTGACGGGGCACAGCTCAGCATGGTGACGGGGCACAGCTCAGCATGGTGACGGGGCACAGCTCAGCATGGTGACGGGGCACAGCTCAGCATGGTGACGGGGCACAGAAGCAGAAGAGAGTGCACAACTTCACAAATAAGCTTTACTTATGTTGCACATGCACACGGCCATATCCAATTTGCAGTCTGCAAATCGTGAATCTGCAAAATACAGATGAGGTCTGTGTTACATTCTTATTTTTTTGCGCACCCATTGACATTATTGGGTCCGCATTTTGCTGACAAGTACAGGAAATGTTCTATCTTCTTGCAGACCGGACAAACGTATGCGGAAAGCATGGGGATCATCGGTGTGCTTTTAGCATCCATATGTCAGTTCTGCAAAAAGACATACTAGGTCCGCAAAATGCAGACCACGGACCCACTGAATACAATGGGTTTGCAAATAAAATGCAGGCGGCACATGGACCGCATCCCTATTTTGCGGATCTGCGATTTGCACATACAGTCGTGTGCATGCGGCCTAAGTTACATCTACATAAAACTAAAGGGTGCGTTTATTAAGATCGGCGTTTTAGACAACGGTCTTAATAAAGCCCTAAACTGGCGGTGGTAGGCGCCGGCCTCTCCTTAACTTCAACGTATCCAGTGCCAGTTCTAAATGTAAGACAGCTTCTGAGCCGTCTTAGATTTAGATTTTAGACCCTTTTTACGCCTAAAATGGTAAATGAGAGGGGCCAGCAGGCTCGTCCCCTTCCGCACCCACAAACGTAGACCTGGCATGAACGGGGCGAAGTTGCAGATAGCAGCGCAACTAATCGTTGCACCGCCATCTGCGCCTGAGATACGCCTAATATAGTATTTCAGTATAATAAATGACCCCCTAAGTTTCCATAATGCAAATCAGCAGAGCATTTCTTCTGCCAATGAGCCAGCAATCAACTTGATAGACACTTGTGCGGCCTGTGACACCTCCTTGGCTATCAAACATCTATAGTACATTTTCTAATAATGGGGCATCAATCAAACATCACACAGCGAGCTAATAAATCCAGATTTAGAGGTTTATGAATTGTTCTGAAACGCCACACTTAGTGAACACGGTTCTACGGGATACGTCACCAGTCCTCCCAGTTGTACCTGGAATTCCATTCAATCTTCTGCTTTTCACTGAGCTTGGTGAAGCCACCAGTAAAACGCGTTGAGAGGCGATAGCTTCCTACGTGAAACAGGAACTGGGAGATGGCAAAGCTTGTTGCAGAGATGCACAGTGTCAGCGGGCTGAAATTAGGCATGGTGACCTGGAGGAGAAAGAGATGAAGTCAGGCGTGCTTCAGATTTAGAATATGCTTAGCTTTGACTTTACGGCGGACATGACTTCCAGTGCCAGCAGAGCATTTCTATAGAGCAGTCCTGAAAAATGCTGCATTGTTGACACTCCTTGACACATTAACTTATTGCCTTGAACGGAGCCAGCATATCTGAAGGAGGGATTGATTATACAGACCGGCGGATTGATTTACCTTACCAAAATAGCAAGCGGTTCCTTGCAGATATTGTATTAACCAGATGCACAAATATGCAGTCGCTGGAGACTCGCAATATCTTACTGAAGGATTTAGTCTTGATCACACTTCTCTGAGAAGATGGGATACCGACATTTTAAAGGGGATGTGTCATCAGAAAATGATCTGTTGTTTAGATCACCTTTTAATGTTATTTATAGGTTGTTGTTTTTTATTTTCTGTATTATATCTATATAAAAAAAATAATAATAATCCTACAGTTTTCACACAGTGGCCACTAAGCCTAATACTAGCTGCCAATTCTTGGTCTGTACAGATTACTTTTCACCAGTCATCTCCTTATCACATGCAGGATTACAATGACAGATAACATGTCTGTATAGATAACACTGGATCCAGCATTCACAGGAGGTGATATCACAGCTTATCTACTCCCTCCTGACCTCTGCACAGATCACACAGCATGCCTAGAAAACTTTCCCATAGATGTCAGTGAGGTTCCCTCCTGACCATTGTGTCTATGGCCCATGGTGGCTGTTGAAAAGCATATCAGCCCCCCCATAATCGTGGTTTAGGTTAAAAAATAATAATAATACAATCATAAAATAAAAACAGATTAGAAAGAAAGGATATGTGTTGCTATCTAGTTTTAACTAGATGAAAAAAATATAGGCGACATATTCCCTTTGACAGATTAGCATTCCAAAGCAGAGATGACCTATGTACTAAGCAGGACAGGAGTCTTAGAGGGGTTGCCTCCCATCAGTAAATGGCATTTATCATGTAGAGAAAGTTAATACAAGGCGCTCCCTAATGTATAGTGATTGTCCATATTGCCTCCTTTGCTGGCTGGATTAATTTTTTCATCACATTATACATTGCTCATATCCAGAGGTTACATCCACCCTGCAATCCAGCAGCAGTGGTCGTGCTTGTAAACTATAAGAAAAAGGGCTGGTCCAAGGGCGTAGCTGGCTGGAGGGAAGGGGTTAGGCCAAGAATTTGGCATGGCGGGGGTGGGGGTGAGGTTTTTGCCTCAGGCATCCCTGACCACAAAGCGATGAGGGAAGGGGGGGGGCCCAAGCTGAACTCTAGCACCAGGGCCCCTGAGCCCATAGCTACGCCCCTGGGCCGGTCTATGTGCACTCTCACAGTCCCGGCCACCAGAGAGGCCGGCCCTTTTTCTTATAATGTGCAAGCATGACCACCAGTGCTGGATTGTGGGTGGTCTGTAACCATGAAAACGGGCAGTGTATAATGTGATGGAAAAATTAATCCAGCCAGCAAAGGAAGCAATATGGACAATCACAATACATTAGTAAGAGCCTCGTATTACCTCTGTCTACATGATATGATGCCATTTGCTCAAGTGAGACAACCCTCTTTAACTCAGATCTCTTTCATTTCGACATAGGCTTTGCAACTTTCTTGTATTTTTATATTTTTTTATGTTAGAAAGTTTTTATGCCACGGACACTTATGAAGTACCAGTGTCAAACATGTCTGATAGATGGGGGTCCCAACTCACCTGCTGGAAGAACAGGGGTCCTCATTCCACCACCTCCCTCAGTCAGCCATTGATAAACACTGTAGGTTGATGTTGATGGGACCCCCACTTAAGGGTGGGTTCACATCACGTTTCTCCCATCCGTTTAATGTATACGTTAAACAGATGCCTCAGACTGATGCCATACAGTGGCATCCGTTTACCATTGAAAAAAAAAAAAAAAAAAAAAAAAGTATACTTTTTTTTTACAGGATTGTGCAGGATACAAGAATGTGGGGTGCTGCGTTTTTGTATCCTTTTTTTTTGTAACATATACGTCAAACGGAGGCATAAAACGTGATGTGAACCATCCCTTATAGACAGTTACTATGTACCCTACAGATACATAAGAAAAAACGATTGCAAACTGCTATGTTTTTTCAACCCCATACGCAAATAACTGCGGATTGCAGGGTTGGCTGTGGATATCACCAAGGTTGCAATCTATGGCGGAATTCTCATCAAAACAAGACAAACATTGGCAAAAAGAGATCCGTCCGCTGCACCCTGCCTTCTGATCTACCTGCAGAGATTAGCTCTGTCCAGGAAACATTGTTGGAAAGCAGGAGCGGCTCTTTAATCCACTCACCAGAGAAGAAGCTGCGAGGGATATAAATACACACACGTTTGGTGAACGCATGGCGCAACTGGGTTTCGCAATCTCATTTAAATAAAGTTCAGCAGCATCTGTTCCATCAGACTACAGCTTCCATAAAATAAAAAGAGCGGTCACAAATGAGACAAATGTGGCTTTCCTGTGTTCTTGCCCCCAAAGTATAAAACTATACAACTGTATGCAAAAAAAAGAAACAATAGACCCAAAAATGTCACCTTTTGGTATACAACTGACAATTAAGAAAATTGGGTCTATAGTTTTTTTTTTTTTTGCATGCCTGTCTCATATGTTGCCATATGCTAAAAAACGGAATCCACACTAAACCGGTAAAAACAAATGTCAAAAAGACACTTCAAACTTTTGCTCCATAGAAACTTTTGAGTTCTGAGACTCTGATACTTTTCACTTAGTGATCTGTTGCTTTAGGCCTATTGCACACGGCCGTTTTTTTTTCCCGTTTACTGGCCGTTTTTTGTGTTCTGTATACGGTCCGTATACGGAACCATTCATTTCAATGGTTCCGCAAAAAAAACGGAATGTACTCCGTATGCATTCCGTTTCCGTATTTCCGTTCCGTTTTAACATAGAACATGTCCTATTATTGTCCGCAAATCACAGTCCGTGGCTCCATTCAAGTCAATGGATCCGCAAAAAAAACGGAACACATACGGAAATGCATCCGTATGTCTTCCGTTTCCGTTCCGTTTTTTCTGAACCATCTATTGAAAATGTTATGCCCAGCCCAATTTTTTCTATGTAATTACTGTATACTGTATATGCCATACGGAAAAACGGAACGGAAAAACGGAACAGAAACGGAAACACAACGGAAACAAAAAACGGAACAACGGATCCATGAAAAACGGACCGCAAAACACTGAAAAAGCCATACGGTCGTGTGCAATAGGCCTTACCCTGGAGAAAAAGTACTTTTTATCCATATGCAAATGAGTAGCTAAGTGCACTGAGGGCGGGCTCAAGACACTCTGTGCACCCTTGCTCCTTCTTCCTCTACCAGCTTTGTCTCTTTCTTGATGGACAGAGCCAGATGTAACGACTAAGCAGGAACCGGACCCTGTCATTCCAGAAGGAGATGCAGGGGCTGGCAGAGGAAGTAGGAGGAGCAAGGGTGCACAGAGTGGCTTGGGCCCGCCCTCAGTGCACTTAGCTGCTCATTTGCATATGAATTAAAAGTACTTTTTCTCCAGAATGAAGCAACAGAACGTTCAGCTGAGCTCGTCCTATAAGACACTATACGACATTTACTAAGCATGTTGCACCAGAATTATGGCATAAAATGTGATAAAAAGAATGGCGTTTTGATTTGCCCCAAATATATCAGCAGTTTTCTCCAGAATTTTCACCATAAAGAATGCATCACGCCAGAAATCAGTTATAATTGACAGTGGGTGGGGCTATGAAATTGGCATATATTACGCCTCATTATAAATTGTTCCAGACAATTACAGCAGCTGATGTGGTGGTGTTTTGTGTAAAAAGTCGCATTTATGGCAGAAAGATGAAACTTTTTGTCAAAAAGTCACATTTAGGAAAAAAAAAAAGCAACTTGTCGTGGGAACAAGTGATAGGTAAGTACTAACCTGTAGGATACCAGCGCTCTAATCAGGTGGGTGCAGGAGCTGCGCCCGCCCGATAAGCGGCAGAGGTCCAGCAGTCACAGATAGCCGGACCCTTGCTGTATGCGCCGGCATCGGTGAAAACACAGATGCCGGCGCATTAACCCTTGCACTGCCGCGGTCAGCGCTGACTGCGGCACGTGCGGTATCCTGCCGGGTGCGGGTTGGCTATCGGGTCCCCGCACTGCTGTGACAGGGACCCGATGGCAGGGAAGGCAGCCCGATGCCTTCCTTAGGCATTGTAGCTGCCTTCCATGAGAGCCTGTGAGATCCGGCTCCCTGGATCTCACAGGTAGGAAGCTGTAAGTGTATGACAGTGTGTAATACACTTACAGCCAATGCATGACAATACAGAAGTATTTTAATGCATTGTAAAGGGGATCAGACCCCCAAAAGTTGAAGTCCCAGAGTGGGACAAAAAATTAGGTGAAAAAAGAAGTTAAAAAAGTTTTACAAAATAATTTAAAGTTCCAAGTAAAAAATAATAATTTTCTTTTCCCAAAATAAAGTAAAAAAATTAAGGAAAAAAAGAAAAGTAGACATATTAGGTATCGCCACATCCGTATCGACCGGCTCTATAAAAATATCACTTTATATGCCCTCTCAGGTGAATGCTGTAAAAAAAAACTTTAAAAAAAAACCTATGCCAAAATAGCCATTTTTTTCACCTTGCCTCACAAAAAGTTTAATACCAAGCAATCAAAAAGTCTTATGTACCCCAAAATGGTACCAATCAAACCATCACCTCATCCCGCAAAAAATGCCCCCCACATAAGACAATCACTTAAAAAAAAAACAATGGCACCCATAAAAACCAATCCATCAAAATCTGCGCTGCAAGAGCCATATGGCGCTCCTTCTGTTCTGAGTCCTGCCATGTGCCCCCACAGCAGTTTACCACCACATATAGGGTGTTGCCGTATTCAGGAGAAAATGGGTTACAAATTATGGGGTGCTTTTTCTCCCGTTACCCCTTGTGAAAATGAAAAATTTGGGACTAAAGCAACATTTTATTGGAAGAAACAGCCAAGTGTTTCCAAATTTCGTAAATCCTTAGGGGGTCAAAGTGCTCAGTACCCCCCTTAATATATTTTTAGAAAATTTGAAAAATAGCTTCTAAACTTCTAAGCCTTCTAACGTCCTAAAAAAATAAAATGACATTTACAAAATGATGCCAACATAAAGCAGACATATGGGGAACGTCGATTGATAACCATTTTATGAGTTATTACTATCTGTCTTAAAAGTAGAGAAATTCTAATTTAGAAATTTTTCTAATTTTTGGTAAGTTTTGGATTATTTTATAAATAAAGGTGAAATATATCGACTCAAATTTACCACTGTCATGAAGTACAATGGGTCACGAGAAAACAATCTCAGAATGTCACGGATAAGTAAAAGCGTTCTAAAGTTATCACCACATAAAGTGACACATGTCAGATTTGCAAAAATCGGCCTGGGATTTAAGGTGAAAAGTGGCCTGGTACTGAAAGGGTTAAAACAGGACGCGTTTATTTTTATATATATAATAAATGAGCGAAACCACAGGGTTTTGTCAATAAATAAATTGACCAAAAACATCCCAAGTCTGAGACAAAAGTCACAATTTACCAGTGGAAATTTTGCAAATATGTTTCAAAAGTCGCAAGTGCGGTCTGGCAGGGTTGGCTGAAATAGCGCATGTAAAAATTCACATTTTTGTCCTATTGGAGTTAAAATGTCGCAAATGAAGAGAAGTAGGCTGATAATCAAGTTTATATTTAAAAAAGTCACATTTCAAAAGTGTCGTGCGCCTTTTAATATATGAAGTGAAACAAATCACCACTTTTGATTTGTAATGTTAGCAATTTTTTGGCACAAATTATGCCATTATTGATAAATGTCTCCCACTGTGTCTGGTTTAATGGTGACGTTCCTGGGGACAGACTCCCTTTAAAACTGGGGATATTCATGTCAAACATGGTGTCTGAGCTGCAGGCAGCAGGTTATAGAGCAGGAGGAGCGCAGCAGAGTGATATATAGTTTTATAGGAAAATATTCAGTAGAACTTCTATTTCATTCATTTAAATTCCTGCTCGTTCTCGGCTTTGAAGTCCAGGAGGCGGTCCTATCAGTGATTGACAGCTGTCTCTGTATACACAGTCATAGAGGGCAGGCTGTCAATCACTGATAGGACCGCCTCCTGGACTTCAAAGCCCAGAACGAGCAACTTCTACTGAATCTTTTCCAAAAACACAATATATCAATCCGCTCAGCTCCTCCTGCTCTATACGTTTCAGCGAGAATTAATTTAAAATTAAAGGTCAGATTCTTACCTGCCGATCCTAGGTACAAGCTACAAAGCCACACTGCTCCATTACTGGACTGCTAACTGGAGGGATCCCATTTATAATCATTTATTATATGATCTCTAGAACGGAAACCCTGGAGCAGAATGTGATTTAGGAAACCTCGACGGGCAGTCTGATACATCAGGCTGTGTCAATATTAGTTAGGATTTCATTCTGCGTGCATGATTTACTATTACAGAAAACACAACAAATTAATCATTCTATCAAACTGCAGTGAATCAATCCAGCCATGAAAGTAAATTTCAACACCTCTCATCGGCCTTGTCCGTCACTGTCACATTGAAGGACGCAGTTTCGACATGATGCGCTCTACGGTGCTTTATATTTAGGTTTAGTAAAAGCCCTCTGTCTGTAATTATGGATCTTATGCTGGATGATGAGAACTGGAGGCCTCTGCTATAATGAGGAGATCTATTATTAATAGGCCATTAGAAACCATGGCTATATGAAGTGGATTGCTGAGTTATACCCATCTCAGACATCGTTAGGATATGCCAGCAGTGTCAGACTGGTGCGGGTCCTACCTCTGAAACCTACTCCTATCTCCAGAAAGCGAAGTAGAGCGCACCGCACTTGTACGGCGTGCTCTCCATCCACTTCTATGGGAGTTCCAAAAATAGCAGAGTGAGCACGCTTGGCAGGGGCAGACTGGGATCTTAAAAGTGGTCCTGGAAAAAACTAAAAGTGGCCCCGTGTTGTAGTTGGGACCAAACTTATAGATGGCAGAGCCAACATTTGCAGCACAAGATACCACCCCAGCAGAGACAAATACCACAGTGCATCACAAAATACCTCTCCAGGAGATGTCGCTTGTGCTGGACCGCACCACGCTGTGTCCTCCGATTCTAGTTGCCTCAGGATGGCAAGAGGGCAGCAGCAGCTGTCAGCCAGGTACATAGGTACTTGACGCTCCCAGCTCTAGGTACATCAGATCATTATTTGGCTGGCAGCCATTCAGGTAGCCCCCTTGACATCGGCACAGTGGAAAGGTCTGGGTCTATGGCGAGGCCATCATTGGCGCTCAGCTATGTTTGGAAGTCCCATGGCGGTGAATGGAAGGCAATTGGAAGACAGACTGATTTTAGCCTGCTGTGGACCCTTTTTGGCATATTTTACATATATTAGAGCTACTTTTTTAAACTCAAGATAAACACTAAGTTTCTATCTAAAATCTTCATTCCTTCAGTCACTTTCAGACCTCCTTATATCAGTTTGTAATCTACTCCTAGTTTCAGCCTCTTCTGTGTCCATGTTGGATGTACTACACACATCTATGTGATTGCCCCCTTCCCTGCAAACTACCTTGTGTGCACAGTCCTATCTACAGCCTGTGTACGCTGCCCTCTTGGATGCCTTCCTATCACACTTCGGTGTGGAAGGGAAACACCACACTGAGCATAGGAGGGAGAGGGAAACAGGGAATCAGGCCTGAGAACTAGGGAAGGAAGATGGACACCTCCTAGTGAAAACCCTAACCAGAATCCTGCCTGACTACCAGTATGAACAGAACCCAAAGGTAGGTAAGTTCATACACAGGAATACCTAGAGTCCTATCTAGCCCTATAGGACCCTGGTACTAATGGCAGGGACGAGACTACCTGTTCCTCCAAATGGAAGGATGAACAGGAGTCTCCTTCAGACCTAATACAAACAATAGGGAAAAGCAATACACAGAACCCAAACAAAATACAAAAAGGGAAAGGAAAGACTTAACTTCAAAGGGGCTATGGAAGCACCAGGAACTCAGCCAAGATCCAACCACAAACAATCCACAGGCACAGAAGCTATAAACCGCACAGCATAGTGGGAGAAGCAACTATAAATTAAAGGAAGGTTAAATGACCACATAACCAACACCTGGAGGCAAGCAGTGTGTCCATTACCAAGCAGCCGTATCTCCAAAACAGAGATGTAAATGCAGCCTTAGATAAGAACTGAGCTATAATGAGTGTCTAGGAGATCAAAGATAAGGAGCCGTCAGCTGAGCTGCCTGACAGAACAGAGTGAAAACAGACAGCAGGATACTAGAGAATCTCAAGGCTGGACAGAGTAAAGGGCTCAACATTTTTATTAAAGAACAATTGAAAAAATGATTTTTAGCTCTAAATGAGTACAATGCAATAATAAAAAAAAAATTGCCCCAAAGGTGTATATAACGTTTAACCCCTTAGCGCTATTTGACGTTTATACTCGTCATGGAGTACTGCTACTTGGCGCTCCATGACGAGTATACACATCATGGCATTAAACTGTCACCATGTCTGCAGACATGGTGACAGCGCTGAGACCGCGGCTGTTACACACAGCCAGGGATCTCAGCTAACCGGCCCCGGACTGATGAGGGCGGTCCCGGGCGTGGTGAACGCCATAAAAATAAAAACTATGATTGAATTGAAATTTTGCCCAACTCACTACCCCAAAAAAAGGTATTAAAAGTGATCAAAAAAGTTGTATGGTACCAATCAGTCACCTCATCCCGCAAAAAATGAGCCCCTACATGAGACAATCGCCCAAAAAATTAAAAAAATATGTTTTTTAGACTATGTAGACACTAAAACATGTTTTTTTTCTAAAATGCTTTTATTGTGTTAAAGTAAATAAATAAATGTATACATATTAGGTATTGCCGCGTCCATAACAACCAGCTCTATAAAAATATCACATGAACTAACCCCTCAGATGAACACCGTAAAAAAAAAAAGACCTTACATCATGTCACCTTACATCACAAAAAGTATAATACCAAACTATCAAAAAGTCATATGCACCCCAAAAATCATACCAATCAAACCGTCATCTCATCCTGCAAAAAATGAGACCCAGCCTAAGACAATAGCCCAAAAAATAAAAAAAACTATGGCTCTCAGAATATGGGGACACTAAAACAAGATTTTTTTGGTTTAAAAAATGCTGTTATTGTGTAAAACCTGAATAAATAAATAAAAACTATACATCGCCGCGTCCGTAAGAACCTGCTGTATAAAAATATTACATGACCTAACCCCTCAAGTGAACACCGTAAAAAAAAAATGCCAACTGTCACCTTACATCACAAAAGTGTAATACCAAGCTATTAAAAAGTCATATGCACCCTAAAATAGTACCAATCAAACCGTCATCTCATACCAAAAAAAATTAGCCCCTACATAAGACAGTCGCCCAAAAAAAAAAAATTGAATATGGCTTTCAGAATATCGAGACACTAAAAAATAAATTTTCTCAAAAATACTTTATGTAAAACTGAAACAAACAACCAAAAAAAGTCAGATTTTGTTTTGTTGCGTCCATAACAACCTGCTCTATAAAAATACCACATGATCTAACAAAAAATTAAAACGGTGCCAAAACAGCAATTTTTTTGTTACCATGCCTCACAAAAAGTGTAGTATAGAGCATGGATGTCAAACTCATGGCCCTCCAAATGTTGCAAAACTACAACTCCCATCATTCCCTGATAGCTGTAGTATGCCCAGGCATGATGGGAGTTGTAGTTTTGCAACAGTTGGAGGGCCACAAGTTTGACATCCCTGGTATAGAGCAACCAAAAATCATATGTACGCTAAAATATTACCAACAAAACCTTATCCCGTAATTTCCAAAATGGGGTCTTTTTTTTGAGTTTCTACTCTAGGGGGTCTTCAAATGTGACATGGCAAGTTAAAATGATCCCAGTGAAATCTGCCTTCCAAAAACCATGTGGAGTTCCTTTCCTTCTGCGCCCTGCCGTGTTCCCGTACAGCAGTTTATGACCACATATGGGGTATTTCTGTAAACTACAGAATCAGGGTAATAAATATTGGGTTTTGTTTGGCTGTTAACCCTTGCTTTGTTAGCAGAAAAAAATAGAAAATCTGCCCAAAAAGTTAAATTCTGAAATTTCATCTCCATTTTCCTCTAATTCTTCTGGAACACCTAAAGGGTTAACAAAGTTTGTAAAAATCCATTTTTAATACCTTGAGGGGTGTAGTTTCTAAAATGGGGCTATTTATGGGCGGTTTCTATTATGTAAGCCTCACAAAGTGACTTCAGACCTGAACTGGTCCTTAAAAATTGGGTTTTGGAAATTTTCTTAAAAATTTAAAGATTTGCTTCTAAACTTCTAAGCCCTGTAACATCCCAAAAAAAGAAAATGTCATCTACAAAGTAACCCAAAAATGAAGTAGACATATGGGAAATGTAAAGTAATAACTATGTTAGGAGGTTTTACTATCTGTTTTTAAAAGGCGAAACATTTAAATTTTGAAAATTGCAAATTTTTTGTACATTTTGTATTTTTTATAAATAAAAATGAAATATTTTGACTCAAATCTACCACTGTCATTAAGTACAATATGTGACGAGAAAACACATGAAGGGGTTAAATACCTCAATATCTTCCTGAATTTTGTGGAAGCAGAATAACACACTTTAATTATGGGTATAGTGAGACACTTACCTATCCCTTGACTTGTGCTTACAGATAATGTTTAGCTGCTTTCCCCATTGAATTCTTGTGGATTTCTGTCCCTGTGTTTTCTATTTATTTCTATGGGATATGGAAATGATACTGGATATCAGAATGGCAGACACTTATAATGTTGGCACAGCTGTGAGGGTCACTGATCAAATGTCTTTGCACTGTCATAGGGCAAGCAACTCTAGTAAACTGAGGAACACATTTCACAACCTCTCCAGAGAACGCTTCTGCATATTTGTCTCGGAGCAAGGACCCAGTCACTTAGGGGGGCTGTATCACAAACCAGAAATGCAGGAAACGCTTGCTCTTCGGGTTTTCTTTGGCTCCCTGGACACAGTTTAAGATTGATGTGGACATAAGTAACTAGGACAGAGAGACATTAGAGTCGCACCAAGTGAGACCCATGTTCTGGTATAAGGAACAACTCTGTAATAGTTTGCTTAAAGTCATGCTTTATTTCCAGCAGGGACACGAAGTGAACTTCTAGAAGATGTTTGATTTCCACCAGAGGCCGTATAGTACAGATCAACAGGACCAGGAGTACAAACAATGTTAGTTCAGCACGTAAAGCCTGAGAAATTTGTATTTATAAGGAATAAAGTCTAACACATAAATATTGTACCAGGAGAAAAATACATTCTTATATAGACCATCACCCCATACATATCCCTAAGGCTGGGGCCACATGGCAGTGGCATAGCGTGGGTTGCCAGTGCCCGGAGCAAGCAAAGTATTGCGCCCCCTAACCTGTGGACTTGCCCCTTTTGAGCTGATCAGGGTTTGCTAAACCCAGCTCTGCCCTGCCCCAAAAACACCCAGCGATCATGTGATCTCCCGCCTAGACTACTGCAACATCCTCCTCTGTGGCCTTCCATCCAGCACTCTCGCACCCCTCCAATCTATCCTCAACTCTGCTGCCCGACTAATCCACCGCTCATCCCGTCATTCCTCTGCCTCTCCCCTCTGCCATTCTCTTCACTGGCTCCCCATCCCCATTGCCCAATAAATTCAGTTTAAAATACTAACAAATACATACAAGGCCGTCCACAACCCGTCCGCCCTCTGTACATCTCTGATACTTCCCGATACACCCCCACACGTGATCTACGATCCTCACAAGACCTCCTTCTCTCCTCTCCTCTTATCCCCTCTTCCCACAATCGCCTCCATCCCTCATACTCTGGAACTCTCTACCCCCAACATATCAGACTCTCACCTACAGTGAAACCCTTTAAAAGAAATCTGAAAACCCACCTCTTTATACAAGCGTACAACCAATGACCCTGCTGCCTCTATACCGCCATGACCAGCTTCACCCTCACCTACTGTGTCCTTCTCCCATACCTTGTAGATTGTAAGCCCTCATGGGCAGGGCCCTCTCTCCTTCTGGACCAGTCTGTAACTTGTCTTGTTCATGCTTAGTGCAGCTGTCTGTATTATGTATGTGCACCCCTTATCATATGTACAGCGCTATGGAATGGCGCTATAATTATAAATAATAATAATTACCGGCATAGCCACCTCCTCTATTCACTGCATATCCCCCATTGAGCACTATGCACCAAGCAAAGGAGACAGAAGCAGTAATAAACCAATATACCACTTCTGGCTTTTCCTCAGGGTCTTCGTCTGTCACTGACCTGCTTCTGCTAGATTGCAAGAGCTTTGGTCCAGCACCATACATGTATGGCGCTTAGGGTACTTTCACACTTGTGTTTTTCGTTTCCGGCACTGAGTTCCGTCAAAAGGGCTCAATGCCGGAAAAGAACTGATCAGGCATATCCCATTGCATTCTGAATGGAGAGTAATCCGTTCAGGATGTCATCAGTTCAGTCATTTTGACTGATCAAGCAAAAGATAAAACCGCAGCATGCTACGGTTTTATCTCCGGCGAACAAAACTAAAGACTTGCCTGAATGCCGGATCCGGCATTTTTATTAGTGCCGGATCCAGCATTCAAAATACCGAAATGCCGGATCCGTCCTTCAGGTCTGCGCATGGAAAAAAAATTCAATGCATTTTTTGGACTGATCAGTCTTACTAATGCCATCAGTTGGCATACGTTTTGCCAGATCACTCTGCCGCAAGTGTGAAAGTAGTCATTATGAAGTTAATAATAATTACTGTGGGGGCCTAAATGGGGTGTGTGTAGTGCTAGTAAAAATCCCCTTGGCACCACCTAAACCACCACAGTAGTATTCATCCATTATGAGGCTAGTCCCAATCCCTATTTGGGACCAACCCCCCCCCCCCCCCTTCCCCTCCAATCCACTCACTAAAATTCCCACCAAAACAAATAAGAAACATCTGACAGCAGGGCCACTAGAAGTGCTCCAAGACCTTGATGGTAGTCATTGGTTAGACATGTGCAGGTACCAGCAGTGCTCCAAGACCTTGATGGTAGTCATTGGTTAGACATGTGCAGGTACCAGCAGTGCTCCAAGACCTTGATGGCAGACATTGGTTAGACATGTGCAGGTACCAGCAGTGCTCCAAGACCTTGATGGTAGTCATTGGTTAGACATGTGCAGGTACCAGCAGTGCTCCAAGACCTTGATGGTAGTCATTGGTTAGACATGTGCAGGTACCAGCAGTGCTCCAAGACCTTGATGGTAGTCATTGGTTAGACATGTGCAGGTACCAGCAGTGCTCCAAGACCTTGATGGTAGGCATTGGTTAGACATGTGCAGGTACCAGCAGTGCTCCAAGACCTTGATGGTAGGCATTGGTTAGACATGTGCAGGTATCACAGCTAAAGCGTTAACTTTGAGAGAGGCATTTCTGGTATGCTGCCCTCCATGGTCAATACTTTTGAGTTGCAAATACATTGAAGGACATTGCTGAAAGAATTTCTTAAATAGCTGACAAAGTACAGTAGACAAGGAATACAAAACATGCAGGGCACATGGGACAGTGTTTGCTTCTTTGTCAAATGTTAAAGGGCATCTGTCAGTATGAGCAACCCTATTAAACCAGGCATATTGCCCGGAAGGGTTAATCATGCTGACCAAATTGATATATGTCTTATTAAGGTGAATAGTTGCTTACTTGCTGCAATATATAACTTTTAGATTTATTCAAATTACCTATTTGGAGCGCCAAGGGGCTGGCCATAGCACTAGCAGCACCACTAGCGTAAAGCCCCTGTGCTCTGTGTACTGCCCCCTCCCCTTTAAATGCAAAGGCGACTTCTCGTCTAGCCCTGTGTTCTCTCACGAGAGCCAAGTCAGCTCAGTGACTTGGTGCTTGCGCAGTGGATGCGTTGCTGCTTTCCACGCTGTAATTTTCACCTTTTTAGCTTTGTTAACTCACCCGCCTGTAACTCTTCACCCGTTTGTAACTTCACTTTCCATGGGCGGGCTGTAGTTTGTCCCATGTGACAATCAGGCACCTATATGTCTCATGTGTGCGGGCATGGCATGTGGCCGTTCAACATCAGTGATCACTTGCCATGCCGGTACAGGTGACCGTTGTGGCCACTTATTTGCCAACAGTGATGACAATCTTGTAGATGGAACATCACACTTACAGTCCCGTCGTTACCGGAAGCAGAGGACAACTCGCTGCTGGATCCATAGCACCGGTCACAGGTTATTATTTTTATTTTTTTCACTATTAAACCCAGCCTGGCCATCTGAAAGGGGATTCTCAGTATTGGAAACCCCCTTTAAAGGTCATTTTAAGTAATCCATCCACCTACTATCCTGTGGAAGAAAAATCGTTAGGTTAATACTAACCCATCCTTCGCTCTGTGATGCCACCGTCTCCGCTGCACTGACACAGGCTGCAGACTCTTCCTCCCAGGGTCTCGACCAGATGTGTTCAGCCACATTTACTATTATTCTGCTGAACAGGAAAAGAAGGGCGCACCTGATCAGGACACGGGTGGAGGAGCCCTAAGACTGTGCGAGTGCAGTGGACCGAGGGATGGGTAAGTATTAACCAAACTGCCTTTTTTGTACAGGATAGTACAGTACAAGTAACTAGGATGGATAACCATAAATGCCCGGAAGACCCCTTTAAGCTCTCCTTGGTCTTTAAAGTGTGCAGACAGTAAAGAAATATCTGCTATTTACCAATAATAAGAAAGCCCATTCCATACTAAAACATTTAGCATCTCATGCAATCCTGTTCACATGCAACGGAAATTTTAGGCGTAGAAGAAAATCTTTATGAAGTAGCGTGCTTTGTATTTCTGAGAACTCAACACAGAAAATCCCAGTGTGCATTAGCTCCACTGGATGCGGCCCATCCACGGCAGAAATCCAAGAGCTGTGTATGGGTCCTGTAGGGCGGCGACAGAGTTCCTACAGTACCCGATTACAGACCCATCGCCATTTGGTGCAGCACTGTCTTCTCTCCTGGATGCAATACTCTTAGTGGACAATATCTATTCTCTGTAATACAGAATGTGATGGAATATGGCCAGTTTCTTTTTTACTGACCCTCATCTATGTTAATTTATAGAAAACAACATCCACGTGTGTAACACCCCATAGTTGTGTTACTACACGCCTCTACCCCGCTACTATCTTCTAAGAGCCTGTATATTGTCATCTGATGTAATTTATATTATGTCTTCACAAATGTGCATCTAAAACAATGTTAAACACAATTGTTCTTGTAATTTTCCAGGTTCACCAGCAGGTGGCAGCAAGACATTAGCAAGGTACAAGTCCTAGTTTAGTGTATCTAGGCTGGAATGGATTATTCCGGCTGAGCTCCCCCGCCTGTGAGCAGAGTGGGCTGTGCCCACATCCTGCAGCATGGGTGGAGAAGGAAGTTAGAGTTAGTGTAGCCCAGCCCCTGCTAGGGGTAGGGTGTGTGTGTAGGAGATCCCCTGCAAAGGGAAGAAAGCCAGGATCTTGTGTCGGCTGAGACTTGATCATATACCCAGCCTGAGCAACTTCAGCCTCAGCTGGATGAAGAGAAGCAGAAAGCTACAGACAACCTCCAGAGTTCCAGGAAGAAAGCATCCCCTGAGAATCTATCTGTGAGTTCAGTCCAGAGACCTAGGAGAAGCCATTCCTCCTCAGCTAGTCTGTCCCCATACAGCAGAAGTTACAGAGAAGTGCAGAAGCTAATCCTGCCTCAATTACAGAGCTACCAAGCAGATTACTTATCCTGCAAGCTCACATTAAAGCAGAAGTATTTATTCCTGCCAATCTTTGCTAAAACCTGCTGGGACCAAGAGACCAAAGCTGTACACTGCTTGGAGTTATCCTTAGTAAAGAAACGTTTGAACTTCATCTAAAGGTCTGGATATCCTTTATTCTGCAAAATCCCTCTATTACTCCTACTATCACTACACTCAAATTTATTGCAAGTGAGCCAGGAACCAGGAGTCCAGCCGTACCCAGGTAGGAGACACCGTTGACACAATTATCACCACCCTATAGAGACATTATAGACAATCACACCACTCTGGCATTCCTAATCTGGGACGTGTGTTATACACCTTGGAAGGGCCCTGGGGTAGAACCCTGCGCACGCTGCAATTGGCGTCACGACAAACACAGAACTTTAACCAACCCAGTCCTGGCCACTGCACGTCTTCCTACTTGGGACACTAACCCAGACGTGTTCGGGTGTTTCTTTAATTACTTTATAATTTTCCATTATAACATGGTTATATTGGAAAATAATGGCATTCTTAAGACCTAATGCAAAAGGGAAACCTTTAGAAGCATTCCGTCATAATAGTAGTCTATGGCCAGTATAACGGATCCATTATGCTGCCCATAGACTTCATTATGACGGAATGCAAAATAGAATGCCTCTAAAGGTTTCCATTTGCTTTCCGTTTTAAGAATGCCATTATTTTCTGATATAACCATGTTATAACGGAAAATAATAAAGTGACGTTCGAATCCTCATTGCCTTCAATGGGGTTCGGGGACAAGTTTGGGCCCGAACCCGAACTTTGACCTGAAGTTCATCCGAACGTTGCGAACCCTACCTCATTCCTAATTATAACTTAACTTTCAAATGAAGTGGTACTTCTGCTGCTACTACGACTTACCTCAATTTAGCGAATCCCCTGAACTATTAGGCTACTTTCACACTAGCGTTTTTACTGGATCCGGCAGGGTTCAGCAAAAACGCTTCCGTTACTGATAATACAACCGTCTACATCCGTTATGAACTGATCCGGTTGTATTATCTTTAACATTGCCAAGACGGATCCGTCATGAACACCACTGAAAGTCAATAGAGGACGGATCTGTTTTCTATTGTGGCAGATTGGGTCCAAGAATTCGTCTTGCTCCGCATCCCAGGACGGAAAGCAAACTACAACACGTTGCGGTTTGCTCTCCGGTAAGGGAACGCAACTAGACGGAAAGGAATGCATTTGGTGCATTCCGTTCTGTTCAGTTTTGTCCCCATTGACAATGAATGGGGACAAAACTGAAGCGTTTTTTTTCCAGTATTGAGACCCTATGACGAAACTCAATACTGGAAAACTAAAACGCTAGTGTGAAAGTAGCCTAAAACTTTCCACTGCATGTCAGTGTGGATGACGTTAGTACAATTCTGCTAGTGCACTGTGCAGAGGCACTGGTGCTTGGTTGCAAAGTAGCTGGAAGTGACAGTATGGGGCCACTGCTGCCGGCAGATGTGGGGACAGAGGCTGAAACTTATTAGGGCGGTGCCTGACGCGGGGCCACACAGGACGTGTGAAAAATCTGCAGAAGCATGCATGTACGTATGTAATATGGCTGGACTTCATTGGGATTTAGCAATGCTGCATGCTCTGCACCGTTCTTCCTATATGTAGTCCTACAGTATAACAGGTAATCCTAAAGCAAACATTACATGACGTGGACCACTTTCACCTGCTGAGTATTTCCCGTCAGCATTTCTAAGGCAAAGCTTGGAACATGTCCAAAACGCAGAAGAGGCGCAAATATTTCCTTTCCACTTTGGAAAACCTGTTTAAAGACTTTAATACGGACGATCTATCCTCTGGATAGGTCATCAGTATCTGATTGGTGGGGGTCCGACACTCGGAACCCCCGCCGATCAGCTGTTTGAGAAGGCACCAGCGCTCCTGTGAGTGCCATTGCCTTTTCTATGCTTACCGAGCACAGCGCCGTATAGCGGCTGTGCTTGGTATCGTGCTCAGCCCATTCACGTCTATGGGGCTGAGCTGCGCCTAGGTCATGTGGCTGATAAATGGGACATCCCACGGCGTAGAAGGCCTTGGAGCTAATGGGAGCGCCGCTGCCTTCTCAAACAGCTGATCGGCGGGGGTCCCAGGTGTCAGACCCCCACCAATCAGATACTGATGACCTTTCCTAAAGGTTAAGTCATTAGTTTTAAAGTCTCGGAAAACCCCATTAAGACCTCGGTCACATTTCCGTGTCTGTTTCACGTCCATGAAAAAAATAAATCTATGTTACATCCGTGAGCGATCCGTGTTTGGTCCATGTGTCTGTTTTTACCCTCCATGTGTTATCCGTGCGCCACGGATGCTGCTCAGCTGAAAATGTATTTCCAAAACATCTCCTATCAGTGGTCAGTGAAAAACGGATGCGACACGGATGCCATTTTTTTTTAATTATTGCATGTTACTCATTTTTGGCTAAAAATAATTTTTTCAACTGGCCTTTATTAAAAAATATTGAGCCGTTCTGTCTCAAAGGGTTAACAGTTTTTCTAGCTGTGTGACTGGTACTTTCACTTTCACTTTGTGCCAGTCCTCTGACCCTTATCTGTAAAGTAAGATACCAACTGAGCTGTAATGAGTGTTTCTAAGGCCAGAGATAAGGCCACTTTCACATTTTTGCTGGATCGGGCATGGCTCAGCATAAAGGCGTCAGTTAGGATAATACCACCGGCTGCAGCAGTTATGAACGGATCCGGTTCTATAATCTCTAAAATAGCCATGACGGATCCAGCACTAAATCTATTGTCCGAGAGAACGTATCCGGCAGGTATACACCCTGACAGATACTTCCTGCCTTCCGTTTGGGATACATTGAATGTCGGCTGTGCTTGGTATCGCAGGTCACTCCTATTCACTTCAATGGGACTGAGCTGCGCCTAGGCCGTGTGACCGATGAACATGATGGGCCTAAGTGCTCAAGGAGAGCTGCGGCCTCTTCATACAGCTGAACGTGAAGGGTCTCGGGAACAGGACCCCCTCCAATTTAATATTGATGACCTCTCCTAGGGATAAGCCATCAATATGTAAATCCTGAAAAAACCCTTTAAATATGTTCATAGAGTTACAATAGCCTAGTGCAGGGATGCCCAACCTGTGGCCCTCCAGGTGTTGCAAAGCTACAACTCCCAGCATGCCCAGACAGCCCACAGCTATCAGCCTACAGCAGGGCATGGTGGGGGTTGTAGTTTTACAACAGCTGGAGGGCCGCAGGTTGAGCATCCCTGGCCTAGTGAGTGCCAGACTATGCCATTCCATACAATGGTATCCAGTAATAAACATATACCTTCTGGGTGATGGATGCCACTGTAACATACACAACCTGACATGTTAAACACAACATGAACAGAGCCTTAGAATGTTTCACACGCGTCCAGGTGTGAGCACCACTGCGCAAGAACATCACCAAAGGGACATCAATTCCTTCATCCTCTGCCAGTCATATTTATTGCCTACCCTGGCGATATGCACTGTAAAGTGGGACTATCGCTTAATTAGGTAATCCCTTTAATCTGATTTTGCCAAGAAATGATTCACCATTAGCCAATTATGAAAACGTGTTATGACGGAACTAATGAAGGCTGATGCATCCGAGTCCTGTAGAAGCGAATTGGATCTGCGATGATGTTTTTTTTTTGCAGTGTCTTTTCTTTACAGAAATTGTGATTACGCCCCCCAAAATACTGTACTTCAGAAGTGACGCTAGTTGGTGAAAAATATGTATCGATAGGGTGTGAACTGCTGTACAAGTTATAAGAGACGACCTCGTTTTACGTAAAATAAATGATGACAAGCAGCAACACCTTGAGGAACGTCGCGAACTCTGCCTGCTGCAATACAGAAAGTGGCTACACGGCGACACTGGGATAGCAGAGTGACTGCGATCCCATAGAAATGAATGGGATCATCACATGAGTCGCTGGATGCGACCTCCGCGGCAATCCCATTCACTTCTATGGGATCTCCTCTACTTCGCTATCCTGGCTGCGACCATTATCGCTAAATGATTTAACGTGTATGGTTATGCGATGAAACTATTTTGTGAGTCACCATATAGCGGGGGCATTTATCAATATTGCACTCCAAGACCAGGCCTAAGTAGACAGGAAACATTGGCGCTTGTCTCATCCACCATATTTATGAGTGAGTTACACCATTCGCTCCGACACCTACCAACATCTCCAACGTTTTCTTTTTGACATTAAGAGAACTTACACAAGCGTGCAGCACTTTAGCAAAATGATACACCCAAAAAAAATTGAAAATTAAAATTGGCTCATGCAAACAAAAAGCTGGAGCCGCCTGTAGTCACAGATAGCGCTTGTCGTATTCTGGTGGCATTAGGAGATAAAGCGACAATTTCAGAGACTGCTCTGCTTGGAGAGAGGCAGAGTATGGATACTTGTTCCCACCATAGCAGTATCACGTAGACAGTTCTCCATGATGACAAGTGGGGGAATGTGTAGGGAACAAAGGGAGGAAAACAAGGCAGTGGTAATACAGAAGTGTACACAATGCATACGGATACACATGCAATATGACCATGGTGCACAGGCAAGAGGCCTAAGCTGGCAAGCAGTGCCTTACCTGTGGGTGGGGGTCCTAGATGCAGGTCTGAGGGAGGCAGTGGGGAGCTCATTGCTGTCCTGGCTGCAGGGAGACCATGCTGGCTTGCTGCATTCAATGCTGATCCAGGCAGAGAAGCTTCACATCAAGGCGATGGCTCCTAGACACTGCTGTATATGTGAGTGAGATCTCTGCCCCCTCCCTGGGCCTCACTCAGTAGGAGGAGGCAGCGATGAATAGGGGATGCTGCTGTAGGAAGACAGGGCTATACAGTGGATGGCAATATAGCTGATGGCAGTCATGTGGCATCTGCTGTTCCAATGTGATCTGCGGCCAGCCTTTGTGACTGTCACCTTTGTTGCTGGCCCTGCCCATTCACAGGAGGGATGCCTCTAACGCCTCCCTATCAAGAATCTCCATGTGCTGCTGTTCAAAGACATTCTGTATCTGTGCACAATCAGAGAAACAAGTGTGTTTACAAATACAATACAAAAATAAACAAATGAAACAATGGAACGAATGTCCTCTGCGTTGTTACAGCATGGGGGCTAGGTTCATATCGGCGCCACTTTTAATGTTCCTCTGACGCAGATGTGAACGTAGCTCAAAGTTTGCGGCATTTGGGGCAGTTTTTTTTTAAGCCGACGCCAGGAGTGGATGAAAAAAATAAAAATAATAATGAAAACATTGGGGGTCATTTATTAAGGGACTTGGGAATATTTTTCATCTAAAATAGTCGCAGGATCCTTTTCTAAATGGCCGTGATACGATAATTAGTCACACGGCCAGTTTCACGACCCGAAGGTCACAGAGTGGGGTCACGTCGGAGCTGGGACGCAGGACGCAGATAATTTACTAATATTTGCGTAAAAAGCCAGTCTTAGGTCCGGATGCGTTCAGTGAAACTCGCACAGTTTGCAAGCAAGTTCAGTCAGTTTTGTCTGCGATTGCGTTCAGTTGTTCAGTTTTTTCCGCGCGGGTGCAATGCGTTTTGATGTGTTTTTCACGCACGTGATAAAACTGAAGGTTTACAAACAACATCTCTTAGCAACCATAAGTGAAAAACGCACTGCATCCGCACTTGCTTCCGGATGCAATGCGTTATTCACGCAGCCCCATTAATTTCTATGGGGCCAGGGCTGCGTGAAAAACGCAGAATATAGAACATGCTGCGATTTTCACGCAACGCAGAACTGATGCGTGAAAAAAAAAAAACGCTCATGTACGCAGACCCATTGAAATGAATGGGTCCGGATTCAGTGCGGGTGCTATGCGTTCACGTGACGCATTGCGCCCGTGCGGAAAACTCGCTCGTGTGAAAGAGGCCTTAGTAAATATGCCCCCACTGATTCTTCTCTCTTTTGGATCCACTCCTGTGTTTTGCTCGAAAAAACTGCATGAAAAATAACCACAAGAGTTGAATGTTATATTGTGCTGCAAGAGAATTAGATTGTATTCAAGAGCTATCATTTTACTGGAAATATTCACCACAGAAAGGTAAAGCGTGTGTTCTCCTTTGACAGCACATCGCCACCTGCTGGTCAGTCCTGTGGCCTGCCGTTTTCCATGCGACCATCAAAACAGTCTAATGTGTACGGAGGATTTCCAACTCTCCCCAGACGTATGATATTGGAGGAGAGAGGGATCAAGCGCCGCTGAGTGTGTATGGGGGAGGTGAGGAGCTGTTGGCCACTCTGCTTCTCCTGCTGCTGTCTCTTAAGCTGGATTTACACAGGCCGACTGAGTGTCCGAATGTTGGGAAGGAAGCCTTCCTCCCCGACTAGGGATGAGCGAATCAACTTCGGATGAAACATCAGAAGTTGATTTGCATAAAACTTTGTTAGAATACTGTACGGAGCGAGCGCTTCGCCTATATAAGTATCTGCGAGGGTTGTACGTTACTCCTGGGTTGTAAGAAGGACTGGAGAGGTGTATATGTCGCAGGGAAATGATGAAAATGGAGATTTGATCAAATCCCTAAGGGAGATCAATTCACGGAAGATGATGTTCCCTAAAGAACGTAAGTGATTTGATCATCAAATCCCTTAAGGTTGGGTTCACACCTGAGCGTTTTACAGCGCGTACGATCGCGCTGTAAAACGCCCGACGCCCCAAGAAGTACATGAGCTTCACACGTTCCCGTACATAGACTTCAGCAGGAACGCGCGACAATGGGCGTTCGCTTGTCTCTGTATGCATGATTGCAAACACCCGTACAATCGCGCATACAGCGCGAACGCTCAGGTGTGAACCCAGCATAACTGTTTTAGTGAAAAGTTTAATATTTTTGATAATATAATAATAATATGAAATAATATTGTTTAGACTTTCTCTTCAAAAATCTAACATTTTTTAGTACCTACTTCCATAACATCGTATTTTTTTTCCATACTAGTCCTGTTTTTACGTGTCCGTTGTAGTTTAAGTAGTGGTGCTAATTTAAATTGTTCAATGACTGTGATGCTTCTTCTATCAGTTCGCGAGTCCACAAAGGTTTTTCTTTATCATGACGCTTGTTCAAAAACGTCCTGAGAGTTTCATTAAACTGTTTTTCAGATACAACTTCGGTCAGAGTTTGATTTTTTTCTATATCTGAACCCATGGCCAGGAGTGTGCCCCCACAGAGATAAGCCTGGCTGTGTTCCCCCTGCCAGAATAGTATATACCTAGAATCAGGGTCGTCGCTAGGGCCTTTTATCAGCGAACTGTGAGAGCTATGGGATACAGGACCTTTGATGACATCATAACCATGTGACCAATAGCATAGCAATATTACTGGTCACATGTCTGTAAGGTAATCAAAGGTCCTTCGACTGCTTTCTGTTTTTTCCAGGACTCCTTACTTGTTTATTTCATCTTTTCACTAAAACAGTTAAAGGATTTGAACCAAATCACTTACTTTCTTTAGGGAAATCACCCCACAGAGTTGGTATTTTAAATATCTTCTGTGAATTGATCATCTCCCTTAGGGATTTGATCAAATCTCTATTTCCATAGCATCATCACGACGGCATACAAGGAGATTGACCCCTGACCTCTGTAGGGGCAGGAACAGAGAAAGGTTAAATACCCTCCTCCCACCACCAACACCAGTGTTTCCTGTCCCTACAGAGGACAGGGCAGAGAAAGGTCTCCCTGTATGCAGGGAGATGAAGCTAGGAATTCAGTCGTGGATACCTTAAGAAATCGCCGGCATCCTGCATGGCGTCCCCCTGCCCTCCCGCGGTCCAGTACTAACGCTGGGCAGGGGTGTGGGGCTCTACCTCGTCCCGATTTTCGGGGCCTGTTCCCTGGCGCAGTCTCCCTTCCGGCATCATCGCGGCAGCTGGGTGCGCGCCGGCGCATTGGGCGCATATGTTTGACGTCACGGCCGGCGACCCGGAAGTGACGTCAGTGGCGGCAGCGTGGAGCTTAATTTTAAAACCGAGGCCTGCTCCGGACAAACGCTCCCAGGATCGGTCCCCCACTGTGCGGAACCCTTACCTTTCGGAAGAGGCGACCATGTCGGTACCGGAGCGGTCCCCCAGAGCTGAGCCGCCGCCAGCGCTTCTAACTGTGAGTCCCCTTCGGGGGTATTTATGAATGGGTCAGGGAGTCTGTTGATCCCCCTCTCCCACGATGATATAGGGGGGGGGGGGAGAGGAGGAGCGGGCTCTTGCTCCATGCTCAGTGCAGCTACGGCAGGGCGCAGGCTCCTACATCCACCCCCGCGCCCCCCCCCCACCCTCCTCTTGGTGGGCCATATCCCTTATACTTTGCCGTTTCATCTCTTTTAGGCAAAAGAAACCCCGAAAAAGATGGGGAAGTCACTCAAATGTGTCTCCTGCTCTAGTAGACTCCCTGACGGCTACCCCAAAAAACTGTGCAAGCCTTGTATTTCAAATATCGTACGGGATGAGGCACCCTCCCTAAAAGAGGAATTAAAAACTATGATTCAGGAGGAGATCCGTTCATCCCTGGCCCACCTGTCCGCTAATCCCCCCGATTTGCCGCAACCAAAGAAGAAGCGGGCTAGATCCCCATCCCCCTCTGATATAGAAGTCGTTGCGGAGGAAAGTGCCCACTCTGTTAAGTCTTGGGAGGAGGGGGAGAGAGTCTCTGACTCAGAAGACGATGGACGTAGATATTATTTTTCTACGGAAGAAATGTCCGACCTTCTGAAGGCTGTAAGGTCGACCATGGGTGTGGAGGAGGTACAACGTACCCATTCGGTACAAGAGGAGATGTTTGGGGGCCTGAGGGTTAAGAAGACCCGTGTGTTTCCCATCAATGAAAGCATTAGGGATATGATCCTTGATGAGTGGACAGACCCAGAAAAACGACTGGGAGTCCCGGCAACGTTCAAAAATAGGTTGCTATTTGATCCGGAGGAATCTAAAATTTTCAATGAAATTCCCAAGATTGATGTACAGGTGGCCAAAGTGAACAAAAAGACGTCCCTTCCATTCGAGGATGCCTCCCAACTCAAAGATTCGATGGATCGTAAGGTGGACAGTCTCCTCAGGAAATCCTGGGAGGCGTCCATGTTTAACGTTAAAACCAATATTGCGGCTACTTCAGTCGCCCGGTCCATGTATCTTTGGTTGGGAGAGTTGGAAACTCATATTAAAGACAGAGCGTCTAGGGAGCAGATTCTGGAGTCTCTCCCCCTTTTAAAGTCGGCCACGGCTTTCCTGGCGGATGCCTCTGCCGAATCAGTTCGGTTCTCCGCCAGAGATGCAGCGCTCTCCAATGCAGCTAGGAGAGCCCTCTGGATGAAGTGTTGGTCGGGGGATAAGACATCTAAGTTAAAGCTTTGCTCCATCCCCTTTTCCGGAGAATACGTGTTTGGCCCGGTGCTAGATAAGATCCTAGAGAAGGCCGCGGATAAGAAGAAGGGGTTTCCGGAAGATCGCCCTTCCAAACGCCGGTATCCTTTTCGCCCCCCCTCGGGTCAAGAAAAGAGCTACAGGGGAAAAGGGAAATCAGGGCGTTGGAGTTACCCAAAAGGAGGAAGAGGAAGAGGTCAGTCCTTCTCCCAGCAAAAACCTTCAGATAAGCAATGACGCCGGAGTGGGGGGAAGACTCTCAAGATTCCTGGGGTCATGGGAATCCATCTCCCAGAACCCCTGGATTTCCAAGGTAGTCGGTACAGGCTATCAGATAGAGTGGTCTTCAAGACCCCCAAACAAATTTTCTCTGACACGGTTCCAAACGAACCTTTGGCAAGGAGTCCAGAAACTTCTTCAGATGAATGTAATCTCTCCGGTCCCACCTCTAGAAAGAGGCAAGGGGTTTTATTCAACTTTATTTTTAATCAGGAAAAAAGAAGGTACCTTTCGGACGATCATAAACCTGAAACCTCTAAACAAGTTCATCCGTTATCAGAAATTCAGGATGGAGACCCTAACATCTACAATCCCTCTATTAAGCAAAGACGTCTTCATGTGCACTATAGACCTGCGAGACGCTTATTACCATATTCCCATTCACGCCAGCTCCCAGTGTTTTCTCCGGTTTGCAATCCAGGATATATCAGGAAACGTCCATCACTACCAGTTCAGAGCCCTTCCCTTCGGGATTTCGTCTGCCCCGAGAATATTTACCAAAGTGGTGGTAGAGATGGTTGCCTTCGCCCGAAGACAGGGACTCATGATAATCCCCTATTTGGACGATTTCCTTCTGGTCAGCGAAAGTCGCAGCCAAATCAATTCAAATCTGAAGGTCTAGACGACCTGGGGTGGATCGTAAACGAGGAAAAGTCCGTCCTCACCCCCTCAAGGGAAGTTCGTTTCTTAGGTATGATCCTGGACTCCCGAAAGCAAGCAGTGTTCCTACCTCGGGACAAAATATCAGTTCTCCAACAAAAGGTCAGGTCCTTTCAAAAGAGAAGATCTTGCTCTATCAGAGAGGCGATGAGCATGCTGGGTCTGCTGACATCTTGTATTCCGGCAGTCCCCTGGTGTCAAATACACTTCAGACCCCTTCAGTCCTGGATACTGAGTGTCTGGAACAGGTGCCAATCCTCTCTAGATCGCCAAGTAAGTCCTCCATCTCGGATTCTGCAGTCCCTAAATTGGTGGAAAAACCACGAGAACCTATCCCGGGGAAATCCCTGGCAGAAGACTCCCCAGTTGCAGGTAATAACAGACGCAAGTCTGTCCGGCTGGGGCGCAAAGGTCGGGGACCGTATATTTCAGGGCACTTGGCCAGATTCGATCAGATCCCAATCATCGAATTTCAGGGAGCTGAGAGCAGTCTGGGAAGCATTGAGGGCGGCAGAGGAGATGTTGTGTCATCATCATATAAAGGTGCTATCGGACAACACTACAGCCATTGCCTACCTCTCCCATCAGGGGGGAACCCGGTCCGTAACCCTTCAGGCGCTGGCAACAAAGATCTTTGCTTGGGCAGAACAGAAGGTGGCCTCTGTATCGGCAGTTCACCTGAGGGGGATACTAAATCAAGAAGCAGATTTTCTCAGCCGCCACAGGATCGATCACACAGAGTGGTCTCTAAGTCCAGAAGTCTTCAGGTTAGTGGTAAGGAAATGGGGGTTGCCCGACGTAGATCTGTTCGCCACCAGGGCCAACTCAAAAGTGGAAACATTCTGTTCCCTAAACCACAGGGACAGGCCTCATACATTAGACGCCTTCGCCATCCGTTGGCATTGGAATCTATGCTATGCCTTCCCTCCACTTCCTCTAATCCTGAAGGTGGTGCAGAAAGTTCTCCAGGACAAGGCCACGGTGATTGTGATCGCTCCCCTGTGGCCAAAGAGAAGTTGGTTCTCATCTCTCCAGAGACTTTCTCTACAGGATCCATGGCCCCTTCCGGTACGGGAGGACCTACTCCAGCAGGGCCCAGTTCTACACCCAAACCCGCAGTTTCTGAAATTAGCAGCTTGGATCCTGAGTTCCAAACCCTGAAACTTCAGGGACTATCAAACGAAGTTATTGCTACTCTGAAAGCTTCCAGGAAGAAGGTAACGTCAGCGATCTACCTTAAGATCTGGAGACGTTTTTGTTCTTGGAGTGGGGATGAATCGCCACATTTACATAAACCTAACATCCAAAGAATACTGGACTTCCTACAGCGAGGTCTAGATCTGGGACTTAGGCCCTCTACCTTGAAGGTCCAGATCTCAGCCCTGGCTTGTTTTTTTGACCAAGATATAGCCGGTCATCGTTGGATCAAAAGATTCATCAAGGCAGCAACGAGGCTCCGCCCAACGATCACCGCTCGCGTCCCTTCCTGGGATCTGAACATCGTTCTTACAGGCCTTACCTTACCGCCCTTTGAACCCATGTCTGACTGTCCTATAAAATTATGGTCCTTGAAAACTGCCTTCTTAATTGCGATAACTTCGGCCCGCAGAGTAGGAGAATTGCAAGCCCTATCGATCAGGGAACCCTACCTCCGTATTCTAGATGATAGATTAATTCTCCGTCTGGATCCTGGTTTTCTCCCCAAAGTGGTATCAAATTTTCATCGGAGCCAGGAAGTTACCCTACCTTCCTTTTGTCAACACCCTGCTAATGACAAAGAAGCCACATTTCACTCTCTGGATGTTAGACGGGCAGTCTTAAACTATATCACTGTGACGGAAAAGTTTAGGAAGTCGGACAGCCTACTAGTTCTCTTCGGAGGAAGACTTAAGGGCCAGAAAGCCTCCCGGTCATCTATAGCCAGATGGCTCAAAGAAACTATTAGTCTTTGTTATCAATTACAAAATCTTACATGTCCAGTCCACATTAGGGCCCATTCCACCCGGGCCATGTCCTCCTCTCAGGCTGAGAGAGCTGGGGCTTCCCTGGAGGAAATCTGTCGTGCTGCCACTTGGTCCAGCATTCATACCTTTATAAAGCACTATCGCCTGGATCTTTCCAGATCATCTGATCTGTCCTTTGGGCGGAAAGTCCTCCAGGCTGTAGCCCCCCCTTAACTGATATATTTTTTATATCTCCTTGTATGCCGTCGTGATGATGCTATGGAAAGACCGGAATTAGACTTACCGGTAATTCTGTTTCCATGAGATCATCACGACGGCACGTTATTCCCTCCCTTGATTCAAATTATTTGACCTACCCAGGTCTCTAGAAGGTATGGAGTAATACCTTTTTTCTTGTTTTTTACTGTTCTCCACCACCGGGTTGCTCTGTGTGATTTTGGAAACACTGGTGTTGGTGGTGGGAGGAGGGTATTTAACCTTTCTCTGTTCCTGCCCCTACAGAGGTCAGGGGTCAATCTCCTTGTATGCCGTCGTGATGATCTCATGGAAACAGAATTACCGGTAAGTCTAATTCCGGTCTTTTCATCATTTCCCTGCGACATATATATATATATACACAGAATAAGCGGGTTATATAGGAAACAAAGACAAGAGTCTAGGAACAGAACAAAAGGGACGGAGCACGGAGATAGATATGAATCTCCAATTTCCAATAAGCAAACATTCCCTTCACCGCTATTAATCACTCCACATATGTTGTACGGCAGCATAAACACCGCAAACATCTCCCAACTCATGGTCCAATGTACCTTAAGGCCTCATGCACACAACTGTATTTTCCACATTTTTTTGTGGATCGCACACTGACCCGTTCATTTCAATGGAGCTATAAATGCGTCTTTTTTTGCAGATCCAATTGGCCATTTCACAAATGACGTCCTATTCTGGGCCACACCGCAGACGTGGATAGCCATTTCTGTTGAAGGGAGTGAGAAAGATGAAGATCGCACATGGAAGGTATCAGAATTTTGCACATCTGTAGATTGTCAAACAAAACACAAACACGGCCAGGTGCAGGGGGGCTCAGACGAGTGTTTCCTGGGTGCAAATCACGTTCCGTGTGTCAGTACGCTTCCCAGTTATGGACACTGCTTGTTTTACAGGAGCGCAGAGCATTATAATGATTTATAATGCTGTGTGTCTCTGCATGACTTTTACAGAGTTAGGGCTCATGCACACAAACTTATTTTTTTACCACATCTGATCCACATTTTTTGCAGATCGGATGTAAACCCATACACGTCACCGTGTGGTGTCCGCATCCGTATGTCCATTCCATGGCACCCGCAAAAAAAAATAGAATGTCCTATTCTTGTCTGTATTACGGATAAGGATAGGACAGTTCTATTATGGGCCGGACAACTCAAAAATGGCTACGGCCGTGTGCATGAGCCCTAATGCGGACATAAGCGCCCATTCACACGACCGTAAGGGCTCCAAGCCTGTATTGCCGACTGGTCAGAACGGGTACCCTGGCTGATACATGCTGCAAATCCAATGCGGGGAACGCGCTCGGCTGAAAGGGGCCATAGGCTAATTTCAGACGGGTGTATCCACTGCGGGAAACAGCCTCCGTGTGGGAGTGTGATTTCCCATTATGGACACTTAGGCCTCTTTCACATGAATGTGTGCGCCCCGTGGTCGTGATGCGGCCCGCAAAATGCGGGCCGCAATGCACAAGCACAGTCCGTGGGGCAGCCGCAGCGGATTGCTGACCCATTCACTTTAATGGGTCCGCGACCCGGCTGTTCCGCAAAAAGATACGACATGTTCTATCTTTTTGCGGAATGGAAGTACGGGACAAAACCCCACGGAGGCACTCCGTTGTGCTTCCGTAGGGTTCCGTTCTGTGCTTCCGTTCCGCATCTCCGGATTGGCGGACCCATTCAAGTGAATGGGTCAGCCTCGGTGATGCGGAATGCCAACAGAACGGCACCTGTGTATTGCGGATCCGCAAATGCGGTCCGCAATACGGCAACGGGGCGCGCACGTTTGTGTGCGAGAGGCCTTATATAGATCGATAATGCATGTGACTCTGCCCCACCTCCGATTTATTGAAGTACAAATCATTTCAGCAGAGGTCAGGCAGAGCCACACATCGTAATAATGTCACAGGAGAAGTGTCCATAATGGAGAATCTCCCACACGGAGCCTGTTTCCCGCAGTGGACGCACTCATCTGAAATTAGCCCCCCTCCAATAGCCAGAGTGGAGAGCCTCTGAGTAATTGTACAGCAAGGGCCTACGTGCCTGGAACAGGACCTATGGAGGATAGGTCCTGGCTAAGTAAGACCACTTTCATGCGATCAAGAGCGGTTTAGGGTAATTTCACACTTGCGTTAAAGTTTTCCCGTATTGAGTTCCGTCCTAGGGGCTCAATACCGGGAAAAAAAAAATGGATCAGTTTTATCCTATGCATTCTGAATGGAGAGCAATCCGTTCAGGATGCATCAGTTCAGTCACTCTGACGGTATTTGGCCGGAGAAAATACCGCAATCCAAAATTCCGGAACACTTGCCGGAATACCGGATCCGGCATTATTTTCTATTGAAATGCATTAATGCCGGCACCAAGTGTTCTGGTCAAAATGGATCCAGTTTTTGCATTGGCACTTTGCATTTTATAATATACAATGCATTTGTTAGACGGATCCGCAATGCTATCCGTTTGGACACGGATTTCCGGATCCGGCAGGCAGTTCCGGCAATGGAACTGGCTGTCGGATCTTCACAACGCAAGTGTGAAAGTGCCCTAACTTACGAACATCAATACATCTGCAAGACTTCTTTTTGCAACTTTTTAATCATTTACACCTGGAAACAAGCATAATGGTTGGTGAAAATCTATTCCAGTCTGGGGCTGCAGTGCTTTTTACACCGGGCGCATGGACCTAATTTATAATGAGGCGCATCCTTCGGAACAACAGGGAGGAATGAAAGAGCAGCGTACAACACCAGTCGGTGTAAATGACGCCAAGCGTTTGATCAGCGATTTCCATCAGGTGTTGTGAGTCAAAACCGGGTGTGGGTCAATAACACAGAACAGGAGAAAATCTTTGCATTATACCTTAAGCGCTGTTTCACCGGAGCGAGTTCATTGCGGGAATTGCTCTCCGTGAGTGAGCGCGATCCTCTGTTCTGGACTGCAGGAGCGCACTGTGCGTTATAGCGATTTAGACTAAATGCACACGGAAAATCAGCACCGTTGGTCATGTACATTGTATTATATGAGAATCTGAAATTCTCATGTACATGATGCAGATTTTGACCTTTTAAAATCCGCAGCATGTCAATTTATTTTATTTTTCCTGACCGGATTTTGTCAATTTGCAGCGGGCGCCTCCCCCCAGGGCCCTTTAAAAGGAAAAAGTACTTGTTTTGTGACACCAGTTGCATTGAAGCAACAAGGGGGCCTTTATCGGGCTGTTCTCGGATGAAGGCTTACCTGTGCATCGCCGGACTTGTGCGTCAAGATGGCAGCCCGCATGTGTTCGCAGGCGAACACTGCGAACTGGCCATCACTGGTTGATAACAGCTTTACTTTCGATAAACGTTTCTCCAAACAGTTTCAGGCTTTGTCTTGGATCCCAGCGGGCTTTGGCATTAACTGTGGCAGGCAAACTTCTCTCTGCTACATCTGTTAGGCCCCTTTCACAATGAGGTGAACGCATTGCACCCGCACTGAATCCGGACCCATTCATTTCTATGGGGCTGTGCACATGAGCGGTGATTTTCACGCATCACTTTTGCGTTGCGTGAAAATCGCAGCATGCTCTATATTCAGCGTTTTTCCTGCAACGCAGGCCCCATAGAAGTGAACGGGTCTGTGTGAAACACCTAAGTGCGCACGGTTTTGTGCATGTCCATGAAGTCCTTCTCCCGCGGCGCTGCAATTATTTTTTGCTAATCTAGTGGATCACACACCCTCCTCCAGCTGAGTCCTGTGCGGCCGCGTCACTTCCGGTATAGCGTTCTGGCAAGGTATAGAAATCTGGCAGAACACCGGCTTCTCTTCTTTCTTCTTCTTTGAGGAAAAGGACCTGTGGTGACATCACTGCGCTCATCACATAGTCCATCACAAGGTCTATCACCATGGTGATGGATCATGTGATGAGAGCAGTGACATCACCAAAGGTCCTTTTCCTCAAAGAAGAAGAAAGAAGAGAAGTCGGGCTGCGCAAACAAGTGGATTAATTTTTTCATTTTATTTTCAACCCCTCCATCCCTATTTTACTAAGCGTTCTGTATTAGGAATGCTATTATTTTCCCTTATAACCATGTTATAGCAAACATGCCGATTTTTCTCACGAGCGTGCAAAACGCATTAAAATGCTTTGCATTTATGGGAAAAAATCACGTATTTTCCTGCAACGCCCGTGTGAACCCAGCCTTACTCTCTGGCTCTGCTGTGCCGACAGGCTGGCTATAGAACTCAGCTTTAGCTATAGGCGGCAACTTTCTTCTGTAGTCTGTGTAGTGTCCCACTAGGTAAAGGTGGGCACTGCACCGGTTAATGTGTTGCATTGCATTAAATGTCATGTGCTTGTTTTCTCTGTATTATCTGGGTGTCAGGCCTGTCAGGGTGTAGTTTAGCCTCCCAGACGTTAGAGGGAGCTGGAGAGCCCTAGTTATATATAGGAAGGCCCAGACAGGGAAGTGTTAGTTCATTCCAGGGGACTAGAGGAGTCACTTCGTCCACCTGAGGCTCCTGAGGCTAGGATTAGCTCAGTAGAGACACCCCAGTTGCAGGATCCAACCTCCTGGGAGAAACCCACAGTAATCCACCTTACAAGGGAAGGCGATCCAGGGTAAGCTAAGTGACCCTGATGGGCAGATCACACTAGAAAGTGCAGCAAGAATCTAATACCTGAGGAAGAAAGTAACCAAGGATTTAAGCCACCCTTTAGGCATCCGGGCCTTGGGAGATACCCTCTGCGTATCTTGCATGAATATTGCCTGCCTTTTTGTGAATGAGCCCCTTGTGGAACTGTAATACAAAGACTGTACTCCTACCTGCTGTACAAAGTTGGATTGTTCAGTAAAGTTACGTTTGGTTCACTGTATACTTGTGTACCTCCATCATTCCAACCACCAACCGGCGTGCCACCGTCCAAAGGCACTGGCGTCACGAATACCACAGGGACCTTGCCCCAGGCACACAAAATACCCGTAACATCCAGGGCACCTCATCCACCATCAGGCCTGGTCCCTATCTACAGAGCGTGCCCCAGAGGAACCGTGTCTACCTCTCCTTCACTGCCACGCGCCTGCCCAGGGTTCTTCAAATATAGTGAGTACCCTCGATTGCCCATAACCGTGACCTCACTTCGTCTATACCCTGCAGGTCTGGCGTGTTGCATAAATTGGCGTCACGAACAGGATACGAATATTCCTGCGCCATAGCGGATTTAAAAACTGTGTGCTGAAAATTGTCTTAAAGTGACATGCCCCAATTGTTTTATTGAAAATTGCTGGGCCAAAGTGAACTGTAATAATTGCGGTGTGAAGATTGCATTGTATGGACTATTTTCTGCCGATTTGAGTCACCGCTTGCTGTCAGTGAATAGACAGCCATATTGCCCATTTAACCTGATCGGATTACAAGTGCGCCTCGTGGAGCTGTTTGGCGCGAAAAAAAAGGACTTTGGCGCGAAAAGAATCAGGCGGAGCCATCGCCCAGCCAAACAGGAAGAAGAACCCCGCCTACCTGAGTCCCGGAGCTACGAGAGGCCGCGCCTACCTGCTGACGCGGTACGCAGGACGTCTGACACCCGTAGCTGCGCATCTCGCGAGACTTGGAGCGAGCACCACCGGAGTAAGTACCGACTTCAAAAACTTTTGCCGGCTTCTCCGCTTACCTTACCGAGAGCTTCCCGACCCCTGCCAGGGCACCGGAGGGACCCCCGCTAGTCACCAACGACTTGTCTAAAAAAAAAAAAAAATTTTAAGTTACTGCCATAGCCGCTCCGGTCCGCTCCGCTACATTTAAAGGGCCATACCCACCTAGCAACGCCATGTCCGCGGTCGAGGAAATCGCACAGGCAGCCCCAGTCGTGCCTGCTGAAGTACCCGCAGCCGACTCTGGGGCCCCTGCCGCCGCGGCACCGCCAAGCCTGATGCCGCTAACCATGCCGTACTATTTCGTGGCCCCCTGGTTCCCACGTTATTCAGGGGAAGCCCACAAGTTAAAAGACTTTAGGGAACAGATACTGGCCTTGTTCCGGCTTTATCCCATTAATGCTGAGCAGCAAATGGAGATCCTCTTAGCTCAGTTAGAAGGGGCCGCCCGCAGGGAAGTAATGTCATGGCCCCGTTCTGAGAAAAATAGCCTGGAACAGATCTTTGAACGTTTGGGCACCACGTTTGAAGCCAGAACGGTGTCAGAAGTTAAAATGCGTTTCTTCAGCAGAAAGCAGCAGCCTGGAGAGTCGCTCCGTGATTTTGCCCTGTCCTTACAGGAGACGCTGAGAGCTGTAGTCCAAGTGGATCCTAAAGAAGCTGAGGACCAGGACCGGACTCTTAGGGAGCAATTCATTGCAGGCATAAGTACTGAGCATTTAAAGGGCCAGCTACGGATGTTGTCAGCTCAACACCCTCACTGTACATTCTTGGATTTTAAAGAATTGGCCATCAGCATCCTAGGCCAGAACCCTGCTCCAGGGCCAGCAACCTTCCCTGAACCCCAGGCTTGTCAGCCAAAGACTGTTAATGTGGGGACTGCGGGAGTCGGTCAAGCTACCCAAAGCTCCAGTCACGGATGTAGTGGCAGCACTAATGGAGCAAGTGAACTACCTTACTCTAAGTCTAGAGAAGGTGTGCAAGAAGATAGAGGAGTGGGAGAGACCATTGTTACTAGAAGATGAAGGTCCTTTTCCTCCAAGGCTCCCACCTGCATATGGAGATGTGTATCCAAAAGAGCCTGATGGGCGACCGAAGTACCGGCCCAGAAGTAGAAAACAGCCTGTCTGCTATCACTGCAAGAAATATGGACATACTGAATCCATGTGCTGGCAGTTAAACGAGTAACCCCTGAGGCAGAGGACCGCCCCTCGGGAGGTAGAACAGAAGGTCCAAAGGATCCAAAATGGATGCCTAAGTATGTGGGATCCCGTCCGAAAATTAATATATGTATCAACGGGATACCCTTTGAGGCCCTGTTAGACACTGGGTCACAGGTCACCACCATTCAACGGCCTGCCTTTGACAAGTTCTGGGATCCAAGTCTCCTCACCCAGCACCAGAGTCCTGGCTAGATATTATCGCTAGCAACGGTAAGCCAGTGAAAGTGCATGGGTATTGGGAACCTACTCTTCAGGTGGGAGAAGCCACCCTGCCACAGCAAGGCGTGATTGTGGTACAAGCCGGAGGTAAAGGAGGACACCCTGTGATCTTAGGGACTAATGTTCTTAAAAATTGTTACTCCGAAGTGCTTGAAGCATTGAATCAAACCATATCATCCGCCTCACCTGCTTCCAGAAGAGTTATTCAGAAAACTATTAGCGTGCTGTGCGCTCAACAAAGGTTCGCCAACAAGAAAGGAGAAATTTGCACTGTCCGGATCCGGAATAACCGGCCGGTGATTTTGCCTCCAAATTCCCAGATCATCCTGTGGTGCCGTGCTGTATTAGGGATCCAGGGCCAGGACTATCAAGCCCTAGTGGAACCTATTCCTATTAAGGATCATCCTTTCGTACGGACAGCCAAGAGCCTGGTGACCGTGTCTCAAGGTAAAGTGCCTGTTCGTTTAATCAACTTTGGGGATCATCCCGTTACTCTCTTTAAACACTACCCCGTTGCTCAGCTTTTCCAGATGTCTTTCCAGGATGTGATCCGTCTGCCTGCCGCGGAGGCGTTCCAGACCGCGCAGAACAGCAGCACCCCAACGGCATCCTGGTGGGAAGAACTACATGTGGGGGACGAATCCACCCCAAAGGAGCAACTAGAGGGAGTCCTGAAGCTGGTGAAGGAGCACCACCAGGCTTTCAGCAAACACTCCACAGACTATGGAGAGGTCAGTGTAATCCAACACACCATACCCACTGGCTCTCACCCTCCTATTAAGGAGAGGCACAGACCCATACCACCTACTACCTATCAGTCTGTGAAAGAAATGATACAAGAGATGAAAGACTCTAATATAATCCGGGACAGCCATAGTCCCTGGGCTGCGCCCCTAGTACTTGTGCGAAAAAAAGATGGCAGCATAAGGTTCTGCGTGGATTACAGGAAAATTAATCAAATCACCCACAAAGATGCATATCCATTGCCACGCATTGAGGAGTCCTTGACTGCCCTGGGGTCATCAGCCTATTTCTCCACCTTGGACTTAACCAGTGGGTACTGGCAGGTACCCATGGCCCCAGAAGATCGAGAAAAGACTGCTTTCACTACACCTATGGGCCTGTTTGAATTCAATTATATGCCATTTGGACTGTGTAATGCTCCAGGAACGTTCCAGAGGCTGATGGAACGTTGTTTAGGCCATAGGAATTTTGAGACGGTGCTATTATACCTGGATGACGTCATTATATACTTCAAGACGTATGAGGACCATCTAAAGCACCTGGGTGAGGTGTTTCAAGTTCTTACTAAATATGGCCTCAAAATCAAACCATCCAAGTGCCACCTGCTGAAACCAGCCGTCAAATATCTCGGGCACGTTGTCAGTGCCGAAGGAGTACAGCCTGATCCTGATAAACTTGCTGCTGTCCGTAACTGGCCTACTCCTACGACCGTGAAAGAGGTGAGAAGCTTTCTCAGTTTTGCAGGGTATTATAGGCGTTTCATCCCGCATTTCGCACAAATTGCGGATCCCATCCAGGAACTCTTGAGGGGGCATCCAAAGAAGAGCCCAAAGACTCCTATTCCTGTTGAGTGGAATGAAGAGCGGGAAATTGCCTTCCAACTCCTAAAGAAGAAGTTGACTGAACCCCCTGTTCTGGGTTACCCGGATTATCAGAAGCCATTCCACCTCTACACAGATGCCAGTAAAAGAGGCCTGGGGGCCGTGTTGGCTCAAGTGCAAGATAATAAAGAAAGGGTGATTGCCTACGCCAGCAGATCCCTGAAGGGAGCTGAGAAGAACGACCAGAATTACAGTTCTTTCAAGCTGGAGTTTCTTGCCTTAGTGTGGGCTGTGACCGAAAAGTTTAAGGACTATCTCGCTGCCACACCGTTTGTTGCCTTCACAGATAATAATCCCCTGGCGCATCTGAATACAGCCAAATTAGGGGCACTGGAGCAAAGATGGGCCTCCCGCCTGGCCAACTATGATTTTACTGTGAAGTACCGGGCAGGCCGCTCCAATGAGAACGCTGATGCTCTGTCACGACTCCCCACTACAGAAGCCCCAGATGAACCGAAAGACGCCTGGGAAGAGGTGGAGATGCCAGCGTTCTATAATAAATTTACCCAGCAGGATAATATACGTACTGAAGATTCCCCTGCTGCTGATCCTTCCTCATCAGATGGTCCTGAGTCCAGAGGCGATCAAGAAAGATGGATTAAGCTCCAGTCCGAAAGTAGAGTCCTCGGTGAACTGCTCGACTTCCTTACCAGTGGAAAAGTCCCTGAGAGGATCCGCAGGAAGAGTGCAGACCCAGAGCTAGTGAGACTGTGGAGACATCGCCATCAACTATTCCTTCAAAAGGGCCTGTTGCTCAGAAGGAGTCTGGATCCAGTGTCCTATGATAGAGTGTATCAAATCCTCCTGCCACGTCGGGATGCCAGCCTGGTGCTGGATATGTATCACAATCAGTCCGGACACTTCGGTGTGCAAAAGACTGAGGCCACCATTCGCAGAAGATTCTATTGGATCGGGATGAGAGAAGATATTGAGAAATGGTGCCGAGAATGCACTGCCTGTGCTGTGGGGCGGACTGAACGCCATGACCAGAGGGCGCCTCTCCATCCCATCGTAAGTAAGGCTCCTTTAGAACTTGTGGCCATTGATCATGTAAAGTTAGAGCCGAGTCGCTCAGGGTATACATATGCCATGACTATAATTTATCATTTCACCAAGTTTGTCGTAGCAGTGCCTGTGAAAGACCTGACAGCCAAGACCACAGCGGAGGCGTTCTGGAAGCATTTCCTGCTGCCCTATGGTTGCCCAGAAAGGATCCTCACCGATCAAGGGTCTGCGTTTGAGTCACAGCTGTTCCATGAGATGTGCCTGCTACACAACTGCCAGAAGGTCCGGACCACCGCTTATCATCCGCAAGGTAACGGACTCTGTGAGAAAATGAATAAGACTCTCATTGAAATGCTGAGAGCAGTACCCCCTGAGACGAGGGGAGATTGGCCTACTCTGTTGCCGCAGCTTATGTACACGTACAACAACACCATTCATTGTTCCACCGGCTACACCCCGTTCTATTTGATGTTCGGCCGACAAGGGAGATTGCCTGCGGACCACTCCCTAGGGGTACAGGTGCCGGATGAGATCAACCCACTGCCCAAGACTGATTGGGTAGTGGAGCACCAAAGGCGTCTTCTTAATGCTAAGGAGATTGTCCAGGAACGGATGGAGATTGTTCGAGAAAGGCAGCAGAAAGACTTTGACCAGACTGCCCATGCGGGACCCCTGGCTCTGGGAGACAAGGTATGGTTGAAAAACAACCACCGGACCAGCAAGTTGGACAGCAAATGGGAAAGGATTCCCTATCTTATCACTGCCATACCCAATGCTGCGGCCCACATTTACCAGATCTCCAGGGAAGGAAAAGGTCCCCAAGTTGTTCACAGGAACCGCCTCAAGCCCTGTATAGAAGGAGAACCAGCGACGGAGGAGATGGAACCTGAGCCTACTGAGGAAGAGTTGCCGGCTCCACCTATGGACCCTATGCAGGCTGTGGAGAACTTAATCCATGATAAAGAGCCACTTCACTGGGCCCTCACGCCTTGGTTGAATTTATTGGTTCCTGCTCCTGTTCCTGTTAGCCCTCAGCCTCCTGAAGAAGCTCCAGAGGCGGTGGGCTCCTCTGACATTCCTGAAACCGGGCAGGAAGAATCCTTGCCAGTAAGGAGGTCTACCCGTTCTACCAGGGGGCATCGTCCTGTGAGGTTTGTGGACTACATTATGGGACCAGGTAGCTCCTCACGGGAAACCCCTGTTTAACTTTTGCAAGCCTGGGTACGGACTCATGTTGTTCTTTGAGCCTCCAAGGACTTATGTTTATTTGCTTTTTATATGGACTATCCTGGTATTTATTGATACGCTGTGCCAGGTCAGCGCCCCTGTTCCCTCACATTATCCTGAGAGAAGAGAACGACGCCCCTTGTCACCACTCCTTCCAGTGATCCATATTGCCCACTGTTATGTTGTTAAATGTGGTGAATATTGTATGTGCATGTTCTCAGCTGTCTTTCAGGTTGCTGCTTCCAGATGGGCGGACCCTCCATGTTGCGCCGAGGACGGGCAACGTTATAGCGTGGGGGTATGTAGTGTCCCACTAGGTAAAGGTGGGCACTGCACCGGTTAATGTGTTGCATTGCATTAAATGTCATGTGCTTGTTTTCTCTGTATTATCTGGGTGTCAGGCCTGTCAGGGTGTAGTTTAGCCTCCCAGACGTTAGAGGGAGCTGGAGAGCCCTAGTTATATATAGGAAGGCCCAGACAAGGAAGTGTTAGTTCATTCCAGGGGACTAGAGGAGTCACTTCGTCCACTTGAAGCGCCTGAGGCTAGGATTAGCTCAGTAGAGACACCCCAGTTGCAGGATCCAACCTCCTGGGAGAAAACCCACAGTAATCCACCTTACAAGGGAAGGCGATCCAGGGTAAGCTAAGTGACCCTGATGGGCAGATCACACTAGAAAGTGCAGCAAGAATCTAATACCTGAGGAAGAAAGTAACCAAGGATTTAAGCCACCCTTTAGGCATCCGGGCCTTGGGAGATAAAGCCAGAGCAGGAGTTCTAGAAAGGACACTGTACATTGATTCTGAGGAAAGGTACAACCTGCTGCTGAGTGCTTGTAAAGTTTACCCTCTGCGTATCTTGCATGAATATTGCCTGCCTTTTTGTGAATGAGCCCCTTGTGGAACTGTAATATAAAGACTGTACTCCTACCTGCTGTACAAAGTTGGATTGTTCAGTAAAGTTACGTTTGGTTCACTGTATACTTGTGTACCTCCATCATTCCAACCACCAACCGGCGTGCCACCGTCCAAAGGCACTGGCGTCACGAATACCACAGGGACCTTGCCCCAGGCACACAAAATACCCGTAACATCCAGGGCACCTCATCCACCATCAGGCCTGGTCCCTATCTACAGAGCGTGCCCCAGAGGAACCGTGTCTACCTCTCCTTCACTGCCACGCGCCTGCCCAGGGTTCTTCAAATAGAGTGAGTACCCTCGATTGCCCATAACCGTGACCTCACTTCGTCTATACCCTGCAGGTCTGGCGTGTTGCATCTGTCTCTAAACTGGTCCAGGGGACTTTACTCCTGGCTTCAGAGGCTCTGAGCTTTGGCCTCCATGTCCAGCAGAGCTGAAGATGCTCCAGCTGGTCTAGACAGGGCTCGTCCAATAGGGACGTGCGCCTTCTGCCTTCCCCTAGCAGGGGGTAAAACTAAACTCCACCCTCCCTGCAGCAAATGGGACACGCCTACCACACCACAGAGGGGGGTGTTAGAATGGAAAAGAAGGTTCCACTCTATGTAACTGTAGCTCTGCCGTGTTTGCTGCCACCCGCTGGTGAACCAGGCATATTACAATTGAACAGTTACATAATAAGATTATGAATGCACATTGTACAGAGAGGACACGTCGTTAAAGGGATTCTGTCACCTGCTTTTACTATTTTAAGCTGGCACCATCGCTATGTTCACTAAAGTACCTTATTTCCAGCAGTCTTCTTTTTACTTTATTTCGTTTTGTAGTTTCGATATAAAAGCGCTTTTTATGATATGCTAATGAGGCTCCAAGGTGCCCAGAGGGCCTATTTTTTCACTCTCCGGTGCCCAGTGACGCCCCCGCTGCAGTGCCCAAGAACGCCTCCTGATCCTCAAATAACCTCCCACAGCCCGGCAAACGGTTCCGCCCCCTCCCCACGTCATAGTCTACCTTCTAGAAATGCCCCGTCCTCCTTCCTGTCTGCGGCCAGAAAACTCGCGCAGGCGCAGTACCGCCTGTGGCCTGCGCGATCATCAACCTCCTGAGGGCAACAGCCTCGAAAGTCTCACTGGGCATGCGCCGAGCCCAGTGATGTGACCTGAGCGCTGTTGCCCTCAGGAGGTTGATGATCGCGCAGGCCACAGGCGGTACTGCGCCTGCGCGAGTTTTCTGGCCGCAGACAGGAAGGAGGACGGGGCATTTCTAGAAGGTAGACTATGACGTGGGGAGGGGGCGGAACCGTTTGCCGGGCTGTGGGAGGTTATTTGAGGATCAGGAGGCGTTCTTGGGCACTGCAGCGGGGGCGTCACTGGGCACCGGAGAGTGAAAAAATAGGCCCTCTGGGCACCTTGGAGCCTCATTAGCATATCATAAAAAGCGCTTTTATATCGAAACTACAAAACGAAATAAAGTAAAAAGAAGACTGCTGGAAATAAGGTACTTTAGTGAACATAGCGATGGTGCCAGCTTAAAATAGTAAAAGCAGGTGACAGAATCCCTTTAACGACGTGTCCTCTCTGTACAATGTGCATTCATAATCTTATTATGTAACTGTTCAATTGTAATATGCCTGGTTCACCAGCGGGTGGCAGCAAACACAGCAGAGCTACAGCTACATAGAGTGGAACCTTCTTTTCCATTCTAACACCCCCTCTGTGGTGTGGTGGGCGTGTCCCATTTGCAGGCGACAGATTCCCTTTAACCATAGAAGATAGTGGTGGGGTGCAACGGTGGTAATGAACCTCTGGGGCGTTACAGATTCACTTTAATGGGGAGAGGAAAAACCGCATGCAAATCTGCACCAATTGATGTGGATTTCCCTGCGAACACTTGCGGATTTCAATCCTGAACACGTGCGTTTACCCATATATTTTGTGCCTCTGCTTGACCTTACATCTACACGATCATGCTGACATAAAGCTGTCACTAGGATTCTGTAGCAGGTCATGCAGAGACACACACCATTATAAATCAGTATAATGCCGTGCGCTCCTGCAAGTCACACACGGGGGATCATGTTCACACACGGAGAGCGATTCCCACAATGGACTTGTTTGTGTGAAACGGCCCTATAGGAGTTATCCTGGAATTTATATTGATGGCTAGTTCATCAATATCAGATCCGTGGAGGTCCATCACCTGGGACCCCCGTCGATCGGCTGTTAGAAGAGGCGGAGGCTGTGTGAGTGGCGCGGCCTTCTCCTAGGCCAGTGACGTCACCGTTCGCCAGTCTCATGGTCTAGTTGCAGCTCAGCCCCATAGACGTGAATGCGGCTCAGCTGCAATACCAAACACAGCCACTCTACAATGTATGGCGCTGTAAAAAAGCTGATCAGCAGGGCACAGAGACCCCGGTGTGATAATGGTGACCTATCCTGAGGATAGCTCATCATTATCAATTCCTGGACAACCCCATTAATTAAACCACTCCTAGTCTTGCCTCACAATCACTGATCAAACACTGACCAAATACTGACTGTGTGAAAGCTGCCTTAGGCTCGGGCTGGTTTCACGTTTCCAACAGCAGCAACTTGTGACCCCCTGTCATTCTCTCTCCTCCTCTCCAGCATAACTGGAGATGACTGGGCTGTAACTGAGATCTTTTCATAACTTGGGATCCAGGCCAAAAGCTGGACCCAGGCCCTTGATGGAGCCCTAGTGGCTGTAATGATGCCAGGCTGTGGAGCCATACAGGTACAGCGCTTCCTGTAGTCACCTGTCCTCTAGTCTATACTATATGGTGCTGCCAGTGTGACCCATTACCAGCCCCCTGCCGGCAGGACGTTAGCACTGACGTACCCTTCAGTCCACATGTAGGACACTGCCCAATACTAATACACAGCTGATCGATGCCGCGCGCACAAGACACGTGCAGCTTGCACGGGTACAAATATGCGTGTGTACGCCTTTGACGTGGGGCGGGGCGTTGGCGTGACGTCACGGAGCCATCAGCCAATCAGTATGGCCAAGCGTCTCCATGGCAGGACGCTAATCTCCTGACGTCAGCAATGCGGAAGGGCTGTGCGTTCCAGGGCGGCCTGGTTGTCACAGCGCGCTGGGGCTGATGGAGTGGCTGCTGCCGGCGGGGATCGGCTGTCTGCTCACCGTCCTGGTGCTGAGGATAGCGCTGGTGCTGCGGGGGTCGGGAGAGCACAAACCCGGCAAGAAAGGCCATGTCAGCCTGCTGGTAGTGGCCGGCTCTGGTGAGTGGGTCCAGCACAGCAGCGGGGGGACTGGTGGCTTCACATTACTCATCTATATGTCCAGGTGGGGGCTCCTCAAGGGCACCTCCTTCTATAAACCAGGACAGAGAGCCACCTTGTGAGTGTGGGGGCCCCGACCCATCTAGGTAATCGGCTGCAGGGCCCCATTAAAGGGGATCTGTACATGTGACACCGGCTGACCTGTTACATGTGCGCTCGGCAGCTGAAGGCATCTGTGTTGGTCCCATGTTCATATGAGCCCACACTGCTGAGAAAAATAAGTTTTAATATATGCAAATGAGCCTCTAGGAGCAATGGGGGCGTTGCCGTTACACCTAGAGGCTGTGCGATATCCCAACTGATGCCATGTGCACCACTGCAGCCATTCACTGGCCTCAGCAGTGACCTGTCCCCAGGGGGATTGACTGCTGAGGCCAGTGAATGGCTGCATCGTGCGTGTGAGGACAGGTGGCATATCACAATTCCAGGCCACGAGGGACCAGAAGCAGCGTGGTCGGAGCGCTCGGCACTGGAAGAAAACGCCAGCGAATAGGAAAGTCGCTTTTTATTTAATTTTTTATGCTAAGCTCTTCTGAGAGGTCTAAGTAAAGTTGCTTTGAGGGTTGAAACAATCCCATTAAAGGGGTTATCCCATCTTAGCCAATGGGGGCATATCGCAAGGATATGCCCCCATTGTCTGATAGGTGCGGGTCCCACCGCTGGGACACGCACCTACAAGGAGAACGGAGCAGAGCGCACTGCGCATGCACAGCCGCTGGCTCGGCTATTTCCGTCGGCCCCATAGAAATGAATGGGAGCAGTGGCCGCGCATGTGCGATGCGCTCCCATTCACTTCAATGGGAGAGGCGGGGAGCTGTGCCTGGTGGTGGTCGGACCCTGGGAAACCAGAGGTGGGACCCGCACCTATCGGACAATGGGGGCATATCCTTGCAATATGTCCCCATTGTCTAAGATGGGATAACCCCTTTAATTATGAGGCTTCACCAAGCTGCCTTAAAGGGTATATCTCCTCAAGACCCCCCCATATGCTGTATCATACAGGGGGGGGGGGCTCTCTATGGTCAATGCTGAATCACAATGTAGCATAGACAATAGTCATGTGCTACTTCGCTGGGAGATATCCGAGGTCTGGGGTTCGAGAGTTGGCTACGATAGCGTACAGTCTAGGCCACAGATTCTCTACCTGCGGTACTCTTACCGCCACCGTGTGAGGGGGTGCACGGGAACGGCCAAGCATTTGGCGATACATTGAAATGCTGTGGAGGAGTAATATCTCCCGCCGCTCGCTCTGATGGAGCCTGTGATCGTCATCTCCCTGGACGCAGAGGACGTCCCCTTCTCACGCTCATATGCGCATCTTTTACACCAGGCATGCTCAACCTGCGGCCCTCCAGCTGTTGTAAAACTACAACTCCCACGATGCCCTTCTGTAGGCTGTCAGGGAATGATGGGAGTTGTAGTTTTGCAGCAGGTTGAGCATGCCTGCTTTACACTGATAAACCGGTCGTCGTACTGAAAGCCCTTCAGTAATCTCCTGTTTTCTCTGCTCCTCAGGTGGACACACCACCGAAGTCCTGCGACTGCTCAGCGGCCTGTCCAAGTCCTACTACCCGACTCACTATGTCCTGGCCGAGACGGATAAGATGAGTGAAGAGAAAATTCATTTATTTGAAACCTCTAAGGATAAGACCTCCGAAGATCCACTGGTAAGTCGTTTGCCCCAGACTATAAGCTGCCCCTTTACAGAGGGGTATTCTGGTTGTAAGAAGTTATCCCCCGTCCACAGGATAGGTCAGTGGGGGTCTGACCGATCACAAGAACGGAGGCCCATACACGCACCTCGGCACTCCACATGACCGCCCAAGATGGCCAAGTGCAGAGCTCAGCGACAGTATTTCCGGCACCTACAGGTGAAGGCGAGCACAATGAGTGCGAAAACAGGAGAGGAGTCCAGCATTCATGATGGGTCGTCTCATCACAGACAATGGAGGCATATCGCTAGGATATGCCTCCATTGTCTTATAGGTGCGGGTTACTGTAAGGTGGTGGCTGGAGGGCCACTATTTCGGCGACCCCGTAGAAAATGAATGGAGGGCGGCTGCGCATGCTCAGTAAGCCTTCCAACACTTTCAGGGCTCCGTTCTCGATATAGGTGCAGGTCCCAGACAGTGGAGGCATATGTTAGTGATGTGCCCCCATTTTCTGTGATGAGACAACCCCTTTAAATAATATACACACACACAATATTACATGCCAAGAAAATCCAACGTGGCACAGGACAGCTGAAGCCTATACGTTGCAGGCTGGCCCTTAGTCCAGGGGCGACCCTGGCTTGGAACACATAAACACCAGTTTGGGAGCATAAATAAAGTTGTCGTTTTGCTGTACACTATTAGGGCTCATCCACACGAGCGGTATACAGGCACCGGCCGCTTGCACTCTGGATCCGTTGATTTGAATGGGTCTGCAATCTGCCAGATACGGAGTGGTGCGGAATCGGATTTTGGTCCGTTCCTCCGCACTGCGGTAAGTTCTATATTTTATTTTATTTTTTGCGGTGTGGAACGGATCTTGCAGATTGTGGACCCATTCAAGTCAATGGGTCCGAATCTGCAAATGGCGTGGACGGTGCCCGTGCATTGCCGACCGCTATTTGCAGGGCACCTGTGCTCGTGTGCGGATCTCTACATTCTTATGGTTTCCCAGGGGTTTTCAGAGATTCTGATAATGATGACCTATTCTCAGGATCAGATTGACGGCGATCCGACTCCTTAAGCTAGTGACGTCACATTCGTGGGTCATGTGGCCTAGGCGCAGCTCAGTCCCTTTCAAGTGAATAAGGGAGAGCTGCAATTCCAAGCGCAGCCACTGTTCAATGGATGTCGCTATGCTTGGTGAGCTACGAGGAGGCCATGATGGTCCTGCGGATCGGAGGGGTCCCAGGTGCTGGGAAGTGGATGTGCAGCGAAATATGCATTTGGCCTCATCTGCAGCTACCCTAAGGCTATGTTCACACGGCAAAATCTGCCGCTGATTCAGCCGCGGAAAGTGGGTGTTTTTTCAATGTAACAATTAGGGACATCAATGTAACAATATTGACCATGTGACAATAGATTTTGTATATATTTTTTTTTCTGGCAGTAGATTTGCAAAACGCTTGTGATGTGGCATGTTACTGCTTGTAGTCAAATCAGGCCTCTTGCACACGAACGTGTGTGCCCCATGGCCGTGCTGTGGCCCGCAATGCATGAACACTCGCCATGGGGCAGCCGCAGAGGATCGATGACCCATTCACTTTAATGGGTCCGCGATCCAGCTGTTCCGCAAAAAGATAAGACAAGACAAGTGAATGGGTCCGTATCCGTGATGCGGAATGCACACTGAACGGTGCCCGTGTATTGCGGGTACGCAATGCGGCCATGGAGCGAAAGGCCTTAGATGGTGGTTTTCCATAGTATTCCGCAGGAAATTGGTAAAATACATTTAGTAGGATTCGTATCTGGAGTGTATTTGCGGCGGCGTTTCCACCACCAAAAGAGACCTGTTTATTGCTGATGTTTCTGCCATTGATTTTTCGGCACCAGATTTCACGTGTGAACCCAGCCTAACGGTCTCACAGGTGTCGCTGTATCTGGGTGACGAGGAGAGTATATAGGAAAGTTTACATGGACTAAAGCCTGTATTACGCAGCCTGATGTGGCAGACGATTTCCGTTCCCTCCTGGCAGTCGCCTGCTCGCTGGTGGAGGAGACCATTGCTATTACATGCAGCGATCTCCTCCACAGTATGGGGAGGAGCGATCACTATGCCATCGCTCGTCCCCATGCTGTCTAGTGGTTTGCCGGCGGCAGGTCGTTATTAGACACCCTGATCTGCTGCCTGCAAAAGATCATTTTTTTAATATGTCAAAATATTTGGATCGCCCGATGATTCATCAGCAGTCGGCGGCAGTATTACACCGCCAGATGAAAACTCGTCAGGTGTAATACAGGCTTTAGGGAGAATCTACACTAATGACCAGTTTGCAGAGTGAGTAATATTGCTTGGCCCTGGGGATGCGCTTCTTGTGCTGCAAGAGATTTTTCCACTTGCAGTATAATTGCAATCTATGATGTAGGTTTTTCTTTTCTTAGAGGTGATGATTGATGTAAGGAATGTAAATCGGACATCATATAGTACAAAAGCTAAAACCAGCCCTGGACCTCACATGGATCCAGAGATCTGCTCATTGATTGCTCCAATTGTTCTGCTATATTCTCTTCAGGCTGGCAACTTAAGGGCCGTGTCCTTTCTGCTGCAGCTCTCTCCCTGTAACGGCTCAGGGATGTGTCCTTTCTGCTGCACCTCTCTCCCTGTAACGGCTCAGGGATGTGTCCTTTCCGCTGCACCTCTCTCCCTGTAACGGCTCAGGGATGTGTCCTTTCCGCTGCACCTCTCTCCCTGTAACGGCTCAGGGATGTGTCCTTTCCGCTGCACCTCTCTCCCTGTAACGGCTCAGGGATGTGTCCTTTCCGCTGCACCTCTCTCCCTGTAACGGCTCAGGGATGTGTCCTTTCCGCTGCACCTCTCTCCCTGTAACGGCTCAGGGATGTGTCCTTTCCGCTGCACCTCTCTCCCTGTAACGGCTCAGGGATGTGTCCTTTCCGCTGCACCTCTCTCCCTGTAACGGCTCAGGGATGTGTCCTTTCCGCTGCACCTCTCTCCCTGTAACGGCTCAGGGATGTGTCCTTTCCGCTGCACCTCTCTCCCTGTAACGGCTCAGGGATGTGTCCTTTCCGCTGCACCTCTCTCCCTGTAACGGCTCAGGGATGTGTCCTTTCCGCTGCACCTCTCTCCCTGTAACGGCTCAGGGATGTGTCCTTTCCGCTGCACCTCTCTCCCTGTAACGGCTCAGGGATGTGTCCTTTCCGCTGCACCTCTCTCCCTGTAACGGCTCAGGGATGTGTCCTTTCCGCTGCACCTCTCTCCCTGTAACGGCCACAGCTTCTATGGCTACTTTCACATATGCGCCTTCCTTTCTGGTTTTTATATCCGGCAGAGGATCTCAAAACTCGAGGACAACGATTCAGTTTGATTTAATACAACCAGCTGCATCCGTTCTGTTTGGGTGCGGTTGTATTAAATCGAAAGAACAAACTAGATCTAGCACTAACACTATTGTAAGTCCACGGAAGCCGGATCTGTTTTTTTCCTGTCCGAAAAAAAACGATCCGGCACCATTGACTTACAATAGTGTTAGTGCCGATGTAACGTTATATTTCCCTACCTCGTGAGATGTCCCTACCCTCGTCACTTCCGGTCGCACCGAACATGACGTGAGGAGGTGTGCCGTGCAGGCGCACAACAACGGGGTAGGGACATTTCACAGCAGAGTGCGCATGCGACGGGAGCCTCGCCAGTGGTTAGGGTAGGGAAAAATTACGGGCCAGTGCGCAGGTGCGGTGAACGGATGGATGTTCTCAGCTGGACACCGGCCGATACTGCACATGCGCCGGGAGCCTCACCAGCTGTTAGGGTAGGGAAAGAGCACTGGCCCGTAACCGCTGGTGAGGCTCCCGGCGCATGTGCAGTATCGGCCGGTGTCCAGCTGAGAACATCCATCCGTTCACCGCACCTGCGCACTGGCCCTTAATTTTTCCCTACCCTAACCGCTGGCGAGGCTCCCGGCTCATGCGCACTCTGCCGTGAAATTTCCCTACCCCGTCGTTGTGCGCCTGCACGGCACACCTCCTCACGTCATGTTCGGTGTGACCGGAGGTGACGAGGGTAGGGACATCTCACGAGGTAGGGAAATATAACGTTACACTGCATCTGGCTTGTTCAGTTTCACAAACCGGACACAAAACCGTGGTTTTGTGTCCAGTCACAGAATGCAACAACCCTGAAGGCATCCTGGAGCACTTCGTTCCGAGTTGTTCAGTTTTGTCCCCGATGACACTGTATGGGGACAAAATTGAAGCGTTTTTGAGATTCTGTGCCGGATCGCAAAACCGGAAAGGACATTGCATATGTAGAAGTAACCTAACGGTAGATATGGCAGGTGGCAGTTGAAGGCTTAAAGGGGTTGTCTCACTTCAGTAAGTTGCATTTATCATATAGAGAAAGTTAATGCAAGCCACTTACTAATGTATTGTTATTATCAATATTGCTTCCTCTGCTGGCTGGATTCATTTTTCTTTCACATTATACACGGCTCGTTTCCATGGTTACAGACCACCCTGCAATCCATCAGTGGTGGTCGTGCTTGCACACTATAGGAAAAAGTGTCAGCCTCTCTGGTGGCCGGGACTATGGGAGCGCACATAGGCTGGTGCTTTTTCCTATATTGTGCAAGCACGACCACCACTGATGGATTGCAGGGTGGTCTGTAACCATGGAAACGAGCCGTGTATAATGTGATAGAAAAATGAATCCAGCCAGCAAAGGAAGCAATATGGATAATAACAATACATTAGTAAGTGTCTTGTAATAACTTTCTCTACATGATAAATGCCAATTACTGAAGTGAGACAACCCCTTTCAGATGGGCGTTGCGGGAACACCCTTGATTTTTCAGCGCAAGTGCAAAACATTGTAATGCGTTTTGCACTCGCGTGAGAAACATCGCGCATGTTTGGTACCCAAACCCGAACTTCTTCACAGAAGTTCGGGCTTGGGATCGGTGTTCTGTAGATTGTATTATTTTCCCTTATAACATGCTTATAAGGGAAAATAATAGCATTCTGAATACAGAATGCATAGTACAATAGGGCTGGAGGGGTTAATAAATAAATAAAAATTTAAATTCACCTTAGTCCACTTGATCGCGTAGCCCGGCATCTCGCCTGTCTCCTTTGCTGAACAGGACCTGTGGTGACATCACTCTGGTCATCACATGATCCATCACCATGGTAAAAGATCATGTGATGGAACATGTGATGACCGGGGTGATGTCACCACAGGTCCTGTTCAGCAAAGGAGACAGGCGAGATGCCGCGCTACGCGATCAAGTGGACTAAGGTGAGTTAAATTTTTTTATTTATTTATTAACCCCTCCAGCCCTATTATACTATGCATTCTGTAGTCAGAATGCTATTATTTTCCCTTATAACCATGTTATAAGGGAAAATAATACAATCTACAGATTAATAATAATGATCGGGTCTCCATCCCGATCGTCTCCTAGCAACCGTGCGTGAAAATCGCACCGCATCCGCGCCCATGTGAAAGGGGCCTTAAACTGAACATGTGTGACCACCTCAGTGAGGTGGACAAGAAATAAGGAAAAAACAAACAAACAGCAGGTGGTGCCACTGAACCAATACCTTTTATTGAATAGCTCGGTGGCTATAATACATTTTTAATTATAAAAGTGTTCAGATCCAGGTGCAGGTTTGAAAAATGTAGAATATGTTTTGTGGTAAAACCCCTTTAAAAAATGGCTGATGCTAAATATTTTTAGGTCTTGGATCTACGACACTTATTTTCATTTATCTTGTAATTACGTTCTTACCATATTTATGTAAAGTGCACAGAATCTTCACAAAAACTTTTGCTTCCTCAACCAATTCCTGCATTACTACTTCAATAGCCGTGATCTGAAGTGACTCTGATCTTCAGCATTTCACCCTTTAGAATCTACCATGGCCTGTGGTTAGACAGTGGAATGAGGCTCCCCCGCTCACCTCATCAACGCCCCCTGTGAATGTGAAGGTTCAGATTTGGGCATTTCTGATAAGTCCCAATGATAATGGGTGGAGGACTCTCAGCTGCATCGCAGTGCAGTTCATACACTGGGATGTGTCTCCTTTTTGTGCCACTAGATGGCGCAACATTCTAATGTAAACTGCAGAGCTTCTGCCAATCACTTGGTGGGAAAAATCCCTTTTAACTCATTTAAACCCGTTTGCTGTACTTGCTGCAGTCAAAAATATTCTTCAAAGATCTGGTTGATCTGTTACCCACCGTTCTGCCCCCTCTTACATCTCCTCCTGTCTGTTTACAGCCCGCCCGTGCCCTCTGCTTTGCTAATGCCCGACACTTACTGCCATCACGTCTGAAAACTTTCCAGGTTCTCTCCGCTATCTCTGCACACTAGAATGCGGACTACTACTTTGTCTGTTTTTCTGTCTTTCCCTCTTACTTAAATGATTGATCATCAGATGAGAATATAATTTTTTAATTGTCTTACTTTTGGCTGACGTTACTTATAATTTAAACCAATTAAAGGGTAAGTGTGGAGGACATCCAGCACAGACTGTCAGCACATTGTCCCTTTCCCCCTTGTTCTTTGCAGTATACCATCCATCGCATCCCCAGGAGCAGAGAAGTCCAACAGTCCTGGAGCTCGTCCTTTCTGACCACCCTCCAGTCCTTGTTTTATTCCTTTCCATTAACTTTTCGCTTGAAGCCGGATGTGGTATGTATCGTGTATTTCTTTGTAATAATAAATACATTTTATTTATATATACATGTATTTTTTTGCCCTATAAGGGTACTTTCACACCTGCGTTTTTCTTTTCCGGCATAGAGTTCCGTCACAGGGGCTCTATACCGGAAAAGAACTGATCAGTTTTATCCCCATGCATTCTGAATGGAGAGTAATCCGTTCAGGATGCATCAGGATGTCTTCAGTTCAGTCGTTTTGACTGATCAGGCAAAAGAGAAAATGGATGACACCGGACCGACGGATCCGGCATTTCAATGCATTTTTTCGACTGATCAGGCATTTTTAAGACTGATCAGGATCCTGATCAGTCTTACTAATGCCATCAGTTAGCATACATTTTGCCTGATCCGGCAGGCAGTTCCGGCGATGGAACTGCTTGCCGGATCTCTCTGCCGCAAGTGTGAAAGTAGCCTTAGACGCACCTGCACAAAGGTTTGAGGGGAGACAATAAGAAAAGAATAATTTTTCATTAGACCTCAGGTCAGTCCCCCCCAATGTTAATCAGACCTCAGCTGACAGCCCCACCTCTCCTCCTGCTCTTTTTACCGCCGGCTGTACTGTGACCCGACGTGCACAACGTGAGGTCACAGTGCATCCTCCAGTGTTCAGCCACAGCACAGCCGAGGACCAGGAAGCCTTCACCGCTTCCCGGTCCTCCGTTACTAATAATTGCTCATTAGTATTCACCCCATAAGACGCTGGGGCCTCTTCTCCCACTTGGGGGGTGGGGATGAGTCTTATAAGGGCAAAAAAGACTGTATATATTACAGGCAATGTATGAAATCAGGCGTTGTATAAAATTCCAGGATGTTCTACAGAATGCCTAAAGTATTCAGGCAAAGTATGAATTGCTTAAAGCCTATGTACACCTTTTGGGGGCATTTTTTTTAATTATTGCATTGTACTTATTTTGAGCTAGAAATAATTTTTAAATTGGTCTTTATTACAAATATGGAGCACTTTTTTCTGTATAGAGCTGAGATAACCGAGGGATCTGATTTTTTATTTTATTTTATTTTTATTTTTTATTTTTTTTCTGCTCCGTCAGGCAGGAATCTGACGGGCTCCTTATCTCTGCTCTCTAACATCATAAACACTCATTATAGCTCACACCTTTGTGACAGAACGGCTCAATATTTTTAATAAGGACCAATTAAAAAAATATATTTTTAGCCAAAAATGAGTAAAATGCAGTCATGAAACATATTTGCCTTCAAAGGTTTACATAGCCTTAAAGAGAACCTGTCACCAGTTTTATGGTGTCCTAACGAAGGGCAACATAAATAAGTGACTGATTCTCTTAGCAAAATGCTGGGTTACTTTATTTAATTGAACCAGTCAATCTGCCAACATCTTGTATTGAAAAGCTCCAGCTCATAATGAGGAGTCCTGAATATTCATGAGCTCCTGATTCTCCCTGCCCACCTGCTGCTGATTGACAGTTATTTTCCATATGAATCAGCAGCAGGTGGGCAGGGGAGTGGCTATAGCTCTGAATTAAAAAAACGCTGGACTCAAATCAGCTCATTAGCATGCGGCATCTTTGTGTGTATATTATGAGGTAACCAACTAGTAAGTGAATACATCTAAGGTACTTTTTAGTAGTTAATGATTTGTATATAATTAGTTAGATTATAATTAAATATCCACATGACAGGTTCCCTTTAAATATGTCACACATTTCCTAGGCATTCTACATAATGCTAAAGGCAAACCGGCAAAGTATAAAATACTCCTTTTCCCCTCCCCCACGACAGCACCACTGAGAGATGGCTCCGCCTCCATGGACAGGAAACCTGTAGCATAAAAAGGTGGAGCCGCTCTCCCACCTCAGTGAGGTTTCCTGTCCCTGGAGCAGGAGACTTGTAGTATTTTCTTGCAGGGACCCATGGCTTGGAAATCCTAGGAAAGCCTAGAGAGCCATGGGTCACGCCAGCCCTTACCAGTTCGTTGCTGAGGGACGGGAGTTGGTCCGGGCCAGCTGCTGCTCCTAGGGGCTGAAGACACCGGTCCCTCAAAGGAGAGGCCCGAGTGTGGCCGCGAGGCAGGCGGCGAGGGGTAACATGCCAGAGGGCAGACATCCCTGGCGCGCACCCAGCGGGGACTGCGGGCAGACGCCGGGCAGTGGAGCGTGTCGGAGCGCCAAACCGGAAGTCGCAGGAATGACGTCGATTCTGACGTGCGTTCCACTGACGCGACTTCCGGTTCCGGATATAGGAAGCGTTTTGCGTTCCAACAGATCGGAACACAGCGGCGATCAGTTGGAGGATAGCTGTGCTCTCGGCTGGACAGAGGAGGACCAGAATTCGGCCAGACTCCCCTTTTTCCTTGCAGTGAGAGGTTGGCAGCATCTTGGAGGCGCTCCCAGGGAACATGCGGAACTCTCAGAAGAGAGGTGCTGTTCCCTGTGCTGTATTGACTCTTCTATTCCCTATACCTCCAGGGTTGTCATGGAGGAAGAGAAGAGACCAGAGGAGACGGAACCAGAAAAGCAGCCGGTATAGGACAGGCTTCCTATGGGGTAAGGCACTGAAGTTTTATGAAGTCTCTGATGTGTACCTTGTTCTGTTATTGGTTATAGATGGCAGCTAAGAAAGCCGCATCTAAGAAAAAGAACAAAGAGTGTGCTTTATGTAGATGTCCCCTGGCCTCGTCATATAGTAAAAGGTTATGCCAGGACTGTATTGAAAAGACCCTGGCGGAGGAATCCCCCAACCTTATGCGAGACATTAGGAGTCTCATTAAAACAGAAGTTAAGGAATCCCTTAAGACGTCAAAGAAATCTAAGAAGGTGGTAGATAAAACAGATTCAGAACCGGATTCGGTTAGCGAAGAAGATAGAGATGACCGGTCCGAGGATTCATCATTTGCGGAGGAAGAACAGGAGAAAAAATTCATGTTCCCAGTGTCGGATACAGAGAAATTATTAAAAACGATTAGGGCCACTTTAGAGCTGGAGGATATCAGGGAAGATAGGTCCATTGCAGATGCAGTCTTTGAGGGATTGCGAGAAAAGAAGAGGAGATGTTTTCCATTGCATAAAAGCATATCGGCCCTAATAGAAAGGGAGTGGAAAAAGCCGGATAAGAAGGCCTTTGTTAGTAAAAATTTTAAAAGGAAATACCCATTCGAGGAAGAGGCTTCCACTTCATGGGATAAAGCGCCAAAGCTGGACGTGGCCATTTCCAAGGTGTCCAGGAAATCTTCATTGCCGTTTGATGACATGGGTTTTTTGAAGGATCCGTTAGACAAAAAAATCGACTCTTGCCTAAGGAATACTTGGGAAGCATCCACTGCCTCCTTTAGGCCCAACATTGCAGCAACAGTTACTGCCAGATCCCTAGCTTTATGGTTAGAGAGGTTAGAAGGTCAGTTGAGGGATAAATGCCCCAGAGACCAGATTTTAAACTCTCTACCGACCCTTCAGAAGGCTGTAGATTTCCTATCAGACGCCTCGGTGGAGGCAGTTCGTTTAGCAGCCAGGTCTGCGTCCACCTCTAATTCCGCCCGTAGGGCCCTCTGGCTAAAAAACTGGAGGGGGGGCGACATGGCCTCAAAGCAGCGCTTATGTGGCATCACCTGTCAGGGACAGTTTTTATTCGGGCCTGAATTAGATGCCCTTCTGGAGAAGGCGGCTGATAGGAAAAAGAGAATGCCTCAGGAGTCCTCTTTTTCCCAGTTTCGGCCCTATAGACGTCCCTTTCAGTACGGCCCCAGATCTCAGGGGAGAAGACAGCCGGGAGATAGAGATCAGTTTCCCAGGCCCAGGGGTTCAGGGAACAGAGGTTTCATGTTTGGAGGTTCCTCTTCTTCCCAGAAGGATAAACCTTCAAAGAAATGACGCCAGATTGCAGGTAGGGGGAAGACTAAAGTTCTTTCCCTCCGCCTGGAGAGAGGTAGCAGGGGCATGGGTAAGCAACATCATAACAGAGGGCTTAAGGTTGCAGTTTCTAGGTCATCGTCCTCAAAAATTTATAGTGACAAAGGAATCCAGGAGATTATCAGAAGAGGTAGATCTGCTAATAGGAAAAAAAGTGTTAGTCCCAGTGCCAAAAACAGAACAGGGAAAAGGCTTCTATTCCACACTGTTCTTAGTCAAAAAACCGGATGGATCTTACCGTACAATTATAAATTTGAAGCATTTGAACAAACATCTAATAATAAAAAAGTTCAAGATGGAGACCATAAAATCTGCGATTCATTTGGTGTTCCAGGGCTGCTTTATGGCAGTGGTGGATCTAAAGGATGCATACTTACATATCCCGATGCATCCCCTTTTTCAAAAATTCCTAAGGGTAGCAGTGACAGAGGGTACCAATATCAGACACCTTCAGTTCCAGGCTATGCCTTTCGGCCTAGCAACTGCCCCGAGAACCTTTACCAAGGTAATGGCGGAGGTAGCGTCCTTCATTCGGAAAGAAAACATCTTATTCCTTCCTTATTTGGACGATCTCTTGATTATTGCGGGATCACGGGAAATATGTCAGAGATCAGTCCAGACAGTAATTCAGATCCTGGGAAGGCTGGGGTGGATGATCAACTCCAAAAAATCAAGGTTGGAACCCAGCACAAATCAAATATTTCTGGGTCTTCGGTTAGATTCTCTACAACAAAGGACTTTCCTACCAGCAGAGAAGATAGGGAAGATCCAGAACGAAGCCCGCAGGGCTCAGCAGAACCCAGAGATGTCGGTCAGGAAAGCAATGTCTCTATTAGGATTAATGACGGCCTGTATCCCAGCAGTCCGTTGGGCTCAGTTCCATTCAAGGACGTTACAATGGGAGATTTTAAATTGGACAAAACGAAAAGAGATAATGTTAGACTCTCAGATATGTCTCAGCCAGAGGACACTGAGCTCCCTCAATTGGTGGCTAAAGGTGAAAAACTTAGACCAGGGCACTCCATGGAGTTACCCCAATCCAGTAGTAATCACTACGGACGCCAGTCCTTGGGGGTGGGGTGCACATTTTCAGGGTCGGTTGGAGCAGGGAATATGGTCCCCGGTACAGAAACAGTTTTCATCCAACAGGAAGGAATTAAGGGCAGTATTACTGGCTTTACGAACAGCCCTGCCAGAACTCCAGCACCAACATGTCAGAGTGATGTCGGACAACAGTACAGGTGGTTTCGTATCTGAACCGCCAAGGGGGTACCAGATCCCTATCTTTGATGAGGGAGGCAGAGATAATATTCTCAGAGTTCGAGGAAGAGCTAATCCACATATCCGCCCTACATATAAGGGGGAAAGAAAATGTCCAGGCCGACTTCCTGAGCCGTCATCGTCTAAGACAGGGGGAGTGGTCTCTGAATCCAGCCATATTCACAAAGATTGTGGATCGGTGGGAGGTGCCAGAAATAGATCTATTTGCCACCAGGGAGAACAGACAGGTAGAGAGGTTTTGCTCCCTCAATCCCTGCGAATCCCCTTATGGGGTAGACGCCTTCCTCCTGGATTGGACATTCCGCCTAGGTTATGCCTTTCCCCCCCTACAGCTCCTACCCAGAGTTCTCAGGAAGATAAGGGAAGAGAGGTCGGACATGATAGTCATCGCCCCCTTTTGGCCAAAAAGAGCCTGGTTCTCCCTACTCAGATCCATGTCGATAGCGGATCCATGGGTCCTTCCCGACTTTCCGGATCTCCTGAGGCAGGGCCCAGTAATGCATCCAGAGATAGGATCTTTACATCTAACGGCGTGGAGATTGAGAGGGTGTACCTGATTAGGAAAGGCTTCTCAGAAGCCTTGACTTCCACCATGCTTAGTAGTAGGAAGAGGGTAACTAATACCATTTATGCGAGAATATGGAAGAGATTCCTTTCCTTTTCAGGTATAGACACAGAGGTCTGGCCTGAGAAAATCTCCACCAGGCAGGTCCTAGAATTCTTACAGAGGGGTCTGTCGTTAGGTTTGGCCAAGAGCACTTTGAAGGTGCAGGTTTCGGCCCTCTCAGCATTAAGTGGTAGGAGTCTGGCTATGGATCCCTGGGTAGTCAGGTTCTTTAGGGCAGTAGATAGGGTTGCACCTGTCAGGGGCCCCAGGTTCCCCCCCTGGGATTTAAACTTAGTTTTAAAGGCTTTGACCAGCCCCCCCTTTGAGCCTATGGTGGAAAGTTCTATTAGGAATCTTACACTAAAATTAGTCATGCTAATAGCATTAACTTCGGCTCGTAGGGTTAGCGAGCTTCAGGCAGTGTCCATCAACCCCCCGTTTATGTCCATACGGGAAGATAGAGTGATTCTTAGGCCAGATCCAAAGTTTATCCCCAAAGTACCTTCTAGAACTAATAGGGTACAGGAAATTGTCTTGCCAGTCTTTTTTCCAGACCCAAAAACTGAGGAGGAAGATAGATGGCACTTATTGGACGTAAGACGATGCCTGATCCATTATCTGGAAAGATCAAAAGACTGGAGAAAAACCTCTTCCTTGTTTGTATTATTTGCGGGGGCTCGGAAAGGTAATACGGCCTCTAAGAGTACTATTGCTAGATGGATACGAGAACTTATTTCTCTAGCCTATTCGTGTTCTGGTCTTTCTCCTCCACTGTCCCTGAAGGCTCACTCTACCAGGGCAATGTCTACCTCCTGGGCAGAAAGGTCCAATGTTTCTATTGACCAGATCTGCAGGGCGGCCACATGGGCTTCTCCTTCTACCTTTTATAAGCACTATAGGCTTCAACTCGACTCTGTTTCTGACCTCCTTTTTGGTACTAAGGTGTTAGAAGTGGTCACCCTCCCTTGAAGTTCTATGTAATCTCTCTCAGTGGTGCTGTCGTGGGGGAGGGGAAAAATGATGATTACACTTACCGGTAATCGGATTTTCCTGACCCCACGACAGCACCCGTCTAATTCCCTCCCTAAGGTGGTGGTTGGTGAAGAAGTTCACGTGGTGTGATGCAAAAAAAAAAAAAAAAAAAAATGTGTGTGTATAAGTCGAATTAACCAAAAGGGGAGTCCCTCTCATGCTCTGTAAACCCACTGAGGTGGGAGAGCGGCTCCACCTTTTTATGCTACAGGTTTCCTGTCCATGGAGGCGGAGCCATCTCTCAGTGGTGCTGTCGTGGGGTCAGGAAAATCCGATTACCGGTAAGTGTAATCATCATTTTCCAGAGGTCGTCGTCGCCATTCTTAGCCTTCCTTGTTGCAATAAGTGAGAACAATCCTGGTCTCTTTCTCTCGTTTTTCAGTAAGAAAGTTCTGTTTTTCCGCTATTTTATAAGAATAAGTGTAGTTTATTTTGCATTTTGTTTTTTGCAATTCAAAATGCCATATATTGTTGCGACAAGGGAGAACATTTGCAAGAACAAGTGCCAGATTATGAAGTGCTCGTGTGTGAGAGACAATTAAGCACAATTCAGAATGCCGTTCTAGCCGTCCTTTGTTGCCACAAGCGAGGACAATACTGGTCTTTTTCTCAGTTCACCATTCTTTTTGCTGACAAAAAAGAAACCAGCTCTCGTAGGTACCACAGAAGGCTGAATATGACCCTTCTGTAGACTTTCCTGGATATAATCTCTAATGGCCTGGCGTTCAGGGCCCCAGAGAGTATAAATCCTCCCTTTAGGATACTTGACCCCAGGTAACTAATCAACAGCACAATGTCACAGTGTAGGGGGAGGGGAGGAACACCAGAATGACAACAGAAGGAAAATGACCAGGAACTAGGCCTCAAGGCTAGGAAAGGGAAATGGTGACCACCTAAGGAAACCCTAAACCTAGCCCTGACTCCGGTCAGTATGAATAGACCCTGAAGATTGGAATATTCATACACCATAAACCTAGGCCCTAGTAACCCTGGAAAGCCCTAGAATTAGTGACAGGGTTTCTACCCAGATGAACAAACCAGCGTTTCCCTGAGGCCTAGTAAACAACAAGCAACAAAATACCAAGAGAAGTATACTTATCTTCAATAGAAAATGTATGAGCAGGATCTCAGATGAGGACCACACACCAGCTCTTCAAACACCAGGCAGATAATATCAACCGCATGGTATTAAGTGTGAGTCCAGACTAAATAGAGGAGCAGCAATGACTACAAGCTGCACCTGAGACGAGAGGTGTGTTCATTACCAACAACAACACTGCAACAAGTGAAAACAGATTGTCTGCACATTAGGTTATCTAACAGCCTGTCTCTCAGATCTTCTAACCTCTGTCACTGGAGGGACTGTGACGCACAATCATAGGACCTACAGTATATATTCAAAGAGACAAGATGAGGCAGCACTCCGTTGAAATTGAAAGGATGTGGTGGACCACTTTTAATTCACCCAAATCTGTAGATGGATAGATACAGAGATATGAGACCGATGGATAGATATTAGATATCATCACTATTCCAGCTGCATTGAAATATAATGAGAAGTGCCTCCTCCAGCTGAGTGCTGTCGTCCATCATGTCCACCATCTGCTGGGTACAATGAATACCAGTCCAGCCTTGAGCGTGCCGTACAGTCATGGTCACATAATGTATTGTCCTGTCACAGGTTGTAAAAGCAAATCCTACTCCTGGCATAACGAAGAGTGCAAGGCAGCAAATTAAAGCAAACATGTTCTCTAAAATTGTGACCGTGACCAGTGGGCCTCATCTGTCTATCGCAGAAAAGTGTTCCAAATACAGTATGTCATAGAAAATACGGTGCATAAAATATACATGAAATATCCGTCAGCAGGCTGTACCAGCTTCCCCCCCCCCCCCCCCACCCTCTATATACTGACCGCTCCAACAGGTAGGTAGTTATTCCTGAATAAAGGGAGCGCTTAGAAGTTAAAGGGAGTCTGTCATCAAAGTTTCACCTTTTTAACCCTTCCCATAGCTCTCTAGCAGCCTTACAGTTAATAAAAACGTTACCTTTATGAGCAATCCTGGACTTATAAAACCGGCAAAAAACATCTTAGTAGCATATGCAAATGAGGGCTCGCAAGTGCCCAGGAGCGGCATTACCCTCGTAGGTGCCCAGCTAGCTCAGCCTTATCGTCGCTTCCCCCCCCCCCCCCCGCCCATTCTTTCCCTCTGCCCGCCCATCTACTTCTTGTTTTGCCGAGATCCCGCGCCTGCGCAGTCAGTCGGCCGGCGCATGCACACTGTGATGCCCATTCCTTGTACGGCATCACAGTAATTAATGCACATGCGCTGGCTAACGGCGCGAAAACACCACAAAGGAGGCAGTCCATTAATTACTGTGATGCCGTACAAGGAATGGGCATCACAGTGCGCATGCGCCGACTGACTGAGTGCGCAGGCGCGGGATCTCGGCGAAACAAAAAGTAAGTAGATGGGCGGGCAGAGGGAAAGAATGGGCGGGGGGAAGCGAGCCCTCATTTGCATATGCTACTAAGATGTTTTATAAGTCCAGGATTGCTCATAAAGGTAACGTTTTTATTAACTGTAAGGCTGCTAGAGAGCTATGGGAAGGGTTAAAAAGGTGAAACTTTGATGACAGACTCCCTTTAACCGCAAATTGCGGTCCCCGATGCACGGAACGGCCGCGTGTATGAGCCATAAGACCAACTGACCAACAATTGGGGGAGAAGGGATGTAAATGGGGGAGCTGAATGCAAAGTAAAAGTGAGCCCTCCAGCTAGGCAACCTCCATAACTGTTCTGTGAAAGATGGTGGAGGTGCGTGTGTTATTCCACCCATTAGCTTTCGATTACGTCATGTAACTGGAGGATGGGGGTTCTGATCACTGCAAGAACGGTATGTAATTCTCTGTCGGACAGCTGTTGTATATTCTACAGCACTCAGTTACCCAGTAGTCACCCAAGGACAGTAAAGCGGATGACAATGGTATTAGATGTCTCCATAGTTCTCTCCAGTTTGTGCTCGGACATGAAGCGCGCATAGTTTATTTTTCTGTGTAGCTTTTTCTATTCCTTTGTTTGATAGTTCACATTGTAAAATCGCCAGTCTCAGGATCTCTGTATCGCGTGTACACAATGTCGGAGCGGTATAAACCAATGGTATTTTCAGTCCGTGTTATTCTAAACCATTGAGAAGAATCAGAAGAAGACAATGCTGGTCGGAGCGCTGAAATGCTGCCGTTCCTGTTCTTGTATAATGCTTTCAGCAAACACAGAATATATGAATAGATTTGGGTAAGAACATAGTCTGACCTCCTCGCTAAGCCTTCTGCAGGTAGTAGATATTGTTAACTCTCTTAAAGGGATTTTCTAAGACTTTCATATACCCGTATCGCGTTCATTGGTCACGTGGCCTAGGTGCAGCTGTGCAGCTCAGTACTATTCAAGTGAATGGAGCTGAGCTGCAATACCAACCACAGCCGCTATACAATGTACAGCACTGTGATTGGTGGCGCTCACTAGGGATGAGGGATAGTGTCCGGCTGTGTAGGGGGACACCCTCAACTGGTAAACGCCCAGTTCAGGATTCATAAATGTGCCTTCAGGACATCCACCATACATGTAAGGTGGATGTCCGGTCTATAAATATGGCACTCGCTCCAGAGTGCAGTAAGCGCTATAGTGGCTGGGTTTCTGCTGTTTTACACAGCATAAGGCCCGGAGCTAATGTGTGCGATTGACGATAACCATATGCTGTGGGCAAAAAGTGGCCACGGCATCTGAGCAGTGAAAATTCAGGAGCTCCATGCTCCCGCGCCGGTAACAGCTTTTCCCAGCTGAGATAGGAGAAGCTATTACATTGCAGTGATAGGCTTCGTAGCCTCAAGCAGGCTCCATCCTATCACTGGTATATTCCAATACAGGCCTGCAGGTGGCAGCACTGCATTAGAATATACTGAATGCTGGATAAAAATTCATTACAGCATACAGATGGCTTGTTGGCTTGTCATCTAATGTTTGCTTGTTATAAAAGTTCCAATCGCCCCCTCTCCTTCCTCAAAATTAAAATAAGTAAACAATAAAAAAAACATCATGGGCATTTCCACACCCGAAAACGCATGTACTATTAAAATATAAAAATATTTACCCCCTATGGCAAAGAACCCAACGGGAAAAAAATAAATCTAAATGGCCAATTTGCAATTTTTTTCGTCACTTCACCTCCCAAAAAAAAAAAACTGAATAAAAAGTAATCAAAAAGTTAGACGCCCCAAAATGTTACCACAAAAGTACTGATCACCCCGCAAAAAATGAGCCCTAACACAGCTCCATGGGCATAAATATAAAAAGCTTACCAGGGTCATAATATAATTCCAAGTTTTTATAGCGGGCGCAATTTAGCATTTACATTATTATTATTATTATTATTATTATTATTATTATTATTATGCACACGGTGGGGATGTGCACAGTATAAGTGCTGGAAGGTGCGCATATCCCACCCAGATACCTCGGCTGGGTGAGATAAATAAAATCCAGAAAGCTGCAGGGGTTTCAGCAAAACAGTTTGCAGAGACAGTTTTGTTTACGTTTTATTCGGACTAGTGGATAGGTTTGGTAGTGGGATCTGCCAGTCCACACCCTTCCAGTACGGGTGTTGTCTTTTGCCGGAGGTGTTCGCAGGTGAGGCCTACTTTAATCAAGGAGGGATAAATCCAGCCCTCTGTGTGTCTGTTGGTGGAGAGAGAAGTCTTAGATACAGAGGCCTACAAGGGCTCTGGGTGGTCTCAGCCAGGAGGGCTGAAGGGCTACGAGGCTACGTGTAGCCCGATCTCTTCCCTGTATGAACTTGTGTTCTGTGAGCGAACCTGCTAAGGCCTGGACCTTGAGACCCTGTGTATAAGCTGTGCTTAGAGGTGAGTCAAGGAAAAGTACTGTGTATTAGTTAGAGCCCAGACGGGAAGGTGTTTATTTTGATTGCACAATAAGGCACCAGTTTGGACATTAAATCCTGTTGTCTGCAAAGAAGTCTGTGATTGCGACCCCCTGAGAGAGCAATCCCTTACAACACTAATATAGCGCTGACATATTCCGCAGCACTTTACAGACATTAGCATCACACTGTCTCCAATGAGGCTCATAATCCAAGTTCCCTATCAGTATGTGCAGTGTCCCACTATGTGTTACATGTGGGCACTTTAAACTTTTGATATATCTTTATTTAATGTATTGTGGTATCAAAGCTATCATTTCTGTTACCAGGCTGTAAGAGTGTCTTTACATCTATTTGCCACTAGGTGGTGCTGGCATCACTTATATGTATATGCGGGGGTTTGCTAATAAAGGGAGCTGAGTTGAGTGGTAGTTGAGTTGAGGAAGGTAATGGAGGAGCAGAACAGGCCTAATCCACCATGTAGCTGCTATTTTAACCTCTTGGCCCTGATCAAGCCAAGGGAGTATTCAGAACAGTATTACAGCAGCACAGACCAGTGAGTCTATGTCTGATATAGAGAAAGCCTAGTGAAGATTAGAGCTGAGTCTAGCCAACGGTCTTCACAACCATCATTGACCAGGAGGAACCTAAAAGTACCTGGACACAGCCGGATGATTAGAATTAGCCTTTACCATATGCCTCTATGGACGCAGTGGACCGTAATTCTTCAGTGAGCATCCTTTCCAAAGAATGGAGCAGAAGACTGATGCCCGCCGTTAGGGAGCTGCCCTGTGGATTACTACTGACCAGTAAGAGAGATTATATCCAGTACCTGAGTGCTAGAGTATGGACCGATATAGAGAGAAGGAAAACTCCTCAAGTTTCAATTGCCAAGCCTGTTACAAGGGATTACAACTGAACCCATATTTGGATTATTGCTTTGCCGTATACGTGAACTGTACTGATTACCTGAAGACAAGTGATCTAGTAAAAGTTCTGTTTACTACAATTGACTCCATCTTTTCCACCACCAACCTTTGCACCTAACGGTGCTGGCGTCATGAACAACTGGGGTCCCAGCCTCCAAAGCACCCTAAACACCTATACCATCAAGGGCACCTCGACTACCATCTGGCTGGTGATCTGGAGTGCCCCACAGGATTTAGTGCTGTCTTCCCCATCACTGCACGCCGGCCTAGGGAGGCTCTGCTAACCGTGAGTACAAACTACTACCCCCATCGGCCCACCGTAGCTCACGTGTTGCCCCTGCGGTCCTGTTCGCTGCATATGTCTTTGGAGTGTGGGAGGAAACCCACGGGAAGAACATACAAACTCCATGCAGATGTTGTCCTTGGTCAGATTTGAATCTAGAACCCTATCGCTAAACACTGAGCCGTGCCATTCAAATAATCGGTTGCCCGTGTAATACGTGGATGTGACAGCCTGTCGCTCGCAGCACGTTGTCTTCAGATCTGTGTGTCACTTTTTCCTTTCAGGTTTTGGAAACCTCAGTGGGACCACAATATACCCCATTAAAGGGAACCTGTCACCTGGATTTTGTGTATAGAGCTGAGGACATGGGTTGCTAGATGGCCGCTAGCACATCCCCAATATCCAGTCCCCATAGCTCTGTGTGCTTTTATTGTGTAAAAAAACCCGATTTGATACATATGCAAATTAACCTGAGATGAGTCTTGTCCCTGACTAATCTCACATACAGGACTCATCTCGGGTTAATTTGCATATGTATTAAATCAGTTTTTTTGTTACACAATAAAAGCACACAGAGCTATGGGGACTGGGTATTGCGGATGTGCTAGCGGCCATCTAGCAACCCATGTCCTCAGCTCTATACACAAAATCTCGGTGACAGGTTCCCTTTAAGTCATGTTTACTTCCTTTTGCCTGAGCATTTTTTTTTTTTTCTGAGGTGTCTTTCACCTGATGTGACCTTTTTCTATAACCACTAATATGTATATGGATCAGGTCGGGAGATCCCTAAACGCACTTGTATTAAAGCCTTCTGTACGGAGAGAGGTCTTTCCTGCATTACACCAGCCCTAATGATATGTTGGGGTGCAGGATCTCTATATGATCTTTGTGGGAAGAGCTCTTGTATGAAGGCCGCCTCTGTGGTAGATCTAGTTGCCCTTTAAGGGAAGGAAATTGTAAAGCGTGACCTGCTGCTGGCATTTCGGTGCTCGGTCTGCGAAACACTGGTCTATTCATGGTGCTTCCTTGTGGCCCTCGCTAATGTTTAGCCGTACGTGCAGAAGCTTCCACTGTAAGGAATAACTGGACGGTGAAAATGTTATTACAGAAATGCCATTCATCAGACGGGTGTACCTGACGTGCCGTTCTGTGTCACTCACCGATATATTGTATTGAACTGCGTGAGTCTGAGGGTGAAATTAGATTGTGGGCCCCACCGAGGACAGGGACTTTATAGAAGTAAGTACAAATATGTGACGTACAGTATAGGTATGAGCACTAAGTATGCAAATTTGCAGCTTTCAAAGGCTTTCCAGGAGTAGAATATTGATGACCGATCCTCAGGATAGGTGATCAGTATCTGATCAGTGGGGGTCTGACACCCGGGGCCCCTGCAGGTCCTATGTTTGAAGAGGCCGCTATGTTCCAATGAGCGCTGCAGCCTTCTCACAGCATTCCAAGCATAGTGCGGTACAGTTCAGGGGTAGGCAACCTCCGCTACTCCAGCTGTCTTGAAACTACAACTCCCAGCATGCATACCTGCTCTGCTCTTCACAGAACTCTCATAAAAATCAATGGAGCATGCTGGGAATTGTAGTTTCACAACAGCTAAAGTGCCAAAGGTTGCTGACCCCTGGTATAGCGGCTCTGCTTGGTATTTCATCCCAGGCCCGTTCAATTGAATGACCTTCTCAAACAGGTCTCGTTCCTCTCCTCAAATTAATAACCATAAACCAAGTGAGGGCATGGAGAACAAGAGGTGGACCTAAAAATCCCAGCACACCACTGCTAGTATACATAAAAAATAGTCCCTTCATTGGTAGTAATGGTCAGCAGTGCAGTCAATGTCAGAACACCTGCTTTACTCCAAAGGAGTGATCTTATTAGCAATGCAGGCGCTGTGCCCTTAATGGTCTCCTCGTAGTGTCCTCGTCAAGGTTCCCTCCTGTAGACTTGTATGGATCACCACAAGTTGCCCCTCAACAAATTGCCGTTTGTCAGCTGGAGCTACGTGTATTGGATCACGATCCTCCAACAGTCACAGGAATATGGAGAGACAAAGAGACACAGCCTCGTGCAGGATCATTTAAAGTAAAACGGCCTGCTGTATTCATTCAGCATACCCACTCACAAGATGAACCTCCATCTTGTATAAAACATGTAGTCAAATTGTAGGAATCTGCTCAGGATGGAGCTTATAAGCGTGATCCAAGATATACAGCTCCAGCTGGCAAACACCAGTTTGAAAGGGGTTGCAGTGTGGCCATCCACAGCAACTTGTGGTGATCCATGCAAGTCTACAGGAAGGAACGTTGACAAGGACACTACAAGGAGACCATTAAAAGGACCGTGCCTACATTGTTGGTGGAGAAGATCACTCCTTTGGAGTAAAGCTGGTGCTCAGACATTGCATGCACTCCTGACCACTACTACCAACATAGAGACATTTTTAATTTATACTGGCAGTGGTGTGCTGGGATAGTTGGGTTCACCCGTTTCGCTCTCGGTCCTAACGCCTAATTTAGGTTTTGCTATTTTGTTTGCGGTACTGTGTGATTTGGGACGTTGTGGTCATATCAATTTATTTTATGAATTCATGTGCATTCTCTTGACTTATGTCATTTTATGTTGACCAGCAGTTACCATATACAAAACGTCAGCCATCTTTGTGCACTGTCCTCACTGCCCGGGCAGGGTTAGTGTATAGGGTATAACAGAGGGACAACGAAACGTAAAATTCTAAAGATGCCCCACAATGGTTATTTCACGGAGAATACAATTATGTAAGAATTTCTATTTCAAGGGTTGCAGCATAAGCATCATTTTAGTGACTTGGATAATGCTGATGAAACGAGGCCTGTCTGGCAGATTCGGCGGTTCGGCATATGTGGTCTCTGTGTGTGAGGCCATTGTCTCGCAGAGCGCACTGGAAAACATTGCTGCAACTGAACTGATAAGAACATCTTGTTCTGGGTGCTGACATTTGGAAAATCTTATACTCCGGTGTTGTGGATGATAAGCTTGTACCATATTCTTCCCAGAATAGTGATCTTCTGAGGGGGGTATTGTTACTTCTTTACAGCCTGTTCCTTTCGGCAGTTTTTATCTACATAAATTGACCCTTTTTTTTTTTTCCCCCCCAGTGCCTTGTGTCTCCATAGATGTTTTGTCAGAACATAGAGTTACTTAAAATAAAGTTAGTATGTGAACGTTCCCTGGACCGGATGGATTTCCATCAGTTGTCAGATACAAACGTATGATATTCTGCAATGAAGGAAGGGCTGGACAACTGTTCTGGAGTTCCTGCTCCTTATCAGTATCAAGCAGAGCTGGTCTGGTGAGATGGTTGACATAGCTTTTCAGGGGTACTGGTTCTTCGTGAAATGATCCAGCTGGTAGACAAGAGTGTTACAAGTAGGGAGGTGCGAACTTGTGTTTTCAAGTTCGGTGTACAAGGTTCAGGTTTATCTAAGAATTCCATTATGGATTCCGCTACCATGGACCATTAGTTATGTTCTGTGGAAGCAGAATCATAACGGAATTCCTACAGAACCAGAACCTTGTACGCTGAACTTGAAAACACAAATTCGCTCAACACTAGTTACAAGCAATGCTTCGTGGGAACAAAGTATGCAAACTGCTCCTCCAGAAGGAAGAAGGCTGTTTCCCGTTAATATCCAGCCCATTAAAGAACTGGTGGAGACTGTTTTGGCTGATGTCCCTAGTCATGTTTTAAGGTCAGACATTGACTTACAGAGTAGATGCCTAGAGAGACTATTTTCTTCCTCACAGACGAGAGCAAATTTGTCTACTTTTTCCCAGAGGTCATTGCCCACATGATAGATCTCCGCAAATAGAAAGAGTCCCCACCCACCCCCAATGATCCATAGAATCATGAGGAAAATCTAAATTTTAGTTCCTTTGTAAGAAATCGCTCAAACAAAGCCCATGATGCAAATACAAAGAAGATGAAACATGGGCAATAATCCACTGGACAGTAGTTGACATGTTTTGTATATACAGGCATTAAGGCGCTATATGGGTAATGGCTGAAAACACAAGCCAACAACAGGATGCTGGACCAGCTTAGAAAATATTAGGTAGTCTTTTGTTGTAGGTCAGAGATAATGCAGACACACATAATTAGAGTCTAGAACATTTTGATGGAACAATCTAAAGTTCTTGAACCCAACTTGGGTTGTGATATCACAGTTCAAGGATACATCAACCAAGTCTTGGTTCAAGAAGACCCCAGGCTCAACCTAGACTGTGATCTCACAGTCCAATCACTTCCAATTGTATGACTAGTCTGGAAAACCTGAGAAAATGACTCACGGGTTTTGGCATCTTCAGAAGATATTTTAATGACCAGCTGTTGTGTATGGAGACACGGTTACTCTGCTCCTATGCTCAGCCTGATTGACGTTGACCAGCGTTCCTTAAACCTGTCCGTTACCAGCTGGTTTCTGGAATCTATAAATTTTATGAAGGCTTCTGCTAACCCTGTAATGTCCTGTGCATCAGTCAGAGGAGATCTCTGAGCTGGGTGCAGTACCATAAATGGTAACTGGGGCTTTAATAGCAGCTGCTCGACACCACTCAGTCTTTAGGGGTTACGTTCAAAATTACTACAGGGACAGAAAGCTAAGAGGAGGCTGTCAGTGATGGTTCAGCTGCAGTATTGTTAGGGAGGATAGGTAATCAATAAGTAAGTTCTTGAAACCCCTTTAAGATGGGGAGACACAGCGACATGAAATAATTTTCAGTGGTGTTGCAGTGCGACACTCCGCAACGCGACAATCTCAGACTGTTGGATTTTTGGGTGCAAGTCACACAAGGCTTTCTGATCATAGACAACAATGCAAGTTGTGCGACTTACCTGTGATCTGGTGACTGTGTAGCCCCAGCCTTAGGCTCCATTCACACGCCAGCAATTCTGTTCTGCATTTTGCGGAACAGAATTGCGCACCCATTTATTTCTATGGGGTGATGTTTTATGCATTTTTATTTATTTTTTCTTGGGGGGGGGGGAGAATGCAAGGAAAATCTGGTGTTTTTTTTTTTTTTTTTTTTTGTTTTGTTTGTTTTCTACAGTTATTTTTTTTAGCCACATGTTTTTCTTGCCATTCTTTTCAGCAGTCCCCCCCCCCCCCCCCTGCTATAAAGGAGTGTATGAGAAAATGCCTGAAAAAAAGCCCAGCCAAAGCACGTTGGAAAAAAATAAATAAAAGACAATTACAAAAAAAGCTTATTTGTCCTGAATTTAAATAGCCGCTGTCAGTAGGATCCACCCTATTAAAAAAAAGACACACTGCTTAGCAAGGCTGATAAAGCTGATTAAAATGATACATGTCTTGTGAAAATCAGCTGTGGAATTCCCGAGAAAAGAAAACTTTCATTCTTTGTGCAAATGAAGGCTTGAGTGTACCGAGGGCCGTGGCCAGCGCTGGGAAGCAGAGGAGTCGAGGTGCACTGAGCGGCTAGGCTCCACCTCTCGGTGCACTCAAGCCCTCATTTGCATAAGGAATAAAAGTTTTTTTTTTTTTTTTTTTTTTCCTTGAGAACACTGCTACTGATTTTCACAGGACAGATTTTTCATGAGCTTTTGTTTACAGCATTTAAAAAGTATTAAGAAAATTGCTTTACGACAACCCCATGGGGCACAGACAGACACAATGGTCAGGAGAGAACCCCAGTGACTTCTATGGGAGAGTCTTCTAGGCTCTGTGACCTGAGCAGAGGACATTGTACAAGAAAGAACAGATAAGCTGTGATATCACCTATTGTGAATGGTGGATCCTGTCTTATCTGTTGTTCTAATTATCTGCTGTTCTATGCCTGTAATAATATCACCTCTGTGTATAGATAAGCAGATAACTGCAGTAAAGTGATCTGTCCAGACTAAGGCCTATATTACACTGCCCGTTTTTTTTGGGCAGATAATCGCTAACGAGCATTTGCATGAACACTTGTTAGCGATCATCTGGCAGTGTAATACTGCCGTCGATTGCCTGATAAACGAGTAAATGCTCAATCTTCAGGCAATCCAAATGTTTTGATATATTAAAAAAAATTATCATTTGCAGGCGGCAGATGGTGATGTCTAATAACGACCTGCCGCCGGCAAACCACAATACAGCATAGGGATCAGCGATGGCATAGCGATCACTCCTCCCCATACTGTGGAGGGGATCGCTGCATGTAATAGTAGTGAGCAGGCGATTGCCTAGAAGGAACGCTTCATCGGGAGGAATACAGCCTTAGGCCTGATGCACACGACCGTGCTGTGTTTTGCGTTCCGCAAACTGCGTATCCGCAAAAACGTAGATGGCGCCCGTGTGCGTTCCGCAATTTGCAGAACGGAACGGGCGCCCATAATAGAAATGCCTATTCTTGTCCGTAAAATGAACAAGAATAGGACATGTTTTATTTCTTTTTTGCGGGACGAGGAACGAAGCAACAGATGTGGACGGCGACGGCACCGAGTGCTGTCTGCATCTTTGATGGCCCCATTGAAGCGGATGCGGACCAAAACAACGGTCGTGTGTGGTGTCAGTGCAAAAACTGCAGGATTTTATGGTTTTTGTTTAACTATAGATATTGACATGGAAAATAAAAAATAACCATGAAAATTCTTTCAAAATATGTTAAAGGTAACCTGTCACCGGGATTTTGTGTATAGAGCTGAGGACATGGGTTGCTAGATGGTCGCTAGCACATCCCCAATACCCAGTCCCCATAGCTCTGTGTGCTTTTATTGTGTCAAAAAAAACGATTTGATACAAATGCAAATTACCTGAGATGAGTCCTGTCCCTGACTTATCTCAAGGACAGGACTCATCTCAGGTTAATTTGCATATGTATCAAATCGCCTTTTTTACACAATAAAAGCACACAGAGCTATGGGGACTGGGTATTGGGGATGTGCTAGCGGCCATCTAGCAGCCCATGTCCTCAGCTCTATACAGAAAATCCTGGTGACAGGTTCCCTTTAAACATTATTTAAAGAATAGGTCATTTTCTGATGACACATTCCCTTTAAGAAATCTTATGCTGCAGATTTCCAGCGTGGATTTCACCTTTTACCACGGGGAGGGTGAATTCCACTGCAATTTCCGCAGCAAAAAGCCCATGTTGTGGTAACTGTATTTTCAAGCACATGTGGATGTACCCTAAAGGGGGCAATTAATTTCCAACCAAATCAGTGCTTATGTAGCATATACAGTCGCCGATACAGATTTGGGTCAGCAATTTCCGACCTTGCAGTAAACATTAGACCTCTACTGTCCACTGCCGAGATGCTTTCAACAGCGAACCCTCCTCCTATTTGGTTCTACCTAATGGACATATTTTATTCATACCTTTTTAGTTCCTTCTCATCGGCGAACCTTCTGACTGCTACCATTAGGCAGACATTTCATTATGTGACAAAGTATTGACTCATGAGTGATAGGATTGCTGTATTCAGCCATTGATTTCACCATTAAGAGCCTGAACGTTCAGTACAGAAGAAATGGTCTTCTCTCTGTACATTGACTTTCTGTATATGAAAGCAATTTAAAGGGATTCTCCAAGAATTGTTAAAATTGGTCAGGGAGCCAGGGGTCTGGGCAGTGGCATAACTAAAACTGACTGGGCCCCACAGCACAATTTTGAGCGTCCCCAATCGCCATGTCCTCCTGTGCAACCCTCACTACTGCGGCTACCCAAGATGGCTGTCTCAGACCAGGCCCGGCAGCCGCTCTCACTCATTTCCTACACTTATATCATGTATGTCATGTCATTGTATATAATACTTTTCAGATGGCCCTGACAATTAAAATCTTTCAGTCCTCCTCCCAGGGCCCTTCTGAGCTCAGGCCCGCCGGTAGCAGCTGCTTACACTATAGCTACGCCCCTGGGGTCTGGGTAAAATAAACACTTTTAAAATGTTACTGCTGCTCTGATCGCTGCTGGTCCTGTAGTGATGATGTTCCTTCCTTTGTTCCCGTGACTGCTGCAACCAGTCACTGGCCTCAGCAGTCAGGTGGCGGTCTTGCGCGCCTGGTCATAGGAATTATTAACATGACATCATCACTACAGGTCCAGTGAGGATCGGTATAATGGAGACCAGAGTGACTGCAAGGTAAAGGCAGAACCTTTTAAAGGTAAGTTGTTTTTTTTTTTTGTTTTTCTATTTTTATTTTATTTAAACAGCTTCCTGCTCCCTACCAAATATTAAAAAAAAATCTTGAAGAACCCCTTTAATGTGACACTCTAAGTTCAGACTTCCCTAAGGTGTAGAGATCTCGGGTGTTGAGTATTAGCCCCAGTGGTTGCATCAGCTGGAAGGACGCCTCATGTCAATGGAGAGAGAAGATAACCACCCCCTACTGCTAGGGCAGGTAAAAACCCACCCAGTCAACTGTCCCCTGACTGCCCACTGTGCCGCACTTCAGCATTGTTTGGCGTACTTATGTTGCAGATTCAGTTGCAAAGGGGATTTGTGGGTAATTCTGCGACTTTTCCACACTCACTCCACTTTTCCGAGGTGGCGGTCGGCTGGCCCATCTCATTTATCATCTTCTACGCCTGTTTTTGGCGTACAAAATGACTTAAATCTATGCCAGCAAAGGATGTGGCGTAGATTTGAGCAAGTCACATGGCCGGGTGCCTAAGTTATGTAGAGGCCGGCGCCGCTACATTGCTTAAGCGCATCAAGCGCCAGTGCAGGGTTATTAAGACCGCCGTCTAAAACCTTTGCGCCTCAATCTGCGCCAGAAATACGCGCATTTCTGTTTAATAAATTACACCCTATATCCTGAAAACCAGCAACCAGTTTTTTTTGTTTAAAAAAAAAAGTGTTCTCTATAGGCTGTTAATATGTGATTAAAAAAATTGCCGGCCGTGTGCCTCAGGCTGCTATTAGATTTCTACATTCTCCTGACTTGTATAAGGCAGAGGTTTGCTGAGCTCTGTGGCTACACTATATACCGGTCACACATACCTGAGCTCACCAGTATCATCCTTTCTATAGAAAGCAGAGGGGTTCCTGTTCATTCAGACACAGACTCCTTATGTCCTGGCAGACTGTATATAGAACTGACATATGGTCCCGATTACTGAGAAATGCTAAAAATGTACCAATTCTTACCTTCTATTAATATTCTCCACCCAAAGTGTAAATGTCAAATTTTTTTAAAATAAAAATATATTATTTAGTGGTTACAGTAGCGTGTGTCCTATTCTATGAAACATTCCAGAAATGCCCTTTAGAAATGAGAAATTCCACATAAAATCCTCTTTCCACCGTCCAGTTCTTAGGTCTGAAATCTGCCTCTCTTATTTTCTCTTGCTGTGCGCCAAATTTGATATGTGTTAAGGTACCTTTTTGCATGAGCCGATTATGGTGTAAATTATTGTTAAATTGTGTGAAACTGCATGATTATCGAGCATTGTAAAAGCAATGAACGATAGAGCGACAATTGGTAGATTTCTCGTTAGTTCGGTTGTTTGGGCACAAAAATCATCGTTGGACGTTAAGAATTTCATACGTGTAAACAAGAATCGTTCACTGCACGCCACTCAAATTTCACTTTAAAAACAGTCTGCTTTACAAACTATGGAATATGCAGTAGAAATTAAAATTTTGTGAATGATAATCGGCGTGTCTAAAGGCTCATTGTTGAAACGTTCACCACACCAAGAAACAACCCGTTTATCGCTCAATCGTCCCGATCATCGCCTTGTGTACCTTTTAGTAACTTTAATCTCTTATAGTCACTAGGATAAGTGAGGTGGTAAAATTCTGACTTCTAAATGGAATGCACGTTTTTTTGGTGCAACATGTAGATGTACACCAGCCAAGCGGTGGCGTGAAGAAGAGAATGTGTCTAAACTTGTCTAGCAACATGCGCCAGAGTTGCGCTACTGTGATGGATTTTGCCTGTCTTGTCTAGTTTTATGCTCAGTTTAGGACAATTTTAATCGGCCCCTTTATGTGGATCCAAATCTCCAACCACATCAATACCTATAAATTGACTTGCTTTGATGTCCATTGACATTTATATAGATGGTTATCGAGGGTGGGGTGGGAATCTGGTCTTTTTGTGTAGTTTAAAAAAATTATTGAAAGGTGTTTTTATGTTCGTTATCTACCTGGATGTGACCCTCAGCAAAGGGGTAGGGAGAACAGCATTTTCCTTGAAAATGACCTCCTAAAAAAATTAATAAAATTGACTTTTAAAACAAAATAGTTTCCTGGTGCTAGAGGAGTAGATTTTGGAAATATGCCAAATGATAGCATAAAGCTAGTACCTGTGTATAGGGTCTAAACTATCCCTGATTTCTCATGACTATAAGGATGAAGGTTGATCATGACAACTCCCAACAGCCATTTTGACTGTTGACAATGACAATGTTTTTAGACCACAATCAAAATAAAAATACTCAAAGGTGCCAGTAGCACATTTCTGCCATTCTTTTAGCTCTATGATAGGAAAACCCACTAAGAGTGCTGTTGGGATCTGTATGAGGTCCCATATCTATTGTTGTAATACAGCCCTAAGATAAACACCCTTGTACAGTGGGGAGGTCACTAGATTCCCACGCTAATATTCTGGCAGGAGTTAATAAAACTTCCCAAAATCCTGCACACATACTGCGATATTCCCCAGAGAGCCCACAAATTTCATACTACATAATAGGAACACTAAGGGAATCGCTTGTAGAGAAGGATTTGGGTGTACTTGTAGATCATAGATTAGATAACAGCATATACTGTCAATCAGCCGCTTCTAAAGCTAGCAGGTTATTGTCATGTATTAAACGAGGGGCAGGGATGTAATACTACCCCTTTACAAAGCATTGGTGCAGCCTCATCTGGAATATGCAGTTCAGTTCTGGGCACCAGTCCATAGAAAGGATGCTCTGGAGCTGGAGAGAGTACAAAGGAGAGTGACTAAACTGATGAAGGGCATGGAGGGTCTTAGTTACGAGGAAAGAGTGAAACAATTACTGTATTTTTTGCTTTAAAAAGACACACTTTTATTCCTCCAAAAGTGAGGGAAAAATGGCTGTGAATCTTATAAAGCGAATACTAGTGAGCACTGCGAGTGCTGCTCGTACTCACCCTCCCTTGTCTTCTTTCCTGGGGCTACGCTGCACTGCAGGTCCTGACCGCATACAGTGTCAGGACTTACTGCGCGCAGTATAACCCGACACTGCACTAAGTCAGGTGGCAGCACAGAGCTGGCCAGAGAAGACAAGGGAGCATGACTGGAGGACCTGGAGAGGAGCGGCGGAGCTGAAAAGGCAAGTGAAGTTCTTTATCTCTGATGGGGGTCCGACATGGAGGCCTGATGTCACGGATGCGGTGTGGGTGGAAAACTCCACACCGAGCACAGGAGGAAAGGGGATAGGAACTAGGCCTGGAAACTAGGGTAAAGGAGAAGGTCACCTCCTAGAACAACCCTAATCCAAGTCCTGACTTGCTAACAGTATGAACTGACCTTGATGGTAGGAAAGTTCATGCACAGGAAGCTAGAGCCCCAACACACCCTGTAGGGCCCTGGTATAGTAAATATATTTAATTAGGACCTAACCTGGGTAAGGTTATTTCACTAATTTATTTACAAATGCATGACCAGCCTATCTTGACCCAGGTGTAAATTAATACTTCACTTTTTTTTAAATCAATATAAAATATATACTACGTACAGTACAGACCAAATGTTTGGACACACCTTCTCATTCAAAGAGTTTTCTTTATTTTCATGACTGAAAATTGTAGATTCACACTGAAGGCATCAAAACTATGAATTAACACATGTGGAATTATATACATAACAAAAAAGTGTGAAACAACTGAAAATCTAATATTCTAGGTTCTTCAAAGTAGCCACCTTTTGCTTTGATTACTGCTTTGCACACTCTTGGCATTCTCTTGATGAGCTTCAAGAGGTAGTCAATTGAAATGGTTTTCACTTCACAGGTGTGCCCTGTCAGGTTTAATAAGTGGGATTTCTTGCCTTATAAATGGGGTTGGGTCCCATCAGTTGCGTTGTGGTGAAGTCAGGTGGATACACAGCTGATAGTCCTACTGAATAGACTGTTAGCTGCTTTTTTCTTGCCATAATACAAATTCTAAAGAAAAACAAGTGGCCATCATTACTTTAAGAAATGAAGGTCAGTCAGTCCGAAAAATTGGGAAAACTTTGAAAGTGTCCCCAAGTGCAGTCACAAAAACCATCAAGCACTACAAAGAAACTGGCTCACATGCGGACCGCCCCAGGAAAGGAAGACCAAGAGTCACCTCTGCTGCGGAGGATAAGTTCATCCGAGTCACCAGCCTCAGAAATCGCAGGTTAACAGCAGCTCAGATTAGAGACCAGGTCAATGCCACACAGAGTTATAGCAGCAGACACATCTCTAGAACAACTGTTAAGAGGAGACTGTGTGAATCAGGTCTTCATGGTAGAATATCTGCTAGAAAACCACTGCTAAGGACAGGCAACAAGCAGAAGGGACTTGTTTGGGCTAAAGAACACAAGGAAAGGACATTAGACCAGCGGAAATCTGTGCTTTTGTCCGAGTCCAAATTTGAGATCTTTGGTTCCAACCACCGTGTCTTTGTGCGACGCAGAACAGGTGAACGGATGGACTCTACATGCCTGGTTCCCACCGTGAAGCATGGAGGAGGAGGTGTGATGTGTGGGGGTGCTTTGCTGGTGACACTGTTTGGGATTTATTCAAAATTGAAGGCATACTGAACCAGCATGGCTACCACAGCATCTTGCAGTGGCATGCTATTCCATCCGGTTTGCGTTTAGTTGGACCATCATTTATTTTTCAACAGGACAATGACCCCAAACACACCTCCAGGCTGTGTAAGGGCTATTTGACCATGAAGGAGAGTGATGGGGTGCTGTGCCAGGTGACCTGGCCTCCACAGTCACCGGACCTGAACCCAATCGAGATGGTTTGGGGTGAGCTGGACCGCAGAGTGAAGGCAAAAGGGCCAACAAGTGCTAAGCATCTCTGGGAACTCCTTCAAGACTGTTGGAAGACCATTTCAGGTGACTACCTCTTGAAGCTCATCAAGAGAATGCCAAGAGTGTGCAAAGCAGTAATCAAAGCAAAAGGTGTCTACTTTTGAAGAACCTAGAATATGACACATTTTCAGTAGTTTCACACTTTTTTGTTATGTATATAATTCCACGAGTTAATTCATAGTTTTGATGCCTTCAGTGTGAATCTACAAGAAAACTCTTTGAATGAGAAGGTGTGTCCAAACTTTTGGTCTGTACTGTAGGTGCGACATGCACTCTTTTTAATTGAACTTGGACAGAACCAAAAAATAAAGGGTGTTAAAAGCACAGTGCACCACTACACTGATGAGTGTTAACTGGACAATTAGAAGGGATAAAGAGATGTGCATTATCTCTAACCCTGTGTGCCTACTTGAGTACATAGAAATATATTCAGTACGAAACTCGCAATGAATACAGTTGTATGAGGGGGGGTGTCAATGCTACAGCCTAATTGGCAATAAATATGCAGTGAATAAGCAATGCACATATGAGTGAAGATCCTGGAGACAGGAATATATATAATTCCAAGATAATTCATTGATTTAGGACCAAACCAATCCATACCTCCCAGTAAGGATCTACCCCACTCAGAGCATTGCAACTGCATATAGAAGGTGTAGCCACTCACGCCCCCCCCCCAACATTGTTGAGGGGATTAGAAGAAAAAGTAACTTGGGGTACTTTCACACTTGCGGCAGGACGGATCCGACAGGCTGTTCACCATGTCGGATCCGTCCTGCGGGTATTTCGCCTTGCCCGCGGACCGCCGCTCCGTCCCCATTGACTATAATGGGGACGGGGGCGGAGCTCCAGCACGGCGCTGCACGGAGAAAGGCCGCCGGACTAAAATTACTGCATGTCAGGCTTTTTAGTTCGGCGGCTTTCTCCGTGCAGCGCCATGCTGCGCCGGAGCTCCGCCCCCGTCCCCATTGCAGTCAATGGGGACGGAGCGGCGGTCCGCGGGCACGGCGAAATAGCCGCAGGACGGATCCGACATGGTGAACAGCCTGTCGGATACGTCCTGCCGCTAGTGTGAAACTAGCCTTAGAAACCAGCACAGTACCTGAGAGTTTTATGTATTGTGGGGTTATGGTTTATTAGAGACCATATTTTAAATTGATCTAATAAAGTTATACCTTTTAGTTTATAATAAGTAGTGCCCCTACAGGGATTTACGGTGTTGTGACCGGTTGTATATGGAGTATCATATAGTGCAAACAACCTAAAAGCTATTTGGATCCCCAATAAGTGCAGCAAGGTGTAATAGAATTGCTCCTATTACCCAGTCTCTACACTCTCCTATTGTACCCTGCTCTCCTTTTTATAGTGTGGAATAATTCCTCCCTATCCTTTCCCTACACCTTGACTAATCTTTCCCTGAAATGTTAAATCAGGTTTTTTCAGCACAATTATTTTCTACCACTGTCCCTAGCGCCTGCTGACATCTCTCCCTGCACTAAGTACACTGGGAAATGGCAGAATCCAAGATGGCTGAGGCTAATTATAGGGCTGTGACATCACAGGGCTGGCTGACTGCTGATTGGCTGCATGCATGGCATTGTGGGTGATCCCGCCTTCCCAGAGTTCCTTGCTCCGTGTCCTAAAATGTGCAGCAGCCATTTTAGGAAAAAATGTGATTTGTTAACACGAAGCGTCAGGAAATTCGGATTCGGTGCAAATCTAATTTTTCCTGAAATTCTGATTGAATTCCACTTCGTCAACTTCGATTTGCTCATCTCTAATAGTCGCCTCAGGACGTGGTCACAGCAGGAATAGTGGACAGTTTTAAAAAGGGCTTAGATAAATTCTTAAAAGTAAATGGCATTAAGGCCTCATGCACACGACAGTTTTTTTTCACGGCCCGCAAAAACGGGGTCCGTGGGTCCGTGATCCGTGACCGTTTTTTCGTCCGTGGGTCTTCCTTGATTTTTGGAGGATCCACGGACATGAAAAAAAAGTCGTTTTGGCGTCCGCCTGGCCGTGCGGAGCCAAACGGATCCGTCCTGAATTACAATGCAAGTCAATAGGGACGGATCCGTTTGAAGTTGACACAATATGGTGCCATTTCAAACGGATCCGTCCCCATTGACTTTCAATGTAAAGTCTGGAGTCCCTTTTATACCATCGGATTGGAGTTTTCTCCAATCCGATGGTATATTTTAACTTTAAGCGTCCCCATCACCATGGGAACGCCTCTATGTTAGAATATACTGTCGGATATGAGCTACATCGTGAAAATCAGATCCGACAGTATATTCTAACACAGAGGCGTTCCCATGGTGATGGGGACGCTTCAGGTTAGAATATACTGAAAAACTGTGTACATGACTGCCCCCTGCTGCCTGGCAGGTGCTGCCAGGCAGCAGGGGGCAGACCCCCCCCCCCCTGTTTTTAACTCATTGGTGGCCAGTGCGGCCGCCCCCCCTCCTCCCTCCCCTGTGCGGCCGCCCCCCCCCCCCCCCCCTCCCCTGTAGTAAACTCGTTGGTGTCCAGTGGGCCCCCCCTCCCTCCCCTGTAGTTAACTCGTTGGTGGCCAGTGGGCCCCCCCTCCGTCCGCTATAGATAACTCATTGGTGTCCAGTGGGCCCCCCCTCCCTCCGCTGTAGATAACTCGTTGGTGGCCAGTGGGCCCTCTCCCCTCCCTCCCCCTCCTAATTAAAATCGCCCCCCTATCATTGGTGGCAGTGGTGAGTACCGATCGGAGTCCCAGTGTAATCGCTGGGGCTCCGATCGGTAACCATGGCAACCGGGACGCTACTGCAGTCCCGGTTGCCATGGTAGCTTAGCAATTTGTAGAAGCTTCATACTTACCTGAAGAGCTGCGATGTCTGTGACCGGCCGGGAGCTCCTCCTACTGGTAAGTGAAAGGTCTGTGCGGCGCATTGCTTATAGCGCAGACCTGTCACTTACCAGTAGGAGGAGCTCCCGGCCGGTCACAGACATCGCTGCTCTTCAGGTAAGTATAAAGCTTCTACAAATTGCTAAGCTACCATGGCAACCGGGACTGCAGTAGCGTCCCGGTTGCCATGGTTACCGATCGGAGCCCCAGCGATTACACTGGGACTCCGATCGGTACTCACCACTGCCACCAATGATAGGGGGGCGATTTTAATTAGGAGGGGGTGGGAGGGGAGAGGGCCCACTGGCCACCAATGAGTTATCTATAGCGGACGGAGGGGGGGCCCACTGGACACCAATGAGTTATCTATAGCGGACGGAGGGGGGGCCCACTGGACACCAATGAGTTATCTATAGCGGACGGAGGGGGGGCCCACTGGACACCAATTAGTTAACTACAGGGGAGGGAGGGGGGGCTGGCTACCAAGAAGTTAACTACAGGGGAGGGAGGGGGGGGGGGGCGGCCGCACTGGCCACAAATGAGTTAAAAACAGGGGGGGGGGGGTCTGCCCCCTGCTGCCTGGCAGCACCTGCCAGGCAGCAGGGGGCAGTCATGTACACAGTTTTTCAGTATATTCTAACCTGAAGCGTCCCCATCACCATGGGAACGCTTCTGTGTTAGAATATACTGTCGGAAATGAGTTTTCACGAAGTGAAAACTTAGATCAGAAAAAGCTTTTATGCAGACGGATCTTCGGATCCGTCTGTATGAAAGCAACCTACGGCCACGGATCACGGACACGGATGCCAATCTTGTGTGCATCCGTGTTCTTTCACGGACCCATTGACTTGAATGGGCCCGTGAACCGTTGGCCGTGAAAAAAATAGGACAGGTTATATTTTTTTCACGGCCTCGAAACACGGGTCACGGGCGCGGTGTAAAAACGGTGCACAAGCCGAGTTTTCTACGGCCCCATTGAAAGTCAATGGAGCCGCAGAAAAAAACGGAAAACGGCACAACGGCCACGGGTGCACACAACGGTCGTGTGCATGAGGCCTTAGGCTTATGAAAACGTGTAGAAATCTCACTCCCTTTTGTAAAATTCATACATTTGGTTGAACTTGATGGATTTATGTCTCTTTTTTTCAACCATATTAACTATGTAACATAGCAGGCTGCTAGAAATGACAAGCTGCCTGACGTGTATATTCAAAAAGCCACTTCACGTGACTTTTTACCAATTTTTTTTATAATTTTTATTTTGGGAATGGCATTTTTTTATTGTGGCAACATATTCTGCGGCACAGTCCACAGATTGTAGTCACATTATTCCATGCCCCCAGTGGATACCACAATCTAATCTCCCTATTCCTATATAAGGACCCATTTATGGAGGATCTAGTCTTTGGACAACTCCCGATAATCCTACATAGGACATTAATAAATACGTCTAAAACCTAATCCACTTTCTTCACCGGAAGTCCTTCGTTAGGGGCAGTGCCATGTTGCTTTCCTTATTTCTAAGTATTGGGACTTAGGCCGTTCTAAGGATGACGTTTTGTCAGATTTCGAAGACGGGCCGATAACTCTCCCATGCTTTCTGCATTCCTGGAAGTTCTGGATGTAATCACTGGCTCTCGGTGACCTGACATCATTCTGCGTATCTGATCTGGTTTCATAGATCTGGCAGTGCGGCTGAGAAACTGGTCACATATGCCAGATCCTTCACACAAAGGGCAATGTAGAAATATCTTTTAGCCCATTTAGCTCTTGTCTCCTGTCCGTGTACTTTTTATGCATTGCAAAATTTGTGAGATGTTATTTATTTTAATTTTTTTACGAATGTCTAGATGTTTCTGAATAGACCTTTTTGTTATTCTTTTGGTTAATATTTGGTTAGTGATGATAAGATATAGCAGGTTATGTGATTATTCATTAACCTAGGGTTAAGATCGTTGAGGACCCGTCCCCTCTCCTGACAGGTCTGGTTTAGTCAGTACTTTCGTTCCCCATGTAATACCAATTCTGGAGCATCTATTCCTATGACTCTCTATGTTGTACCATTCCTTTATTATTCCTGCTAGACATTATGATTGAAGTCTATCGTGAAGGTCCAGCCGGGCGTTACCAGTTGTGGGTGTGTCACTGCACATTCTGGCAGCACTGATTGTATAGTGTCAGACGGTGCAGGGACACCACCCAACTGGTAACACCCAGCTGGACCTTCATCTCAAACTTGCTAGCAATTTATTCATAACTTCTAGCAGGAATAATAAAGGAATGGCACAGTATAGTCCTAACAATAGATGCTCCAGAATTGGTTTGGAAAGGGAAATGCAAGTAGTTACTAAAACAGACCTGTCGGGAGAGGGGACGGGTCATTTTCAAATAGTAGCTTTACCTGGGTTGATAATGCCAAACCATTATCCTTCTTTTAGCATTTATTGGGCTTTTTTTTTCCATCAAAAGGAGATTAGATTTTGTCTTGCAATGTATATGGCACCAACTTATTCCACACTGATGTACACAGAATGCATTCCCTTATGCTAGAGTCGCCTTTGCGTTAAGAAATCCAGTAGCCCATTCCGGTGCAGCTGAAAGCCGGCATTTATGGGATCCCATTATAGTCATTGAGGATCCAGCGGTGCCCAGCTCTGTCAAGCAATTCCGGATATAAGTGAAGTTTTGTAAAATTAAATTCAGCTGCTTCACCGAATTTTACAAAAAAAAATCATCTTCGTGACAAATTACTTTGTCACAAAGCGCATTTCTTGGTAAGTAGTGGATGCAATGATGGGGGGCAATGATTGCTCCGCTATCCATCATTTTACCCCATCAGATGCCACGTTGATCGCTGATCGCGGCATCTGATAGGAATAATACAGTGTAAAATAAAAATAAAAACTTACCTGATCCATTGATCGCGACGGGCCGGCCGCCGCCATCTTGCTTAAAGGTCTGGCACGAAATATCGCGCAGGCTGAGAGGACATAACGATGGCTGGCACGGTGACGTCATACTTCACCATGCACAGGATTTCGCTCGAGATCTTCAAGCAAGATGGCGGCGGCCGGCCCGTCGCGAGTAAATGGATCAGATAATAAATTAACATATTATTTATTTTTTTTACACTATTTCAGGTTAAATTGATTCACTACCACGAAGCATGAGTAAATTCGGCTTCGTGGCTAAACGAATTCATCCTGAAATTCGGAAGCACTCTGTGGACTTCGATTCGCTCATCAATAAACGTAGCCTTGCGGCCCTGCCTCATATCGGAAGTTCAGAACAGTTTCATAGGAAGAAACAGAAGTTTCCGTTTGTTCTCCTGCTGTGGCTTTCCTACACATTCCTTGCAGACATTGCCCTGATTCCTTGACATTCCTTGAATCTGCCATTGCCCCCCCCCCCCCCCCCCAAAAAAAAAAACACTGCCCTTCTCCCGCTGCTTCTTTTTCTTTAAAGGTTATATAGAAAATAAATGTCTCCTTTCCTCCAGAAACGGCACCATTGCTGGCCGTGATCTGGTGTCTCAGCTCAGACCTATTCACATGGCCGGTGAGATGTTTTTGTCCCCTGAACTCCCAAAATGCGGCCCGCACCCCAGAAGTGTCCGTCTGATTTTCATACCATGTCAGCCGTTCTGCTGGTGGAGCTTGTGCGTATGTTAATGGCCGTAAATTGCTTCTTGCTGGGGTGTAATTATTTTGTCATGGGACCCATGTCAATCAAGCAGAGGAAGAATGGGGTCAATTATTCTTATCTTAATTGTAGATGTCTGAGAGGCTGTGCCTGCTGATCAGTTTGTCGGGGAGGTTAATGCACTAATCCAGGGCAGCAGCACGTTGTCAGCAATGGTGTTTAAGCCTATCTACATATAGGTCAAGGTATGACATGGCTGTATGTAAAATAATGCTGCACAGCAGCTGGAACCAGGCCAGCTATACTAATAAACTATGGGAAATATATTCAGTGCAGAACTCTAAGGCTATGTTCACACAGCGGGTTTTGACACTCAAACTCAGTTTCCTATTCCGCGTCCGAGATCGCCGCATTGAGTGGCGCCAAACCGAGAACTGACACCCACTGTGGCTTTCAGCCGTCCGGACACCAGATCAAGAGAGGATATGGTTGTGGTTGTGTCTTTACACTGTCGGCTGCAGGAATGGCAACATGGCCTCCCTTTAAAAACAATGAGGAACACGGGTAGCGCCAGGCATTTGGCGTGGAATCCACGCAAAATTTCAGCGTAAAATGGTGCCACTTGAACATTTACAAGTAACATTTTCATGCTGTTTTGTTATGTGTGCTTTTCTCCGACTAAGGGCTCATTCACTTCAATGGGGCCACAAAAGATGCGGACAGCATCCGTTGCTCCATTCCGTGGCCCCGCAAAAATTATAAATCATGTCTTATTCTTTCCGTTTTGCAGACAAGAATGGGCATTTCTATAAAGGGCCGTCCGTTCCGTTCCACAAATTGCAGAAGGCACACAGGCGGCATCCATGTTTTGCGGATCTGTAATTTGCAGACCGCAAAACACGGCACGTTCGTATGAACAAGCCCTAAGGGTGGGTGGGGATCAGAGTTGGTCATACGTAACATGGGGCTCCAAGGTGGCTAGATAGAAGTTGGTTGCCGGTTCATGTGGTGAACGATCGCTCTACCAACGCGGACATACACCCTTTACTTGATACTGCCTGTTGAACTCCCCAATTGTTCAAAGAGGGATACTAGAAGAGAAGACGAGAGTTGCACTTCATCGGATGAACCGTTTAAGAAGCTGGTAAGCTCAAAAGTCACCTGGAAAGTTTGTGCTGGGAGTGATGCAGCCTGTAGAGTAAGTAATGACCCCGGTGTTGCCAGGCTTCACCCTCCAGACACAACGTGCGCAGTTGGGGAATCCGAGAAGAAGAGGGTGCGGGATCAGCAGCGGCGCAACCAGATGAGTCCAGATGCATTGTATCTTTTGAATATGTTTGTTGAAGTTATTTCTTTACAGGTTGTGGAAAGGTTACAGGTTATTCTGTAAAGAAATAACTTCAATAAAGATATATTCAAAAGATGCAACGCATCTGCGCTGCTGCTGATCCCGCACCCTCCTCTTCTCTAAAGCGCACATACATGTTGAGTTACACCAGGCAGGTAACCGCCAATGTAGTGCCGGAAATGACGTTAGAAGGACGAATGATCTTTCGTGGAACAAGCGTTCTTGTATCGGCCAAATGCACCAAATCAGGTGGCTGGCTTCTTTTGTGTCATTAATCAGCTGAAATGAATGTTTATTACAGTTATCATCCATTTTCATGGGCACCTTAAAGGGGTTGGTTGTCCAGGATTTTAATATTGATGGCCTATCCTCAACATATGCCATCAATATCGGATATGTGGGGTCCAACACTCTTAACAAGTATGGACTGTCCAAAGTGGACAACTGCTTTAAGAGGGATTTTATTTGGTTGGTGGCCCCATGATCATAATTAAGGAGGGTCCTTATTGAGGATGTATGTGCCTAATAGGTGATATATCATGTCCAATTCTTCAGATATATTGAATGATGTAAAGGATGAACTGGTGAAGTGCTGGCATCTCCAGAGACTGCAAATTCTCTTCCCTCTGTTCATTGTATAAGTTCCTCAGCAGGGATCACGCAGATTTGGGTTTGTCTTTCTGCTCTTAATATAATCATAGAGCCACTTAGCATAAGCACGATCACACTGGTATTGACGCTGGACTTGTGCACACCAATGGGTGGCACATTACTAATTATCAGTGGTATCATGCCAGGAACGTCAATCGGCTAAATGCAATAATTAGTGTGACTGATGGGTAAATGACTTGTTCCTTGTCACTCCTTATCACGTGTTTGATTTCTACTTTTCTTCTAACTTTCTAGATCTTATGCAATGGACCTGGAACATGTATCCCTGTGTGTTTCTCTGCACTTTTCCTTGGAGTTTTGGGGATAAAGAAAATCATTATTGTCTACGTGGAGAGTTTATGTCGAGTAGAAACTCTGTCGCTGTCTGGAAAAATCCTCTACCATGTTGCAGACCATTTCATCATCCAGTGGCCTCTACTGAAGGAAAAGTATCCAAACGCCATATACATGGGAAGAATCGTTTGATCGACCTCCCCAAAATATACTGTGTGGAGACCCGACATGTTGAGTGCTTGTTACCTTCACTTTATAAGGATGTTCCAGTTTGTATTATACTTTGTAATAAAAAGTCTCTTTGTAGACTAGATGGAGGTGTTGAGATGTTCGATTTCCGATCTAATATTTGTCTGGCTTTACTTCCAATGATGGTATATACCTTTTAATTTCAAGGGGCTGTATTAGTCTCTCCCAATAAACATTAGTTAGACGCCTGCCAAGAATTGGGCTAGTGGTGGTCCCAAGAGTTGTAATCCCGCTATAGCTCTATGGCAAATCTGATTAGGAGTTTTCTGAGATTTTTTTTTTTAAACTAAATGACCTATCCTTTGGGTAGTAGACAAAAGTGTTTGTAGAGCAGCACCCACGGACATAAATGGCCACACAGGTAATGCAACAGCCGAACCACGACAGCAGATCCTCAGCAGTCGACCGTATAGCAAATTAACCTCTCCATTTGCTATCCTCTGGGTAGGTCATCAGTATCTGACTGGTGGGCGTCCAACACCCGAGAACCACGCTGATCGGATGTTTGAAAAGGTTCCAGCACTTGCAGTAGCCCCAGGAGTCTTCTCGCAGCTTTGCCTAGGCCATGTGACGTTACGTTCATCGGTCACATGGCCTAGGTATAGCTCATTGAAGTGAGCTGCGGTACTAAACACATCCGCTATACAATGTATGGAGCTGTGCTTGGTGAGCCGAGAGAAGGCCACAGCGCTACTGTGTGTGCCGTGCCTTCTCAAACAGCTGCTTGGCGGTCATCCCGGGTGTTGGACCACCACCAATCAGATACTGGTGACCTCTTCAGAGGATAGATCATCAGTTCAAAAATCTCAGAAAACTCCTTTAACAATAGGCGCTTTTAAATGGGTTGTCCCATTCCAACAATGTATCCCCTATCCACATCGTCGTAGTGTCTGATCTGAGAGGGTCTGACCGCTGGGCTCCCTGTCGATCACGAGAACAGGGCCAATGCCCCCCCCCATTAGAATGAAGAAGCAGACATGCATGCCTGTCCCCCACTCTGTTCAACTCGCCATTCAAATGGGGTAACACAGGCCCCTGTTCAAGTGATCATTGGGGGCCCCCACCAATCAAGCATCTATCCCTTATCCTGTGAATAGGAGATACGTGGTTTGTTTCATTACAACTTCAGTAGACACATTGGACTATGATTCCTGGTTTTCCCTGTGTCCACAGTAGATTGTAATGTATTTAAATTGAAGACAATTATACAGTCAGTCATCATGCAAAATAATCCACCGTTTCCCTGTAGGTTATGGATGCAAGGAACCGGTGTGAGAGGTTTTTTTCTTCTTGTCAGACATGCTAGTCTGGTTGACTTCCCTGGTCTTCTCATGGCAATGTATGTACGCCTTGTGCCACCTGGAAAAACACACGGGGAAGCACATTCTCCTTGCATACAGCATTCTCTGATTAACTTGCAGTCCTGCCTCATAAATAATAGAAAAAAAATCCTCCTTCTTCTAAAATTGTCTTTTTTTTAAGAGTCTGTATTATGGCCAAAATCCACAAACTTGCTGCAGTTGTACTGAAGTAGACCATAAGGTCCTCTGGTGCTTTAGTTTCGGGGTTCAGTAGAATCGGTCCAGGGGATGTAGCTTTAATATGGACACTAAAATGCGGCCACGTTTTGGCTGTCTGAATACAGTCTAAGGAGCCGAGAATGAGGTACACTAATTGTGGCCCTTTGATTAGGAGATGCTGATAGGATATAGTACAGATGCAATATTCAAATCAGAGATTGGGAGCAGGTTGGTGGAAAATGCAATGACTATATCCGTATCTGAAAGGTGGGGGTCCGACAGCCCGCCGATCAGCTGCTTGAGAAGGCACTAGTATTCCTGTGAGTGCAGCAGCCAGGGGTGGACAAGCCATAGACTCTACAGGGATTGGGGTGTCCGAGCCCTCCTTAGTGCCGCTGGCCAGGTACATAACGATCTGATGGTCTCTGTATTAATTAATGCTAGCAACATTAGGTACTTATGCACCTGGCCAGCATCTGCAGGTGCCCTCCTGACTTCAACTGTATTGCTATCCTCAGGATGGTGATACAGTTGAATACTGTGGCATAGGTGGCAGTATAATTTGCTGCACTGTGATATTTGATTCTGCTGAGGTAGCATTTTTTTTGCTGAACTGTGGTATTTGGTTCTGCAGGGGTGGTACTTTGTGCCTCACTATGGTACCTTTGCCCCGCCTACTTCTGTTGTGCTTTCTTATGTTGGGCCACCTTCTGTCAATTTGAACCCACCTACCGCATAGGGCCACTTTTTAATATATTTTTTTTTTTCAGGGCCACTTTAAGTTTCCAGTCTGCCTCTGGCAGCGGCCTTCTCACCAAGCACAGGGCCGTACATTGTGTAGTGACTGTGTTTGACATCGCAGCTCAGCCCCATTCACTTGATCCGGGCTGAGCTTCGTCTAGGCAACGTGACCGGTGAACGTGACCTCACTGGCGTAGAGTAAGCTGCAACCAGGCCGCAGCACTCACAGGAGCGCCAGGCCTTCTCTAACTGCTGATTAGCGGGGGTCCAGAATGTTAGATCCCACCGATCAGATGCTGAAATAGTTGGATAATCCCTTTAAAACACTGTATATTACAAAATAAGACATTTCCACATGATATTCCATAAATGTCTGGCTGATGCAGGTCCACCTCTGGGACCCATACCTGTGTCCAGAATTGGGGATCTCTGACCTCCATCCTGCTAGAGAATGAAGAGAGGGGTGGCCATTCATATTCAATGAAGTGACTGGAGATGGCAGTGGACATAGGCAGCCAGGTCTCCAATTATTATCCCCGGTTTAAAGGGGTATTCCAGGATCTTACTATTGATGGCCTATCCTCACAATAGAACATCAATATCTGATCAGTGAGGGGTCCAACATTCTGCACCCTCCACGATTAGCTGTTCTGCAGTAGCTCCGGCTCCTAAAGTCAGCACTGGAACTACATAGCGCCATCCGTTGTGTAGTGGATGGAGCTGGTTACTGCAGCACTGCTCCCATAGAAGTGAATTACAGGCTCTGTCCAATACAAAATGGATGGCGCTGTGTAGTTTCACCTCCAACTTCCAGTGCCAGAACTACAAGGAAACAGCTGATTGCTGGGAGTCCGACGTTCTGCACCCCTGCAAATCAGATATTGACGACCTATTGTGAGGATAGGCCAATGGTAAAATCCTGGAATACCCCCTTTAAGGTGGGAATACCCTTTTAAATAGCATCCTGCCCCTCATCATGTATAGCAGGGGTGCTCAACCTGCGGCCCTCCAGCTGTTGCAAAAGTACAAATCCCAGCATGCCCTAAAAGCTGTAGGCTGTCCAGGCATGCTGGGAGTTGTAGTTTTGCAATAGCTGGAGGGCCGCAAGTTGGGCATCCCTGATGTATAGGATATATTGTTTTTTGCAGGAGGCCTCTATAGTATATATAATAATAAACTGTATGAAGCTGTAACTGGTCCCATCATTCCCATTATGGTTTAGACCAGGGATGCTTAACCTGCGGCCCTCCAGCTGTTGCAAAACTACAACTCCCAGCATGACCTAGTAGCTGTAGGCTATCCAGGCATGCTGTGAGTTGTAGTTTTGCAACAGCTGGAGGGCCGCAGGTTGAGCATCCCTGGTTTAGACTTCAGCAATGACCGTTCTTTGGAGCTGCTCTCTCCTGTGACCTGAATCGCCCCCACTGGTAAATGGAGAGATTTGGGTTGGGGAACGGCTGATTACACCGTTCATGACTAACGGGGCTCCACAGCGGGTCTGCAGCATGATGGACATTTCGGTGTTCGGCAGGGAGATACAATGGGGCGGCTGTGCCTTCTAGAAGATAAAGCTCTGTTTGAGAGAGAAGTATTATTAAGGTAATTGTACGGCTCTGTATCTAAGCACAGTCTTTGGGGGGAAATTATATGGTGCCCATCATTTATAAGCCGGACAAATGGTATTCCCGGCGATCGTCTGCCTTTCTATTTAGGCTATTTAGAGTAATGCATCACAGACCGCGCTATTCAGAGACAAGCCATCTGATCTATAATGCCTCATTCACACGTCAGTGTTTGGTCAGTGATTTCCATCAGTGATTTTGAGCCCAAACCAGGATTGGAGCCTCCACAGACATAAGGGAAAGATCTGCACCTGTTCTGTGTTTAGAGCCGCACCTGGTTTTGGCTCAAAATCACTGATGTGTGAATGAGGCATAATGCTGATACTGTATATGACTAAGCAGGATCTCAGGGAGTCACCATATTTCTGCATATTCCTGCTTCCCCATGCAGTGCTTTTACTGCATATTAAAGGGGTATTCCGGTTTTGCAATTTTTAGCATCAATGGACAGGAAATAACACACGTTATCACTTACTAATAGTGATTGTTTATCTGTAATGTCCCGTTTTCACGGTCATGTGACATTTTCCGCCATGTTGGTTGCCTGTCCCGATGACATCACTTCACTCTGAGGTGGGGCCAGGCTGGTAAGGCTATTCCCTGTCAATGACATTGCCTCTGGTGTTCTGCTCATTCTTCTGGACTCTGCCCTGTAGACGTGATGTCAGCAATGATGCTGTGCCTTAGGGCAAGGTTTTTCCAGCAGGGCTTCAAGCAGGCTTGGATCTGTGACATTCAAGCTGAGAGTGGAAGGAGAGGCAGAGACCTGCTGCTGCAGACACTTCCAGGAGTCTTGTGCTGGGATGGAAATACAAGGTGCGTCTTGATTACCAAGTGTTGTCACTATACGATGTACGGCGTTGTCCTTGGAAAGCTGCTGGGAGCCTCCATCACGCGCCATAGCTTCGATAAGCACAGCGCCTCCCTGAAACAGCTGATCGACGGGGAAGCTGGGATGTCGACCCCCCGCTGATGTGATGATGACCTATCCTGAGGATAAGTCATCATTATCTTTTCCAGGATAACCCCTTTAAGGTGGTGACATGGCCCCCATATTTCCCTGGTCTCAATCCAATTGAGCATCTGTGGGATGTGCTGGAGCAAAAAAAAGTTCTGATTCATGGAGACCCCAAATTGCAACTTAAAGGGGTTCTCTGAAAACGATTGAAAATGGTCGCCGGCAACCTTTCCTAGAATGTGAGTAGGACTGGTTGCTACCACTTGCGTACACACTGCACTACTCCACGATAGATGGTAATGATGCGATGATGCCTACCATATGCCATCATGGCTGAGCAGCCTGACAGGAACGCTCATCAATGTGTAGTATATGCAAGTGCCAGGGCGTGTGGTGTGTAGTGAGGCCCCTTAGGCAGCTCTGCAAGTGGAGGCATCCAGTCCTGCTCACATTCTAGGACAGGTCGCTGGTGGCTGTTTTAAATCAGACTGAACCTCTTTAAGAGAGATGCTGCACCCATCTCAGTGCCAGATACCCCATGGCACCTTCTTGTAGAGGTAATGCCTTGATGGGTCAGAGCTGCATAAGAAGCGCCTACGCAGTATGAACCAGGCGGTTTTTATGTTGGGATTGGTGTGCTGTACATGTCCTGCCTAAAAACATTTGACTTTTGAGGAATGCTGCGTATTTGTTTTGCTGTAACTGGACCAGTAAGAAGGTAAATAATCTCAGCGGGTCCATATAAACCCCGCCGAAACGGACAAGGATGTTTATTATAATAATGGACTGTGTGCTTTGCTAATCTGTGACGTGGATCTGGTAAGAAATATCCTGGGGTAAGAGCCATAGAAATCTAGAAAAGTATCAAAGGAACGCACAAAACCAGCAATTCTAATAGCCTTCTATTCTTTGTAACGTGTGACAGAACAGGATCAATCAAAACTGCGAGAACCATATGAAGAACGCTTCCCTGTGCCCCCCCCCCCCCCCCCCCCCTCCTAATATTCTATCTGGAAACTAGGCTGGGAAGTCTTGGAGAAGTATTGTCCCCTCAGCATATCTAGAAGAGATCAAGAGGACATTTAAGGGGTTCTCTGAAACTGGGAACCCCTTTTGATATTGTCAGGCAGGGTGCAGGGATTAAGAAAAAAAAAAACTTACCTGCCACAGGTGCTCCCCTTTTACAGTGCCGGCTCCCTTCTTCTCTGCTTCTGTTCTCTCAAGTTTCAGTAATAGAGAGAGAGAGAGACAGAAGCAGGAACACTGTCGCTGATTTCAGTAGGAAAAGTGGGCATTGGCAAAGTGGGATGGGAACCCAATTCTCCCAATAGGGTTCAACCCTTGAGACTTCTCCTATCACACAAATATAGCGTATCCTTCGGCTATGTAATATGGGAATACCCCTTTCTTGTTTCTTGTATATCGCCAACATATGCCGTAGAGCTATACAGAGACTGCTATCACTCCGTCTCTCCCCCACTGGTGCTCTATATCAAGTTTCACAATTTAAGGCCTTCTGCAGTCTGCAAACTGTGGATCTGCAAAATACGGATACTGGCTATGAGCATCCCACACTTTACGCAGCCCCCATTGTAGAAATGCCTATTCTTGTCCACACAATGGACATGTTCTATAATTTGCGGCATGGCCGTACGGATGTGAACAGCACATGGATGACATCCGTGTGCTGTTCGCATTTTTTGCAGCCCCTCAGTAATGAATGGGTCCATGTGAGGGATGACAATACGCTCATGTGCATGAGGCCTAAGGGAACATAATCTATCAGTGAGTTTTTGGAGTGTTGCAGTAAACCAATAACACACGGGGAGACCATAGAATTTCCATCCAGATGTGTTACCCTTGGTCAGATTTGAACCTGGGACCCTATACTTGGCATGTTTGCCCAAGCCAATCCCAGTCATCCTCCTACTATTGTAATGAGGACTACCTTGCAGATAACCATACATTTCCCATACAATGCGGTCCTATTGAGAATCTTTAAATCTCGGTGCTACAGAGGGATAACATTTTGTATTTCATTATAAGGCCTCATGCACACGGACGTATTTTCTTTCCGTGTCAATTTTGTTTTTTTGAGGATTCATTTCAATGGGTCCGCAAAAAAAATTGAAGGTACTCCGCGTGCATTCCATTCCCGTATGTCCGTATTTCTGTTCCGCAAAAAAATAGAACATGTCCTATTATTTTCCGCATTATGGACAAGGATAGGACTGTTCTATTAGGGGCCAGCTGTTCCGTTCTGCAAAATACGGAATGCACACGGATGTCATCTGTATTTTTTGTGGATCCCTTTTTGCGGACCACAAAATACATACGGTCGTGTGCATGAGCCCTAAATGGCATAGTACTGCCGAGTGAACAAAGAAAAACAGCCAAAAAGTCTAAAAATGAAATAAATAGAAAATATATACACTTTTCTGATGCGTGTCCTATTAATGCTACAACAGAAGTATTGGATGTCGACAAAGAAACCCTTTAAGGCTTGGCTGGTAAATGCTCTAACTCATAGAGCAGATTTCCGTTGGTCGTGTACTGACAACGGATGAAAAGAAAATCTTAAGAAAGGCATTAGTTGTAGGCACAACATCTTAAAACCATATTGTTCTAGTGCTTTGTGCCAGGCCTTACCCACTGGTCTTAGTGCAAGATGACAACAAGGGTTGTGTTGGTTTAGATCAAATGAATGCATCAGACGATCCATAGATGTTTTGTCTAGTTGGACCTGTTCAGAGCCGGGTGGGTTGTCCTGGATCTCATGTGAAGGCAGAGAAGGGGCCAAGAACAATTCGGAACCTCACTGGTCAGTAATGGAGCAGAAGAATTGGAGTCAGGATAAGTAAGGACTTAGGATGCTTGACCTCTGCTTGGTCAGGCGTGCAACCAGAGGGAGGACAGAGGTTGCGACTGTAACTGGGGCCTAGAATCTGAGGGGGGCCCAAAAAAGATCCAATTTTCCCAAAGGACTCCCAGGACTTTCAAGTTATTCCTTTTTAGCTTCAGTGTGACAGTGTTATGTAAAATAATTCACAAGCGGATCCTTTATATCAGGGGTGCACAACCAGCGGCCTGCGGGCCAAATGCGGCCCCCAGAACCAAGTTTTGCGGCCCCTGTCTTGCTGCCGCACGACGATGGATGACAGCTCCTGTACTGTAGCAGGAGCAGGTCGGACCCCCCGCTGGAAGTGATAGTGAGGGAGCTGAGGAGAAGGCAGAAGAGCTTTATCAGCGTTTCTTCCTTCTCCTCAGATAGATGAGCGGCTTGGGGCAGAAAAAAAAAAGGGTCAGTGTCCCCCAAAGGTCTTTTTATGACCCTTTTGGGGGACATATCATTTAGCAGAAATATATTAAAAATTAAGTTTAAAAAAACAAAAAAATTTATAAAAGAAAAACACCCACACCAACAAAAACCGTCACCATTACCGCCTCATTCAGGGAACTAATTATAATAATTTATTTTGGTGTCAGTTTGCATATTTAAAGAATAAGGAGCTATAGTTAAAAAAAAAAAAAAAAAATTTTTAAAAATATTTTGTACAGTTTCTCCCAAAAAAAAATACTACTAAATGAATTAGAAAGCCCTATGTGTCACTTAAAAAATTGTTGCAAATAAGATAGTTACACTTGTGCTAAGCCTGGTCATTAAAGGGTTAACCAATAAGCTCCTTCCCCACTAGTAAGTTAAAGTGCTTACTGGTTATTGCAGGGTCCCTATACTGGGTGCATGAGGCGGTAAAAACCAGTGAGCCCCGTCCTCTGCAGTGAAGGAAAGTGCTTACTGGTTATTCCAGGGTCCCTATACTGGGGACAGGAGGCGGTAATAACCAGTGAGTGCCGTCATCTGCAGTGAAGGGAAGTGCTTACTGGTTATTGTAGGACCCCTATAACTGGGGACAGGAGGCGGTAATAACCAGTGAGCCCCGTCCTCTGCAGTGAAGGAAAGTGCTTACTGGTTATTGTAGGACCCCTATAACTGGGGACAGGAGGCGGTAATAACCAGTGAGCCCCGTCCTCTGCAGTGAAGGAAAGTGCTTACTGGTTATTCCAGGGTCCCTATACTGGGGGCATGAGGCGGTAATAACCAGTGAGTGCCGTCTTCTGCAGTGAAGGAAAGTGCTTACTGGTTATTGCAGGGCCCCTATAACTGGGGGGCAGAAGGCGATAATAACCAGTGAGCGCCATCCTCTGCAGTGAAGGAAAGTGCTTATGTAGTGTCCCACTAGGTAAATGTGGGCACTACATAAGGGTCAATTTGGCCGCGTTACCCTCCACCTCCTGTGGAACATGGTCATTGTATTTTATACGGTATTTTAGATTGCATTATAGTGTGTATTTTCCTGTTGTGTCCTGTACCAGGCCTGTTAGTGGTAGTTCCTCCTCCTAGACAGTAGAGGGAGCTAGGGAACCCCCTAGTATATATAGTTAGGCCCAGACAGGAAAGAGGGAGTGCAGTTTAGTCCAGGAGGCTAGTTAGTGCAGTCTAGCTTGCCTGAGGTTCCTGAGCAAAGAAGCTCAGAAGTTACATCCAGGGGAAGAAGTTGCCTCCTGAAGTTCCTTCAAAAGTACAGTGCAGAGCCAAGTTTATTTCCAGCCAAACAGAGAGCTGAAGGGCAGAGGGATATTCTACAGCAAGGAGACATATACCAGAGGAAGGTTTCCCTACCCAAGGATAAAGCCAGCAATAGGGCATATGGGCCTTGGAGAAAGTCAGACAGCAGCTGAGGAAAATACAGCCTGATCTGTAAGTGTTTATGCCCTCTGAGTATCTTGCAAGGACTTTGCCTGCCGTTTTATATAAAGCCTGCCTGTTGCAACCTTTTACAAGTGGAAGGCAAACTGTTGTGATTCCTGCACCGTTCACCTGATTTGGATGTAAATACCCTCAAATTAAGGCTGACAGTCTGCAGGTAAAGCACATCTTGTTCGTTTCATTTTAAATCCATTGTGGTGGTGTATAGAGCCATGTGTCCATGTCCCAATATTTATGGACCTGACTGTAACAAAATGAAGGCGGAATGACTGTGGTAGCGATCATTCCTCCCCAATCACTTTGCATTGGTCTGTGTAATAGGCTGATGTAAATGAGCGCCAAACGAATTTTTTTTATTTGCGGCCCCTTGAAATAGAGCGATGTGACAATGCGGCCCTCAGACGACAAAAAGATGTGCACCCCTGCTTTGTCTAGTCCTCTCTGAGCATCTCACCATATACCGTATGTAGACACCTATAAACTACCTGATGGGGACATTTATCAAAAGTTGGTGTAAAGGAAAATTGGCTTGGTTGCCCATAGCAAGCAATCAGATTCCACCCTTCATTTTTCATTTCACTTTTCCTTTGGAAAATGAAAGGTGGAATCTGATCGAGGGGGAATCTGATCGAGGTGGAATCTGATCGCTTGCTACGGGCATCTAAGCTCTTTACACCAGTTTTGATAAATCTCCCAATGAGCTCAGCCCTCATCAGTGTCTATTTCTACTATGGACTGTGTCTGAATCTATAGATTCCCATATTCTGCAGGATGAAATATGTCTGCCGACGGTTTGCAGTAAAGGGGAGTGAGAAATTCTCTGCAGCCTTGTATCTGTATATTGGGAACTTTCCAGGAGTTCAAGAAAATTATTCCAATAATTACAACTCGATTTTAGCAACTCCCTAGTACAGTAGTAAAGTACCCAGAGCATAAATTCAGGGCCTGACAGATGTCTACAGTATACATTTGATTACCGTCCATCCCATGCCATTCCCCATTCCACCAGTTCTCTCCTTACTGCCATGTATGATGCTGACCTGCCCATACTACCGTTCAACCATGATGTGAAAACCCCTTTAAGGAGGAGCCGTCCCCTCTCCCGACATGTCTGTTGTAGTAACTACTTGCATCACCCATGTAATAACATCTATTCCTATGACTCTTTATTATCCCTGCTAGAAGTTATGAATGAATTTCTAGCAGTTTGCAGTGAAGATCCAGATGGGTGTTACCAGTTGAGGGCGTGTCCCTGCACCGTCTAACACTATCAAATAAGTGCTGCCAATGTCAGACTGTGCAGGGACACACCTCCAACTACTAATGCCCAGCTGGGCCTGAGCTGCAACCTTCTAGCAAATCATTCCTAACTTCTAGAAGGAATAATAGAGCAATGGCACATCATAGAGTCATTACAAGGGAAATGCAAGTAGTCACTAAAACAGACATGTCAGGGGAGGGGACAGGTCCAAAGGACATAAGGAAAATAAAGAGGAGAGCAGAATGTGAAGGATCGCACGGATGGAGTGACAGAAGGAAGAATGGAGAGCCACTCACCGGGTAGCATAGTAAAAGGGAGAATTTTCGCTGCTGCTCGCCTTCCCCTTGTTCTCAAGGATCCCGGAGTACGTAGATAGCTGGACAGGAAAAAACAAGGGAATCTCTGGCGGCGCTGGAAAGAAGGATCATGCGGCATCCACATACATGGAGAACCAGCTTGATGGATGACAATGCAACGCATTTCGGTGTACTTACCTGACAAAGGGATCAGTCCGATAGTGAAATGCGTTGATTTGTAATCAATAAAGCCCGTTCTTCCGTGCATGTGGATACGGCATGATCCTTCTTTGCAGCGCCGCCAGAGATTCCCTTGTTTTTCCTGTCCAGCTATCCAAGACACCGAGGTCCACCAGTCAAGGATTTTCTATAGTTCTCAAATGTGAAGGGCTGTGTAGAGAAATCCAACAGGCGGTCATACTTGTGACATTTGTATGGATCTGTTCTATTTGGAGTCAGCATTGTACCTTTCATCTCTTAAGTATTTATGAAGAGGAAAGCAGATGTCACAAAGGCTCAGGAAGGAAGATCGTTGAGTAAAATAAGAGCGATTCCCGTAGGACACAGGAGGAGGCCTTGCCGGTCTGCGCTGTGTTCCTGTGCCTCTAATTATATGTTGGAGTCAAGGTCTGAGAGTTTTCACACTTGTCAGACACATTGTATCAACACTGTGCAACATTTCACAAGTATGGATTGTCTCATTTATAACGTGCAGTCTTGCAGACACCCTGCAGAGAACACGGGGTTAATTTTCTCCTGATCCCTTATATTTTTTTATTTTTTTTTATTAATTTTATACAAACTCGGAACCAGGTACATACAAAATACCCCTCTGCATGCTATATCCCCCTATCCCTCTAAACCCCTTCGTCCCCTCCAATACCCTTGTGGGGTTATGCACGAGCTCTGGGCATCTACTCCAATCATTGTATATTTTCTTTATACAAGAAATGTAATCAGTCCATATTCCACACTGTCCTTATAGGACAGCATTTAAAGACTATGTAAACCTTGTGGAGGCATTTTTTTTATTGCATTGTACTCATTTTGAGCTAAAAATAATTTTTTCAATTGTTCTTTATTAAAAATGTGGAGCCCTTTTTTCTGTACAGAGTGGAGATGCTGCAGTAGCAACCTGTGGATTTTCTGTCTTTTCTGTCAGACCAGGAGCTGATGGGCTCCTTATTTCTGCTCTCTGACATTATAATCACTCATTATAGCTCAGTTCTTATCTTACTGATAAGTATGTGGCTTAAATAAGTGTTTATGACCTCTCAGTAGTTTAGAGATAAGGTTTATTTGGCACAAAGTGAAAGTACCAGTCACACAGTTAGAAAAACAGTTAACCCTTTGTTACAGAACGACTCAATATTTTTAATAAAGGCCAATTGATAATATGATTTTTAGCCCAAAAATTAGTAAAATGCAATTATAAACAAAAATTACCTCCGAAGGTGTACATAGCCTTTAAATTAGTCCATCAATTTCCCATTTTCTTGTGTATATGTAGCCTGCAGGAAATTCCCCTAAAGTCCCTGTTTCTGTCTGACAGTGAGCTGAAAGGGCTGGGCCTAAAACAGACCAAGAGTTGGCATTTCTGGTTTCCAACTGAAGACACAGCACTGGGGGGAGGCTTCTTCTGTAGCCAGTTGCCTTACAGCCAGGCACATGTTTGTGAGAGAGTACGGCACTTACAGAGATTGCTGAGTCTTTAGGTGTAACGGTGACGCCCCCGTTGCTCCTGGAGGCTCATTTGCATAAATTAAACCTTCATTTTTCTCAGCAATGCGGGCACATATGAACATGGGACCAACACAGATGTCTTCAGCTGCCAAGTGCACATGTAACAGGTCAGACAGTGTCATAGGTACAAAACTGCTGACAGATGCCCTTTAAATAATTCCTGGAGAACCCCTTTAAGTGACATATAGTTCCTATATATAAATATAGAGTCCACATAACAGTAGGTTTCGGTATATACTGTAACACTGTGCCTCACCGATCAGATACGTATCCGCTATCCTGCAGACAGGAAATACGTTCTTATGGTGGGACAACCACGTTAAAACCATTTTGTTACAGATTTCTACATTTTACATTACTTTTGTTCACTAGAGATATTTATATGCTCACTATCATGACTCTACAGTCTAAGATTAGGGATATACCAGCCCATTCAATGCTTTTACTAATAATGGCTTCTTCTGCTTAATTAATAATGCATGTGTCCCTTTTAAGGACCCAAAAGTCCTGTTCACATTACACTGGGTGATTGGCAGTAAACCTAGCCTTGCACTTAAAAGGGTCGATAGGGTTGTATACTACAGAAGAATAAGAGTCTCATAGTATTGTCATAGGAAAATGCCTGTGTTATTGGACAATGTCATGCAATGTTCTTTGGTAATCCTGGAATCCTAGATCGGTGGCGGATTTCCAGGTTCTCTTTTCCCCCAGCTGCAAGACTATGGATAGGAGGAGATGAATGGAGCCGCAGTTGAGTGTACCCCTTCCACTCCATTCCATGTTGATAGCACTGATGGTAACAGCCAAGCACTGACTACACCTCTTTTTTTTTAGATCAGACCCCACCACACCACAGAACAAAAACAAGGAGATCACATTCTCCAACTCAATGAAGAAGGAACACGAGGATCCACACACACGGGCACGAATACAATCTGAGACAACATTATCACAATCACATAGACAACACAATGAGGAACACGTCACCGAGACAGAATCACAATTACCACCAGCACGAGGACACCAATCAGAACACGGACAAACAACAGCATAACATCACTATTAGGCCTGCAGATAAGGGGGGACAATAGTAATTCTCAATACAGAAACTTATGAACAAGAATGCTTAAGACAACTCAGTGACTCAGTCACTTGCAATAAACTAAAATCTAATCCCACTAATAAATATCAATTTTTTTTTACAAAATACTGTAATAAGGGTCTGGATAAAGGCATCCTTTTAGAACGTGAATCCGAATGTTTTGTCTCACTCCCATTTCTTCTTGTTGCATGTTGAAGCTCTACTTGGAACCTTGTTAAGATCCAACAATATAAAATAAGATTTTTTGCCATTTTTTAAGTGGTCTTAAACTTTTGATCAGGACTGTATAACGTTCTTTAATAAAAATTTCGCATTTTAACACGTATGGTATTCCGTCTGGCCCCGGATAGCAGAGTGCCCCCTAATCCTTATTTCAAGTACAGTCCTCCATCCAAATTAAGGCCCTTACTGGACTTTGCAAGAGAGCACCAAACATGGGACATTCAAAGGTGGAAGAAAGTTTTATTCTCTGATGAGAAAAAATTTAACCTTGATGGTTTCCAACGTTACTGGCATGACAAGCAGATCCCACCTGAGATGTTTTCTACGCGCCACAGTGGAGGGGGCGCCATAATGGTCTGAGGTGCTTTTTCCTTCAATGGAACAATGGAGCTTCAGGAAGTGCAGGGGCGTCAAACGGCCGCTGGCTATGTCCAGATGTGGCAGAGAGCATTCCTCATGACTGAGGGCCCTCGTCTGTGTGGTAACGACTGGGTTTTTCAACAGGACAATGCTACAGTACACAATGCCCGCAGGACACGGGACTTCTTCCAGGAGAATAACATCACTCTTTTGGCCCATCCTGTGTGTTCCCCTGATCTAAATCCAATTAAGAACCTTTGGGGATGGATGGCAAGGGAAGTTTACAAAAATGGATAACAGTTCCAGACAGTAGATGGCCTTTGTGCGGCCGTCTTCACCACTTGGAGAAATGTTCCCACTCACCTCATGGAAACGCTTGCATCAAGCATGCCAAAACAATAACGGCGGAGCTACTCATTACTGAGCTCATGTTTGGAAGTTGGATTTCTGTTTTGGGGGGGTTTCGTTTTTTTTTGGAAGGTGTGGTCCTAAACTTTGGATCAGCTGAAAAACAGCCTGTTTCAGTTTATTCGTTGTTTTCATTAAATTGAATGCTCAAAAAATGTTTTGTCTCACTCCCATTTCTTCTTGTTGCATGTTGAAGCTCTACTTGGATCCTTGTTAAGATCCAGCCATGCTAAATATGATTTTTTGCAATTTTTCAAGTAGTCTTAAACTTTTGATCAGGACTGTATAAAAGTGTCTGCACACATGAACATTTCATCTATATGTGCTTGCTGGACAATGTATTCCAAACCCAAGAGTACTCATTTTGAGTTAGTCACCAAAACAATCTTGACTCCTCTGGGAAGGTTCTCTAATAGAAGATGTCTGAAAATATTTACATCCAATCGGCATCACAGATGTGGGCTGCAACTTGGCATTTCCATCCATCCTAAGGTCTTCATTCAATGGGGTTGAGTTTGGTTTCCAAATTCTGACTCTGCTTTGAACAATATTGCAGCTAAAATGAGTATACACGGTCAAGATTTCTGTTCACTGGGAGAAAGGAATCCAACCCCAAACTAGTAGATTATAGATCTAGACCATTGTTCCTCTTCCACCAAACGACACAATTAGACACAAAGCATTCACATTCATCTGTCACACCGGTGAAATACATTTCCACTGCTCCAGGGTCTAATAGGGTCTTACGCTGGGTTCACACCTGAGCGTACTGGATGGAGCGCTCTGTATGCCCGATTTTACGGGCGTCTCACATACGCGGCTCCTGTGCAAGCAAACGCCCATTGTCGCTGGTTCCCGGAAGTCTATGTATGGGAACGCGCGACACTACGCCCCAAAGAAGCTCCTGTACCTCTTGGGGCATAGGGCGTTTTACAGCGCGTTTGTACGCGCTGTAAAACGCTCAGGTGAGAACCATTCCCATAGGGAATCATTGGTTCTTGCCTGTTGAGCATTTTACAGCGCGTAGGAACGCGCTGTAAAACGCTCAGGTGTGAACCCAGCGTAAAGGCTGGATTAGACAGCCGATTCTGCCAACAATTGTCAGGAAGGAAGCGTTTCTTCCTGGCAATCACCTGCTTAATAGTGGAGGACACCACTGCTATTACATACAGTGATCTCCTCCTCAGTACAGATAGGAGCGATCGTTACACCATCGCTTATCCCTATACTGAATCATTGTTTGCCGGCAGAAGATCGTGATTGGACAGCACGAGCTGCCGCCTGCAAACGATAATTTTTAAACCCATCACAAAATTTGAACCTGCAATCGGCGGCAGTATTACGCTACCAGATCATCGAATGCTCCTTATCGATCATCTGGCAGAAAATCTGCCCGTCTAGTACAGTCTTAAAGGGGTTATCCAATACTATAAAACTGTCCCTATATGCCGGGTTCCTCACAGTGAATATACTTACCCTGCTCCCTGCGCCGCTCCTGGTCCCCGCACCACCGCGGCTAATTCTCCCCGTACGTGAATGAAAACATGGCAGGCGGGGATGGGGACGCGCGCCTCCCTAGCATAGCGGGTGGCAGACGGCTATCTCTCTTCACCTCCCGCACACATTCCCACGCAGCTTGGCAGAGCATGCATGTATCCTGAACAGGGAGAGTGTAGAAAGCCGCTTCCAGACTCATCTAATCGCAGATTATCTCATAGAGACCAAAAGGATCCAGTAATTGATCCAACTGCCTGATCCTTATCTCACCTAACATTTGCTGTCGGGAGGCCCCCACATAAGTTAGGCTACTTTCGCACTCACGTTTTGGGTGGATTCGTCATGGATCTGCAAAAACGGATCCGTTACAATAATACAACTGCATGCATCCGTCATGAACAGATCCATTTATATTATCTGTAACATAGCCAAGACGGATCCGTCATGAACTCCATTGAAAGTCAATGGGAGACGGATCCGTTTTTAATTGTGTCAGAGAAAACGGATCCGTCCCTATTGACTTACATTGTGTGCCAGGACGGATCCGTTTGGCTCAGTTTCTTCTAGCGGACAGCAAAATGCTGCAGGCAGCCTCCAGAGCGGAATGGAGACTGATCGGAGGCAAACTGATGCATTCTGAGCGGATCCTTTTCCATTCAGAATGCATTAGGGCAAAACTGATCCGTGCTGGCAGTTTGCAGTGAAGATCCAGCTGGGTGTTACCAGTTGGGGTTGTGTCCCTGCACTGTCTGACACTATCCAATTGGTACAGCCAGTGTCAGATTGTACAGGGACACTCCCCACCCCCAAACACACACATTGGTAACTCTCATCTGGAGCTTCCTTGCAAAATGCTAGTAGTTCACTCATAACTTCTAGCAGGAATAATAGAGTCATAAGAATAGATGCTCCACAATTGATATTACAGGGAGGGAATGCAAGTAGTTACTAAAACAGACATGTCAGGAGAGGGGACAGGTCCTCTTTAAAGTCTCCACCATGAACCTTATGATCAACAGTTCTTGCACAGAAGTTATTTCCAGAGGTCATATAGACTGCAGTGGTGAACCCACGAGAAAAAAATGGTGTCCACACCCTAATACGTGTCTATACTATAATAGGGAGCGTCCCAGTTAAGATGCAGTATATAGCCTTAATAACATGTATCATTATACAGCGCATTGCAGCGGATGTTTCCATTTATGAGTAACAATTATGGTATTATCTGTAATCCATCTATAGCAAAGAAGGTTTGTACACTAACATAGAAGAGGATTCTTTACGGTAAGAGCAGTGAGACTATGGAGCTCTCTGCCTGAGGAGGTGGTGATGGTGAGTACAATAAAGGAATTCAAGAGGGGCCTGGATGTATTTCTGGAGTGTAATAATATTACAGGCTATAGCTACTAGAGAGGGGTCGTTGATCCAGGGAGTTATTCTGATTGCCTGATTGGAGTCGGGAAGGAATTTTTTCCCCTAAAATAAGGAAAATTGGCTTCTACCTCATGAGATTTTTTGCCTTCCTCTGGATCAACGTTGCAGGATGACAGGCCGAACTGGATGGACGGAGGGCTTTTTGCAGCCTTACAGACTAGGTAATATTAGTATATACATTATAATATAGATTAGAAGGAATTAATGCGGGATCGGTGCCCCTACTGGCAGATGTTCCATATCATTCCCCAGGACACAGACTATCCCCCTCCTGATGCCGAATAACATAAGCAATCTATAGGGAAACAAACCCGGCAGCAACTTATGTTTAATCTGGCATTTTTAAAGTATGCGAACAATGTGCACATAACTGGATGTAAACTGTACTTGATCCATGAAATATTTGGAGTTCCAGTCTTTATGCATGCCATTATAAGCTGTAACCAGATAGTGGATATAGTACAAAGGCTCCCTGCAGGGAGAGCATGGACCACCTAAAAAACACATCTGCCGGTGATGCATAAAGGCGCTATCCTCCTCCTCCTACGAAGGGCAGAGGTGGAAGGTGCTGTTGACCAGGATTGCCAACTGTCCAGAAAGGCAACTTTTTCTTTCTTGGGCCGTGAAAACAAATAGATGTGTCCGTGATTTATGAATTTTTTTGAGGTTTGTGGTGCTTGACTAGATTATTTTGGCGGTAATTCTCATCATTTTACAGCTCACAGTAAATGCTGGTAATGAGGTGTTATCAGTATCAGTATATAGAGCTATAGACATGTACTACATATAATCTTTATAATTCATTATGGTTTTCTGTGATATAGTGTTGGGCGCAAATATTCGCGAATATCGCCACTTTGAGAATTTGCGAAGATTTAGAATATAGTGCTATATATTTGTATTCGCGAATATTCTAGATTTTTTTTTTTATCTGAACCCATGATCCCTCCCTGCTTCTTGCTTGTGGGCCAATGAGAAGGCTGCAATGTCTTTGTCTGAGCTTAGCAACATCCCTAGCAACCAATAGGAACATTGCCTGCCCCTTACTATATAAGAACCTCCCCAGCAGCCATTTTCAGCGTTTTTTGGCAGTTCTGAGAGAGACAGCAGTGTTATTGCTGTGTCATTACATTAGATAATTAGCTCATCTCTAATAATAAAATCCCTGTGTGAGTGCGCTGTGTCCGTGTGTGTGTCACCAGTTTTGCACTGGGCATGCGCAGCAGGGCGTCCAATCAGGACACAGCGCTCCACACACAAACACAGCGCTCCATAACTGTTTAACCCCTTGCATGCCGCGGTCCTGCCCTGGCAGCGGCCCGATGCTTGAAGGGTTAAGCTCCCTCCCCAGTGTGTGCGGGTGCCACTGGCCACCAATGAGAACAGAGAGGAGTAGAAGGGAGGGACTGTGGCCACTGCGCCACCAATGAATATAGTTAATGCTTGAATAAAAACGTAGCCTGCGTGTGCCGGGCATATCCCATACCCGGCCTCTATGACGCTGCGATCCACCGCAATTAACCCCGCAGTCATAGAGGCCGGGTATGGGTATATGCCCGGCACACGCAGGCTACGTTTGTATTCAAGCATTAACTATATTCATTGGTGGCGCAGTGGCCACAGTCCCTCCCTTCTACTCCTCCTCTTCTCAGTATTATATTAATATGTCGTGTTCCTTTTGAAGGATAAAGGAGCTGTGATTGCTGGTGGATACTGAGACCGAGGAGCTGGAATTGTTTTGAATCGAGATAAAATCGTCTTGTGGAAGTGTTGCTGTGTGTGAACTGTTCCTTACTAATGAAGTTCAAGCGCAGACCCTGAATTGCAGTTTATTTTGGTTAAAAAAGGAGAAGAGACCTACTCCTGTTGTTGGGGACTGCTGCTGATTGTGCCGCTTGGAAGACCACACAAAATATCTTTAGTTTTATTTCTGTTCGTCAGTCACAGCACTATCAGCTATATAGAGAGGAGCCCCTGTCAGCAGTCTGACCTACCAGTCGCTACCAGCAGTCAGTGCCAGTCGTACAGCCACAGCCACCAGTCAGTGCCAGCCATCTCAACCATCAGTCAGTGCCACCAGTCTCAGCTACAGCCAGCACTCAGTGCCAGCAGTCTCAGCCACCAGCAACAGCCACCAGTCTGTGCCAACAGTCTCAGCCACCAGCCGCAGCCAGCAATCTCAGCCACCAGTCAGTGCCAGCAGTCTCAGCCACAGCCACCAGTCTGTGCCAGCAGTCTCAGCCACCAGTCTGTGCCAGCAGTCTCAGCCACCAGCCGCAGCCAGCAATCTCAGCCACCAGCCACAGCCACCAGTCAGTGCCAGCAGTCTCAGCCACAGCCACCAGTCTGTGCCAGCAGTCTCAGCCACCAGCCGCAGCCAGCAATCTCAGCCACCAGCCACAGCCACCAGTCAGTGCTAGCAGTCTCAGCCACAGCCACCAGTCTGTGCCAGCAGTCTCAGCCACCAGCCGCAGCCAGCAATCTCAGCCACCAGCCACAGCCACCAGTCAGTGCTAGCAGTCTCAGCCACAGCCACCAGTCTGTGCCAGCAGTCTCAGCCACCAGTCGCAGCCAGCAATCTCAGCCACCAGCCACAGCCACCAGTCAGTGCTAGCAGTCTCAGCCACAACCACCAGTCAGTGCTAGCAGTCTCAGCCACAACCACCAGTCAGTGCTAGCAGCCACAGCCACCAGTCAGTGTGGTCAAGTTCCCTTGCCATTTAATATAGACTGTTCCTACTAATGTTTATGCACTACTGTTCTAGTGCCCGTTATTGTAACGCGTGTTTAATGTGTAGTATATATATATAATACTGATAGTCAGTGTAGGTTAGATCGTGATATAGTATAGCTGATAGGTTCCAGTGCAGGGTGTTAGGTAGTGTGACAATACTTAGTGCACCAATCAGTAATATGTAGTCAGACCGGCTAAAAAGTGAAGTTGCACGTATTGCTCCAAAATATTTGCATCATTAATTGCCGATTTGCACAATCGCAACTATATTGGAGCACTCTATCTGCATATAATGCTATTCTAATGTTCTGCCGTGCCAACCATTTTCTCCAGTCTCAGGAAACTTCTAGCAGCTTGAAAAATGTAGCAAAAGTGACCCACGCCTATATTGTGCTCACAATACGCGCATATTACATTGCTGATTTTCGCAATCAAGAAAATAATGGCGAATTCACGACTTTATGATGAATATTTGCGCAAATATTCACGCAAATATTGCAAATTTGAATATTGCCCCTGCCACTCATCAATACCGTGATATTGGGATAAGATGACCAGAAAATTTCTGGTTGGCAATCCTGCTGCTGACACTAGTCTATATGTATGGTGAAGGACAGTTCCTGGGCCTGGACTACCTCACTGCACAGTTAATAGTAACACACAGAACGGAAGCGGTTAAAACCAACGTTCATCCCTACTGCTTTGCTGGCTAGATTCATTTTCCCATTATACACTTCTTGTATCCATGGTTACGACCACCCTGTAATCCAGCAGCAGTGGTCATGCTTGCACACTATAGGAAAATGCATCAGCCTATGTGGGTTCCTACGGTCCCGGCCACCAGAGAGGCCGGCACTTTTTGATATAGTGTGCAAGCACGACCACCGTTAGTGGATTACAGGGTGGTCGTAACCATGGAAATGAGCCATGTATATTGTGATGGAAAAAAGACTCTAGCTAGCAAAGGAGGCAATATGGACAATCACAATACATTAGTAAGTGGCTTGTATTAACTTCCTCTACATGATAAATGCCATCTGCTGAAGTGAGAGAAGCCCTTTAAAGGCCAAACCAGAGGATGAGTAGGTCGATCACCACTGACCACAGAGCGTTTTTAATCAGCTTATAGTCTCCTGTAGCATCTTGAGCTGCCCTGCTCTCTCTTTGTCCATCTCTTTAAAAAAAAAAATATATATATATATATATATATATATATATATAAATTGCTGTGTCTGCATTTGCCGAAAATTTTTGTTGAAACGCTTCCAAACCATGTATACGTTTTAACCATTTCACACCATTTTAAAGGAGTGTTTTAGCTGTAAAGTGAAATAATCGGCGTGGATTCAGGGTTGTTATGTTTAATGGAGTATTTTATTGGATGTAAGTCTTTGTTCTTTAGGATAAGCTGCAAACACATTGAACAAGCTGTTTCAGAGAATGACAAAACCACATTAAAGGAGGATCATAGGATATATGGTGCCAAAGCGCAGCGGCCTCTGTAAACTGTACGGTACTACGTCTTCTTCTTGCTGTCTGCTACAGTAAATATGCTTTTAAGGCTTCATTCACACCTTCCAGAACGAGACTTTACTTCCCTCAAGTTCTTAAACTTGCCTGGTCACATGGAAATGATAAACCCAAATCGCTGTGGCCATCCACTGGAGTCAATGGTGGCTGGACAGTGAAATGCTGCTTTTTATGCTTCAGGCCAAAAGCTGTCCATCCTTTATGAATGTCACAAACTGAGCACTTTTCATAAGCTTTGGAGCAAAACAGATTCTTATCTATAACATGCAGGGTACAGATAAAACGTCACAAAAAAACGCTAACCGCCATAGGTGTGACTGCTATAAGGGGTTTAACAATAATATGAAATCACCTTCGAGTCTCCGTCTACCGGAATCACAGAAAGGGGGATATTTTTGAGTGCCTAGAGCTGCTGAATGACAGCACTGCCTAAAGGGGTATTCTGAGTGTAAAGTATTGATGACCAATCCTCAGGATAGGTCATTAATATGAAATTATTGGGCGTCCGACACCCTGCACCCCTGACGATAAACGGTTTGAAGAGGCCGTGGCACTTTGGTGATGGCTGCAGCTAGAGATGAGCGAATCGAAGCTGACGAAGCGGAAGCGGTTTAGAATTTCAGGAAAAATTTGATTTGCAACGAATGCGAATTTCCTCGCGCTTCGTGGTAACGAATCGCATTTTTCCTAAAATGGCGGCTACACGTGTGAGGACATGGGGCAAGGAACTCTGGGAAGGTGGAATCACCCTGATTGACATGCCTGCATGCAGCCAATCAGCAGCCAGCAAGCCTTGTAATGTCACAGCCCTATAAATACGGCAGCCATTTTAGATTCTACCATTTTCCAGCATTCAGAGTGCAGGGACAGACAAGTGAAGGCGCCGGGGACAGCAATAGGAAAACGATTGTGAGGAAAAAAAAGACAGAAAAAACTATTTATAAGTGCAGGGTAAGGATAGGGAGGAATCATTTCACAGCATCTTAGTGCAGGGAGAGACGTCAGAAGGCGCTAGGGACACTGATAGGAAAGTGATTTACAAGTGCAGGGAACAATTATTTGGGGATCCAAATAGTCATTAGACAGCTCTGTCATTCCAGCTTTTTGTTATTGGGCTTCAAGTGCTATGTTGAAAAGCCTTTAGTGGCTTATATCTTAGTATTTTATTCAGTACTACAAGAAAGATATATACGCATTTCACTTCTGCAGTTATTTCTGGGGAAAGCATATAGGGGCGTATTTCAGTAACAAAGAAAAATATATACGCACTGCACTGTTGCAGTTATTTCTGTTAAAAGCGTATAGGGGGGTATTTCAGTAAAATAAGAAAAATATATACGCACTGCACTGTTGCAGTTAATTCTGGTGAAAGCGTATAGGGGCATATTTCATTCATAAAAGAAAAATATATACGCACTGCACTGTTTCAGTTATTTCTGTTAAAAGTGTATAGGGGGGTATTTCAGTAAAATAAGAAAAATATATACGCACTGCACTGTTGCAGTTATTTCTGGTGAAAGAGTATAGGGGCATAGTTCAGTAAAATAAAAAATATATATACACACTGCACTATTTGATTGTTTCTGGTTAAAGGGTATAGTGGCCTATTTTATTCCAACAAGAAATATATATTCCCAGGTCACTTCTGTAGTTATTTCTGGTGAAAGTGTATAGGGGCGTATTTCAGTAAAATAAGAAAAATATATACGCACTGCACTGTTGCAGTTATTTCTGTTGAAAGCGTATAGGGGTGTATTTCAGTAAAATAAGAAAAATATATACGCACTGTACTGTTGCAGGTATTTCTGGTGAAAGCGTATTCGGGTGTATTACATAAAAAAAAGAAAAATATATTCTCAGCGCATTTCTGCAGTTATTTCTGTTGAAAGCGTATAGGGGCATATTACAGTACAAAAAGAAAAATTTATACGCATTTCACTGGTGCACTTATTTGTGGCAAAAGCGTTCAGTGGCCTATTTCAGTGCAGAAAGAAAAATAAATACCCACTTCACTGGTGCATTTATTTCTGCTGAAAGCGTTTACTGGCCTATTTAAGTACAAAAAGAAAAATATATTCTAAGTTCACGTCAGCGGTTATATGTGTTGAAAGCATGGCTGGGAGTCAGCAGGGTGGCAGCAGTGGGAGGTAGCCTTGCCACTCTGTGGCCTCCTGATGCTGCCGCCATCTCCACACTATGTCACCTTGCCATTCTGTGGTATCCTGCTGCTGCCATCTCCACACTGTCACCTTGCCACTCTGTGTTCTCCCAATTCTGTCGCCACCTCCAAACTATGTCACCTTGCCACTTGGTGGTCTCATCATACTGCGGCCATCTACAAACTCTGTCTGTGCCACTCTTTCAAAGTGTTTTTTTTCCCGGTAAATACTGTATTATGGATGACTAAAAAACTCCTTTTGCTGTATGGACCGAATGACGTCGTGTGAGGTCGTTTGATGTCTGAAAGTGTGAGGAAAATATATATTATGATACAACAAATATACAAAAAGTACATGAAAACAATCACAACCTTCTGATGCTCTGCCACCTCCAGACTCATTGTGCCCCTCGGTGGCCTCCTCATACTGCTGCCGACTCCAGACTCTGTCATTGTGCCGCTCTTTCAAAGTGTTTTTTTTTTTTTCTGCATTTGGTAGCCAAAAGCAGGAGTGGGTACAAAACACAGAAGACATGCAAATATTCCATTCACGTGTCATCTCTGTTTTAGATCCAATCCTGTTTTTCTTTTTTTTGGGGCATTAGCAATACTGATGGATTATTGAGCAAATCCTGACCGAGTGAAGGCAGATGCTCCACAGACAGGATCCGTTTTTTGTGGGTTATTGTTCTGACAAATCATAGGAAGGGCAAATTAATCAGTGACTCTGTCCGGGGTGCTCTAATTGTTTAATAGAACAGGTTCTGTAGACATGTATGTGCAATCAGCTGGCGACGGTGTAAAAGGAGTGCGCTTCTTCTTGGCGCTAACATCGACCTGTGAGTTCATACTTGAGTTATTTGGTCAGTTCTGGCCCTGTGATGCCCAAATAAGTGAAGTGTGCAGTGATTCCCTATGCATGTTACTACAAGGCACAGTGTTCTACACCACTATAAGGGCTCTCAGAAGCCAGGATATAGCCATTTTTTAACGCGAATCGCCAGGAATAAATTCTGATCAAAGCTAATTTCGAAAAATTCGATCATCTCTAGCTGCAGCCCCTTCACAGCTTACCAAGCACAGTACCTTCCATTGTTTAGTGTCTGTGCTTGGTATTGTAGCTGAGCTCCATTCACTTAAATGTGTCTGAGATGCGCCTAGGCCATGGGACCAATCAACGTGATGTCACTTGCCTACGAAGAGGCCGTAGTGCTCAGCAGACCTCTGCAGTCTCTTCAAACAGCTGACCTCCCGGTGTTGGACTCCTACCGATCAGGTATTGTTGACTTATCTTGAGGATAGGTCATCAATATTTTACTCCTAAAGACCCCTTTACCTCCACTTTGTGTGGCTGTACAGTGGACGTTCTGTGCCCTTTAATTAAGCAACCTCAAGAAGTCACTGTCACATGGCTTAACATAAGCTGTTGGAGGACTGTCTAATTCTAGAGGCTCTTCTAAACTTGAGATTTCCATCAGAAACCCCCAACACGGCATCAAACAACCTTTTTGACTTAAATTCATAAAATAATCATATAAACTGTGTCTAGCCGCCATTTAATTACAGAATCTCCGAAAAATATCATGTTACCACGAACATGGCAAACACTGAGTGTTCTTCAGGAATCAGCTGCTGTTACAGGCCTCAGGGCTATAACTTAAGTGATGACTACTTTTGTAGAAAATTCCTCTGCGTTTCTTGACACCTGCAGTAGTATAAACTAGTGTAATCCTGACGATGAACCTGCTCCTGGGGTACGTTGGAGTGACAAGTCTGTGAGTCATCATAGACTGTAATAAGTGTCCGAGAAATTACAACAAGTCAGGTCTGACCGGTGACTTATTCTTAACATGTACACGGGATCTTCACTGTAGGTTATGAAGAATTAAACTTCACTGAAATCAGGACCATGACTAATAACGTCTAGTTCTGGTGCTCAGACGTATCTGGAACAGTCACCACATTTAGCTGCTTCTACATTTTAATACCATTATCTGTTCAGTCTCTTATGATATCATACTCTGAGGGAAAAAAAAAACACTACTGTAAAAGCCACATGGTGCAGAGATCCTCAAAGTCCACCATACATCTGGGAGGTCCTGGAGGCTGGGTGATTTGTAACCCGTTTGCCTGGAGAAGACCCAAGATTCTTCAAAGGTTTAATCCTTTCCATTTCCACCAGGTTCTGACAAGAATACACAATGTCCAGCCTTGTCACTGAGAAGGTCACAGGTTATGGTTCATGGGATATGGTTAAAAGCCTCAGTAATTGGGAGGCAGTTTCATGTTCTGCCTAAAGACATTTTTGGAGAACGATCAGTAGGAACGTCTTTGACAGTCACCGCCGTTTCTGTAGACTACATGATTTCTCCCACCAAGATAAAAGCCATAGAGTACCAACAAGAATCATAAAAATATACAGTATGTACAGTAATGTGGAAATGTGTGTACCCCTTCCAGACATCCTCGGTTGCCACTAAATGGACAAATGGAACCTCATATATGACTTTACCTGTGACCATTGCAATGCCATCCGGCCTATAATTGGATATCAGCCCATAGAGGAATTTTAGCTCTCTCTAGGGTTCAAGTCAAGACTTTGGGGGTCATTTATTAAGACCAAAGTTTTAGGCGCCATTCTTAATAGGGCCCTGCGTGGGTGGTGGATCCGCCGCAGTTATGTAGAGGCGCCATCCACCGCAGCTTCTAAATCTACGCCAGCTCCCTTGCTGTCTTAGGCCTCATGCACACGGCCGTTGTTTGGGTCCGCATCCAAGCCGCCGTTTTTGTGCTGTCCGCATACGTTGCACCGCTCCGTGGCCCCGCAAAAAAAAAAATAGCATGTCCTATTCTTGTCCGTTTTGCGTACAAGAATAGGCATGTCTACAATGGGCCGTCCGTTCCGTTCCGCAAATTGCGGAAGGCACACGGGCGGATTTCGTTTTTTGCGGATCCACGGTTTGCGGACTGCAAAAAACGGCACGGTCGTGTACATGTAGCCTTACATTTAGACCATTTTCTCCGCCTAAACAGGCTTGCTGACCCATCCCCTTTCTACGCCCACTTTTTTAGACCTGGAGTGAGCAGAGAAAAGTCGCAGACTGCGGCGCGAAGAGCCTTTGCTACGCAATCTGCGCCAAGAATATGCCTAGACGTATTCCTGTTAGTAAATAACCCCCTTTGACTAAACCAATCCAAAACTTTGATTTTGCTTCTCTTTAGTCATTCAGATACAGACTTTGGGCTCGTTCACACGACCGTTCCGTTTTTTGCGGTCCGCAAATTGCAGATCCGCAAAAGAACGGAAGCCGCCCGTGTGCCTTCCACAATTTGTGGAACGGAACAGGAGGCTTATTGTAGAAATGCCTATTCTTGTCCACAAAACGGACAAGTATAGGACAGGACTCATAATTTTTGCGGGGCCACGGAACGGAGCAACGGATGCGGACAGCACATAGAGTGCTGTCCGCATCTTTTGCGGACCCATTGAAATGAATGGTTCTGTATACGGAACACAGAAAACGGCCCGTATACGGAGCGCAAAATACGTTTGTGTGAACTAGCCCTTTGTACCAGGAAAGCCATGCCATGATCCTCTATGCCATGGATGTCAAACTCATGGCCCTCCAGATGTTGCAAAACTACAACTCCCATCATTCCCTGATAGCTGTAGTATGCCCAGGCATGATGGGAGTTGTAGTTTTGCAACCGCTGGAGGGCCACGAGTTTGACATCCTTGCTCTATGCCCTTTTCATGTGGCCAAATGTTTGCATATATAAACCCTTACGATGCATGGATACTAAAACCAGTAGGCTAGGATATGCCATCAATGTGTCATCGTGAGGTTTCGGCCAATCATGAGAATAAATGATTGCCGTGCTAGGGTCCACAGGGCATTTGACCCCTTTTACCTTCATTTTAAAAACAGGTGGGGTATTGAATAACAAGTCAGTGGTCCAAGTGACCTTTTAAAGGAGAACTCCACTCAAATAAAAAATCTTTTACTAGTACAAGACCCGAAATCTGTTAAAGAGAACTTGTTCCCTTTCCTGACGTCTGTTTTAGCAACTAGTTGCATCCCCCATGTAATAACAATTCTGGAGCATCTATTTCTATGACTCTATGAAATGTCATTCCTTCATTATTCCTGCTAGAAGTTATGAATGAATTACTAGCAGTTTGCAATGAAGGTCCAGATGGGTGTTACCGGTCCAATCAGTGCTGCCGGTGTCAGACTGTGCAGGGTCACCCATCTGGACCTTCATTGCAAACTGCTAGCAATTTATTCATAACTTTTATCAGGAATAATAAAGAAATGGCACATCCTAGAGCGGCCACACAGAACCAATACATTGTAATGCTGTACGGAAACAGCATTTACAACAACGTTTTTGAACAAATTGACTTTGGGTCTATGATCCGGAGCTCGATTCACTCAAGCCTAGCAGTAATATGTGCCTTGATTTTTACCCAGATGAACATTAGATAAACTTTGCGTTGTCTTCACTGGAAGAAAGAGGAAAAATCCCTCAGTGAGGATATCAAGATGCTAAAAAGGTCAAGTGGTAAACCCATTAATCAGGTGAAGGAACATTCCCGACTGCCATACAAGGAGACGTATGAGGTCACGCTCCGCAGTTGTAGACATTTCATATGTGTCTGCGTGTTTTCATGGAGACGTGACACTTTGCTGAATCTCTGTTACTTTACACCTAGAAGAAATGTTATTTCTGTAGAGCTTCTCTGACAATGATATTTTAACTGGAAGTGAACTAGAACAAAAAAACAATGGGGGTCATTTGCTAATGCCAATTTGGTGTAAAATAAAGTTGCAAGGCCCCTTTTTGGAACTTTTTTAATGCCTGTGCAACAAAATGTTGTCACACAGGTATATTTATGCTGTCCTTGCTACTGGGGAGTAATGGAGGCGTGATGTCCCGGCCCGACAAGTTGACTATTGACTAACATTTACACCTGGAAACAGGCGTATACGATGTCAGGGACTGCGGTAGATTTCACTCCAAGTGCACAGACTGCTGAAGGACGCGCCTAATTTATGCCAAAGTCTGCAGCGGCAGGGGGTATCAAATGATAAACGACCCCCTATATATACAGTCAGGTGCATAAATATTGGGACATCAGTTCTAACACTTTTGGCTCTATACACCACTACAATGGATTTGGGTCTGAACTTCTTGTTTGTGGGGCTGTCACGTAACCAAGAGGCTCAGTCCTGACTCATCTCAGAGACAGGACTCATCTCAGGTTTATTTGCATATGTATCAAATTTTTTTACACAATAAAAGCACACAGAGCTATGGGGACTGGGTGTTGCGGATGTGCTAGCGGCCATCTAGCAACCCATGTCCTCAGCTCTATACACAAAATCCCGAGGATATCTGTCAGCAGATTTGTACCTATGAGACTGTCTGACCTGTTACATGTGCGCTTGGCAGCTGAAGGCATCTGTGTTGGTCCCATGTTCCTATGTGTCTGCATTGCTGAGAGAAAATATATTTTAATATATGCAAATGAGCCTCTAGGAGCAACAGGGGCGTTACTGTTACTCCTAGAGACTCAGCTCTCTCTGTAACGCCCATGCCTTCTGCTCTTTGATTAAGGCCTCTTTTACACTTGCGTTGTCCGGATCCGGCGTGTACTCCACTTGCCGGAATTACATGCCGGATCCGGAAAAAACGCAAGTGTACTGAAAGCATTTGAAGACGGATCCGTCTTCAAAATGCTTTCAGTGTTACTATGGCAGCCAGGACGCTATTAAAGTCCTGGTTGCCATAGTAGGAGCGGGGAGCGGGGGGGCAGTATACTTACAGTCCGTGCGGCTCCTGGGGCGCTCCAGAATGACGTCAGAGCACCCCATGCGCATGGATGACGTGCCATGCGATCATGTGATCCATGCGCCTGGGGCGCCCTGACGTCACTCTGGAGCGCCCCGGGAGCCGCACGGACAGTAAGTATGCTGCTCCCCACTACACTTTACCATGGCTGCCAGGACTTTAGCGTCCCGGCAGCCATGGTAACCACTCTAAAAAAGCTAAACGTCGGATCCGGCAATGCGCTGAAACGACGTTTAGCTTAAGGCCGGATCCGGATCAATGCCTTTCAGTGGGCATTCATTCCGGATCCGGCCTTGCGGCAAGTCTTCAGGATTTTTGGCCGGAGCAAAAAGCGCAGCATGCTGCGGTATTTTCTCCGGCCAAAAAACGTTCCGTTCCGGAACTGAAGACATCCTGATGCATCCTGAACTGATTTCTATCCATTCAGAATGCATTAGGATAAAACTGATCAGGATTCTTCCGGCATAGAGCCCCGACGACGGAACTCTATGCCGGAATAAAAGAACGCAAGTGTGAAAGAGCCCTAACTTTAGTAAAAGTCAGGACTAGGTGTGTTCACATTTACACTGCCTGGTCCTGTCATGGTGCAGAGAGTGCAGCAGTTGCAGAGAGTGCAGAGCCTCTAGGTGTAATGAAAACGTCCTCGTTGCTCCTAGAAGCTCATTTGCATATAATAAAACATCCTTTTTCTCAGCAATGCGGGCACATATGAACATGGGACCAACACAGATGCCTTCAGCTGCCAAGCGCACATGTAACAGGTCAGACAGTGTCATAGGTACAAAACTGCTGACAGATGCCCTTTAAGAAAGTCCAGGTTTTGGGTTGTGTAAGGAGGGCATGGCTATGTGGCATATACTCTGGAGATTTTCTACAGTGGGTTTGCATGCGGAAAATCTGCAACGTTTACCGTATACTAGTAGCACAGCAGATGAGAGCTTCACATATCACATCCACACGCTGTGGACGTTTTCTGTAAGAAAATCTGCATATTCTGTAACTTGATATGTCGTGTAGATTTTTATGTTCAACAGAATATTTTAGAAATGTGGGTGGTTTTTGTTTTCATTTTCCATATCACTTCCCATTCCTAAAAAACAAACAAACAAAAAACCACCCTAAACTCATGCAGTTTCTGCACAGGCCACTATGCCTAACAATATATCAAGACTTTCTATCCTGTACAGGTAACTTTTCAGTAATCATCTCATTATTATCACAGGCAGGATGACAATGACAGATAACACAGGATCCACCATTCACTATAGGTGATATCACAGCTGTTCTACTCCCTCCTGACCTCTGAACAGGTCACCAAGAAAACCATCACGTAGAAGTCAATGAGGTCTGCTCCTGTCGTGTCGTTCCTGGAACGAATGTTGCTATGAACACTGGTTACACTCCCAGTAATCTCCCAGGTCAGCCAGTTTCATAGGTACAAACCTGCTGACAGATGCCCTTCAAGTTCATGCTCTTATGGGAACAAGACCTAAGGGAAACTTTATTTCCGCCCATTAGAAACATTGTTGCACCACAACCACCATATCCAAGGCCAGTCAGTCATCAGGCCTCAGTATCTGAGACCTCTATAAAAATCAATAAAATTCCTCCAACCTACTAAGGATACTTTCACACTTGCGTTAAAGTTTTCCGATATTGAGATCCGTCATAGGGGCTCAATACCGAAAAAAACGCTTCAGTTTTGCCCTAATGCATTCTGAATGGAAAGCATTCCGTTCAGTAGATATCAGGATGTCTTCAGTTCCGTCCCTTTTACGATATTTGGCCGGAAAAAAACTGCAGCATGCTGTGGTACTTTCTCCGGCCAAAATTCTGGAACACTTGCCGGCATTAATTTCCAATGAAATGTGTTAATGCCGGATCCGGTACCAACTGTTCTACAAATTGCCGCATTGAATCCGGTTTTCCGGTCTGCGCATGCACAGACCTTTAAAAATATTAAAAAATATATACCGGATCCGTTTTCCGGATGACACAGGAGCGACGGATCCGGTATTTCCATGCATTTGTCAGACGGATCCGCATCCAGATCCGGAAACAAATGGTATCCGTTTGCATACGGATTTCCGGATATGGCAGGCAACGGAACTGCCTGCTGGATTCTTTTAATGCTAGTGTGAAAGTACCCTTAGTTAAATTGAGAATCCACAGGTTTTACCCTTCTTCTTCTTCCTCCTCGCTTTACTTCTGGATTCACCAGGAGATGGGTTCTCATCTCCATATCTGGTGGTTGTGCCAGAATGCTTCAAGAATCTGCTAAAAACGATGTAACCAAATCTCCTCCCGTTTTCTAGTAGGGGACCTGTCCCATTTCAGTAACCACTTACATGTGCTATGTAATGACAATTCTTCAGCATCTTTCCGTATCACTCTACGTTGTGCCATTCCTCTATTATTCTTACTAGAAGCTTATGAAGCATGAATTGCCAGCAGTCTGCAACACATGGCCATCTAGATGTTACCAGTTGGGGGCGTGTCCCTACACAGTCTGACATTATCCAATCAGTGCTGCCTGTGTCAGAATGTGCAGGGACACCCCCCCAGCTGGTAACGCTCATCTGGACCTGCCATGCAGACTGCTGCCAATTTGCGGACTGAAATACGAATACGGTCGCGTGCACGAGGCTTTAAACAACAAAATAAAGTAGCTCAGTTTATCTGCAGAGCAGTCAGGGTAGGGACTGCAACCAACATCTATCCTTTGGGTTGGTAATAAAGAAAGTGAAAAGACTGGTGGTCTATGACCAACCGCCGACACTCCAGCTGTTCAGAAACTACAACTCCCAGAATCCTCCTTTCACTTCCTTCAGAGTTTAAAGAACAGTAGAGTAAGAGCGCATGCTGGGAGTTGTAGTTTCACAGCAGCTGGAGTGCTGAAGGATTACAGTCTTTCAAGCAGATACTATGAATCAGTTCCTGATTTGGCAGACTTGGGGTGCATTCAGACGACCGTATAAATGAATCCGCATCCGTTCCGCAAACCGGACCCATTCATTTCAATGGGGCTGCAAAAGATGCGTGCAGCACACCGTGTGCTGTCCGCTTCCGTTGTTCCGTACCGCGGCCCCGCAAAAAATATGGAGCGTGTCCTAGGCATTCTCTATATAGCGTCGGCCACACGGCCGGTATCCGTGTTTTGCGGATCCGCAATTTGCGGACCGCAAAACACTTACAGTCATGTGAATGCACCCTTGGATTGAGGCATCTGGTCTAAACCTAATAAATGTCTCCTGCTTTCATGTCCCCTTATTTCTATCCTATATGAATATCTGGATGTCTGGGCATCTGATTGATCCTTTGGGATTTTACGGTTCTGCCCTAGTCCTCAGTCCTGGCGGACATTGTGTACTTTGCTCATTATCATGATGTTCTCCCCCTGCGTGGGGCTCTTTTAGCAAATTGCGCATCTCTCTTATTGCAAAAAAGTAATTGTGAAGCAATGATGTGACAATAGAGTGAACTGAATGACCCTGGTGAGAAATCCTAATCAATGCAGGTGAGTCAGCGACAGCTCATCCTGCGCATCCACCTGCCATCCTCCTCAGTAACACAACTGCACATGGGTGGATCCCGCACTGGATGGAGTAATATCAGCAGCAGGGATGTAAACTGGATTCTCTGGGACGATCACAGTGAACTGCATCCACTTGTTTAAAGGGAAATTTCCTTTGATGGGTCCTTTTCATCCACTGGCTTCACAAACTTCTGCGCACCCCTCCCAGAACAAAAGGGAGTCTGACGAGCCTGTCCCCGGGGATTAATGCGGCTGACGACCTCGCACTTTTACTTTTCACTGTGGGAATAATATCGTACACAGTATGGGAGGTGGAGGAGCAGTATATACTGCCTAGGTGTAGCTTTCTATAATCCGTCACACGGGTCTGCCGTACCCCCTCCCGGATGCCTGAGGTACCAGGCGGCTTTGGCCTCATGCACACGACCGTTCCGTTTTTTGCAGTTCGCAAAACACGGAAGCCGCCCGTGTGCCTTCCGCAATTTGCGGAATGGAACAGGCGGCCCATTGTAGAAATGCCTATTCTTGTCCGCAAAACGGACAAGAATAGGACATGTTATATTTTTTTGCGGGGCCACGGAACGGAGCAACGAAGTGCTGTCCGCATCTTTTGCGGCCCCATTGAAGTGAATGGGTCCGCACCCGAGCCGCAAAAACTGCGGCTTGGATGCGGACCAGAACAACGGTCGTGTGCATGAGGCCTTTTGTGTGATTGGCGATTTCTACTAACCTCTGTGGCAGGAGTCAGCAAGCCAGCAGTGACAAAACTACCACTCCCAGCATGTACTCTTGCTCTGCTGTTCTTAGAACTCCCATAGAAGTGACCGGGGCTTGCTGGGAGTTGTAGTTTAACAACAGCTGGAGAGGCGGAGGTTGCTGACCCCTGCTCTACGGAGCGTGAGGGCACATGACAAGAGTGTAAATCTGGATGAACTCCACTGACGAGGGACACGTATGACCAGCAAATTCTCAATACATATTCACATTCGGCTTAGGCTAGGATCAGATCTGCAGCTGATTTTCAGTTTTTCTGCTCCAGTCTAGAAACTGAAAAACATATTAAAAAAACAAAACAAAAGCAGTTAATCTGTCACATCAATACCGACGGCGCCTGTCGGTCCACACTGGCAATATTGGGGATTGGTCATTCCGACGGACAATATAGGGTAACGTACCCTATTGTCGTAATTTGTACTAATGTGAGCCCAGCCCTACCTGGGCCTTGTATTATTTCAACAGTTCCTTGGCTTCTATGGTCACATGAATTAACCACCTCCGGACCGCCTAACGCACATGTGCGTTCCGGAGGTGGCAGGCTGGCGCACAGTCACGCATATACGCGTCATCTCGCGATACGCGAGATTTCCTGTGAACGCGCGCACACAGGCGCGCGCGCTCACAGGAACGGAAGGTAAGCGAGTGGATCTCCAGCATGCCAGCGGCGATCGTTCGCTGGCAGGCTGGAGATCCGAATTTTTTAACCCCTAACAGGTATATTAGACGCTGTTTTCATAACAGCGTCTAATATACCTCCTACCTGGTTCTCTGGTGGTCCCTTTTGTTAGGATCGACCACCAGAGGACTCAGGTAGGTCAGTACAGTCGCACCAAACACCACACTACACTACACCCCCCCCCCCGTCACTTATTAACCCCTTATAAACCCCTGATCACCCATGATCACCCCATATAAACTCCCTGATCACCCCCCTGTCATTGATCACCGCCCTGTCATTGATCACCCCCCTGTCAGGCTCCGTTCAGACGTCCGTATGATTTTTACGGATCCACGGATACATGGATCGGATCCGCAAAACGCATACGGACGTCTAAATGGAGCCTTACAGGGGGTGATCAATGACAGGCGGGTGATCACCCATATACACTCCCTGATCACCCCCTGTCATTGATCACCCCCCTGTCATTGATCACCCCCCTGTCATTGATCACCCCCCTGTAAGGCTCCATTCAGACGTCCGCATGATTTTTACGGATCCATGGATACATGGATCGGATCCGCAAAACACATGCGGACGTCTGAATGGAGCCTTACAGGGGGGTGATCACCCATATACACTCCCTGATCACCCCCTGTCATTGATCACCCCCCTGTAAGGCTCCATTCAGACGTCCGCATGTTTTTTGTGGATCCGATCCATGTATCCATGGATCCGTAAAAAATCATGCGGATGTCTGAATGGAGCCTTACAGGGGGGGTGATCAGTGACAGGGGGGTGATCACCCTGATCACCCCCTGTCATTGATAACCCCCCTGTAAGGTTCCATTCAGACGTCCGCATGCGTTTTGTGGATCCGATCCATGGATCCGTAAAAAATCATGCGGACGTCTGAATGGAGCCTTACAGGGGGGGTGATCAGTGACAGGGGGGTGATCACCCTGATTACCCTGATCACCCCCTGTCATTGATAACCCCCCTGTAAGGCTCCATTCAGACGTCCGCATGCGTTCTGTGGATCCGATCCATGTATCCATGGATCCGTAAAAAATCATGCGGATGTCTGAATGGAGCCTTACAGGGGGGGTGATCAGTGACAGGGGGGTGATCACCCTGATTACCCTGATCACCCCCTGTCATTGATAACCCCCCTGTAAGGCTCCATTCAGACGTCCGCATGCGTTCTGTGGATCCGATCCATGTATCCATGGATCCGTAAAAAATCATGCGGATGTCTGAATGGAGCCTTACAGGGGGGGTGATCAGTGACAGGGGGGTGATCACCCTGATCACCCCCTGTCATTGATAACCCCCCTGTAAGGCTCCATTCAGACGTCCGCATGCGTTCTGTGGATCGGATCCATGGATCCGTAAAAAATCATGCGGATGTCTGAATGGAGCCTTACAGGGGGGGTGATCAATGACAGGGGGGTGATCAGGGAGTCTATATGGGTGATCACCCCCCTGTCATTGATCACCCCCCTGTCATTGATCACCCCCCCCCCCTGGTAAGGCTCCATTCAGACATTTTTTTTGGCACAAGTTAGCGGAAATTTTTTGTTTGTTTTTGTTTTGTTTTTTCTTACAAAGTCTCATATTCCACTAACTTGTGTCAAAAAATAAAATCTCACATGGACGCACCATACCCCTCACGGAATCCAAATGCGTAACATTTTTAGACATTTATATTCCAGACTTCTTCTCACGCTTTAGGGCCCCTAAAAAGCCAGGGCAGTATAAATACCCCACATGTGACCCCATTTCGGAAAGAAGACACCCCAAGGTATTCCGTGAGGGGCATATTGAGTCCATGAAAGATTGAAATTTTTGTCCTAAGTTAGCGGAAAGTGAGACTTTGTGAGAAAAAAACAAAAAAAAATCAATATCCGCTAACTTATGCAAAAAAATAAAAAATTCTAGGAACTCGCCATGCCCCTCATTGAATACCTTGGGGTGTCTTCTTTCCAAAGTGGGGTCACATGTGGGGTATTTATACTGCCCTGGCTTTTTAGGGGCCCGAAAGTGTGAGAAGAAGTCTGGGATCCAAATGTCTAAAAATGCCCTCCTAAAAGGAATTTGGGCCCCTTTGCGCATCTAGGCTGCAAAAAAGTGTCACACATCTGGTATCGCCGTACTCAGGAGAAGTTGGGCAATGTGTTTTGGGGTGTCATTTTACATATACCCATGCTGGGTGAGAAAAATATCTTGGTCAAATGCCAACTTTGTATAAAAAAATGGGAAAAGTTGTCTTTTGCCAAGATATTTCTCTCACCCAGCATGGGTATATGTAAAATGACCCCCCAAAACACATTGCCCAACTTCTCCTGAGTACGGCGATACCAGATGTGTGACACTTTTTTGCAGCCAAGGTGGGCAAAGGGGCACCTTTCGGATTTCGCAGGCCATTTTTTACACATTTTGATTGCAAGGTACTTCTTACACATTTGGGCCCCTAAATTGCCAGGGCAGTATAACTACGCCACAAGTGACCCCATTTTGGAAAGAAGACACCCCAAGGTATTCCGTGAGGGGCACGGCGAGTTCCTAGAATTTTTTATTTTTTGTCACAATTTAGCGGAAAATGATGATTTTTCTTTTTTTTTCTTTTTTCCTTACAAAGTCTCATATTCCACTAACTTGCGACAAAAAATAAAAAATTCTAGGAACTCGCCATGCCCCTCACGGAATACCTTGGGGTGTCTTCTTTCCAAAATGGGGTCACTTGTGGGGTAGTTATACTGCCCTGGCAATTTAGGGGCCCAAATGTGTGAGAAGAACTTTGCAATCAAAATGTGTAAAAAATGCCCTGCAAAATCCGAAAGGTGCACTTTGGAATATGTGCCCCTTTGCCCACCTTGGCAGCAAAAAAGTGTGACACATCTGGTATCGCCGTACTCAGGAGAAGTTGGGCAATGTGTTTTGGGGTGTCATTTTACATATACCCATGCTGGGTGAGAAAAATATCTTGGTCAAATGCCAACTTTGTATAAAAAAATGGGAAAAGTTGTCTTTTGCCAAGATATTTCTCTCACCCAGCATGGGTATATGTAAAATGACACCCCAAATCACATTCCCCAACTTCTCCTGAGTACGGCGATACCAGATGTGTGACACTTTTTTGATGCCAAGGTGGGCAAAGGGGCACATATTCCAAAGTGCACCTTTCGGATTTCACCGGTCATTTTTTACAGATTTTGATTGCAAAGTACTTCTCACACATATGGGCCCCTAAATTGCCAGGGCAGTATAACTACGCCACAAGTGACCCCATTTTGGAAAGAAGACACCCCAAGGTATTCCGTGAGGGGCATGGCGAGTTCCTAGAATTTTTTATTTTTTGTCGCAAGTTAGTGGAATATGAGACTTTGTAAGGAAAAAAGAGAAAGAAAAAAAAATCATCATTTTCCGCTAACTTGTGACAAAAAATAAAAAATTCTAGGAACTCGCCATGCCCCTCACGGAATACCTTGGGGTGTCTTCTTTCCAAAATGGGGTCACTTGTGGCGTAGTTATACTGCCCTGGCAATTTAGGGGCCCAAATGTGTGAGAAGTACCTTGCAATCAAAATGTGTAAAAAATGGCCTGCAAAATCCGAAAGGTGCACTTTGGAATATGCGCCCCTTTGCCCACCTTGGCTGCAAAAAAGTGTCACACATCTGGTATCGCCGTACTCAGGAGAAGTTGGGGAATGTGTTTTGGGGTGTCATTTTACATATAACCATGCTGGATGAGAGAAATATCTTGGCAAAAGACAACTTTTCCCATTTTTTTATACAAAGTTGGCATTTGACCAAGATATTTTTCTCACCCAGCATGGGTATATGTAAAATGACACCCCAAAACACATTCCCCAACTTCTCCTGAGTACGGCGATACCAGATGTGTCACACTTTTTTGCTGCCAAGGTGGGCAAAGGGGCGCATATTCCAAAGTGCACCTTTCGGATTTCACCGGTCATTTTTTACACATTTTGATTGCAAAGTTCTTCTCACACATTTGGGCCCCTAAATTGCCAGGGCAGTATAACTACCCCACAAGTGACCCCATTTTGGAAAGAAGACACCCCAAGGTATTCTGTGAGGGGCATGGTGAGTTCCTAGAATTTTTTATTTTTTGTCGCAAGTTAGTGGAATATGAGACTTTGTAAGAAAAAAATAAAAATAAAAAATCATCATCATTTTCCGCTAACTTGTGACAAAAAATAAGAAGTTCTATGAACTCACTATGCCCATCAGCGAATACCTTAGGGTGTCTACTTTCCGAAATGGGGTCATTTGTGGGGTTTTTCTACTGTTTGGGCATTGTAGAACCTCAGGAATCATGACAGGTGCTCAGAAAGTCAGAGCTGTTTCAAAAAGCGGAAATTCACATTTTTGTACCATAGTTTGTAAATGCTATAACTTTTACCCAAACCATTTTTTTTTTTTGCCCAAACATTTTTTTTTTATCAAAGACATGTAGAACAATAAATTTGGCGAAAAATTTATATATGGATGTCGTTTTTTTTGCAAAATTTTACAGCTGAAAGTGAAAAATGTCATTTTTTTGCAAAAAAATCATTACATTTTGATTAATAACAAAAAAAGTAAAAATGCCAGCAGCAATGAAATACCACCAAATGAAAGCTCTATTAGTGAGAAGAAAAGGAGGTAAAATTCATTTTGGTGGTAAGTTGCATGACCTAGCGATAAACGGTGAAAGTAGTGTAGTGCCGAAGTGTAAAAAGTGCTCTGGTCATTAAGGGGGTTTCACCTAGCGGGGCTGAAGTGGTTAAAGGGGTTTTCCCACAAACAATATTCCCTACCCACAGGATATGGGATAACTGACTGACCCACAGGGTCTGACCTCTGGGACCCCACTGATCACGACAATGGGGCCTCGTCCCGTGTTTCCCCATGTGAACCAAGCAGCGGTTGTGCATGTCCACTGTCGCTCCATTTAACCCTATGGCAATTCTGGGGACAACCATAGAAAGCACTTGTTGGTGGATAGCTCCGCAGTAGTCTGTGATCCGCAATGTCCTGTGCTATATGGCGACGTCGCTCGCCCAAGAACCGCAGTGTAGCAGGGCAGCCACTGTGCGACTAGCACATTTGCCGCAACCGTAGAATGGCCAAAAATCTAGCAGTGTTGGACTTTTTGCAATTCTGGGGTGCCCTGTGACCCCATTCATTTCTCTGGCTGCCCTGCTACACTGCAATACTTGGGTGTACGACATTTCTCACGCCCAAAATCGATGTGTGGCCGTACCCGTAGGGCTCCACTACATGTAATGCAGCGCGGCACATGGAGTCCCTATGTGCCTGTGTTACTGATGCATTAGCAGCACGTGTGCCCCAAAATCTGTGAGGAACACCCCCATGTGCCTCCATCAGGGGAATAGTTTAGGGGGTGCAGGGATAGCAGTTGCACTTGGGTCCTGGTGCCTAAAAGGCCGCTCTTCCAGTGATATTACAGATTTACATTGGGGACCAGGGGCTTTGGGTTTCACCTCTGGCCTCCGGTCCAGTGCGGGACCCATTAGACTCTATAGGACTGAGCAAGATCCTCTTATCTCATTCAATGCCACTAATCTGCATGTGGAGACCCACCGCAATTTTTGCAGGGATTGTTCACCCCTGGGGGCCACACATGGCTGGACCTGTGGAGGAAAGCATATTTACTGCCTCCCTGCTGATGGGTTCCAGCTCCTTCGCTCCCCCTCCCTACTGCTGCCGCTCTCCCCGTGTCAACATCGGGTTTGACACAGGTAACGTGGCCGATGACTGGCTGCAGCAGTGATGTGTCCTCCATGTCTCTAGAAAAAATGAAAGGCGGAATACACTCCATTTTCACGTAGATTTCTGTGCAGTAAATGCGCCACAATGCTGGTTGAAAGTCAGCGGTGTGAACACGCGCCTATTATAAATCCGTACAACGTGGCACCAGGCTTAAACCTGAAGTGGAGCTGGTATTTAGTCTGGACTGAATTTTAGGGCCCAGTTTAGGGGAGATGTATTCAAAACTGGCTTAGTTGCCCTTAGCAACCAATCAGATTTCAGCTTTCATTTTTCGGAGCTCCTTTAGAAAATGAAAGGTGGAATCTGATTGGTTGCTATGGGCAACTAAACTAGTTTTCCTTTTCACCAGTTTTGATAAATCTCCCCCATTATTTTCAGAAGGAGGCACATGCACATCCTACTGTCAGCCGCTGCTCAGCCTTCAAAGCCTCAGAGGGACCAGAGCCCGAAACCAGCCAATCCACCCCGGGCGCTGAGGGGTTAATGAAGGAAAGTCTCATTCCAGCAAACAATCCCGCAAGCTCTGCTGAGGCGCTGACCAATCGGAGAGCGCTTTCACTTTATTCCCCCGCCCCTCGCGAGAAAGTCCTCGGCTCCGATTGGCAGAGGCGCGTCGTCCCCGCTCATTTCTGCTGGAGGACACGCCCCCTTCGCGATCCCTTGTCGGGAGCAGAGACTAGAAGGTTCTGTTCGCGCCGGTTCAGTGTCGTCGCCGGAGCCGCTGGGAGATAAGTGACCACCGGGCGTTATACAGACAAGGGCAGGAGACATGGCCAATTTCAACAGGGGACCGGCCTACGGGCTCTCCGCGGAGGTCAAGAACAAGGTAACTGCCATAGAACCGTTATACAAAAACATCCCCCTTATGGTAAAGACCTGGTCCATGTTTGCAGCCCTGCACATGTTGGGTGTAGTAGTTCCACAGCAGTCTATTCATCACCCCCTGTGCTCAGCAGTCAGTGGGGTGTGGGCTGAGCTCCCCCCTCACATAGATGTATCATTACCCCAGGGAAACAGTCAGTAAGGAGCCCCCTGATCAATACTATAGCCAAAGTCCTGCCGTCTGATAACACGATGAGGGTTGTTGTCATCTCTGTAGCCTCTGCCTCCACATTTTGGATGACTTTCCCAGCAGAGCAGCATCCATTTACAATTTAACCCTTTTGTTACTTTTTTTTTTTTTTTATAGATATAGCAAAAATGGGCAACTTTTTATTTATTTTATACTGCCTGGAGGCCATGGAAGAGAGGACAATCCGTGTGTGACGCAGCAGTGCTCAGCGCACCCCTTTGGGGTGAAAACATAGGAATTGGGACAAATGCCATTTTCTTTGGGGATTCGGCTCAAGCAGAGAGGTTTTCAAAGTTTCTTTTAATTTCTTATCGACAAATATAACTTTTTTTTTTTTTTTCCTGTCCTGGGAGTCGTCTTGTACGGTTGGAGCCCTTTGATCCGCTGCCTCTGAACCTTCTGCTCTTTGGAATCTCTTTAAATAAAAAAAAATAATAATCTGTAACGTCAGCAAGAAGCGTCTACGTGTCGCGGGGATTTTTAAGCGTTTTCTGCAAAATTGCCCTTGGGGACGTCACGCAGAAGTAGGGCTCGCTGATGGAGAAGGTGTTGCTGTCTGCTGGATGGTAATTTCGCCTTGACTCCATAGTCTGGGAAAATTCAGTAGGGGGGAAAACAAAAATCACTTTTCACCCCCCCCCCCCTTTTCTACCGCCCCTTCCCCCCCCCCCATCACATTCCAGGGGCATTACCTCACGGCTTCTGGGCAGGGGAACATCCAATGGTGTGGGCTCCGCACACAGAATCCTCATTGTCTGTTTCCAGCATCTCCAGCCAAGCAGCAGAAGCACAAAGCCTTGCTGCTGGTTTCCACATTTCAATAACCCCTTCAGCTCTGCGCCACTTTCTCCGGATCCGTCTGTTATCACTGCAGATGGGCGGAAACCAGACAGAAAATCTGCTGGCTGGAAACATGTGTTCCCAGCATATGTTAGGCGCTCGGTCCGGGTGTTACATTTCCCCAATTTCTGCAAATTGGGGCAATTGTCCTTGGCATCCGATCGGATCCCTCCTGTCATTTATTCAGATTGGTTGCCAGGAGCAACTACTGCACCTTTCATCGACGCACACGCCTTCATCGTATCCACGTTCATTATACAATCGCCAATATATCGGATCCTCTGCGGTGACCACCGAATAGCCTCGCTTAAAGTTTATTTTTTTTCCAAAGTCGATCAACTTTATTTACCCCGGGAGAAGCCCATTCACTACTTAGGGCTCTTTCACACGAGCGGATCCCGTGCGGGGTAAGGCTACTTTCACACTCGCGTTTGGTGCGGATCCGTCATGGATCTGCACAGACGGATCCGTTCAGATAATACAACCGTCTGCATCCGTTCAGAACGGATCCGTTTGTATTATCTTTAACATAGCCAAGACGGATCCGTTTTCTATTGCGCCAGATTGTGTCGTAGAAAACTGATCCGTCCCCATTGACTTACATTGTGTGCCAGGATGGATCCGTTTGGCTCAGTTTCGTCAGACGGACACCAAAACGCTGCAGAATGCATTAGGGCAAAACTGATCCGTTTTGGGACCGCTTGTGAGAGCCCTGAACGGATCTCGCAAACGGAAAGCCAAAACGCCAGTGTGAAAGTAGCCTAATCCGCTGCGTGAGAGAGAGCCAAGCCCCGTTCCGGACAGCAGAGACTCGGAGCATAACTTTATCTCACTGTGATTTTGTAGTAAAAAGATCAGAGAGGCACAGACAGAGTATTATCAATCATGTTACTGCTCCGTGTCTCTGCGGGGCTTGGCCTCTTTCACGCAGAGGATTACCCGCACGGGATCCGCTCGTGTGAAAGAGCCCTTAGTGTTGGAAGCTTCTACTCTAAAGCCTCCGCCCTTCTTGATACAATGTAGTGGATTTGAAGGAAACATTGTATCAGATTTTTTAAAATATTTTGATTGTCTGATGAAGGAGTTGTCCAGGATAAGGGCCCATTCACACAACCGTATCCGTTTTGCGGTCTGCAAATTGTCGAAACCAGCCACGTGTGTTCCGCATTATGCGGTCCTACACATTAGCTATGTTAGAAATGGCTATTCTTGTCCGCAAAACGGACAAGAATAGGAAAAGTTCTATCTTTTTTGCGGGTGCGGTGTTCTGTCCACATCTTGTTGCTGCCCTCTTGAAATGGATAACTGTGCATCAGATGTGGACCGAAAATACGGTCGTGTGAATGAGCCCTAAGAATAAAGGCCTCTTTTGCATGTCTATAAGCTGATATTCGTAAAGGATCCGCGTTTGGTTCACGCCTCCGCGTGTCATCCGTGCATGGCTTTTAGAGCGTCTTCTACCCATGGTCCGTGAAAAGCACGGACGAAACACGGGTGGCATCCACGTTGTGCCCATAGTTTTCAAGGACCCATAGACTATGATGTGCGTGATGGATCCGTAATCACAGACAAATATGTGGCATGTCCCCACCGGGCCCACGAAAACCACTGAGGTGTGAATACACACGTTAGTCAATGGACACGTGAGCGATCTGTGGAGACCAGGGACAGCACACATCTGTGATTCAGTGACGGGTGAAAGAGGCCTTGCGTGTCAGCTTTCTTCCGCAAACAGCGCCACACCTGTCCATAGGTTGTGTGTGGTATTACATCTCCGCTTCACTCACTTAAATAGGGTTTAACTCGTGACCGGTGTGGTGCTGCTCCTCGAGGAAAGCGGGCACGTGTCTCTAATCTTGTGCAACCCCTTCAAAGATTGCTGATTCCGGGAAAGCTGGGTGACGACCACCTTGGACACCCCTCATGGCTCGCTAAGGATGCCACCCTTTTATATAGTGGGGGCTGGAGATGTAGCACGGTGCGGCCAGCATGTAAACCAGGTGACAACCATTCTGGGCATTGTACTGGTAGCAGTGATGGTTGTCATCCAGATCAGATGATGGCTTACTAGAATAGTGCGCTGTGTGGTCGTACCCTTACAGCTTGTCAGAAAGGGGCTACCTCTTAACTTGGGGGTGGGGCTCCCACTTGAGATGCTGTCCTGCGGACTCTTTTTTTTTTTTTTTTCCGCAGTTGTATTGAACGCCATTAAATCTTCCCTGGGATGTTTCGGGGGCGTTGTCATTAGTTGCATCTGAAAACAAATGTCTCAGCGGCAGTCACACAATGGACTGTTGCGGGCGACCCCCTACGACCCAGGGAAACGGCTGCGTCTTATTGTGTTTTTTTATTTTATTTTTTTCCCTTTTTATTACATGGACTGTAAGAGATCATTGAATTTTTCTTGGAGCTCTCCTCACTGGCTGAGGGCGAGAACTTTTCTGTGTACGTGGTGAATAAGGCCTCGTGCACACGACCGTATGTCCTTTTTTTTTTTTTTCACGGATCCGTTGTTCCGGGTTGTGTTTTTGTTTCCTCTCCGTATGGTTTCCATATGAAAAAATGGATCGCAAACGGAAACATAAAATTTGTAATTATTACTGTAATGTTTGTAAACAGTAAACACGTGGGCATGGATCTGCAAAATACCGATGTGTTCCGTATGCATTCCGTATTTTTTGCAGACCTATTGACTTGAGCGAAGGAACATTATTTGCGGACAATAATAGGACGAGTTCTATCTCTTAGCGAAATGGAGCAGATACGGAAATGGAATGCACACGGAGTACATTCTGATTTTTTTTTTTTTTTTTTTTTTTTTTTTTTTATAATCTTTTTTTATAATTTTTTTGCGAAACCATTGAAATGAATGGTTCCGCAAACGTACCGGTGGTCATTGGCATGTACTTCAAAGGAAATATTTTCTGGTATCCAAGATGTCAGTGTCATAGACCTGTAATGGGCTGACCAGATCAGAAGGTAATGGTCTCCTGGGGGCCAGAGGCCATATGCCTCAGTGATGTCATTACGTACTGCCATAGGTTGCGATCTTCTGACTGGCTGCTTCCCCCACCCCTCGCCTAGTCTGGGGTAGTGCAGGACACAATGGTATGGCCCATTGAAGCAGTAGATACAAGAAGTGTATTCCTTAAAGGGGTTTACCTGCTTAGATGTGCGTTTTTTTTTTTTTCAGACCCTGCAACCAATGACAGGCCGCATCTGTCAAGTCCCCACTGCGGGCAGTCATTGGCTGGGGTGGTCACGTGACCCACGTCAAACAGGGTGATGACGCGGGTACACCCAAGACCAGCGGTGCAATAGGGGCAGCGATGGAGCAGGAACCCAGCAGTGGGGATCAGGTAAGTATGCTCACCACTGCGGCCATGCTGGGGAGGTCTGAAAGAAGCACAGCAGAGGTGGGCAACCCTTAATTTCTTCCCCTTCTGTTGGTAAACTTCCACACATCCATGGAAACCAACCCAAATGCTAGGAAGTCATGAGCAGATTTCTAGGTGCACTGGTCACCTGGCTCCTGGGATTGGCCTAAGACATTAAATGGGTTGTCCAGGATCAGATCGTGTGCGGTATTGCAGCCCTGCCACATTCACGTCAGCGGAGCTGAGCAGTAATACCAGACACGGCCCATGGACAGAGGTTGTGCTGTTTCTGGAAGAAAGCAGCTTTGTTTTTCTAATCCTGAACAACCCCTTTAAAATTTGGGATGAAACCATGAACGCTCTTCATTGGTTTTAAAGGGCTTGTCCAATCCTTTACAATTAATGTCCTGTTCTCACTATCTGATTGGGAGGGGACTGGCACCCGCGCCCCTGCTGTGGCTCCAGAACTGCCCACCCCCCCTCAGTTGTGCAGTGGACGGAGCTGGTTACTGCAGCGCTGTTCCTGTTCACGTCAGTGCTCGCAGCGCTGCAGTAACCAGTCCGCTGAGCTGTGTAGTTCCAGAGCTGCTGCCGAACAGACAGGGCTGCAGGGTGTTAGACCCCTGCCAGATAGTGATGGGCTATCCTGAGGTCATGTAAAGGGTTGGACAGCCCCTTTAAGCAGTATTATGTTAGATCAGTGATGGCTAACCTCCGGCACTCCAGCTGTGGTGAAAGTATGACTCGCAACATGCTCGATTCATTTCTATGGAGTTCTGAGAACAGTCGAGCAAGTGTACATCTTCGGAGTTGTAGTTTGGCAGATTTGTATGTCCAATGTACCCCTAGGCTCCATTCAGACGTCCGTAGAATGGGTCCACATCCGCTCTGCGATTATGCGGAACGGGTGTGGACCCATTCATTCCCTATGGGGCTGGAAGATATGCATAGAGCACACTATGTGCGTAGAGCGCCCCCCCGGTTTTCCGCTCCGCAAGAAAATAGTGCATGTCCTATTCTTGTCCGCAATTGCAGCCCAGAAATGATGACTGCTTTTTGCTTATTCCGTTACACGGGCTGATGATCAGGAACGAGAGTTTGTGCTAATGTTTGTGGGCTCATAACCCCCCCCCCCCCCCCCCCGTAAACACACCATTAGTTTTATGGATATCGATGTTCAGAAGACAATGAACTTTCCATTTAAAGTTAGACCGTACGTCCGCAGAGCCAAACAAACCGGTTCAACAGTGGAAAACCTAAAAACCTGGCTGCGTAATGTATACTGGAGAAATTCCAGGAGGCAAGTTCAGCCTCACTGGTGGTAACCAGCTGTCCAGACCCTGCTCTCCACATGTAAAGAATGGGGGGCTCTTCTGTAGGGAGGTGTGGAATGTGATTTGGGTATTTAAAGCACCATTAGACCCAATGCAGCTGCTGATGTCATTCACTGATCTTGGGGTTTCCTAAGGTTCTCACAAGTGGATGTGATGATGAGCGCTGAGGATTTTGGCTTATCAGTTTTCCCTGTGAAGAACCCTATAGTAAGGCCACTTTCATAGGTGTGAAAATGTCCATGAAGTATCTGTGGTGGGTCCATGTGTCCCTTTTTTGCCCTTAGTGTGCCCTCTGTATCCCTTAGACACTTCTAGGCTAAAAATGTAATATACAGAGCATTTCGTACCAACGGACCACAAACATAGATGCCATAATCGCGGTCAAATATAGGGCATGCCACCATTGACCCACGGCCATGGAACACCACTGATGTATTAATACACACATTAAGGTCAATGGGTATGTAAGTGGTCAGTGGAGACCATGGACAGCAAACGTCATGTGAGATGGGCTGACTCAGCTGTCAATTGTTGTGAAGGAAGCGTTCCTTCCTGACAGTCGGCTGCTCGTTCAGTGAAGGATTTAGGGTACTTTCACACTAGCATTGTTTGGATCCGGCAACAGAACCGGATCCGGCAATGCAGCAGTTTCCCGAACACTTGATACCGGATCCGGCATTAATACATCTCTATGGAAAATAATGCTGGATCCGGCAAGTGCGGTAGTGTTCAGGGATTTTGTCCGGTCAAATACCGTACAAGGGACGGAACGGAAGACATCCTGATGCGTACTGAACGGATTGCTTTCCATTCAGAATGTATTAGGACAAAACTGATGCGTTTTTTTTTTCCGGTATTGAGACCCTTTACCGGACTTCAATACCGGAAAAGAATAACACTAGTGTGAAAAGTATCCATGCAATGATCACCTCCACAGTATGAGGACGAGTGATGGCTATTGCGATCCCTCATACAGATTAATGGTTTCTGAGCAGCAGATCGCTGTTTAGACCACACGTTGTGCTGCCCATTAGCCATGATCAGTGGTGCTTGCATGAACGACAGGATCACCCAATGAACACGCGTTTCGCTCGTTCTTCGGGTGATTGATGGCACATTTACACGGGCAGATTGTTGAGAGCAACTGTTCGCAGGAACCGTGTAAATGCACCTAGTGCCGCTTCGCTCTTTGTGCTAGGAATAATAAATACCATTTAATGAAGGTAAGGTTGGGTCAGTGGTGGGCAGTGAAGTCCACTGCCACTCCTGAAGTATGCTGGGAGTTGTAGTTTTGCAGCAGCAGATCTGAGCTGTAAACCTTCAGGTTGAGTATCCTCCTCCATCAGGATGTCACAGGTGCCTGCGCAGTAAGTGCTCCCACGGGCGTCCCATGGCGTTCTTCTCGGGGACATTGCAGCCCCGTGCTGTGGGGACTGGTTTCTCCTGTTCCGATCTTCGTGCCACTTGTGATATTTGCTTTGTAAACATTTCAGGAAGATTCCTCTGAAGATATAATTACTCCAAACTTTTTTTTAATGCGGTGAATGTCTGTAGGACAGGAGAGGAAATTGGGTCTGCGGGAAAATAATGACCATTGCCTTTACCTGCCCTTGTTAATATTTAATGGGGGATCTCAGGGGAATGGCAGCAATCTGCTTATTGTCAGTGAGGTCATTAGTCGATCTGCAATCAAGATATCTGCTTGTCGTAAATATGGGGGGGATGGGTGGTCTCGTCTACTGGCTTCACACAGCTGTGGCCGGTCTCTTTAACTTTCCATAACGAACTGGATGCTGTAGTGGAAAATATGACGTGCAGAAAAGGGCAACGACCTGATCTGATCATCTGCTTAGTACAACCTGTATCCCGGCGGTAGGTACATGGTTGAATTGTAAGTTCGTGTAAAACTGGTGGGAGTATACTACTTCATGGTTTGGAAAAACCCTCTCCATATGTTCCCTAGTAGCTCAGGCAGGGTGCTGAATCTTCCTAAAGAGACCAGTCTTGTGTGGAGACTTACTGGAAGCACTTCATGGTATGGAGACTTATTGGCAATGCTCCTTGGGAAACATATATGCAAAGGGGTATCTCCCAAGAAAGTGAACCATCTCGCCGGCACCAGCTATTGGAGGTGGCCCACTATGAGTCAAGCCATCCAGAATTATACTCCGTACTGATGAGGGGCAAGAAATGGCTGTATATGGATAGGTATCCGATCTGGCTATATTCCCATGTCCAATCGCAAAGCTTGTTGGAAGGTCAGATCTTGACTCGTAGGCAGGGCTGTGGAGTCGGTAGATAAATACTCTGACTCCTTAGTTTTTTGTACCTCCGACGACTCTGTATTTAATATGCGAATGTATTTTATACATTCCTTGAAGGAAAGAAAGGCAACATACATGTCATTACCAAATGACTACTGGCTGGGAAGCCAACAGTCTACTGTATTGAACAGTTTAAGCAAAAGACAAACACAATGAAAACAACAGTTTTATTCATTTTTTTTATCAAGTGGCTGGATAGTAGCAGCAGGCATAAACATCAGGAACTTTACAAGTTAAAAAATACAAACCACATTATTTGGTTGTTTTAGAACAAAAACAAAGCTCATCTATATGAACCAAAAACAAAATCTGTAAAACCTAGAAATGGTTTATATTAATCTTCTCCACATCACTAAACGCGTTTGTTTTGCGGTTACGCGAGGCACTGCATGCATTGGCCTTTATTCTTACAGTAGAGAAGTCATTAATTATAACTGTTTATGAATTCGGACATTTAAACTTGCTTTTTTTTTTTATTCCAATTTTAATTTAGTAGGAGTCGGAGTCGGTTCATATTTTGCCGACTCCGACTCCAGGTACCCAAAATTGACTGCGACTCCACAGCCCTGCTCGTAGGGAGCCTTTTCCAAAAGTTAGAGATGGTTCTCTTTCTGGGGAGATACCTCTTTCCCTAGTAGAGCACGTTTGCATCCTGCTTCTTACTTTGGAGAACAGCAGTTTGCAAATTGGCTAGTTTCTGTCAGATTAGAGATCAGTGGAGGGTTCTTGCCCTTCTGTACAGAGCAGCATACTGGTTGGTGAATTCGATGAGCTTGGGGGTGTGGGGGGTACTTCTCACAGTGGTGTATGAAGGCTTAGATTTCAGGAAATGCTACATGGGGGGGAAAAAGCATGCAAATAAACTCATGTCGGCCCCATGCTGACGAGGGACCTAAGAAGATTGCTGCTGGTTTGACTTGAGGTAATTTGGATACTTATTATTTTTTTCCCCATGGAGCATTACCCGAAAAATAAGTCTCTATACATCGCTGTGTCTCTTTAATGAGGTACAATACCTCTTCTCTTCCCATGAGATCCATGTAAGGAATCTCTAAAATACCTTGAGCTGTACTGATGAAAGGCAAGAACCCTGAAACAGTGCTGAGGACATGAGTTGAAGACCTCTTCAAAAATTAGGAACTCCCAGCAGTGAGCCCCCTCCTTCCGCCCCTTCTCCTGCTATCTGCTTTTCTCCCACAATCCAACAAGTTGTTGTTTTAAACTCTATGACCCCCTGTAATGTACGATGGTAATGCTTTGGTTCCTCGCTGGGTATTGTGTGCTATATTTCGCTTGCCCTTTCTCATGTTAATAATTTACCAAAAATTGATAACCTTAGCATTTCCACGATTCTGTATTTGGATTTGCTCTCTGCACAGGGGAACACAACCACCCACAACGTCCCTATTGTACTGTGGCTCCCAGCGAGGTGGAAGGCTGAACACTGCTGGTTTAATACAGAAGGACAAGTGACATCAGAAGTATCTGGTATCTACTTGCAGATTCCCTCCGCTAAGGACCTCATACATGTATTCACCCCAATAGAACCAAACCGCTGGAAATCGGCCAATGTTCATGGGTTTGTCTAGTGCAGATTTGTTTTATCAAGTATCTGGTAGGCATAGGTTGTGCTGTTATGATCCCTATTGATCCCATGGTTAGTGCCCGTTCTAGTAAGCAGGCCATTTGGAAACCACTGACTAAGAACTCATTGACTGTAATAGATGGTGACCGTTCGTGTGTACCCAACTCTCCACTGGGCATGGTCAACCTTGAGTGACTTTTAGCTGGTGGCCTAATTGCCAGATACTTCATACTGTAGTACTTGGGTCCTCAGCTATAAGTCTATGTTGCACTGTGCAAGGATAATTTTGAGCTACTGAATGGTGACATCTCAAAAATGGGGGGCTTATTGTTAGGATATACACCCGCCCCCCCCCCCCCCCCCCCATGTCTTATAGGTGCAGGTCCCTGGAACCTGCACCTATCTCTCGAATGAGGCCCCTGAATAGGTGAGTGCACCACGCATGCGCAGTGTCCTTTCCTTCACTTTGTGGGCTCTGCTCTAGAGAGAGGTGCAAGTCCCAGAGGTGAGATCCACACCTATCAGACATTGGGGGGGGGCATATACTAGCAATATGCCCCCACTGTATTTAGATTTTGAATGAAATTCAAAATTAGTCATTTGTGACTAAATTATGTGCCATGCTGTTCTTTCATAGTGCCCTCTGGTGCCCCGATTGTATTAAATGGGTTTAGAAATCTGAAAAAAACTTGTTTGAAGGGTGGCAATGCCATAAAACAGCCAAAGAACCAGTATCCACCCGATTAAATCCAGCTTCAGTGGTCCCCTCTGGTCTGTTTTCTGCCAATGTAATGCGCCGTACACTTCACTTCTGCAGCCAATCACTGACCTCGGTGCTCATGGTGACATGTGTGGCACAATACCGCAGAGGCCAGATACTGATTTATCTGCACCGTGCATCCACATGCGAGTAACGGGTCTTCTGTTATTTTACAGCATTTTTTCCGACCTCAGAAAACCCCTTTGTTACTGGTTACAAGTTGGCTCTGTAGGTAACATCTGGGCCTTCCTGAAGGCCATGACACTTGATGTTTAAGCTGTTATTGACTCTTCATTGTGCCATTAAAGGCCAAAAATAAAGGGAAATGCCAGCAACTAATAAATTACCAGCGGTGGTAGGAACAGTGCCGGGCCGCAGATGGATGGAGCAGTTTTGAGCCTTGCGTCCACCCTCTTCCAGAACCTTCACCACAGCTGCTACATGTAGGGTCACTGTGTGAGGCCTGATCTCCAGGCCGTCTTTTCTCATGGCAGCGCCTGTTAGTCGCAGAATTTGCGGGGATATTTATCTAAGCGGTTTTGACTTATCTTTTGGATTAAGGAGATTTATAGCGGTATAATTGGCTGTGAACCGAATTAAGACACTTGTACGTGAAGCAGCACAAAGGACTCCTTCCCCCTACATGAAGTGCGGATCAGATTTCAGCCTGTGATGTGCTACATCTCCTGGCAGATTGCAAGCTCAGCTGAAATGGAGCAGATGCTTGCGTTTACTATTGTTCTCCAACTAATGAGAAGTCATATTGTCCTACGTGAGAGCCCGAGGTGTCTGGATTTTTCCTACAACTCTTTGTCTATCTTCTCTTTCCTTCTACTGTCTCCATCTTGAAATCTTTCCACTTCCACATATTTCTCTTCCCGTTAGTTTTCTTTAACAGGGACGGTAACGTTCAATTTTTTTGCTAAACACTTGGCCGGGGGGATGGGGTTGGGGGAAAGTCTCAAATCTGCTCTCGGAGGACTCTTAAAGGGGATATGTCATCAGAAAATTACCTAAATTAAGTTTGTTTAAAATAAAATGTACTGGTTATTTTTGATTTCCCGCATTGTTATCTATATTTAAAAAAAATCCTAATATCTTGCAGTTTTCACAATGGCCACGAAGCCCATTAATAGGTACCTCTTCTTGGTCTGCACAGATCACTTTTTGGCACACATCTCATCACAGGCAGGATTATATTGAAATATCACTTGGGTATAGATAACGCATAATCCACCATTCGGAATAGGTGATATCACAGCTTATCTGCTCCCTCCTGACCTCTGCACAGAGCATGCCTCTAAAACTCTCCCATAAAAGTCAATGAGGTCCTCTCCGGGCCATTGTGTCTATGGCCCGGGGTGGTTGCTGTAAAATAGATCTCTAAATGCTGTTGACAACAGCTGAGCCAAGATGGCTGCCCCCATAATCAAGTTCAGGAAATAAAAAAAAATCTGTATTTAGAAAATAATAACTTTCCCTTTTGTGTTTTTTCACTGTCAGTGATTTGGCTTCAGTGGTCTGTGTCCGATTTTGCTTCAGTTGTGTTTCCTTGTGTCTTCCTTCTCTTTTTTTTTTTTTTTGTCCGACAGGGGGAAAAAAAGGAAGGTTAATGAAAAGTGTAAAAAACTGATGCGGACACGGATGACATAGCAGTTGTGCATCCGTTTTTTTTGACGGACCCATTGACTTGAATAGGTCCGTCCTCTGTGTATCCCACTGACAAGAATAGGACAGGTTATATTTTTTTGACTGACTGGAATCACGGACGCGGAGAAAAAACGGAGGACTATCAGTTTTTTTTTCACAGCTCCCATAGAAATGAATTGGACCTCCGCTAAACGGTGAAAAATGACGGAACGGACGCGGATGCACACAATGGTCGTGTGCATGAGGCCTTTAAAGGAGAATTGAACATGGACGTTTCCAGGAACTGAATTTTTGCATGGAGCGTGTGAGGGGAGAAGAAAGTAAAAACTTTCCAGAGTAATATGGTCCACACAGAGGTTGGAGAATCTCTTAGAAATGAATAATGTTGCAGTTGTTTGTGGTTTCCGATCCCAGTATGGAATGTATATTTGAGATCCTAAAATAAGTCGGACACATGGAGGGAATGCAGTAGAAGATATCGGATATTATCATTTGTTTGGGTGGGGAACCATACGTTCCAGATTCCCTGAAGCTCAGAGCTCAGGAACACATTTGTTGCTGGCTCGGGATACCTCCTTAGATCTTCTGTACGTCTGTATTAAAAAAATAATGGGGTTGCAATATCGAGGGGGGAGGGGGGTGTTGATTTCTTAGAATTTTTTTTCGTGCTATGAAATTTTATCATTTGAGGTCAGGTTACTGGCTGGTGGCCTCTGTATAACTGAATACTCTCTCTATACGAGTATTCTGTGTTGAGAAGGGTTTGGATGGTTTTCAGTAACTTTAGGTTTATGACGTCAAGTGTGGGTCTGCCTCTGGTAGCTGTGAGACCTTTAGAAGCCAGACATGCCAGTGTTCTTCTTGGTCTCGGTGACTGGTCAGAGGTGGCAACAATCTTTTTCACAATTTCATGATTTCTTTAGTTGTCTCCGTTGTGAATGGCATAAAAAAGCCCCCCGCTGCTCCAGTTCTGATGTTTCCTAAGGTCCTACTGGTCAAGACACAGGAAGTGACTGCTTAGCCAAGGGTTTTTTATTTTATTTTTTTGGGGCCCCTATAACGAATCTCCATACCGGAAAACTAAAACGCTAGTGTGAAACTTGTCATTGGGGACAAAACTGAACAGAACGCAATGCTTCAAAATGCATTCCATTCTTTTTGGTTGCGTTCCCAGACCGGAGAGTAAACCGCATCATAATGCAGTTTTCTTTCCATCAGGGAATGAGGAGCAAGACGGATCAGTCATCCAAGTCAATGGGGACGGATCCGTTTTCTCTGACGCAATAGAAAATGACTTTGTCCCCCATTGACTTTCAATGGAGTTCATGACTGATCTGTCTTGGCAATGTTACAGTTAATACAACCGGATCCGTTCATAATGGATGCAGATGGTTGTATTATCAGTAACGGAAGCATTGCCCGATCCAGGAAAAACGCTAGTGTGAAAGTAGCCTTATAAGAGTAATTTGACATGATCTTTTAGATGCTTATTTTAATATAAAAATTAGAACAAGTAATCAAGTAAGCTGCGCTCTGTCTTAGTGGTGAATCAAGCTCAAGTTTCATTGGTATAAAATATATAATTCTGTGGAATACTAAAGGGGGGGCTTATTTACAAAGACTGTCTTTTTACGCCGTTCTTTTACTCTCCTTTTAAAATGGCAGACGATGCACCTAATTTATGATAAGGCGTACACCTCGCCATAAGGGTACTTTCACATTTGCGGTTTTTTCTTTTCCGGCATAGAGTTCCGTCCTAAGGGCTCTATACCAGAAAAGAACTGATCCGTTTTATCCCCATGCATTCTGAATGGAGAGCAATCCGTTCAGGATTTCTTCAGTCTTTTTTGACTGTTCAGGACGGAGATAATACCGCAGCATGCTACGGTTTTATCTCCGGCCAAAAAAACTGAACCCTTGCTTGAATGCTAGATCTGGCATTTCAATGCATTTGTAAGACTGATCAGGATCCTGATCAGTCTGACAAATGCCATCAGTTTGCATGCAACTGAACTGCCTGCCGGATCACTCTGCCGCAAGTGTGAAAATACCCTAAATTGGGTGCATCTTCAGCAGTCCGTGCACCTGGCAGAAAAACGAAACCAACTCGTGGATGGAGTAGTTTTTAGCTGACCGGCCCCGACAAACGTACCAACATTTATGCCTGGGAAAGGCTGTAACGGAGTCCCAGACTCGGACACCCTCGACACTCTGTATTGAACGCGGTGCAAAAATGCCAGTGCAACTAAATATTGTCTGCTGTTGCACAGGTTTTCCAAAAGTCACAAAAACGTGGCTCGTGTGACCGTTTTAAGCAAAAAAAAAATACTGCACAAAATGTTCCTAAGGCCCCCAATGTGTCCATCTGTGCAAAAGTTGAGCTGATGTCATCACACAGAGGTTGTGCATGCAAATTGTAGGCCAATGCCTTGGAAAAATCCACAGGTCTCGAGGTCCACCATGCGGGGAGTTGTAGATTTTACAACAGCTGGAGTGCTGACCTCTGCTCTAGCAGTTCATGTGACCTGATAGAAGGGTCTTTTTACATGGACCGATCTGGCGGGGGACGGTCGTTCCTGATCTGCCTGTGAGAAGGGTGCCGGATGAAGAGGGGAACGTGTGGTTCTGCTGGGATGGAAAATGACTGTTCCTGTGCAGGAGATCGTACTGTCTAGGCAACGACCGGCTGAGCAGGAAGAATGATTCCCTATGGGGAGAAACAACTCCTGTATTAACCACTTGTCCCCATACAGCAGAGGTGATTGCTACATGTAAATGCTGCCCTCACCTCCACTGAGGGTCTGATCGGGAGCGTCTTTCTTCCCGACCGTCTGTACATGGAAAAGGACCCAGAGAACAGGCTATTTAGGGGAAGTCTGTAGTCTCAGTGGATTTCCTGCTGATAGATAGATCACCTTCTGTAAAGTACAAAATGTCTGTGTATGCAAAACCTGAGCTGATGTCATCAAACCGAGGAGAATGTTGTATATGCAAAATGTGAGCCAATGCCTCGGAAAAACCCGCAGGTCTTGAGGTCTGTGACATCAGGGTTGTTTGTTTTCCTGTGCTCCACCTCGAGGAGATGTGATAAAGGGGGAAGAAGTCGACCTGTTTACATAGAAATTCCTTAAAACTGCAAAATCATTGGACTTGTTCCCTGTAGCATGGGTCTGCAACCTCCGGCACGCCAGCTACAACTCCCAGCATGCTCTATTCGCTTGTATTGGAGTTCTGAGAACAGCTAAGTAAGTGCACATGTTGGGAGTTGTAGTTTAACAGCTGGAGTGCTGGGGGTTGCAGACCACTGCTCTAGCTGTTGCTGTGATCTGATATTCTGCGGGCTGCTGTTTAGGGAAGCCTGTAGTTTCAGTGGATTTCCTTGCAGATTCACAGCAGCTGGGGGTGCCGACCTCTGCTCTAGCAGGTCACGTGACCCGATATCTTACATAATGGCTAACGAGCCAAGGCTACTTTCACACTTGCGTTGAAAGGCAGAGGATCTCCATTCCAGAAAAAAAAAAAAAAAATTCCATTCTGAATGGAAAGACATACGTTCAGGATGTCTTGCGTTCCGGCAGCATTCCGTTTTTGTGACCAGACGCACAACCGCTGCAAGCTGCGGTTTTGTGTCCGGTCATAAAAACAGATTCAGTACTGAAAACAATGCAAGTCAATGGTGATGGATCCCTTTTTTTTTTTTCCCCCATTTTGATTTCACACAACTAGAGATGAGCGAACCTCTGTTTTAAGTTCGGCGTCTAAAGTTCGGGTTTGGATTAGCGGAGAATCCCGATCTGGAACCGGATATGGATTCCGACTTCCGTTGTGGTCCGTGGTAGCGGAATCAATAATGGCCGATTATTGATTCCGCTACCACGGACCACAACGGAAGTCTGAATCCATATCCGGTTCCAGATCAGGATTCTCCGCTAATCCAAACCCGAACTTTAGACGCCGAACTTAAAACAGAGGTTCGCTCATCTCTACACACAACCACATCCTAACGGAATGGATGCATCCCGATGTGCAAAATCAAAACGGATCCGTTTAATTCTGGTGTTGAGATCCTTTGCCGGATCTCGATACTTGAATTAAGAACGCAACTGTGAAGGTAACCTGAATGGCGAGACTGCGGGAACCTTTAAGCAGCAGGGGGGGCGCTATTGTTTTCACCGGACAGTCTTTTTAAAGCAGCAGCACTATGTAACAAGGGAGACCTGTCGGACCTCGAAAGCGGAATCATTGAGTTCTTAGTTTTTTACTTTCTGAGCCTAAATCTCGGGGCAATGAAGAAAGCGTCACTTGTGATTTTTGGTAACGGTTCAGGCAGCTCCTGGCAAAGCTGATGGAACATAGACGTAGATTAAATGTTTCATTCTTGTGACCTGTGTGGGATCGGGGCAGAAGGGCTCTGTACGTGGATGGCGCTTACATATCGGGCACATCCTTTTATGGAGACCTTCTGAAGTTCTCAGCCGCAGATCCGTGCAGGAAAAGTTTTTTACAACGCCTGGCGCTCCGCCAGCACTGGTGGTGAAATTCGAAGCAGATTTTTCTTCCCTTAGCTCATGTGAAACTTTTCGTTTTGATTGCTTCATGCAAAAAAGTTAAGTGAAACGATCCTTTGAATGGGACGGAGACTGTTGTTTCGTTGAAGCTGATTGTTTGGCAGACGCTGCGTGATTGACGGTCAGTACGCCGTCCCTGACATCCTTACCCACAATGCTCGAGTGCAGGTAAATCTCAGTATGTCATTCAGAGGAGTGGTCTCTTACTGGTTTCTGCGCCTCTTCATAACTTCGGCAGATCCAGAGCCACATATAGGGGTTATTAATAAGACCGGTGTCTAAAACGCCAGTCTTAATAAATGTGCCCCATAATCCGTACGGTTTCATTATGGGTTTTAAACACCATGGACATGGCTTATCTCTCGGATATGTTCACATGTGGCGGATAGACTACGGATTTTCCCACTGTGGAGTTTTTGTGCGGAAATGAGTTTTTCCAAACGCTCTCCAAAATCTGCAGCTGTAATTGACCGGCAATGCAAATTTTAAATCCACCTTGATCAATGTATGCTGTAGTGCCTACTAAGGTGCGGTTTTTACTACTGTGCCAGTCAAGTCGATGCAGTATTCAATGTCTGGCGTACACGGTGCAGAAACTTTCCGCGCGGAAATCAACCTGTGGTGTGGATATTGAAATCCATAAGCTGTCAATTGTTTGTGCGCATTTCAGTGCAAAGGAAGAGACTGGGGGCAAATCCGCATCAAAATCTGCAAGTAGCACATGCGGGATGGGGCTGAAACGCAACAGAAACTGCACAGAAAATCTGCATCAACTACACCGCCCTGTGCATGCGTACCATTAGCATGCCTTCACACGCAGCAGATTTTGTTGCAGAAATTTTTGCAACTGAGAATAGCTTCCATTCATCTGAATGGGGCTGTTTTGACAGCGCATGAATCCAGATGAACGGAACAGATTTTCTGCAACAAAACGTGCGCAGAAGTAGTCTCCTGTAATGACGCCATGAACATGGATGTGACGGCTATTGCTTCGGAGCAGCATATCTAAGGGGCAGGAGTTTTGCCTGGTTGGGAATGCTACCATATGGCAGCCTCTTTCTCTATGGGTGGGGGATACAGGAACAGGTGCAGATATGACTTCAGTTCTGAGCGTCCTCGCACAATGCACACGTAGTGTTTGGCAGTGTCACTTGTGATCACTCAGTAAACACTACAGTAAGTGGGACTGAGTGCGGTGTTGGGGACGCCATTGACATTGCCCGATGATTGGCTGTGTTTGCGTGCGTCTCGTGGATCATATGAACGGCTTTTGGTCTTGTGTTGTGTGCACTGGAACTATCGGGGCCTGGTGTGTATGAAACCGTTATAGGGTACTTCTGGAGTTATGTTGCAGTCGATTGATGGTGTATATAATATGTCTGGGATATAGGAGACGTCTATAACAGTCACAAAGTAGAACATCCTGCATTGTTACAATATATCACTTTTGTAGTTTATTTGTATTGTTTTTTTTTTGTTTTACTTTGTATCATGTGTTTGTCTTCTGTTGCTACATGGAAAGGGTCATCAAGCTGCTTTTCAGAGATCACACTCGAAGTACTCCTAGTAGGTAATGTCATGCAGTGAATGGGACGTGGGTTTCGTTTATTCATTAACACCTTAATACCCTGTTTACTGCCCATACATATTAGCTGAAAGTTCACAGAAATGTTTATGATGTGCCAGTTCAGTAAACGGACCCACCTACAATTGATGGCCTATATGGTCATTGCTATTAAAGGGTTATTCCCATCTTATAAGGTGATGACACGGAGGGATACCTCCACTTTATGATCCCCGGGGTTTCCGACCTCTGAGAATGAGGGGGATACGACGCTAGTTTAGTGCTGCGTCGTCTTCTAAGTTCTCTTATTTGGGGCCATGCTGCAGGTTCTTATTCAGCAGGTAGTCCTGGGAAAACCCATTAAGGGGGTGCTGTGACCCCCTCTGATCATAAAGTGATGGCTTTAAAGGGTTGCTAGATTTCAGAGACATAATCCAAAGTTTTGAGCGTTGGGGGTCTGAGAATGGGATGAGACGAGGGCTCTCGTAGCGCGGTCTCTTTCCTCACTGCAGAGGACTGTATTGAGACAGGCCCATAGACTTGTATAGAGCCTCTCATCAGTGGGGGTCCCGGGACCAATCAGACCTCCACTGGTCAAAACTTTTGATATGTCGGACATATCAAAAGTTTTATGAAAACTCAGTGACCCTTTAAAAGGTGGTGTTAAGGATTAGAAAATCCAAAAATGGCCCTTAACCTGTGCCCGTAGGCCCTGCATACCCGAAGACAGCCTGAGAGGCTGATTACAGAGAACAATAGACTGCATTTAGCTGCGCAATCGTCACAATGTGTTTTAATGTCATGACTGGTCTGCATTTTCCTTTTTTGACGTGGATGTGGAGCCACCACTGACCACGTAAGATGGAAAATTGCATAAATATTAGAACCCTCCATTCACAGGAGCGGTAGCTGTGGCCTCGCATATGGCACTTGGTTGCAGCGGACGGAATAAGCGAGAATCTGGACGCGTCTAGTCCCGGAGTCAGCCAAACCTTCCAAGATCCAGGGCAGACATTGGCTCTGCTGTATGCATTCTGTATGTCTGGTTCTGGCTTAGTTCACACCTGCTACTGCAGAAGGGGAGGTTCATTGACCCTGTATAATGTATGTGTACAGTAGGTTACTTGCCGGTGTCGTCTTGTGTTAGCCTTACCTCTGATTCTGGACTGTGTTCTCAGTGTGCCTTTTTTTTCTCCTTTCTTCAGATTGCTCAGAAATATGACCTTCAAGTAGAAGAGGAGCTGCGTTCATGGATAGAGGAGGCCACCGGCATGAGCATTGGGGAAAGTTTCCAGCTGGGACTGAGAGACGGTGTAATTCTCTGCCAGTAAGTACATCTATATACTGCTTGCAGGGGTCCTGGGGGAGTCCTCAGCAGTGACATACATGGTAGAAACACTTCAGCTGTCCGGTGCCTGCAGGACTGATGGAAGGAGGGAACGCGAATGGCTGCATTCTCACTTGCATCTTGGCTTTCATAAACGACTTGGAATGGCACAAGACAGACCCCAGTGACTGCTCGGCTTGTTCTGTATGCAATTGCGTTCAGATCTACCACTGGAGACCTATGTCGAGAATGGAGGCATGGGAACTGCACCCATATCGAGAACGGTGGCCTGAAAGTGTTGGAGGGCGCACTGCGCATGTGCAGCCTCCCTCCCTTCATATTCTATGCCACGCGCCAGCCTGGCTATTTCCGTTAGGCCCATAGAAGTGAATGGGAGCGGTGGCCAGTCATGTTTTCGCTTCTATGGGGGAGAGCGCTTGGCAGTGGTCTCACAGGAGTCCTTTAGCCACCACTTTCCGGGGCTGCATTCCCAATATAGGTGGTGGGACCTGCACCTATCGGACAATGGGGGCATATCTTAGCAATATGCCCCCATTGTCTGAGATGAGACTACCCCTTTAAGGTCACAGATGCAGCGCTGCATGCTCTCGAAAGTAATATAAGCCCTGAGTGAGAAATGAACGAATGTCTCTCCTGGGCAGATACACGGCTCTTACCTCCACAGATTCAAGTCCACAATTATATCACTAGGACTTCATCAGTCTTTGGCTCTAAATGGTGCTCCCTGTTACTTACAGCAAGCAGTGGTCTTGAGGGGATTGAAGTTACATAACTTCTATTATATATTGGTTACACTTGATGTACAGAAGACTGGACGACCCCTGTAGTGGATGAGCGTCTTGGCCTCCACATTCAGTATTCATTCTTTCCTCTCTCTCCTCTAGTCTCATTAATAAACTGCACCCGGGATCCGTAAAGAAAATTAATGAAGCCAAGATAAACTGGCACAAGGTAAGCAGGGATTGCCACATCTCGCGTCTACCTGCCGTCCTCTCCATATTACTACATGGGGTTGTATATGTAATGGTGCACGCTTATTCTGCAGCTGGAGAACATCGGGAACTTCATCAAAGCCATGCAGGATTACGGGATGAAGCCACACGACACCTTCGAATCCAATGACCTCTTTGAGAACGGAAACATGACTCAGGTTCAGATATCCCTGGTATCCCTGGCCGGGCTGGTAAGTGTTCTATACGTGAACTACAGATTTGATGTAAAGATTTTTTTCTTCTGTGATTTAAGATTTCTAGGATAATGTTATACCCCACGGAAAACCATAAAAATAAGTGTCCAGCACCCCTGCCGATTAGCTGTTTTCAGAGCACACAAATGGTGTAGCGGCCATGCCCGGTTACTGCAGCTTAGTCGCTAAGTACGGCCTGTACCTGGCTGTAGCACGCTGCATGCTTTGCAATCAGCTGAATGGTGGGGGTACTGGGAGTCAGACCCCCTCACTGATTGAATGTTGATGACCTACCCTAAGGAATGGATGTCAATATAAAAGCAGCAGAAAACCCCCTTTAAATAAACCCTAAGGGTAAGTTCACACTTTGCAAAATGCTGCAGATTTTCTGTTGTGGAATTTGTGTGCAGCATTGTACAGTACTAGCAAAGTGAAGTTTTCAACAATTCCCATCCATACGCAGTGGAAAAATCAGCAGAGGAAACTGACCTGTGGCGAATTTTGTCAATTCAAGCTGCGGATTTTACCCATTGCAATGCATTAAGCAGCTTTTTTTGCAACAGAATTGCACCATTTGTTTTTTTTCCCTTCTGCTGTGGATTTCCAGAAAATACTACTACTACTGCTCCGACCCCATTGCCCATTGACTATAATGGCCGCGGGCCAGAGTTCCGGCGGCAGCATGGCAAAAATGCCGTAGTTCTATTCCGGCTGCCTCTCGGCATGTTTGCTGTGCTTTCGCCGGAACTCCAGCCCGCCCCCATTATAGTCAATGGGGGCCAGAGCGGTAGTCCGGGGGCACGTGTGCACTAGCGGCAGCACGGATCTGACAGGCTTTTCACCCGCCGGAACAGCCTGCCGCAGTTCCTTGCCGCTAGTGTGAAAGTAGCCTAAAACTGTTCATGCTGACGCTCAGTGATTCACAAACACCTCATCCTCAGCATTTCTGCGGGCTGTAGCTTTTTTGTTTGAGGTACATTGACTCAGCTGCTGCAGAACCTTTACTAACTTGCTGCTGCTGACTGATATGATGTACGTAAAAAGTGTTTGCTAGGCTTGGAAGGTGAGAAATACGGAGGAAGTTGCAGACCGAACAGGGAATAGTCTCTGGACTAGTGGGTCAGATATTAGTCTGCTGGTGGGGTCAGTGGATACTGCGCACTAATAAGTCCCCACTGATGAGACCAGGCTGTCAGTGCAGCCTGAGAGTGGTTTGATTAGGAGCTTGTATGACATAACTGATGGGAACGTGGGATGCAGTTCCTCCTTGGATCCGCTCCCACTGTGCACACATACAGCCTTGTCCCCTTGGACCCATCCTCTGGAGGAAGTCATTGCTTCCTCGCATGTCCTTCAGACAGAAGACATCACGCTCTTTCTAAACAGTGATTGTTCTTCATTTCTGTGTTTATTACCTGGCAGCTCAAAACGTGGAGTCTGACGAAGACATATGGCTGATTTTTTTTTTTTTTTTTTTAAGGACAAGGGGGCTCGTTTACAAACAGACATGCCACTTTTTGGTGTAAATCTGTCAGATTATAGAGCAAAGGTTATTTGTGCAGCAATTTGTGACTTTCCACATTTGCCGCCGCTCACGCCATTGCTAAAAAAAAAAAAGGCAGTGTGGACAGGGAAAGGGACAGGCCAGCAGGTCCATCTGGGTTATTTTCTATGCCTGTTTTAGGCGTAGAAAATTGATTGTAGAAATCTACGACAGCAAGGGAGCTGGCATAGATTTAGATAAGTGTAAAGTCCGCCTAAATTGTATATAGGAATTATATATAGGCCAGCGCAGGTAGGACCAAGACCGGCGTCTAAATCAGCGGTCTTCATAAATGTTCCTCAAGGTCTTTAATGGCAAAATCTCCCACTCTATACAATAAGGCTAGGGCTACACAGATAACAGAACCGCCTATTATAAAACCTGTGAATTGCTTAAATGGCGTTTCCCTACAACGGTTATTGACTGCACTTACTCAGTTTAACCACTGCCTAATCCACTGCATAGTAACTAAATGCTCCTCTGGCCTAAAGGGGTTTTCCGCTGTCTAGATATTGATGACGTGCCCCAAGGATAACATCGGTGGGGGGCTGACGCCCAGCTCCTGTGCAATTACTGGAAGTGCTTGGCAATGATTGATAGCAGGGTTCCCGCTGTAACAGCCAGGATCAGTGACGCCTTGGATCCTGGCTTTTAACCATTTGGATGTCGTGGTCAGTAGCGACTGAAGCATCTAAGGTGTTTGACAGTGGGAGGGTACTCCATCTGTCAGCCCAGAACTGCCCTGTAACATGATAGCAGCCAGGGGACAATTTTATTTCCCCCTCCCACCCCATAAAACGTGTTTCTATTGTGCAAAAGTACTAAAATGTTAAAAAGGGACAAAAAGCCCTTAATATTTGGTATGGCCCTATTTATACCAACATGTAGGGTAAATTTAACTTGGCCCTCTTTAAACAGGCTCGTGATGGAAGGATGCAAAACTATGGCTGTTATTTCCTTGTACCATATGTTTTATGGGTTTTAGAAACATTTTACATCTTTACATTGTGGCTTAGTGCGAATTTTTGTTGACTTAAAGGGAATCTGTCACCTCTTTTTACCCTATAGAGATGAAGACATGCACGGCTAGATCGCCACTAGCATGTCCGCAATATACTTGTGGTAATATATAATGTAAATCAGCCTGGTAAGGAGCCCAAGGGGCTGCACTAACCGTTCTGGAGCCCAGCACCGCCCCCCTGTGAAGGAGCCCAGCACCGCCTGTATCCAGGAATCTCCTCCTTGCTCACGAAGTCAGAGCGACGTAATCTCGCGCATGTGCAGTTCCTTCCCTGAGGCTGATGCCAGCACAGGGAAGGAACACTATGCCGGCACTGCGCATGCGCGAGCTCACGCACCGCAAGATTACGGTGATCTGAGTTTGTGAGCAAGGAGGAGATTCCTGGATGCAGGCGGTGCTGGGCTCCTTCACAGGGGCGTCGTGGCTGGGCTCCAGAATGGTTAGTGCAGCCCCTTGGGCTCCTTACCAGGCTGATTTACATATATATATAAAAAATCATTTTTTACACTCAATAAAACCACTCAGAGATATAGGACAGGTATATTGTGGTGATCTAGCGTGCATGTCTGCATCTCTATAGAGTAAAAAGAGGTGACCAAATCCCTTTAAGATTCAACAAGATTTTGGCGCACAGTTTAGCAAGTCTAATTATTAGACGGGATTAGTAAATCTGCCCCATTGATTTTTCTAGGCCAAAACAAAAGGCTTCCACACGACCGTAGACATTGGAGTGAAATACGCAGAGAAGCAGAGGAGACAGTTTGATGACGAGAAACTAAAGGCCGGTCAGAGCGTCATTGGCTTACAGGTAAGACTGCGGCGTGCGGAGCTTGCCCGTCGTCCGACACGTCGCTGCACTTTTGCTTCAGGATTGATGCAGGGTTTTCTTATGCACTCCGAGGCATAGATCTGGGCATTATCTTGTTAGTCGCTGGAAGACTTCTCAGATCTGTGTCTGGATGTTGAGGGGAAAAATGGAGAGATGATCCCATGATAAGACTAAAGTACTGGTTTACCTGATATGTTAGGCGACCCCATCTTGCAGCCCGTGAATGCGGATCATGACAGGTGAGTAGATTTCCTCCACCAGGGCAGCTGGGGGACAGTGTATATATAGTCATGGATGCGAAATTCCATGGCTAACTGGCCGGCCCTTTTCATTCACTTCTCTACTGGTCAGTACTAGAGCCTTGACCTCTTTCACAAGTCCTTCATTGCAGACTGAAATGATCTCAAATCCCAATATGTTTTCATGGACTGCAGTGCTGGTTAACCAGCCATATGGGATGTTCTGGCCAGGATCCTTGGACTATGCACCCAGGAAGCTCTAAGAGTTTCTTCATGCTGCACGCTCTACGCCATGGGACTTCCTTAGCTACTGAACATGTATTTAAAGGGGCTGGCTACTTTTGACCAATGTGTAGGTAAGATGACTATATGACACTTCTTCATATGGCTTTTGTTGATTTTTCTTTGCCGTTTACTATCTTTCATAAGTCATGACCCCTTGCTGGGCAGATCTTCTGTGCTGTCCATACAGAAGACCTGTCCATCAGATGGCTGCTGACGGAGGGTCATGTGACCAGCCAAAAATAACTCCAGACCCATCACTCATCCTTCTACACTCCTATACAACAAGGGAGAATACCTTATACCTTATGAAATATAGAAAATGGTTGAATATGAACAGACTATAAGTGCCGTATAGCCATCTTACAAGCACCTGTGTAATGTGATTGCAGTATTAACTGGTCACCTAGTAGCTTTATTAGTAACTGCTGCATTATTTATGCTGTACCTTATCGCTTGTACCTGCAGATGGGAACCAACAAATGTGCAAGTCAAGCCGGTATGACCGCCTACGGTACCAGAAGACATTTGTATGACCCAAAGATGCAGACCGACAAACCATTTGATCAGACGACCATAAGCTTACAAATGGGGACAAACAAAGGGGCAAGTCAGGTAAGCGTGTTTTACAAAACGGGAGACATGGGGGAATGCATGCAATGATCCCCTTTGTGAACCGATCCCAAGCCCGTAGAGGAGATCCATGCATGGAAATGCTGCTCTTTCTTAATGCCTTCTGGTAACTGTGCTCCTCTTGTTTTATCTGCCACACATCAGGCGGGCATGGCGGCACCAGGAACAAGGAGGGATATCTATGATCAGAAAGGAATTCTGCAGCCCTTGGACAACTCCACAATTTCATTACAAATGGGCACCAATAAAGTGGCATCTCAGAAGGGGATGAGCGTCTACGGCCTAGGGCGGCAAGTGTATGACCCCAAGTACTGCGCTGCCCCCACAGAACCCATCATACACAACGGCAGCCAAGGCACCGGAACGAATGGCTCAGAAATCAGTGACAGCGACTACCAGGCAGAGTACCCCGAGGAGTACCCAGGGGAGTACCCAGATGATTATCCTAGAGATTATCACGGCCAGTACAGTGACCAGGGCATAGATTATTAGAGATTAGTCTACTCAGTATTAGTTCATTATTTTATTCAATGAAGACCAAGCTAGCCTTGTGTAATTTTATCTGTCTTCCTTAAAACACTACTATGCTTTAATATGGAAAGAAAATTTGCCTTATGTACATTCCTTTTTATTTTTCTCCTTCCCGTTCTGCCTTTCGTATCCCTAGTTGCCTTGTAAGTGCTGAGACAGGACGTTCCGCCGCGTTACTAAGAATTGTGTATGAAGTTAAAAGGAATACTGTGAATAATGAAGGGAGATTTTGTACAGTTTTGCTATATTCGGACTATGCATTTTACATATTAAGATGCATGCTTGGGTCATAATACGATTTTACAGCGCTTTTGGTAGTTTTATGTATCGATGAGCATCTAAAAACAGATTACCAGTGGCCGTCGTGAGCTTTTTAGCCCCTTTTTTTTTTAGATATCAGTTTTATTGCCTTATGGTATGAATGTGGAGCCATCGTGCATAGGTCGAAGGCAGCCATTTTTGTGGGCATGAATAAAGCCTCATGATTGAGGCACACTGTATGTGCCTCAGTTCTCTCAATATGAACCTCTTCTCAGTGAAATATAGGCTGATTCATTTATTATTTTATTTTTTCAGTTTTACAACACTAGCGTTGTGCCAATCCCGGCCATGCCCACTTCTCTTAAGACTATGGGCAGCGTAGGAGAAATTCAGAATGCATTCCCACTTCATATATTAGCGTGACCAAGTAAATGGACGCTCATCTGGGATAATCTGCCCTTGTATAGGAGGCTTCATCCTTCAGTGTTTGTGGTGGTATCTGCACTTAAAAAGCCATAACTCCGTAAGAGGGCAAGGGGGGTGAAGCCTCGTGGTAGACCGATAGGAGCGGTGCCACACGTAATCATTACCAAGGCACCGTGATAATGGAGCTCGTGTAGATTTGCATATTTCGCCTCAAACACTTCAATGCACCAAGAACTTCCTCATCCCCCACAGCAAGACTTTGGCTTTCCTTTCCAAAACTTCATTAGGAGAACAGATTTGGGGGTTATGGGCAATTTTGATATGAGCTTGAGGGTCTTGAGGTCCAGTTTGTTTTTGTGATCTTGTCTGGATATACTGGAAGAACAACGTCCTTGGTTTTAGGAGAGGTAACCTCAGAACGTTTCTATTCAGTGCCTGGATTTGTTTAAAGCCGAAGGTTGACTGAAGGGCTGATAGTGAAGAGGTTATATCGTAGAATACATTCCTGTGCATACAAAAGTGCCAGTAGGGGGCAGATTACAATTTCTTGTCTTAATTTGCTGGATGCCAGGAAATCACACCTTATATTGCCAATAGATGCACAGTCTACGGAAAGTGTGAGGGTTTCTCTTCTGTATAGTGTACGCAGGTTTTGGTGGCTTCAGAGTAAGGCCCCATTCACACAACTGTATTCTTAGACTGCATCCAATCTGTATTTCAATGGGGCCACAAAACAATGCGGACAGTACATCTGTATGTCCGTTCCGCAGTCACGGAAAAAAGATAGAACATGTCCAATTTGCAGACAAGAATAGGCATTGTACCGATGGGTCTGCAAAAAAAAAAACTAAAACGTATGCCACACAGACATCATCCATATTGTTTGCAGCCGTGTGAAGGCACCCTAAACCTAGTGTTTATGTAGCATGCGGGTTACTATGGGGCTAGATATTTGGCACCTGATTCTGCATTGTGCTTACCACAACATTCTGGTGGCTTGTGGACTTCAGCTGAGCCACGATGGTTGTCCCCTGCCTTGTGAACTAGAGCAGTCTATATAATGACCAAGGACGTGCATGTTCATTATTTCGCCATGCAGTGTACCCACACAACACATTCCAGAATGGAAATTCATGTTCCAGCATGGCAGGGGAGGCATGCATGACTGAAGGTTAGGACGGGTGAGGGACCTCATTCTCAGTGATGCAGAATGTGTAGAACATGGTTTCCCCTTGATGCTGCTGTGCCAGAGTTGGCAGGGAAAATTCAGCGCTTTTTCTTAATCTGCATTGTCAATGCTCAACTTGTCTTTAAAAAGGGAGTGTCTCCAAAATGTCGGACCATGCAGATGTCTTCATTTCTCCAGGGCTCAGAAAGTCTTCTCGGCCTACAGGATCATAATGACAGTGCATTTACATTTTGTGCCATATTGTACCCATGTAGATGTGCTTTGTTTCTTTTATGTGTATTTATTGTCACATTTCTCAGCCTAAACTGATCCCAATGTATTTTTTTATAAATAAATTTTGATATTTTTTTTTTTCCTGAAGACAAAACTTGTTCTGGTGTCGTTTATTTGGTTCCTTGACGAGAGGGATACCAAAGTTATAAGTGCACACCACTGAATGCATTCTGGGCTGCGGAGAACTTGTCTGCCATGGTCTTCGCTAGGAAGACTGACGTGATTGCTACTTTCTCAAATATCTTTTTATAGGCTGCACTATTATGATGCTTTAGGACGACTGTAGCAGCTGAACATTCTTAATATCCATATGGTTTTTCAAAATTGCTGCGTACCTGCAAAAAAACAATTGTTTGAAAGCTGCACCTTTTTTGTGCTAAAACCATATGGGTACGGCCACACGGAGCAGCTGCTGTGGCCACATCCCAGTAGCAGACAGTCCATCAGCAGCATTGGGATGCAGCCGTCTTTGCAGCCAAGTACCTCACAGCAACATCAGTAACTAATTAGAACCGCATTGTTTATTCGGTCTTCATTGTCAATGACCGTATACTTGTGGGTTACCGCACAGCCATTAAAGGGAGTCTTATCTATTTAACTAATTTAAAACTACTCAAATCACACTGTAAGTAGCGCACACTGTTCACAAATGGTACCTTTTATTGCCTTGTCTGCTGCACTCGTGGTCCAAACACTAATTTTGATGCCAGACTGAGCACATCACCGCTGGGGCCAGAAAAGCCCCATACAATACCGACTGTGTGCCGCTGCACCGACGAAGGGACTGTGCATGCGCCGTGCAGAAGACAGTGATGTCAGGAGGATACTAGGCTGGCCTAGACAGGGGAGGAGTATCACCGAGTAACACCTGGGGCCCCGGGCACTTGCAAGGTCATTTGCATATGGCTTCAAAGTTTGTTTTGGAACCATCAGAGCTGCAAACGAGGCAAGAAAAGGTACAATGTGTGACCGGTGTATGCGACCTACAGTGTGATTTGTGCAGTTTTACATGAGTAAAGGAAGTCTTATCACCTACTTTAATGAGGGGCATATCCTAGCAACATGCCCCCCATTGTCTGACAGGTGCGGTGTCCCACCTCTGGGACCTGCACATGTATCGATAACGGAGCGGCCCAAAGTGGTGGCTGGAGAACTCTGGTCCAGCCACCCCCAATATAAGTGAATGGGAGCACACCACACATGACTGGCCACCGCTCCCATCCACTTCTATGGGCCCGACAGAAATAGCCAAGCCAGCCCTTAACCATTTTCGGAAGCCCCATAGAAATGAATGTAGGACGGCTGTGCGTGTGCAGTGCACCCTCCACCACTTTCGGAGCTCCGTAGAGGACCCACACCTCTGACAATAGGGGCATACTGTAGCGATGAGACAACCCCTTTAAGGACTCGTGCACACGACCATGTCCATTTTGCAGTCCGCAAAACACAGATGCCTGCTGTGCGAGTTCTGCATTTTTCAGAGCAGAACATCTGGCCCTCAATAGAGCAGTCCTATCCTTGTCTGTGATAGGGGGGTAAGAATAGGAAATGATCTGTGATTGTGGGATGGATTCGGACAGATTATGGTGAACTGTCTGCATATTTTGCAGCCCCATTGAAGTGAATAGGTCTACATGCACCCTGCAAAAAAACGTGACTTGGATGAGGACACAAACCATGGTTGTGTGCATGAGGCCTAACTCTGAAAAGTCAAATAGACAATGCAGGTCTACTTAGTAAGGCTACTTTCACACTAGCGTTCGGGTGTCCGCTTGTGAGCTCTGTTTGAAGGCGCTCACAAGCGGCCCCGAACGCATCCATACTGCCCTAATGCATTCTGAGTGGATGCGGATCTGCTCAGAATGCATCAGTCTGGCAGCATTCAGCCTCTGCTCAGCAGGCGGACACCTGAACGCTGCTTGCAGCGTTCGGGTGTCCGCCTGGCCGTGCGGATCTGTCCAGACTTACAATGTAAGTCAATGGGGACGGAAGATGAAGATTGACACACTATGGCTCAATCTTCAAACGGATCCGTCCCCCATTGACTTTACATTGAAAGTCTGGATGGATCCGTCTGAAGCTACTTTCACACTTAGAAATTTTTTAACAATATAATGCAGACGGATCCGCTCTGAACGCAAGTGTGAAAGTAGCCTAAATTATGTTGCTGTGGCTCCTACGGTCACGCAGTACTCTGCCCCTGCTCAAGCGCATATGCCAGTCCTGGTAAAAATAAATTGAAAGTCAAAATTATGCTTGCCCAAAAATGTGACCTTCACACCAGAAAACTGGTTCCCAGACCATGAAAAGTTCCTCTCATCTGTTATTGTCTGATGCGTCCACCAGACCTGTGTCCTACAGCAGTGGTTTCCCTGGTAAGACTGATGTCTCGGACCAGAGACTGGGCAGACATTTGCTAGCGGCATGGAAGTTTCTAGCTGATCCTCTGGCCTTGGATGTTAATGAATGAATTTCTGGAATGTCAGGAATGCTCTTGCACAAATACAGAAGGTTTATATAAAAATAAAAAAAACAGCTCAGATGGTATAACCATGGGTCATGGTATTTGTGCCATCAGCAAGAATCCTACATGAAACCTGGTCATCTGTTCCTTATGGAAAATGTGTGGCCCTATCAGTGACTGAGGGAAAATAGTCATTGGTACCTTTTCCTAAGGGTAGTGCTGCCAAAAGCCCTGTGTCAATGCAGTTCTGTTACTGCTGAATGTTATAGGCAGGGAATGCACCTTTTATTATCTGGGGGACGCAACATTGGACTGAATCATTCTATGGGCCACAAAAAAAAAAACTTAAAGGGATATTACTGTCTGAGACATTTACGGCATATATAAAGAACATGCCAGACCCCTCGTGGTGATGATGAGACACAGCAGGACTATTTCAATATTCTGAACTTGTCCGGTCCACGTATTGAAACCTCTGCAAACATGGACAGTGATCGCTTTATAGACAGCATTTCTGTGGTCCTTTGATTCCATTTCCATTGTAAAGGTGACCATCGGCATAATGGTAAGATCCTCTGAACAGACTTCCCTCAACTGACAGGCCATTAGCAGTTACTGAAGGTGTCTGGTTAGTACCACATAAGCTGTGGATTTTCCACAGTGATTACAGCAGCAGTAAAGCAGATGCAATTTAAAAAGGGATCGGCATAATGTTGAACGTCTGTGATGGAACGTGCACATATTATAAATCGACGAGTCCATTTATGCCGCAGATTTCTGCCCCTGCAATGCAGAGGGTGACAACCACTGCGACAGTCCACTACGTGTGGCTGTGTGCCGAAAGGGTTTTCAGGCTAAGTTTTGTTTTTTAATATATATATATAAACAGGATCAGAATAGTATAAAACACTGCTTTGCACTTGTTTAAAAAAAAATATATAAAAACCAGCCAGATGGGATAGCACTAGTGTTGAGCGAACAGAACCAGAATTCGATCTGAAGTTTAGGAAAAATTTGATTAGCCACAAAGCTGAATTTCCTCCTGCTTTGTGATAACGAATCAAATTTTCCTAAAATGGTGGCTGAAAATAGTTACATTGGTAATATGGTTGAAAAACCGCATACGTCCATCAAGTACAACCAGGTGGTAGGTGGGGACGCGAAACCCAGAAGGAAGTGAGAGTCAGATTTCTACACGTTTTCATAAGCATTAATGTCATTTACTTTTAAGATTTTTTTTTTTTTTTTTTAAAGCTGTCCACTGTTCCTGCATTGTCCACGTCCTGAGGAAATCTATTCCACAGATTCACAGTTCTTACAGTAAAGAAGCATTGACGCTTCTGGAGACTGAACTTTTTCTTCTCCAGTCGGAGGCAGCGCCCCCTTGTCTTTTGAGGGCATTTTACATGGACCAGTCTTTCATCATATTTTTTTGTATGGCCCATTTATATAGGTTATAAGTGGTTGAGGTGAGTATAATTTTTAATTTTTTTCAACCCCCTGAGTACCTTACTCTCAGATCCCATGATCAGTGTTGAACGCAGTACCTGAGGGGTTAAATGGCAGGGGATGTCACAATCACCATTCCCCGTCATTGCTCCTGCTCCATACAATGAAAGGCAATTTGTGGCGGAACAATTCGAATTTCTTAGCGAAGCTGGCGAATAAAATTTTTCAAAACTTCGCTCGTCACCCATTAAGATCAGGTTAACACAGTGCAGTTTTTGGCGTGAACACAAAATGTTTTTTTTTTTTTTTTCCCCTTCAATATCCGTTCCAAGAAAATGCCTACAGCGGGTCCACAATACACGGGCACCAGCCGTGTGCAACCCGTATCATGGATGCGGACCCATACACTTGAATGGGTCTGCAATCCGGGAGACGCGGTGCGGCACGGATCGGAAGCACTACAGAGTGCTACCGTGGGTTTTCTGTCAGTGCCTCAAGTGAAGGGTCCGCAATCCGCATGCGGTGGCCCCACGGTCAATGCCCGTGCATTTTGCGGTTCGCAGCCCAGCCAGCACACCTTCATGTGCATGAGCCCTGATTAGGAATCTACTCATGATGAAGGTACAGACAAGAAAACACAGACACCTCCGCATCTGTACAAAATAGAATGTAATTCAGATTAGATATATTGGCAGTGTAACATATTTTTTTTTACGTCCAAAAATAAGTTGTTTTTTTTACTGCATTTCCCTAGTATAGTGTTAATTCTCAGACTCACTTTACCAGCAGGAGAGCTCTGATCATCTGCAGGACTGAGGAGAAGTTCGTTGCCTGCTAAATATAGGCCGTCAAGATGTGCCAGGAGAGATCATTATGTGTATTCACATGTTCCTGTGTTGTAGTTTTTTTTTTTTTTTTTACCGCAGTATTGTGAGAACTGGGACCAGTGAGGTCATATGCACATGGCTGAGCAGCAGGCGTGGAATCCAAACTGTACCGTAATATGAAGCTGCTGCCCTATGTACAGAGATTCTCTCCTAGGAGTAATGCTTTATTCATATGGCTTCTGACAATGCATGATTATTATTATTTTTTCCTGGAATCCAACTCCAAATGAATTCAGAAGCGTAATACACTGCCTGTCCCCAAAAAAAAGTTACGCTCTAATATTTAGTTGGACCGCCTTTTGCTTTGATTACGGCACGCATTTGCTGTGGCATTGTTTCGATAAGCTTCTGCAATGTCACAAGATTTATTTCCATCCAGTGTTGCATTAATTTTTCACCAAGATCTTGCATTGATGATGGTAGAGTCTGACTCTCAATGGGGTTAAGGTCTGGACACTATGGTGGCCAATCCATGTGTGACAATGATGTCTCATGCTCCCTGAACCACTCTTTCACAATTTGAGCCCGATGAATCCTGGAATTGTCATCTTGGAATATGCCCGTGCCATCAGGGAAGAAAAAATCAATTGATGGAATAACTTGGTCATTCAGTATGTTCAGGTAGTCGGCTGACCTCATTCTTGGAGCACATACTGTTGCTGAACCTAGACCTGACCAACTGCAGCAACCCCAGATCATAGCACTGCCCCCACAGGCTTGTACAGTAGGCACTAGGCCTGATGGGTGCATCACTTCATCTGCCTCTCTTACCCTGATGCGCCCATCACTCTGGAACAGGGTAAATCTGGACTCATCAGACCACATGACCTTCTTCCATTGCTCCAGAGTTCAATCTTTATGCTCCCTAGCAAATTGAAGCCTTTTTTTCTGGTTTGCCTCACTGATTAGTGGTTTTCTTACAGCTACACAGCTGTTCAGTCCCAACCCCTTGAGTTCCCTTCGCATTGTGTGTGTGGAAATGCTCTTACTTTTACTATTAAACATAGCCCTGAGTTCTACTGTTGTTTTTCTTTGATTTGATTTCACCAAACGTTTAAGTGATTGCCGATCACGATCATTCAGGATTTTTTTCCCGCCACATTTCTTCCTCGAATACGATGGGTCCCCACTATCCTTCCAGTTTTTAATGTGTTGGACAGTTCTTAACCCAATTTTAGTAGTTTCTGCAATCTCCTTAGATGTTTTCTCTGCTTGATGCATGCCAATGATTTGACCCTTCTCAAACAGACTAACATCTTTTCCACGACCACGAGATTTGTCTTTCGACATGGTTGTTCAAGAAATGAGAAGCAAATCATTGCACCAGTTGGGGTTAAATAACTTGTTGCCAGCTGGAAGATAATCGCCCGTGCAGTAATTATCCAATAGGAGGCTCATAACTATTTGCTTAGTTAAATCCAGGTGGCCACTTATTTTTTTGGGACAGGCAGTGTATACCCACGTACACGAGTCCTACCAGTTTGCGTCTGCAGGGCAGTTAATGATACAAGTGCCATTCACCGAAGGTACAAACATTTTAAGGTATTGCATAAATATAATTTCTACAATAATTTTTGGCTCCAAAGGGGAGATAAAAAAAATAACATACTTTGTAAAAAAGAAAATAATTGGATCTGTTAGGATGCCTTCACGCATTGCGGAGTTTGTTGCAGAATTTTCCACAACTGAAAATAGGTTCAATTTGTTTCGATGGGGGCAGCAAGCACATGGATTTCTGTAGGTGAAGAGAACAGATTTTCAGTCGTGGGAAATTTAGCAACAACATCCGCAGCGTGTGAGGGCGCCCTTATACCGGCACAAATGCAGATCTTTTCTAAAACCTCACAATGAATGAGCTGTCTCCAGACTGCAGTTATATGCACCGCGCTAAACCCGCCAGATCTCCGGCCTCTTGTCTGCTCCGCACAGTAAACTTAAAATTAAATGAACATGTTGTGGTCTGACATCAAAGGGTACGAATTCATCAAAGCAGTAACTTCTGGCTCTGCACCCCCCACTATTACGTGTTCAGTGCTCTCGTCCACCTCTGTTTTGGCGCTGGATTATCTACCACGAATCATGTTTAGTCTGCTCTGGCTATTGGACGTAGTTCTGTACCGTCCTCCCCATTCTGCACGGGTCTGTTTTTTAACATCTCAGGGTCACAGTTGCTCTGCTGTATTAATGTCTGCAAGACAGAAACACAATACATTACTGTATACTGAATAGAATGATGAAATGCAAAAAAAAATACAGAATTTAAAATCGGTGATGGTCCACAGTCTGGGTTAGGGTGGGTTCACATCACGTTTTATGCCTCCATTTGACGTACACGTTAGGAAAAAAGGATACAGTATATAAAATGGTAAAAAATAAAAAAAAGTATACTTTTAATGGAACTCTATGGGGAACAAATGCCACTGTATGGTAGCATCCATTATTTGTTTTTTGTAAATGTTAAACGCACAGGAAAAACGTGGTGTGCCCACCCTTAGAATCACCTTTTATGATATTAGTGTAACTATTTAAAAAAATATATATAATAATTCAGTCTGACAGTCATAAATTGTGCTCAGTTCAGCTATTGAGACCCCCACAGACAGTAGTGCACTGAGCCCCTAAAAGCGGATGTCCAGCCTTTACTGCTGCCGATCATCTATTTGGGGGTACCATCGGCGCAGGAACTACACAGCTCTGGCAATCCTGCAGAGGATGGAGCGCTTTACTGAAGCGCTGATCCCCTCACGTAGAAAAGGCTGGACAAGTTGTGATCGGCTCTCCTTGGACAGGCGCTATTATCCGTGTACCGGCTCGTAAACCTATCAGCCCACACCCCACTTTGTTAGTAGTGGTCGTTGGGGGGTCTCAGAACCCAGACCCACAATCAAAATTTATGACATGTCAGTTACACTTTATTTTCAGGGGATTTCTATGGATAGATTCATTTCATTTATTACTAGCTGTGGAAATCTGTCTTCAGTTTGCGCCCCCCACTGGCAGCCTTATTCTGCAGAATTTTACAGAAAAGTTATCTTGGGATGATATAAATGTATTACCTTGTTCTAATATTTCATTAAAAGGGTTTCCCGAGACTTTGCCGTAGCACTGTGGCCTTCTCTCAGCTCACCAGGTACAGCGAGTCCATTTGATAGTAGCTGTGCTCGGTTCCGCAGCTCAGTCTCATTTACTTCAATGGGGCTCAGCTGCATCTAGGCCACTGGTGGCGAACCGTTTAGAGGCCGAGTGCCCAAACTCCGACCCAAAACCTACTTGTCGCAATGTGCCAACACAGCAATTTACCTGAATACTACAGTCCACCATCATTTAGCTATAATAGCCTGCCTACATTCAGTGCGCTGCCTGTGCCGTTCATAGTGCGCCCTGCGCTGATGAATGGCAGAAAAAGTCTAAGGCATATTGGTACACCATAGACTTTTTCCAGGGTGCAAGTGCCCACATAGAGGGCTCTGAGCACCCCCTCTGGCACCCGTGCCATAGGTTCGCCACCACTGGCCTAGGAAAGGCTGAAAGAAGGCAGTGGCGCTACTGCAAGCAGCTGATTGGCAGGGGTCTCGGGTGTTGGACCCTCACCAATTAGATACCGGTGACTAATCCAGAGGGTAGGTCATCATGATAGGCGGAAAACCCCTTTAAGTAACACAGAAATGCTATACATCCAGTGCAGACATAACATGCAGCAAAGAAAACAATGCTCTTGGCATGACCTAATAATTAGACAGGCGCTGTGGTTTGGCATAGGCCAGGCAATGACTTATCCAAACATTTGAAGCGGAGGTGTATCTATTCCAGCCTCTGTCTAACACCGGGAAGGTGCTTGGGGCAGGGGTCCATCCATGAAATCTCTTTCTGGAATAATTCGACCCATATGATACTGCAGTATACATAAAAAAAACGAAGCCACTCACCATGAGATCTTGATCCATGAAATATGGTTTCTCAGAAGAGCCGTCGTTGGTCTCCATGTCTATTGCATAACACATGAGTAGACTGTGTACAACGGTCTCAAACAAAGACAAGAAGCTGTGGGCGACCAGATATGCAAAGAAGGCAACCAGGAGCAAGGGTATGACCCACACGTGTAATTCACGATGGTAGTTGAAAGCCATAAGTCCTCCAAACACAGTGAAGCACACAACAAAAACCTAAAGGACAAAGTAACACCCTGGATCAGGTATGGTTGAGGAGAAGGTTCACAATGTGTTTATTTCCTGTGGGGCAACACTCATTATTACCCAAAAAATTTTTATCACTCCCCGCCTTTCCTAAGCGATTACGTTTTTTTTTTTTTTTCATTTACATAGCTGTACGAGGGTTTTTAGTTTTTTTTGAAGGACAAAATGTAATTTGTAAAGGCACCATTTAATATTGTATATGATGTAGTGGGAAGCTGTAAAAAATTCCAAATGGGGTGGAATTGAAAAAAAAAAAAAAAAAACACGCAATTCCGCCACATTTTTATGAATTTTGTTTTTACAACCTTTCCTTTGTGGTTAAACTGACCAGTTACCTTCATTTTCCGGGTCACTAGGTTCAGATTGGTGGGGATCCGACACCCAGGACCCCTGCCAATCAGCTGTTTGAGAAGGCACAGCGGCTGTGCTTTGGCATCACGCTCAGCCCCATTCACTTCTATGGGGCTGAGCTGCTCCTAGGGCCACGTGACTGATAAACGCGTTGTCACTGTCCATGGAAAAGGCCTCGGCGCTACAACGAGCACCAGTGCCTTCTCAAACAGCTGATCGGCAGGGGTCCTGGGTGTCGGATTCCCACCGATCAGATACTGAAGATCTATCCAGAGGATAGGTCATCAGTATTAAAATCTCGAAAAACCCCTTTAACCCCCGGAGGTTTTTTTTTTCCGCGTTTTTGTTTTGAGCGCCCTGCTTTCTCAGAGCCATAACTTTTTTTTATTTGTCTGTTCACATAGCCATATGAGGGCTTGTTTTTTTTTGCGGGACAAGTTGTACTTTCCAACGCCACCATTTAATATTGCATATGATGTAGTGGGAAGTGGGAAAAAAATTCCAAATGGGGTGAAATTGCCCCCAAAAAAAGCAATTCCACCACAGTTTAACGTTTTTATTTTTTTTATTTACGATGTTCGATAAAACTGACTTTTATTCTACAGGTCAGTACGAAACCGGCGATACCTTATACAGACGTGGACAAAATTGTTGGTACCCTTTGGTCAATGAAAGAAAAAGTCACAATGGTCACAGAAATAACTTTAATCTGACAAAAGTAATAATAAATTAAAATTCTATAAATGTTAACCAATGAAAGTCAGACATTGTTTTTCAACCATGCTTCAACAGAATTATGTAAAAAAATAAACTCATGAAACAGGCATGGACAAAAATGATGGTACCCCTAGAAAACACAGAACATAATGTGACCAAAGGGACATGTTAATTCAAGGTGTGTCCACTAATTAGCATCACAGGTGTCTACAACCTTGTAATCAGCCATTGGGCCTATATATATGGCTCCAGGTAATCACTGTGTTGTTTGGTGATATGGTGTGTACCACACTCGACATGGACCAGAGGAAGCAAAGGAAAGAGCTGTCTCAAGAGATCAGAAAGAAAATTATAGACAAGCATGTTAAAGGTAAAGGCTATAAGACCATCTCCAAGCAACTAGATGTTCCTGTGAGTACAGTTGCACATATTATTCATAAGTTTAAGATCCATGGGACTGTAGCCAACCTCCCTGGACGTGGCCGCAGGAGGAAAATTGATGACAAATCTAAGAGACGGATAATCCGAATGGTAACAAAAGAGCCTAGAAAGACTTCTAAAGAGATTCAAGGTGAACTTCATGCTCAAGGAACATCAGTGTCAGATCGCACCATCCGTCGTTGTTTGAGCCAAAGTGGACTACATGGGAGACGACCAAGGAGGACACCATTGTTGAAAACGAATCATAAAAAAGCAAGACTGGAATATGCCAAACTACATGTTGACAAGCCACAAAGCTTCTGGGAGAATGTCCTGTGGACAGATGAGACAAAAATCGAAGTTTTTGCCAAGGCACATCAGCTGTATGTTCACAGACGAAAAAATGAAGCATATCAAGAAAAGAACACTGTCCCTACTGTGAAACATGGAGGAGGCTCTGTTATGTTCTGGGGCTGCTTTGCTGCGTCTGGCACAGGGTGTCTTGAATCTGTGCAGGGTACAATGAAATCTCAAGACTATCAAGGAATTCTAGAGAGAAATGTACTAGCCAGTGTCAGAAAGCTTGGTCTCAGTCGCAGGTCATGGGTCTTGCAACAGGACAATGACCCAAAACACACCGCTAAAAACACCCAAGAATGGCTAAGAGGAAAAAATTGGACTATTCTAAAGTGGCCTTCTATGAGCCCTGACCTCAATCCTATTGAGCATCTTTGGAAGGAGCTGAAACATGCAGTCTGGAAAAGGCACCCTTCAAACCGGACACAACTGGAGCAGTTTGCTCATGAGGAGTGGGCCAAAATACCTGCTGAGAGGTGCAGATGTCTCATTGACAGTTACAGGAAGCGTTTGATTGCAGTGATTGCCTCAAAAGGTTGCGCAACAAAATATTAAGTTAGGGGTACCATCATTTTTGTCCATGCCTGTTTCATGAGTTTATTTTTTTACATAATTCTGTTGAAGCATGGTTGAAAAACAATGTCTGACTTTCATTGGTTAACATTTATAGAATTTTAATTTATTATTACTTTTGTCAGATTAAAGTTATTTCTGTGACCATTGTGACTTTTTCTTTCATTGACCAAAGGGTACCAACAATTTTGTCCACGTCTGTATGTGTAGTTTTTCTTGCGTGAAACAACCAAGAAACGGTGAATCGGCCATTTTGATTTATTTTCAGTTACATCGTTCACCGTATGGGATAATACTTTTTTATTTTAACAGTATGGGCATTTTCGGACGCAGTGATACATATGATGTTAATTTGTTTTATTGCTTAGTTCGTTTCATTGTAGTTATACGAGGCCTAACAACATGCAATCACCAGATTGCCATTTCTATTTAGTAATAGAACATTCTGTATATTATATGCAGCGCTGCCACCTGCAGGCCTGCAAAGGAATATACCAGAAATAGGCCTGGAAGCCTTTTACAGGCTTAGGCCTATTACTACTAAGGAACGCCTTCCCTGATCTCAGCAAAAAATTTTTTTTAGCTGTCAGATGGGTGTGGTGACTTGACCACAGCATCTGAGGGGTTAAATGTCTGCAATCAAACGTTCACTGTGTGAAATAGCAGTCACTTAGCGGCTCTGGGCCGGGCGCCATCTTTAAAGACCCTACCTCTGATGTATATAGTCTTACAGCGGTAGTGAAGTGGCAGAACTTTATAATGTAATATATAATGATTACCTTCCCTAGAAAAATCAGGAACACCCCAGAAGACTTCAGTAATGAGACAGAAGGGGGGTTCTTCTCCATCAGTGCGTAGGCTTCTCTTGCAGATGTACATAGTGACGTTCCATTAATTACAGTCGCTGTGTAAGCGTTCTACAAGTGGGAGAGATCAAGAGGGATTTGAGGTAAGTGAAATTTCTCAAATAGTGAATATAAACATAAGAGATATGTATGGATGACCCCGGCCCATTACAGAACACTGACAGTTCTGGTATTACTCCTCTTCTCGCTCACCCTCTCTCTTTTCAAGTAGTTCATAAAATATGGAGTTTAAAAGGGGTTTCTCCAGAATTTCAATATTGATGCGATGTCACAGACCAAGGAGGTGGCTGTTGTACTCGTCTCAGCACTGTGGCCCCTTCACTGCTGCAGAGACGGGACATGAGCTGCCGAGTATGCGCGCTCCAACGGTACCCGCCAACAGAGAGGAAGGTGCCTTTTCCTATAGTGTGCAAGCGCGACCACCGCTGCTGGATTGCAGGGTGGTTGTAACCATGGAAATAAACAGTGTATAATGTGATGGAAAAATGAATGCAGCCAGCAAAGGAGCAATATGGACAATCACAATACATTAGTAAGTGCCTTGTATTAACTGCATCTACATGATAAATGCTATTTTCGGATGGCTCATTCTCCGATCCCTCTTTCTCCTCTCCTGGATGATCTTCTAAGCTGATTTACCACATTAAAGTTCAACCCATACAAAATACATCTAGATCAATAATATAAAAATAGCTCCAAAGGTGTCCCTAGTCCTGTGATAATCATGTAACATCACCTACTGGAAGCACCTGTCATACAGGCTTTAAAAGGGTGGTCTCATAAGGACAACCCATTGTATTTAAAGGGGGTTATCCAAACTATAAAACATGCCCCCCAATGCCCGGGCCCCTCATATAGATTATACTTACCCCGCTCCCCGGCACCTGCATCACTCCTTATCCCGGCACGGCTGCCGCTGCATCTCCCTGTTGTGCGGATCAAAACATCCAGCGACTGTGGGAGCAGCCAATAGCAGGCCGCGATGGGGACGAGTTCACCCGTGATGCTAGGGACGCTCGTCCCCGTTGCCGGATGTTTTGATCAGCGCAACGGGGAGGTGCAGCGGGGATCAGGAGCAACGCGGGTGCTAGAGTAAGTATGATCTATATGAGGGGCATGTTTTATAGTTTGGATAACCCTTTTAAGGGCTCATGCACACGACCGCATGTATTTTGCGTTCCGCAAAAAATACGGATGACGTCCGAGTGCATTCGTATTTTGCAGAACGGGACAGCTGGCCCCTAAAAGAACAGTCCTATCCTTGTCTGTAATGTGGACAATAATAGGACATGTTCTATTTTTTTGCAGAACGGACATACGGACGCAGAATGCACATGGAGTAACTTCCGTTTTTTTTTTTTGCGGACCCATTGAAATTAATGGTTCCGCATACAGTCCGCAAAAATAACGGAACCGACACTGAAAGAAAATACATTTGTGTGCGTGACCCCTAACTGAAAGCTTTTTTAGTTTCTCCAGTCTCTGGAGATCAGTGAGGGTCCCAAACAAGTGATCCTCCTCCATGTTCTATCATAGGCTGGCGTGTTAAAGGGGTCGCCGATTGTTTAATACTGATGGCCTATCAACAGTAGGGTCACCAGTATCTGATTGGTGGGGGTCCGACTCCGGGCACCCCGCCGATCAGCTGTATGAAGAAACGGAGTGCTACAGCCTCTTCCCACACCAGTGACAGTCCCATTGCACCGCGCTGCGCTTTTGTACAGCTGCGAGGAGGCCACGGGACTCACCGAAGCGCTACAGCATCTTCAAACAGCTGATCTTTGGGGGTGAGCCCTCACTGATCACATACCATGAGAATAGGTCATCAGTATTAAACACTTGGACAACCCCTTTAAATCTGTTTGTTTGAATCTAGAACAGAATGGGTCCGATATAGGTCAGCGCAGGGACATGGGAAGAATGTGTAATATTAATACTCTCTACCGCATTGGCTTTACTTCTTTATATCTAAAGGAAATTCATTTTCATGGTTGCACTGGAAATGTGCTTCTGGTGATCAGTTCCTACATGTTTGGGGTAAATGCAGTAGTATCAGGCCGATCATCATAAAGTGCATTTTTTGTGGTGGAGCAGATGTACTGGCATATAATGTACGCACGGAATACAGAAAACACTCATTTTCCCTTAACCTCTTCAGTGCTGAGCCTATTTTGGCATCTTTTATTTTGTTTCCATCTTCTTGAATTCTAAGAGCCATTACTTATTTTTTTTTCGAGCTTTGAGGGCTTGTTTTTCACGGGACACATCTTATTGGCAAAAACCCCAGCGATATATAGATTCTCATATTTTTCTGTTTCACTACTTTAGCACAATAGAACATTTCATGGGAAAAAACGTTTCCATGTCACCACAATAATTTATTTATCCAATCGATGTGACCATGTTTTTTTGCTTAAAAGGGGTTCTCCGGGAATTAAGATAATAAAATTACTGAAAATACTTACGAGTCTAGTCTACTATAAATGGCTCGTTTTGTCTGGGAAGCAATCATTAGGAGAACTAAAATGGCCACCGTCCTATTAGTACACACAAAACCTGTCCTAATCACACAGCAGCACAAGTTACTTCAGAACACAGAGCTAAAGAGCTGCCTCAGCCTCCTCTCTGCTCTACTTGTCAGGGATTACGATTTTGAATACAGATGATAAGAACTTCAGATGAAGTACAGAGTGGAATGTGGATAACGAGCAGCAGTACTTGTATGCAGTCTCCGTTACCACAGTTTGTCCTGTTCATCCTCTCTGTACTTCATGTCTCCTCATGAACTCCATTCCCAGAGATTCAGCTAAAGTTCTTCTCAGCTGTATCTAGTATCATAATCCCTGACAAGCAGAGCAGAGAGGAGGCTGAGGCAGCTCTTTAGCTCAGTGTTCTGAAGTAACTTGTCCTGCTGTGTGATTAGAACAATAATTGCTTCCCAGACAAAATGAGCCATTATAACTAATGAAAGGTATTTAAGAATATATTTACAATAAAGTAATATTTAAGTGATATCATGAACTTAATTAAATTACCGGAGAACCCCTTTAACAATCATTTTGATGTACAAATAGATTTTTTTTTTGGGGTACAGGAGCTCCCAGAGTTACTTTCCAATATAAAGTCTATAGTCTCTCAAAATACGTAACAGACCTATATCTGTCCCTCAGGTATGACTGGGAGCAGAGACCTTTAAACCCAGCCAAAGCTGTGAAGTGCAGAATCCAAGATACATGCGTTTCCTCTACACAATGCTCAGAAGGATGCTACCTGATCTGTTTTCCCTGGATCCCCAAGGGATATCTGTCCCCTGCAGTACGTAAAGGGGTTGCAAACCACCCCTCCTGGGCAGATCTGTGAAGAGAAGCATACCTACGGCTCCTTCATTCCATAGGGCTCCCTGGATGTAAACTTACTGATTTATGCCGCTAGAGCCAATGACTTATCTATCTACCCTTCATGGCACCACGATTAAAACCATAAACACAGGCTTCAGGTAAAAATAGCAGCAGCATAACAGCTTGCAATACAACCCAATCATAAACAGCAAAAATATATCTTACATCTTTAACCCTTTTGAGCAGTGATCCACTGGGTAACTGCACAAGGATCAGCAAAACAATTCTTAATTGGCAGAGTGCGTCTGCACCTTTGTTGTAGCAATCAGCTGGGGCCACAATACCTGAAACCCCACTGAACAAAACTTTTGACCGGTGACTATGAAAACCCTAAGAACATTTAGATCTGAAGTCATGCAACAGTCACAGACCGTAGGAACTTGCTGAGTCCAAAGACACTGAAGGTGATTAAATAATAAAAGATGCTATACTCGCCAGTTAATGATTTTCATCAATGCCACTGCGGCCCTTCTTGCCGGAAATTTTTATGCTACTGCAAGGAACATGTGCCTTTTACGTCACGTCACGGCTACAGTCAACCACTAGATGATGTTTTTTTGTGGGACACATCTTTCATTATGGAAGCACTCATTAGTATGCAGGAGGAGCGAGGAGTGTAGAACTGCCTAGATCAGGGGTACTCAACTAGTTTTATTAAAAGGTCCACATACCTGGGTCTGCAGTCAGGTGAAGGTCTGAGCTGAATGCCAACAGTAAAGATGAACGCCCCCATTAGTGCCCCCAGTAATAATAACGCCCCCATTAGTGCCCCAAGTAAGAATAACGCCCCCATTAGTGCCCCCAGTAAGAATAACGCCCCCATTAGTGCCCCCAGTAAGAATAATGTCCCCATTAGTGCGCCAAGTAATAACAACGCCCCCATTAGTGCCCACAGTAAGAATAATGCCCCCTTTGCCCCCGGTAAGAATAATGCCCCCATTAGTGCCCACAGTCAGAATAATGCCCCCATTAGTGCCCACAGTAAGAATAATGCCCCCATTAGTGCCCCAAGTAAGAATAACGCCCCCATTAGTGCCCACAGTAAGAATAATGCCCCCTTTGCCCCCAGTAAGAATAATGCCCCCATTAGTGCCCACAGTCAGAATAATGCCCCCATTAGTGCCCACAGTAAGAATAATTCCCCCATTAGTGCCCCCGGTAAGAATAATGCCTCCATTAGTGCCCCTGGTAAGAATAATGCCCCCATTAGTGCCCCCAGCAAGAATAATGCCCCCATTAGTGCCCCCAATAAGAATAATGCCCCCATTAGTGCCCTCAATAGGAATAATGCCCCATTAGTGCCCCCAATAAGAATAACCCCCCAGTAAGAATAATGCCTCCATTAGTGCCCCTGGTAAGAATAATGCCCCCATTAGTGCCCCCAGCAAGAATAATGCCCCCATTAGTGCCCCCAATAAGAATAACCCCACGATTAGTGCCCCCAGTAAGAATAATGCCCCCATTAGTGCCCCCCAGTAAGAATAATGCCCCCATTAGTGCCCCCAATAAGAATAATGCCCCCATCTCTGCTTTTGCGGGGGAAAAAAAACAAAAAACTTACCTCCTCCATTTGATGGCGAGCGGTGAACACTCTGTTGACTGGAAGCTGAGGACGGGACCTGCGCTCCAGTGTGATGACGTCTCGGAGCTCCTGTCCTGAGCTTCCAGTCGGCGCGTTCCCTACTACGCGAACAAATGGAGGAGGTAGGCAATTTTTTTTTTTATTAACACAAGTGGCGGTGGAGGAAAAGGCTGTACTAATGAGTGCTCTGCAATGGAAGCGCTCATTAGTAACAGTCCATACAGAAAAATTGTGGGTATAAAGAAATTACCTGCACTGGCAGGGCCACTAAAATATCGGCCTTGTCGGTGAGATACTGGCCGGGTGGCTACCCAAGCTGCAGAACAGACATGTATTTTTGTTCCACATCCAACTTCCATTATTGGTGGATTAGATGCAGACCCCTTCATTTCAATGGGGCCACAAAAGATGCAGACAGTACACAGAGTGCTCTCTACATCTTTTGCGGCCCCACTGAAATGAAGGGGTCCGCAGCCAATCCACCAATAATGGGGATTGGATGTGGAACTAAAATACCATGGTGTGAATGGAGCCTTATCTTTATTTAACCATTACAGAGAGAGGCACAGGCCAACATGGGAACAGGCCACTGACACTGGAGTCCTTTCCTGCAGTCAGTGACGTGTTCCTGCTTGTCTGTACCCCTCAGTCCCCTCCCTTCCCCCCAAAATGTGGACTTTATTCCATTGGTGGCAGTGGTGCTGTCCAGCCTCTTCTCCAGCAGCAGGTAAGTGTCCTTTGGAGCTTGAAGCTCCCTTACGTGCCGCTGCTGCAGGAGAGAAGGGACTGAGCCGCTGAGAGAGACTGCTTCCTCCACGTGCAGGCGCCGATGTGAAAGCGCTGAGAGAGACAAGTTACCTGCATGTGGCGGAACCGGTCTCTTTCAGCACGCTCATCCCCTTCCATCCTTGTGCCTCAGCTCTTTCCGGCGCACTGTCAGATTAGGAAGCAGCCTAAAGTGCTGCTTCCAATAGAAGGGATGGCAGGGGTCCGGACAGCTGGTGTCCACGGTCCGTATTTGGACCGCGGTCCGCCAGTTGAGTATCCCTGGCCTAGAGTCACTGCTCCCTGGTCTTTTTCTGGGTGCCGTGCTACACTGCCCTGACATAGGCGTGCACTATTACCTGATGCTGTGTGACATCAAGTCATGGTGCAGCATGGCAGAACACCAAGGAGCGGTGAGTGCAGGAAGAGCGAGCTGGATCTTGTCCAGGAGCAGGAAAGGCAAGTTGTTTTAATTATTTTATTGTCTGATCTGAGGTCTGATGAGGATTGGAGGTGTGATAAAAATGGGGGTTGTGATCTGAGGTCTGATGAACACTGGGGGTCTGATCTGTGTCACTAGTTCAACACTATTTACCATTTCACATGCAGTTTCCCCAAGCAGTGTCTGACAGAGGTACATTGGCTGGTGGCTGGATTTGAATCCCCTGTACGTCGTCGCTTTCACACAGTCAGTGTTCAGTCAGTGTTTGGTCAGCCTGAAGGTCCCTTTACAAGGGATGACAGAGCAGGAGACAATCTGCTGCTCGCTGTTGGAGGAGACCGCTGCATGTACATCTCCTCCACAGTATGAGGAGGAGTAATCGCTAATGCCATCGCTCTTCCCCATACTGACTCGTAGTTTGCCAGCAGCAGCAGATCCTGCTTACACAGCATCATCTGCTGCCGGCAAGTGACGATTTTTGTGTACGCACAAAGGATTGGATTACCCGATGAACGAGCGTTTCACTCGTTCATCGGCGGTACATTTACACCACCAGATAAATCGATATCGAGCGTTACTATGAATGCTCGCTAGCGTTTATCTTGAAGATTTTCAGCCCGTGCAAAGGGCCCTTAAGTCGGTGTGTATTTGCATGGTAAACTTCCCTGTTATGACTGCATACACAGGTCATGTCATCAATAATGAGATGATTGAGAAATAACATCAAAAATTCACAAACCCCTGCACCTGGCCCTTTAGAGGGTCTTCTTTTTTTTCAGCCAGTACAACATGGACCCCTTCTGAGAAAATGCTTTCCTATAAATACTTCCATCTGGTACCACGGAGGAGCTGATCGGTGCACTGTTACATCTGGCAAACTCTCCTGTTTACCAAGATTACGGGAGCCATTCATCCAGCTCTGGAGCGCACAGAACAGAGGTGTGCCAGAAGAGGAGCTGATATACCCTGGATATTTAAGTAGCTTACTGATCAATAGTCTGAGACTTCTCTGATCCTTTACATAATAAATCTTCCTGAAACCCAAAGAAGTTACAACTGCATTCACAACTACTGTGGAGGGTTACAATGGCCTTACTGTTCCCTGGAGTATGAGAACCTGCATAGATATGCCGGCGTGATAATCTCTGCAAATATCAGAACAGACACAAACTTTCTGCTTTAATTTCATTTAGTATTTTGTGGTCAAATATTATATGAGGGTCGAGTAAATTCAGATGTGAATAGTGTATGAACAGGGTGGGATCACTACCATCAATGTGCAATTCCCATTGTATCACTCAGATCCCCTGCAGAAGCCTGGCCAACAGCAGCATGAAGCCCCCGAGGTAATGGTCCAGACAGACTCAGGATGAAGTCTTAGAAAATGATGAGTATTGGAGCTTAGAGCTGACCAGAGGATCCTCCCTCCTCCAGGAGAGGTTTTCTGAGATTTTTTTAACTGATGACATATCCTCAGGATAGGTCATCAGTATCTGATCGGTTGGAAACCAACATCCGGGAGCCAGCTGATCAGCAGTTTGAGAAGGCACCGGCGCTCCTGAGAGCACTGCGGCCTTTTCCAGCTTCTCCTAGGCCACGTGACATCACGTTCATCGGTCCCATGGCCTAGGAGCAGCTCAGCCCCACTGAAGTGAAAGGGACTGAGCGAGGATACCATGCAGAGCCACTATATACAATGTACAGAGCTGCACTTGGTGAGCTGAGAGAAAGCTGTGGTGTTCACAGACGATTGCCAAGGGTCCCAGGTGTCTGACCCCCACCGATCAGATACTGAAGGACATATCCAGAGAATAGGTCATCAGTATAAAAAGTCTCAAAAAAACACTAAGAAATACTTGGTCTGTAACAATGCTTAGGTGGATGGTATATGTCAACGTAGCATCCAAGAACCACGGTTTTCCAGTAGAACATTGCTCATGGCCTCACACAGCCTCCACCAGTTTGCCATCTTCTGTAGTGAATCCTAGTGCCATGTCTTCCCCAGAGCGCACACCTGGCCATCCTTAGGACATGAAAGAAAATGTGATTGCTCAGACCAGACCTCCTTCTTTCATAGTGGTCACCTCCTAAAAAGTTCTGCAAATTCAGGGATGATCTGATTGTCATTATGGGGTGCAGAAGAGAACTGTAATGCTTCCTATGCTGACACCCAAGTGGGTCAGGACAGGACTTCTGCATTGCCATGACCAGCTCAGGCTTCAGTTGTGGTCCAGAAGAGGACACTGGAGGGATCTGCAGAAACAAAAAAAGGCTTTTGCCAACCTCCAATAAACACACATGTCCAGCTGATGCAACAGGGGCGAGGGAGACAGACTACTGCCAGACACGTTATCTCCTGGCACATGAAAGGATGTAGCATGTGGAAATCCCACATTACTGCACTGTGTATGACTGGCCCATTGTAGCACACGTCTGTCCGTGCCAGGAAATACTATTTTATCTCATCAAAAAGAAGCCCTTACAATTCAATTCCTTTCTATAAGCTCCAGCTACAGTTGTATTTCTTTGGCAGTAAATCCTGATAACCAGATTTCCATGTGTGTGGGCAGCTTTTTGAAGAGTTCAGAGGAAGCTTATCTAGAAAACGAGTGAATAATTCATTATGGAGGATATAATCATTCTCTGTTATGACTGTGTGACCTGTTATTCGCCAGGGCATGCATGCCAAAGACAGCGAGTATCGGCACTGCTTTAAAAAGGACAATATCGCCAATTTCTAGAACATAAAAGAACTAAGAAGGGAATTTATCATGCCCTGCATTCCCAGATTCTGGCTTTTGGGCTTATTTGTGCAAAAATGTGTGACTTTTGCATTTTTGCACTGTTCATTTAAGTGGGTGGGAAAGTAGACCTGGATCACTCCAGATTTATCACTGTGAAAAAAAGACGCAAAACAAGTCACAAACCAACTCTAATAAGGGAGTGTCGAAAAAAAAATTGAAGCAGCATTTCTAGGCAAAAGTGTTTAAAGAGGCACTAGATTTACCAATGTCTGACGTGCGATAAACTAGGTGCAAAGTGCCCAACGCAGACTCCCGAATATCTGACTTGAAATATTACCTTCATGATAAATTCCCTACCTAAGTGCATCCTTGTGCAAAAAAATGATAAACATCCTGCACGACATGACAAATAGATAAGCGTCACAAATAAAGAGAAAAAAAAGAAACTGAACTCAACACTACTCTCAAAACACTTAGGGTACTTTCACACTAGCGTTTTTCTTTTCTGGCGCTGAGTTCCGTCCTAGGGGCTCAAATCCGGAAAAGAACTGATCAGTTTTATCCTAATGCATTCTGAATGGAGAGTCCGTCCCTCAGAATGCATCAGGATGTCTTCTGTTCAGTCTTTTTGACTGTTCAGGCTTTTCAGAAAAACGTAGCATGCAGTATTTTTACCTCCGGCCAAAAATCCTGAACACTTTGACTGAACGCCGGATCCGGCCTCGTGTGTTCAGTCAAAACGGATCCGGCTTTTGCATGTTAAACCCGAAAAATAGGAAAAAAAAGTTAAAGTCCATAAATGGCGGATCCGTTTTTTCCAATGCATTTTTCCATTGTGATCGAAATCCTGATCAGGATTCAAATGTAATCAGTTTTCACACGTTTTTCCGGATCCGGCAGGCAGTTCCGGTGTCGGAATTGAACGCCGGATTCAAACAACGCTAGTGTGAAAGTAGCCTAAATGCAATAATATATACACTACGTGCAGAATTATTAGGCAAATGAGTATTTTGACCACACCATCCTCTTTATGCATGTTGTCTTACTCCAAACTGTATAGGCTCGAAAGCCTACTACCAATTAAGCATATTAGGTGATGTGCATCTCTGTAATGAGAAGGGGTGTGGTCTAATGACATCAACACCCTATATCAGGTGTGCATAATTATTAGGCAACTTCCTTTCCTTTGGCAAAACTGGTCAAAAGAAGGACTTGACAGGCTCCGAAAAGTCAAAAATAGTGAGATATCTTGCAGAGGGATGCAGCACTCTTAAAATTGCAAAGCTTCTGAAGCGTGATCATCGAACAATCAAGCGTTTCATTCAAAATAGTCAACAGGGTCGCAAGAAGCGTGTGGAAAAACCAAGGAGCAAAATAACTGCCCATGAACTGAGAAAAGTCAAGCGTGCAGCTGCCAAGATGCCACTTGCCACCAGTTTGGCCATATTTCAGAGCTGCAACATCACTGGAGTGCCCAAAAGCACAAGGTGTGCAATACTCAGAGACATGGCCAAGGTAAGAAAGGCTGAAAGACGACCACCACTGAACAAGACACACAAGCTGACCGTCAAGACTGGGCCAAGAAATATCTCAAGACTGATTTTTCTAAGGTTTTATGGACTGATGGAATGAGAGTTAGTCTTGATGGGCCAGATGGCTGGATTGGTAAAGGGCAGAGAGCTCCAGTCCGACTCAGACGCCAGCAAGGTGGAGGTGGAGTACTGGTTTGGGCTGGTATTATCAAAGATGAGCTTGTGGGGCCTTTTTGGGTTGAGGATGGAGTCAAGCTCAACTCCCAGTCCTACTGCCAGTTTCTGGAAGACACCTTCTTCAAGCAGTGGTACAGGAAGAAGTCTGCAAGGTAAGAAAAACATGATTTTCATGCAGGACAATGCTCCATCACACGCGTCCAAGTACTCCACAACGTGGCTGGCAAGAAAGGGTATAAAAGAAGAAAATCTAATGACATGGCCTCCTTGTTCACCTGATCTGAACCCCATTGAGAACCTGTGGTCCATCATCAAATGTGAGATTTACAAGGAGGGAAAACAGTACACCTCTCTGAACAGTGTCTGGGAGGCTGTGGTTGCTGCTGCACGCAATGTTGATGGTGAACAGATCAAAACACTGACAGAATCCATGGATGGCAGGCTTTTGAGTGTCCTTGCAAAGAAAGGTGGCTATATTGGTCACTGATTTGTTTTTGTTTTGTTTTTGAATGTCAGAAATGTATATTTGTGAATGTTGAGATGTTATATTGGTTTCACTGGTAAAAATAAATAATTTAAATGGGTATATATTTGTTTTTTGTTAAGTTGCCTAATAATTATGTACAGTAATAGTCACCTGCACACACAGATATCCCCCTAAAATAGCTAAAACTAAAAACAAACTAAAAACTACTTCCAAAAATATTCAGCTTTGATATTAATGAGTTTTTTGGGTTCATTGAGAACATGGTTGTTGTTCAATAATAAAATTAATCCTCAAAAATACAACTTGCCTAATAATTCTGCACTCCCTGTATATATATATATATATATATATATATATATATATATATACATATACACATATATACATATACACATACACACACCAGGTGGGGGGGAAGTGTCAGTGCATCTTATGGCCCGAATGCTCATTAGCATGGGGAGGTGAGGGCAGTCCTGCGCTGGCTGTACTCACCTCTCCCTGGTCGTCTTCTGTGCCCCGCTGTGTCCTGTCCTAATACCCTATTTAATATGATAAATAAATATGTGGTTCTTGGCAAATATATTTTAATCAAAAATCCTTCAATCCAGGCAGTAACCTACTCTATTTAATACCTTTAATCACTTTGCCGTATCGGCATCTAAGCTCAGGAGATTATTATATATATTTTTTTTTATCAAAGTATATATTGCTAAGTAAGAGCCTCATATTAATTTATCATATCAAATGGACTATTAGTTTATATTTATGTTGCAGTTAGTGTTTTCAGAGTGCTGTTATGTGTTTTTTTATTTTATTTACATCCGCGTTTATATTTTTCGTATTGTGCGGGATGTGTATCATTTTTGTGTCAGATTTTTTTTTTGTCTTTGTACTATATACTTGGAGGTGTGGCCGCCTCCAAATCTGAATGTACTTCTATTATCCCATCCATTCTACAGATTGCTTTAAATTAGTGTGATACATATAGCCGAGTCTGCCCTTCCTCTCACTGGAAGCCTGATGGCACATAGCGGAAACAACTGTAGCAACACCGTATATCTTTGGTTTCCATGCTCCTGAATTTAGATGCCCATATGCTATAGAGATGGGTATTAAATAGAGTAGGTTCCTACCTGGATTCAAGTTACCTTGCCGTTGTGGGTGGGCATAGATATTTTTTGATCAAAATATACTTGCTAGTTTATATATCGCTTTTGCATTCAGTGCTTTGAGAGTGCTCTGTTTGTGTTTTATAACCTCCCCCCCCCCCCCCACACACAACCACCACCAGTAATTTCAACAGTACATTATTGCTATCCCCCCCCCCAACTTTTTTACATTGTAAACCACTAGCCCACAATTTTTAGGGGTCAGAAAAGCTCACTCATGTAGTGTATGCCTACCAACCTAGTGACACAGAAGCAACTCCTATTTGGTGGCAGGGGCACAAACACAGTCCTCAGTAACCCCCCCCCCCCCCCCCCACACACATAATGGATGCCAATTGTATTCAATAACAGCGTATTAGCATACAGTTTGCATGTTCAATGTCTTGCTCCTTTAATTTTGGAAATTTCTGGTAATAAATAGCCTAAAAAGCTAGAAAGAAAAAAAAAAGCGGAAAAGGCGGAAAAACCCACTTCACGCTGCCAAGCATTGATCAGAGCGCTCAGCAGCATTCCTCGCTCCTTTCTTAAACCCGCTCATTATGTCCATGTAGTGAACAGAAGTGCAGTTTAGCAGGACGCTATTGTGTGCTTGACATTAGGACTGATTAAATGTCAGAAGTTTAGGAAATGCTGATGGCTCTCGGGCAGGCGGCCAGCACTTTCCCTAGCGGAGGCTTTTCAGTTGTGGACGCGGCCTGCAGGCCGGGAATAATCGCCCCTTTGTGTGATGGCTGAATCCAGCGCACAGTTTAAAGACCCTACTGTAACAATATGAGTCACGGCAGAAAACGGGTCGCTATGGAAACGCAGGCTTGGAATACGACAAATGGTTGAGCAGAATTACTTGACACCGCCGGCTCTACTTCTGCTTTAAAACCTCGCCCACTGGATAAAGCTATTTGGGGGCGATTTAGCCGTTTAACCCTTTCATGGGGACTCCTTGCAAAATTGACCCACAGTTAGGGCTAATGCTCACGACCGTATGTAATATGTGGTCCGTAAAACACGGATCAGCAAAAATAAAAAAAATAAAGAAAGATGACATCCGTGTGGCATCCGTTTTTTTATGCGGATCCATTGTAACAATGCCTGTCCTTGTCTGCAAATTGGCCGCTTGTTCTTTATTCAAGAATAGATTAACATATCTTAAAGGGGTTGCTAGAATATGCCACCAAGTCAGATAGGTGAGGGTCCCACCCCTATCTCTGGAACGGAGACCCCAAAGTGAACAAGAACGCAGCACCACACTTTCACTTCTATGGCAGTTCCGAAAATAGGCAAGTGAGCGTGCTTGGCTATTTTCGGCAATGTGCATGTGCCCTTGCTTACTTTTTGGACTACGTAAAAGAGGTGGGACCTGCACACCTACCTGACATTTTCAGGGAGCAGACTGGCCATCGAAACATCCTGGTGGGACGATGCCCGGGGCATATCTGAGCCTTGATCACAGCCACCAACCAGGGTAAGCAATGATCTGACGCTCCCCTCCAGACTCCTGAATTCCTACTGTACTGCCATCCTGATGCAACTGGAGTTGGATGACAGAACGTGGCAGCTGGAGCTGAGGGGCAGTTTTTGAGATGGTATTTTGTGTTGCTGGGGCAGTATTTTCCGATTCTGCTGGGTGGTAAAATGTGCTGCAATATGGCCCTGCCTACTTGTGTGCCTTGAAGTCTGTCAATTTGGACCAGACTCCAAAATGGGTCCGCTTTTATTTTATTTTATTTTTTATCCAGTACCACTTTACGTTCCCAGTCTGCCCCTGGTCACTGGTGGCATAGCCTAAAGGTATGGCACCAATGTGTAAATCCACAGAGCATGCTTGTTCATCAGGTGAAATCATAATTTATCCTGACATACAAACCATGATTTCTGGGTAGCAGCGATCTGCTGACCGAAAACAATGAATCTGTATGGGGACGAGCGACTGCATGGGCGATCCCTTGTCACCGTACAGTGGAGGCGATTGCTGCTGGTTAAGGTAGCTCTCACCTTCTGTGATGAGCAGGCAATGATAAGGAAGATTTGGTTCATTCCTGATAATTGCCTGCTCAGTCGGCATGTGTAAAGGCGCCATAAATCTGAACTACAGGATGATTTTGGACACATGTCATATGGCAAAAAATAGGTTGCATCTGCAGTAATATACAGTGTTACACGATGGGGCCACTAACAGCAACAGAAACAACCTTTACACGCTGCTACACTATTACATGACGACTGTGGCATAACGGTGGTCTCAGACTCCATTCACGTTTGTGGCTTCTATTTGCAATGGCAATATCGCACTGCCGGACTGGTTGCATAATGATATCGAGGGAAGAAAGCATCGGGCAGTCAGATTTCAACATGCCTGATCCTTTTGTTTAAGGCCTCTTTCACATGGGCGTTGCAGGAAAATGTGCTGGTGCGTTGCGGGAACACGCACGATTGTAATGCGTTTTGCACTCGCATGAAAAAAAATCGCGCATGTTTGGTACCCAAACCCGAACTTCTTCACAGAAGTTTGGGCTTGGGATCGGTGTTCTGTAGATTGTATTATTTTCCCTTATAAAATGGTTATAAGGGAAAATAATAGCATTCTGAATACAGAATGCATAGTAAAATAGCGCTGGAGGGGTTAAAATAAATAAATAATTTTTTTTTAACTCACCTTGGTCCACTTGATCGCGAAGCCGGCATCTCCTTCTGTCTTCATCTTAGCTGTGTGCAGTAACAGGACCTGTGGTGACGTCACTCTGGTCATCACATGATCTTTTACCATGGTGATGGATCATGTGATGGACCATGTGATGACCAGAGTGACGTCACCACAGGTCCTGTTCCTCCACACAGCTAAGATGAAGACAGAAGAGAAGCCGGGTTTCGTGATCAAGTGGATTAAGGATTTTTTTTAACCCCTCCAGCGCCATTTTACTATGCATTCTGTATTCAGAATGCTATTATTTTCTCTTATAACCATGTTATAAGGGAAAATAATGATTGGGTCTCCATCCCGATCGTCTCCTAGCAACCGTGCGTGAAAATCGCACCACATCCGCACTTGCTTGTGGAGGCTTGCGATTTTCACGCAACCCCATTCATTTCAAGGGGCCTGCGTTACGTGAAAAACGCACAAAATAGAGCATGCTGCAATTTTCACGCAACGCACAAGTGATGCGTGAAAATCACCGCTCATGTGAACAGCCCCATAGAAATGAATGGGTCAGGATTCAATGCGGGTGCAATGCGTTCAACTCACGCATCGCATCCGCGCGGAATACTCGCCCGTGTGAAAGGGGCCTAAAGGGATTAAAGTCGCCGCCAGATGCAAGCATGAATCACCCAAGAGATCCAATGCTAATGGCCACTCTACAACTGACTTCTATAAAGAATCAAAAAGTTACTACAGCAGGACCTGTAGCCTGACAGACTAACGCCCTAAGAGGAGCGCTGGATTACAGTATGTGGATGAATACACGTTCTCGAATGCCCTTCTTGGCGGCTTTAAGAGCAGAAAATACATTATTGGTTGTCTGCAATGATGCATGAGATTCCATGGAGGCAGGCGGTCCCATTACTGACTTGGTCCTATAGGACCCTTGTATACTGAATATATTCAAGAGCAACAGGCCCTAGTGCTAGCGCATTTCTTCTTTACAGTATGCCCATAAAGGAAGGCTAAGTGCACACACTCTGCAATGCACGCTCCATTTAGCTAATTACACAGCCTGTATAGCGGTCCAGCTACGTGCTCAGCCTACAGCAGCACATTCGCTGACATATTAACACGGTCCTCACACGTGCTGACGCCATGAAATAGTTGCTCTGCTTATTATCCCCAATGACTCAAATGTCATCATAATAAGGACAGTTGTCAAAATATTTCCAAGAAATCCATAGGACAGAAAATTAATCTGCTACAGAGCACAAAAAAACAGGTTTCAGTCCGCAGCTTACAATTAAATCTCACATATTTCCCGGGCTAAGACCATTCTCTACTGCACAGTGTCCGACCGCAGCATATGCTCCTTTTTTTGTTTTTAAGGGTCAAATCACACAAGGCAAATTTTTATGCCATAAATCTAGGGGAAACCTGCAGCACGTCTAGGGGTACTTTCACACTTGTGTTTTTATTTTCCGGTATTGAGTTCCGTCCTAAGGGCTCTATACCGGAAAATAACTGATCAGGCATATCCCCATGCATTCTGAATGGAGTGCAATCCGTTCAGGATGCATCAGGATGTCTTCAGTTCAGTCTTTTTGACTGATCAGGAAAAAGAAAACCGCAGCATGCTACGGTTTTATCTCCCGCCCAAAAAACTGAAGACTTGCCTGAATACCGGATCCAGCATTTTTTCCATAGTAATGTATTAGTGCCAGATCCGTCCTTCCAATACATTTTTCTGACTGATCGGGCATTTTTCAGACTGATCAGGATCCTAATCAGTCTTACAAATGCCATCAGGTGGCATAGGTTTTGCCGGCGACGGAACTGCTTCCCGGATCACTCTGCCGCAAGTGTGAAAGTAGCCTAACACAAGGATTTTGCTACAGATTTAACCCTTTCTACAATGAAATGGGTAAAATTCTTGGTGAAAATTCATAGCACAAAATGGCATGCTGTGGATTCAGAAGACCACCTGGTTCATTTCTGCAGCGTGTAGATGGGATTTCTTTAGTGTGCAAATCATCAACATTTACGCTAAATTAATCTGCACTAGAAAAAGTCCCAGAGCACCCAATAAATGGACCCATAAGATGAACACCACTAGGTAGCCCTTGTCGTCCATGGGCACCCTTGCTAAAAAAAACATACTATGTGGTATATGTAATAGGGCAATCTGCTGCGTTATTCTATGCTTCTGAAAAAACAAATTCCCCGCCAGATAGTGCCAAATTGAGAAAAATTGTGTAATAGGTACCTAAAGGAAAGAGGTGTGGCAAGAGAAGATTAAAGGGATTTTCCTGGATAGGTTATCGGTATCTGATCGTGGGGGGTGGGGGTCATAATTTCAGAACCCCTGCCAATCAGCTGTTTGAGAAGCAAATGGCACTCATGTGAGTGCTGCGGCCTTCTCTCAGATCACCAAGCACAGCGCCGTATACGTTGTATAGTGGCCATGCTTGGTACCCATTCACTTCAATGGGGCTGAGCTGCGCCTAGGCCACGTGACTGATGAACCTGACATCACACGGCCTAGGCTAAGCTGATCAGCGGGGATCCTGGGTGTCGGATACCCGCCGATCAGATACTGATGAACTATCTAAAAGGAAAACCCCTTTAATGATGTTTTTCCACATGCTGTTTTTAAAACCGCAACTAGGAGTGGACTATTAAGGGGAAGCAGAATATTTCCTACGTATTTTGACTCTCTTTACCATCCACTCCTGAGACTGGCTTCAGCAGTATGGAAACGGCATGTGTGAAGGCAGCCTGCCCCCATCAAAATGATAGTCATCAGCAGAACCAGGCTGTATGTGGTTTACCACGTGTCGGCCTCCAGAGATCACCATCAGAAGCATGTCCTGGCTGATACGTCACAGTGCTAGACAATAATGGGGCCCAAAGCAAAGCTGGCGGTATGTACGGCATCTTTTCCTGCCATTGGCTTGGGACCCCCAGACAAAGCCCATGCAACTGCGGCCATAGTCACATTTGGACTTCAGGTGCTATTTTGATTTCAAGGAAAAATTCATTGAAACTGGAAAGGTATTTTATATACTTACATTATTTTTTTAAACCAAAATGACTAATTCTTTATCACGTAAAAACAGCGGACGCTCCCGGATACTGTACCTGGTTCAGATATCGCAGCCATTTTCCATAGGACCACAGACCGCAGAAACAGCACTGAGATGTGCACCTGGTGCAGGCGTTGTCCTGAAAACAAACATATACAAAGGTGAGTTCTACAAAGACACTGACCACACGGCGGTTATCACGCCCTTTTCCTGGGATGGTGGAGATGTTTTTAAAGTAAGGATTAATGGACTGAATGTCTTTTCCCACCGAGCAGAACATGCCGCTTGGAAGGAAAACAACTGGTTCAACAGCTGCAAGAATCTGCAGTGCAATAACCTCTGTTATCCAGCCAAACAGGAAATAGCGCTGTCCTCTACGATATGCGAAATTCAATTACAGCGCTTACTTTTTTTTTTTTTTTCTTTTGTGATCATGACTTAAAGTGACAGAACTGGTTACAGAGCAAACCTCGGCACAACCAATCACTAGACCAGGGATGGCCAACCTGAGGCTCTCCAGCTGTTGCAAAACTACAACTCCCATCATGCCCGGATAGTCTACAGCTATCAGCCTACAGCAGGGCATGGTGGGATTTGTAGTTTTACAACAGCTGCAGAGCCACAGGTTGGCCATGCCTGCACTAGACCCACATTTTAGTTACGAGAACCTCATGGAAAACCAGTGTGTTATGCAGCTCAGCGACGTGTAATTGTCTGGAGAAAATTACATTTAATCCATATGCAAATGAGCCGTTCAGTGCACCTGGGGTGAGCCCGAGCCACTCAGTGCACCGCTCAATTGCTTGTGCATACACAAAAATGGTCCTTTTTTGTGTACTGTATAAACACAATCTGCTGTCGGCAGACAACGAGTCAGTATGGGGACAATTGATTGCATTAGCGATCATTACCCCCCATACTATCGAGGAGATCGTTGCATGTAAATGCACCAGTCTCCTCCGCCAGCGATCAACAGATTGGCGCTTCCTACCCGACAATCTGACGCTCTGTCGTCCCATGTTAAGGGATCTTTAGTGACAGGTATCATTACATTCTGCTAAGGCTACTTTCACACTAGCGTTTTTACTGGATCCGGCAGGGTTCAGCAAAAACGCTCCCGTTACTGATAATACCTGATACATAGCCAAGACGGATCCGTCATGAACTCCATTGAAAGTCAATAGAGGACGGATCAGTTTTCTGGCAGAGAAAGCGGATCTGTCCCCATTGACTTGCATTGGGGGTCATGCTGGATCCGTCTTTCTCCGCATCCCAGGATGGAAAGCAAACTACAACATGTTGCGGTTTGCTCTCCGGTCTGGGAACGCAACTAAATGGAACAAAATGCATTTTGGAGCACTACGTTCTGTTCAGTTCAGTTTTGTCCCCATTGACAATGAATGGGGACAAAACTGAAGCATTTTTTTTTAAGGTATTGAGCCCCTATGACGGATCTCAATACCGGAAAATATTAACGCTAGTGTGAAAATAGCCCAAGCTAGCTCTAGAAAGTATTGTGCCTGGCTTCACAGTGAATTTCCTGCGGACATTATCTTCCTTCTAAAACAAGTTTTAGACACAATGTAAAGGCTAACTAGGCAACTTAAAGGAATACTAAACTAATAAATGTGTAGTAAAAGTAGACATTAAAGAAATGTACACACGTTGTCAGTCTGCAGGATATTCTGCAGGTCAGAAAACAAGTCTTGTAGAAATCTTGCAGGGAACAGAGGTGTTGGTTTTCTCCGGATCTAGTCCATATTTTAGGCAGTGGCTGAAGGGAAGGGCTTTCTCGAGGTTGTGAGGAGGACATATAAAGTTTCCTAAAACCTATAAATGTGCTACAATAAAACAAAGATCCCACACTCAACAGTTAATCTTCTGCCATTTCCAGAGCTGTCACTTTAGTCGTACATGGCTGTACTGGTGACATAGCTGTGTACCCCATGTAACCACTGCAACAAATCCCTGGCCTCAGTGGTCTTGTGCTGTATACCGCCATGTCACTGCTGCAGTCCTGTGCACAGGAGGGTCAGAATGGTGGAGCTAGAAATGGCAGGAGATTAAAGCGTGCCTAACAAACTTTGCAGTGTGTGTGAATGAGGAATAACACTATTTCTGGCAAACAGAGCACCTGTATCTGGTATTTTAGGCAGTTTTCCCCTCTAGTATGCAGTCCTTTCAGATCTGATGGTTTGAGACCGGCTGCCATCCACTGCACACAGAAAGGTGAGGAGAATATGTACTGTATATATGGGACAACAGCCTAAGGCATCCAAGTCTGCCATAGTAGAGTTCCTATTTTTACAAACAAAACTGAAATTTGCTGTCAGAAACTATGTTTAATAGCACCTTTCATTACATAAGTCATTCCTCATAGCTCCCATGCAGTGACTGGTGGTCATAGCGTGGATGGCAGCTCATTTGTACTGCCCTGTGAGTAAGTGAAGCCGCAGCCCCAGATTTCTCCTGGATTGAATCAGTTCAAGGGGAATAATATAAAGTAGGATGAAATAGCTAGTTACAATAAACAGGACAACCTCATATCCTTCATTGAAAAAATAAAAATAAAATAATAAATATATACACAGTCACTCACCACAGAGGCCACTGTGACCGAAGCCAAGAAAACACGGTGCGAACAAAGAATGATTGTTTTATTACTCTCAATGAAATTGTCCATGAGTTTGGCACAAACAGTAAGTAAAGCCAAGCCAAATCATAAATGATAGGGGAGAGGAGCAGTTGTCACTGACAGTAAACATCCACTCCCCAGATGTTGCACTGGTTTTACTATTTAATACTGGGATTTACATGATGCTTGTTTAGCGAACGCTCCTAGATATGGGGACGTCCCATGCACCATACATCATCCAATTAAACTGAAAATGAAATTAGTTACGTTTCCTCTTTCTTATAATGCTATTAGAGCTTCATAGCCAGGAATTCCCTAAATCTCAGAGGAAGCTGAACCTCATGAGCTGAAGCTAAAAATACCCCCGGCTTGCTTCCTTGACTACTGCACAGTCTGGTTTGACATTTATAGGAGTAGCCTTTCAATGGGATGGATTGTATGATTAGATTTATGTATGCGTCCACGAGAAAAGCGGGGGGCGTGCACAATCCAAATCCTCAAGTGCTGAGAAAAAGCACAACAGTCGGCCATAGGAAACAGCCGCCAAAGAATTCATTTTCTGAAGTACCTAAACAATGCGACCTGTCACCAGGCTGATATGGACGGCTACTGCTCCTCATTTTTCCTGCGTTCGCTTCTATACATGACACTGGCTGCACCTTCTTCAAAATTTGGAGCTTTTAACCCAATCATATGCTGTGTAGTTAAAAAGAGAGTCCTTTTGCTAAGGAGAACTTTCATTAGTGGAAAAAAAGATTTCAGGGCTCCGATCACCTACAAAAGACCAAAATTACAGAAAAAAATAAATTCTGTATAGACTGCTATATGTCTCTGTGGGGCAAAGGTTTAAACGTAATATCAGGAAGTCTTACTTTACTGAGAGAGTAGTGGATGCATGGAATAGCCTTCCTGCAGAAGTGGCAGCTGCACATACAGTGGAGGAGTTTAAGCATGCATGGGATAGGCATAAGGCCATCCTTCATATAAGATAGGGCCAGGGGCTATCCATAGTACTCAGTGTATTGGGCAGACTAGATGGGCCAAATGGTTCTTATCTGCCGACACATTCTATGTTTCTATGAACTACACAGACAAGTCACGTTATTATGACCACTTTCTACATCGGCAGCATGTAGCCCATGAAGGAAGTCATGTGTGGTGTCTGGGTATATAAGGTGTGCGATAGGCTGTCTGCACATATCCCTCTATGCTGTCATGGGTAAAAGGTGTGATACCTATCCAAGGTATAAGTCATCAATTGTTAAATTCAGGAGAATCCCTTTAAGAGGTTACCACTGTGTATTACAAAGATACAGGCCTCACATGCAAAGGGACCCCAAGATCAGATCTCTAGGATTTAGGAAGCCATTATAATAGTGTTTTTATTTATAGGTATTGTCTAGTTTATATTGCTAGCTGCACATATACTGGGAACAGCAAAAGCATGCAGTCAGTGCTGATGTCCGATAGTTTAAAGGGGTTATCCGCTAAATTATATTAATGGCTTATCCTCTGGATAGGTCATCAATATCAGATCAGACACCCCTGCCGTGAGCGCCAAAGCCTCTTCCTAGGCCGTGTGATGTCAAATTTATCGGTCACATCGCCTAGTTGTAGCTCAGCCCCATTGAAGTGAATAGGGCTGAGCTGCAATACAAGGCATAGCCACTAATCAATTAATTTCTACTGTAAAAAAACATTTCCCGAACTCGGCTTTGGTTCCAAGTGGTACCTTGAAACCGAACCTGAGTTCGGGAAATGTTTTTTTACAGTAGAAATTGATTTATGAAGTTATTATGCAAAGTCTTGCGAGACTTCGTGAAGTAATAACTTTGGCTCATAGGAGCAAATACATTCTAATACTGTACGGAGCGCTCGCTTCGTACAGAATTCAAAAGAAGTACTATGTGAATCGACTTCGGATGAAACATCCGAAGTCGATTCGCTGATCCCTAATAATAACCTTCCTAAATTAAAATATAAAGCTTTCATTACACAATTTAAAAGTATTTGAAAACCCCTATTATTAAATTGTTAATGGATAATAGTATATCTTGTGTGGACAGATTATCATGAGGCCGGACTATAATTGTCCTTCTTAGGGTACTTTCACACTAGAGTTCCGTCCTAGGGGCTCAATACCGGAAAAGAACTGATCAATTTATCCCCATGCATTCTGAATGGAGAGCAATCAGTTCAGGATGTCTTCAGTTCAGTCACTGAACAGCGTTTTGGATGGAGGAAATAACGCAGCATGCTGCGGTATTATCTCCGTCCAAAATTCCGGATCAGTTGCAGGAATGCCGGATCTGGCATTAATTTACATTGAAATGTTATAGTGCCGGATCCGGCATTAAAAATACTGCAATGCCGGATCCGTCCTTCCAGAGAGACGGATCCGTTCTTGCAATGCATTTGTAAGACTGATCCGCATCCGGATCCATCTTCAAATGCTGTCCGTTTGCATGCAGATTGCCGGATCCGGCAGGCAGTTCCAGGTCCACTCACCTTCTTCTGGCTGATTCGCTCCGAACAAGGCCAGAGATGGAGAGTTCAGTCCATCAGCGGCCTCCATTCATTTACAACGGGGACGGATAATGGAACTAGCAGATGAGCGGCTCGTTCCCAGTGTAAAAGAACGGAGGGCGCTGATGGAGGGCCATGTTCGGAGCGAAGCACCCAGAACTCTTATTAAACTATTGGACATCAGCGCCGATGGTCTAATAATGGTTATTACTAGCTGCATGCAAGTCCCGTTCTCAGCACATGTGCAGCTAGTAACAAACCCCTTTAAAGATGATAATAAAATGGAGGCATTATATAACCATTATTACACATGCGTACACCTGTCAGGAGAGTAAAAGTTACAAATTATAGACCTACCTTTTTCCTATTCCTAAGAAGCACCTGACAGTTATGTGAACGACGTTCCAAAACACTAAATCTAATTAGATTAGATATTCCTCTTGAGCATTAAGCAATGAACATGTGTAAATTCATAGCCTGAAGTAGTCAGCACATTCAACAAACCATACTGAATACTTATTTTAATGACAGGCAATGACAAATCACATCATCATTAATTCTTAAGCCGATAAATCACCCCAAGCGATATCTCATCCGCTCCAGTTGTGTTACTAGATAAGACAAGCCCGATTTCCTGTACAACGCGTTACTACTCAAAACTATCATCTTATCTGAAACGCATGCTGTATGCCCTATGGCAAACAGGTGGCCGCGGCTGGGTGACCCATCGGTCAGTTACCATATGATGCACATGCCAGGCGTCCCGAACAGGAGCTGAAGCGCAATTCCCCGAGCTTCATATATACAGAGACCCTTCAATAGCTCTATCTATCTCATTTATTGCAGAACACACTAGGGCTTTATACAGATGAAGCATAATTATGACATCATTACCTATGACAGCACAAATATGATGTCATTGAGACAGGAATATTGGATATGTTAGCGTGCCTGCTGTAGGACTTTGGCTCCCTATTCCTATTTCAGACTCCATGTTTGACAGCACTTACAACGTCATGCCGGGGATTTCCTCATATATTAAAAAGAATATAAACTTGGTAAAACTTGGCCATTCAGCCAATGAGATCCCCTCTGCTCATGAGAACAGGTCTTCCATAAACCCCCATCGTACTCATCTGGGAGGTCAGCAGAGGGGAGGCTATGTGACTGCTGGAGACAGAAGAGTACAGCTCATAGACATGAATGGAGTGGCAATGCGCATTCTCCACCTGCCGCTCCATTCATTTGGGGGGGGGGTCTAGCGAGGTACAGGGCCCCGATTAGTGTGAGTGCCAGCGATCAGACCCTGTGGATAGGGTATAACTTAATAAAACTGAAATCCCCCCCATAAAGGAGTTGTCTAAATGGTTTTGATCTTCTTCAAATAAAAATAGATGCAACTTACACAGACATTGCACAGGAGAGAGCTTCCTTCCCCCTCTCCGTGTTGGCGACATGCTTGTGGGGGATTGCCCGACTGCCATATTTCGCTAAGCCAGCCGCCTCTTCTGTCATGGCGGGTGCAGAGACTGAGCCAGTTAGTTGGCCCCCTGCAAGCACATCACCAGTACAGAGGAGGGAGAAGAAAGCCTATGTGGAAGTAGTGGTACAGTACCAGGACAGGGGCACGTTTCTTAATACAAAACTATTAGTAAGTTTCACCAATTTAAATTTTTTCTAGTTGGATTACCCCTCTAAGGTGGTTGTCCAGGATTTAAAAAAATGGCCGCCTTCTTCCAGAACCAGCACTACACTTGTCTATGGGCTGTGTGTAGTATTACTGCTCAGCTCCATTGAAGTGAACGGATCTGACCTGCAATACCACACACAACCTGAGGACAGGTGTGGTGCTGTTTTTGGAAGAAAGCAGCTACATATTCTGCTCCTGGATAACCCTGTTAATGCTTGGCTGTGAATCCATATTTCAATGCAGGAAACGCTGTTGCTGTAAGTGTTTGCTTATTTAACCTACAAGTGACACAGATTATGACATCATGACTCATGATGTCACAATGCCATCTGGCATTACTAATTGTGATGTCATAATGTGCTCTTTTGGGATTAACTGTAGGAAAAAGTATACAAACAACACTAACACTAACAAATTCAACTCTGCTACATACAAATGATTTCTATAGCCACACTTACTCAAATGTACCAAAATCTAAATGGCTCTTCCTTCTGGTGCCCACCCAGGAGCACATGCTCATTACTTCCCTGCCTCCTGGTGCCACATATATATGCGCTGTTGAGAGTATGCCACAAAGTTCCTGCAGTGCAGCTTATGATGGAACATAAAAAACCCTAAACTCTTGCAAAATGGTTTAGATAACGGATCCCGAGTTCCACGTCTGTATTACAGCCCAGAGCTGCATTCACACTCCTATAGCTTGAGAGCAGAAATCTATTCAGTCTCCCCCCAGCTTGCTGTGGTTATTTGCACAGCCTTCGACTCAAACATTGCAGGTTTTCTGCGATTTTAATACTGATGGTCTATCCTCAGGAAGGGTCATCAATATCAGATGGGCAAAGGGCAGAATCCCAGCACTACCGTGGATCAGCTGTTTGAAGAGACTACAGAGATTCGAAAGTGCCGCGGGCTCTTTTTAGTCCTGTGACATCACATTCATCGATCGCATGGCCTAAGCGCAGCTCAGTCACATTCAAGTGAATGGAGCAGAGCTGCAATACCAAGCACGGCCGCTATCCAATGGATGGCGCTGTGCTTGGTAAGCTGTGAGGAGACCATAGCACTCACCGAAGCGTCACGGACCCTTTAAACAGCTGATCGGCAGAGATCCGACACTCGGCACCTCCACCAATCTGATATTGATGACCTATCCTGAGGATAGGCTTTCCGTTTGTGAGATCCGTACAGGGCTCTCTCACAAGCGGTCCAAAACGGATCAGTTTGTATTCTAATGCAATCTGAATGGAAAAGGATCCGCTCAGAATGCATCAGTTTGCCTCTGTTCCGTCTCCATTCCGTTTTGGTGTCCGTCTGATGAAACTGAGCCAAACGGATCCGTCCTGGCACACAATGTAAGTCAATGGGGACGTATCATTTTTCACTGACACAATCTGGTACAATAGAAAACAGATCCGTCCTCCATTGATCCGTTTTGGCTATGTTAAAGATAATACAAACGGATCTGTTCTGAACGGATGCAGACGGTTGTATTATCTAAACGGATCAGTCCATGACGGATCCGCACAAAGCACGAGTGTGAAAGTAGCCTAAGAATAAATATGGATCCCCATATAAACACAGGATCCAAGGACAAAGAAGATGATGTATCTTCAGATTTGTGCCGGCAGACTCCGTGTACGAATATAAAAGCACTGGTATTACAGAATGACTTACCCATTTACTCAGCAGCTTGGACAGATACATTAAAATAATCTGCGGGATTTTCAGAAGCATCAGTAATAAAGATCCCATGACGGCAGTGCCAAGATGGTACCAAAACAGAAGAGACAAGGAGGATAGGATTGGGTGCTTAACTTTCTTTTTATCTCTGCAAAACAAAAAGCAGGAAATTAAGTATAAACCTAGGAGTTGACATATCAAAAACAACACATACCCGGTTATAAACAGCAAAAATGGGAAAAGATCCACAAGATTGAGGTATTCAGATATCAAAAAGAAAATTCACAAATCTAGACGACTGCTGTTATAATGGCTCAGAACAGACCTTCCACTTGTCAGCTGCCTTCCAACAGGTGGCGCTAGAGGCACAGCTTTAGTATTTTTGGGTATAGATAGCAAAGGCCTTGTTCACGTCTCCATTTAGGAGATCCGGTTGCCTGATCCAGCGCAAATAACATGTGTTTGCCATTTATTCCGGAAATTGGCCCATCTCTGCCGGACCTTATTGTAGTCAATGGGGATCCAGCGATGAAGCAGAGGATCCAGCAGGCTGCTCTGTGCCGGAATAGCCAGCCGGATCTCTTAACGGAGATGTGAACGAGGCCTTAGGCTAGCTTCACACACACAATATTGGCAATTAATACATTTTTGCTGGTCCAACAGTGTTGTTAGACATTAACCTTTCTGACTTTATGTTAATTACATATATGAAATGCACTCCTACCTGTGTAAGTACCAGGTAACAGTAGCTCCAGAAATAACGATTTGCTGACATGTGAGGAAGAACTCACTGGTCCATATAAGACCAAATACATGGTACCACCACATGTAGCGGATGCCGGCCAGTGGCTTATACTCCACTTGTCCTTCTGATGACACCTGGGCACTGCCTAAAATCAGAGAAGAGGCAGAGGTTCAGCCTTATACAGTTTTACAATACTGAAAAAAAGATGAATTTACATAAATCTGAAAGTGGGAACGTGAAATTCAACAAGTTGCATTTCTGACATTCATGTAATCCTGACCAAAAATGTACAAGAAATGTATAAACTACTCCCAGGCAAGGGTCTGACAAGCTAAGATGAGATGGACCCCATTATAGTGAGCGGGGTCTTTTGGGCACCACTGGTGTTTGTGAAGTGACGTATACGGCAATGAAGTCTTTTGTTTTTCTGTTCCTACAAAGGAACAAAATAGTGAAATGCAGACGTAGATGTCAGCCTAGCCTAAAGCCACTTTCACATGGTCAGTATTTTGCTTCAGCATAAGCCAAAATCAGGAATGGAGCGTACAGAGAAAAAGCAGAATGGAAAGATTTGTACCTCTTAATGTCCTGGAACCATTACTGGTTTTGGCTCAGCTTGTATTGTTCTGCTCTAACTTACTTAAATAATAAAACAATAACAACATTCAAAATTATCTTTTTAATTGGTCTTTATTAAAAATATGGCGTCCTTTCTTCTGTACAGAGTTGAGATGCTGTAGTAGTACCCTTTGTATTTTCTGTCTTTTCCGTCAGACCAGGAGTGGACGGACTCCTTATCTCTGCTCTCTGACATTATAAACACTCATTATAGCTCAGTTCTTATCTTACTGATAAGAATGTGGCTTATAAATAAGTGTTTATAACCTCTCAGTAGTTTAGAAATAAGGTTTATTAGGTGAAAGTGAAAGTACCAGTCACACGGCTAGAAAAACAGTTAAGCCTTTGTGACAGAACAGCTCAATATTTAAAAAAAAAAGGTCAATTGAAAAAATGTGTTAAACCTATCCTCAGGATAGACCATCAGTATCTGATCCGTGGATGTCTAACTCCAGGCACCCCCCACCGATTAGCTACTTGAAGAGGATGCAGCACTCCGGTTGGCGCCGCGGCCTCATTGCAGCTTATCCTAGCTCAGTCCCATTCAAGTGGGGCTAACCTGCAATACTAAGCACAGACGCTATCTAACAGCTGATTGGTGGGGGTGCCGGGTGTCAGACCCCTGCCAATCAGATGCTGATGACCTATCCTGAGGACAGGTCATTAGTATAAAACACTTGGAAAACCCTTTCAAGGCCCCTTTACAAGAGCCAATCTTTTCACCTCTATGGGGCTTAAAAAGACAGACGAGCGTCTTTTCTAGGAAAAGCCTTTTAATATTATATCTATGGGTTATATAATTTTATCCAAACTGTGTTGTCTAAGTTCACACTTCTACACTGAATCGAACACCATCCTATTAATGATCGTTAACACATAATGGGGGCCTCAGCCTATTCTTTGCACTTTTAATTTTCTGCATTTTCAGTACTTGAATGAAAAGAAACCATCTCCACGTTCCCTGATGTACAGAAATATTCCACTTGAGTCCATCCTTCATTGTACATTTTTACATCATGGAATCTATTTCCATTCAGATTTTTAGGGGGACTTTATTTCTTATTGTTGGTAGTCCTTTCCAGGAACATTCCTTAAAAGAGGTTCTCCAGGCTTTTAATATTGATGACCTATACGCAGGATAGATTACCGAAATCAGATCGGCGGGGGTCCAACACCTGCCAATCTGCTGTATGAAGGGAAGGTGCGCGCAGTGCGCACGTGCCGTCTCTCTATGCTGTGTCTAAGGCATTACAGCACGAGCACACTGCGCGCGCCTTCCCTTCATACAGCTGATCGGTGGAGGTACTGGGTGTCGGACCCCGGCAGATCTGATATTGATGACCGATCCTATCCTAAACTTGAATGAAAAAGCCTATGTCCAAGTTTCAGTCCACAATTACTGGAGCCACACACTTTATTCAATGGCTGAGATTCTGGCGTGCCTATGTCTTGGATCTGAAATGATTATCTATCTCCTATAGCCGTAGCCTAGATAACTGAAGACAGATGCTACAAATGACCACAAGCATTTGCCGGGGTAGTCAAGTTTCCCTAAGTGCAGAAACCTCCTTTCTATCACAGCGTTTACTTTCTCCTCCTTCTGTTCTGGTTTTGGAGGGGTTAATCGTAAAACTGTAAATTCCATCTTTATAACCCAACATATTGTATACCTTTATTAAGAATCTGAGTCTCATCCCAGATATAACATACTGTACGTTTTAAAGTAGACAGTCCAGTTTCTATGATGGCTAAAAGAATGATGGGGGTTGTCCTAAAATCGACACTTATCACCTATTTCTAGGATAGAGGATGAGTGACTGATCACCAGAGGCCCCTGCGATCATATGGGTCCCGTGCCCAATGAAGTGCTGCAGCTCAAACGGGGAACATGGGACCCCCATACCCATGGTCAGTGGGTCCCAGCAGTGGTGATAGGTATTGATCTTTGGACAACCCCTTTTAAGATACACCATGACAACCTTTTTGGACATATAGGGGGTTATTACCTAATAAAAATAATATTGCGCAAGTGACCCCAAAAAGTTGCAAAGACCTATTTTGTGTCTTCCTTTTAAGATCTCAGTTAGTGCACAGATGGGCTATGTAGCAGAGGCTGGAACTCAGAAATAGTACAAGATCGGTAATCTAGTATATTTACAAGACTACTCAACATTTGATAAGGCTTTTATAATACAAAACTCAGAAGTTATAAAAAATAAAATAAAAATAGTTTTGTCTCTGTGGCAAATGTGCAAGCAGATTCCCAGACCCTCATATTACAGTAACATGTTACTATACTGACATCTGGTGGTCAAAAACAGCACTGCAGGATTACCATTAAACTGTAGATATTGGAGGACCATCTAATTATATGCGGAATGATGATAACAGCACTGAACCGGTGCTCTAATGATGTGGTGAATTTAAAGTGACACTTTTTAGTGCCCCCTAGAAGTGGCTTTCATCCCTAGCTTTGGTTTGCATGGCCTCTGCCTCTTTATTCATCCTCTATAGGACTGTCGAAATGAATGAACGGAGAAGCAGCAATGTGTGACCTCCTCTATTCATAGGGGGCATGGGAGTCCCCTCATGACGGAGGTCTCAGCGATCGGGCCGTTAATGATCAGAAACGTATCCCATATCCTGTAGGCAGGGGATAAGGTTCTAACTTGGCACAACCCCTTTAATACACAATTTCCATGACTGCTCTTAAAGCCAAGAGTGCTGATCCTTAAGTAAAGAGTTACCTGCTCCCTGCCACCATTCCAGCATCAAGTATCTGGTTCAGCTCTTTCTAGTCCTAGGCGTATAAACATCTGGACAGGGTCACGTGTGCTGCGTCCACCAATCACTGGCCTCAGCGGTTATATGTCCCCAAACAGCACATCACTTCTGTGTTACTTGTTGCATGGGGGGGTCATCTCACCACTGAGGCCAGTGACTGGCCGCAGCTGCACACATAACCCCCTCCAGATATACAAGTGCCTTGCAAAAGTATTCACACACCCCCCCCCCTTGACTTTTTTCGTATTTTGGTGCCTCACAACCTGAAATTAACATAGATTGCTTTAGGATTTGCATCATTTCATTTACAGAACATGCCCACAACTTTGAAGATGTTTTAAGCAAACAACAAATAGGTCAAAATCACAGAAAAAGTCAATGTGCATAACTATTCACCCCCTAAAGTCAATACTTTGTAGAGACACCTTTCGCGGCAATCACAGCTCCAAGTCGCTTTGGATAAGTCTCTATGAGCTTGCCACATCTTACCACTGGGATTTTTGCCCATTCCTCCTTGCAAAGCTGCTCCAGCTCCTTCAGGTTGGATGTTTTGTACTTGTAAACAGCAATCTTTAAGTCTGACCACAGATTTTCTATTGGATTGAGATCTGGGCTTTGACGAGGCCATTCCAACACATTTACATGTTTCCCCTTAAACCAGTCAAGTGTTGCTTTAGCAGTGTGTTTGGGGTCATTGTCCCGCTGGAAGGTGAACCTCCGTCCTAGCCTCAAATCACGCACAGAGTAGTACAGGTTCTGCTCAAGACTATCCCTGTATTTAGCACCATCCATCTTTCCCTCAGCTCTGACCAGTTTCCCAGTCCCATCCCCACAGCATGATGCTGCCACCACCATGTCTCACTGTGGGGATGGTGTTCTTTGGGTGATGTGATGTGTTGGATAGCGTTTTCTTTGATGGCCAAAAAGTTTAATTTTAGTCTCATCAGACCAGAGCACCTTCCTCCATACATTTTGGGAGTCTCCCACATGCCTTTTCACAAACTCACAACATACCTCTTTGTTTTTAGCTGACAGTTATGGCTTTCTTCTGGCCACTGCCATAAAGCCCAACTCTATGGAGCGTACGGCTTATTGTGGTCCTATGTACAGATACTCCAGTCTCTGCTGTGGAACTCTGCAGCTCCTCCAGGGTTACCTTAGGTCTCTGTGCTGCCTCTCTGATTAATGCCCTCCTTTCCCGCTACACGAGTTTTGGTGGGCGGCAGTATCTTGGCAGGTTTGCTGTTGTGCCATGTTCTTTCCATTTGGTTATGATAGATTTGATGGTGCTCCTGGGGATCATCAAAGATTTGGATATTCTTTTAAAACCTAACCCTGACTTATACTTCTCATCAACATTGTCCCTTACTTGTTTGGAGAGTTCCTTGGTCTTCATGGCAGTGTTTGGTTAGTGATGCCTCTTGCTTTGGTGTTGCAGCCTCTGGGGCCTTTCAAAAAAGGTGTGTATATGTAATGACAGATCATGTGACACTTAGATTGCACACAGGTGACATCATTTCACTAATTATGTGACTTCTGAAGGTAATTGGTTGCACCAAAGCTTTTTATGGGCTTCCTAACAAAGGGGGTGAATACATACACACATGACAATTTTCTATTTCTAGTTTTCTATTTCTAAACAATAGTTTTATTTATATATTGTTCTCATTTCACTTCACCAACTTAGACTATTGTGTTCTGATCCATCACATAAAATTCTGAATAACAAAACATTGAACTTAAGGCTGTAATGTAACAAAATACAAAAAAAGTAAAAGGGGGGTGAATAATTTTGCAAGGCACTGTATACAGGCCAGGGACTGGAAGAAGACAGATTGAACCCTTGGCACTAGAACCGAGTGGTGCGGAGCTGGTGAGTGAATTCTTATTTATTTGATAACTTATATAAAAGATGGAATAACCTTTTGAAGGGGTTGTGCAGCGCTAGTAGATTGATTACCTCTGCTCTCAATATCAAGATAGCGGGGATCCAACGTCTGGCAGCCCTGTTCATCAGCTGTTTGAAGACTTAACGGTGCTTGTATTTAAGTGAACAGGACAAGCATTTGTAGTTACACCTCACTGCCACAAGGTGGACAGCGTGTAGTTGAAGAGGACCTGTCACCGCTTCTGACATGCCTGTTTTAATAGCTACAGGTGTTCCCCATGTAATAACAATTCTGAAGCCTCTATTCTTATGGCTCTAAGTTGTGCCGTTCGTTTATTATTTTAACTAGACGTTATTAATGATTTGCTAGCAGTCTGCAGTAAGGGTACAGAGGGGTGTTACCAATTGGGGGTGTAGTGCCCTAGAGCAGGAAGTACTTTGACATTTGGACATGTGCCTATATCCCCTATACAAAGTTAAAACTTCTTACTTTATTTCTCTTGAAAGGGTTAACTTAGGCTACTTTCACACTAGCGTTCGGGTGTCCACTTGTGAGCTCCGTTTGAAGGGGCTCACAAGCGGTCCCGAACGCATCCGTCCAGCCCTAATGCATTCTGAGTGGACGCGGATCCGCTCAGAATGCATCAGTCTGGCAGCGTTCAGCCTCCGCTCCGCTCGCCTCCGCACGGACAGGCGGACAGCTGAACGCTGCTTGCAGCGTTCGGGTGTCCACCTGGCCGTGCGGAGGCGTGCGGATCCGTCCAGACTTACAATGTAAGTCAATGGGGACGGATCCGTTTGAAGATGACACACTATGGCTCAATCTTCAAAACGGATCCGTCCCCCATTGACTTTCAATGTAAAAGTCTGGACGGATCCGTTCAGGCTACTTTCACACTTAGAAAATTTTTAACAATATAATGCAGACGGATCCGCTCTGAACGCAAGTGTGAAAGTAGCCTTACACTGTTTAACTCCTTCAGGACCCTGCCATTTTTCACCTTAAAGGAAACCTGTCACTGGGATTTTGGGTATAGAGCTGAGGACATGGGTCGCTAGATGGCCGCTAGCACATCCGCAATATCCAGTCCCTATAGCTCTGTGTGCTTTTATTGTGTAAATAAAACTGATTTGATACATATGCAAATTAACATAAAAAAGAGTCATATCTTACTTGTGTGACCAGAGAAGAGTCATATTTTCAAGCTCCGACTCATCTCAGGTTAATTTGCATATCTATCAAATCGGTTTTTTCACACAATAAAAGCACACAGAGCTATGGGGACTGAGTATTGCGGATGTGCTAGCGGCCATCTAGCAACCCATGTCTTCAGCTCTATACACAAAATCCCGGTGATAGGTTCCCTTTAAGGACCTGGCCATTTTTTGCAAATCTGACATGTGACACTTTATGTGGTGATAACTTTAAAATGCTTTTACTTATCCAAGCCATTCTGAGACTGTTTTCTAGTCACATATTGTACTTCATGGCAGTGGTAAATTTGAGTCAAAATATTTCATTTTTATTTATAAAAAATAAATAAATAAATTTAACAAAGATTTGGAAACATTCGCAATTTTCTAAATTTCAATTCTCTGCTTTTAAAACAGATAGTGATACCTCCTAATAGTTATTACTTTACATTCCCCATATGTCTACTTCATGTTTGGATCATTTTGTAAATTACATTTTCTTTTTTTGGGACGTTAGAAGGCTTAGAAGTTTAGAAGCAAATCTTGAAATTTTTCTGAAAAATATTTCCAAAACCCACTTTTTGAGGACCAGTTCAGGTCTGAAGTCACTTTTTGAGGCTTACATGATAGAAACCACCCATAAATGACCCCATTTTAGAAACTACACCGCTCAATGTATTAAGAACTGATTTTACAAACGTTGTTAACCCTTTAGGTGTTCTACAAGAATTAAAGGAAAATGTAGATGAAATTTCAGAATTTAACTTTTTGGGCAGATTTTCCATTTTAATCCATTTTTTCCAGTAACAAAGCAAGGGTTAACAGCCAAACAAAACTCAATATTACCCTGATTCTGTAGTTTACAGAAACACTCCATATGCGGTCATAAACTGCTGTACGGGCACACAGCAGGGCGCAGAAGGAAAAGGAACGCCATATGGTTTTTGGAAGGCAGATTTCACTGGGATAATTTTAAGTTACCATATCACATTTGAAGACCCCTTGATGCACGTGCCGTGGTCAGCAGGGGTCCAGCTGTCAGTGACTGCTGGACCCCTGCCGCTGATCAGGTGGGCGCAGCTCCTGCACCTGCTCGATCAGTGCGGTGCTGGGCTCTTAAAGGGGTTGTCCGAGTTATGAAAAAAAATAATATAGCACTGAAAATCTGATGGGCAGCAATATATAACTAAGCTAAGCAAGTTGCAAAAAAAAATAATAAAATATATATTATATATATATATATATATATATATATATATATATATAATATATATTTTATTATTATTTTTTATATATATACTCATTTCCCAGGTTCCCTTTTCTGGCCCTTTGTTTACATGCAATAAAAACAAATCTCTGCCCCTCCCCCTGCACTGCTAAGGGAGTGGATAGAAGAGCTGCCATGAGTGCTGGGAGAATCAACAGCAACTTGTAAGTGTAGAACTACAAGTCCCACCTGTATAATACACACAGGATCTTCCCCCTACCTTCTTGTGCAATGCTCTCTCTAGTCTGTCAGATCCTGTGCCCAGAATTGTCCCTGCTGCAGCTAGCTAGTATGTGCAGCTGAAGGGGTTAAGAATCTTAGGAGAGAGAGCAGACGGCGTGGCCAGCACAGTGACATCTCGTTTACAGGCTTGTAAACGTCCTTTATCAGAGCAGGGAGAGAAGCTGACATCACAGGTCATGTGACCCTCAGTGACATCTGAGAAACCAGCCACTGGTGATAAAGTGAGTTAATTGGAAAGCTGTTATATTTGCCCAGTTAGGAACATAGAAAGAACAAAAAAATAACTTTGACAACCCCTTTAAGGTTAAAGAAGACCATGTTTTGGAAGGAAAATCCAAACTTGTTTACCACCAAATAGCAGACAGCCTGACCTTTTAGGGTACTTTCACACTTGCGTTTTTCTTTTCCGGCATAGAGTTCCGTCACAGAGGCTCAATACTGGAAAAGAACTGATCAGTTTTATCCCCATGCATTCTGAATGGAGAGTAATCCGTTCAGGATGCATCAGGATGTCTTCAGTTCAGTCGTTTTGACTGATCAGGCAAAAGAGAAAACCGCAGCATGCTACGGTTTTATCTCCGGCGAAAAAGACTGAAGATTTGCCTGAACGCCGGATCCGGCATTTTTTCCCATAGGGATGTATTAGTGCCGGATCCGGCGCTCAGAATACCGGAATGCCGGATCCGTCGTTCCGTTATGCGCATGCGCAGACTGAAAAAAAGGTGAAAAAAATAAATGACGGATCCGTTTTGCCGGATGACACCGGAACGACGGATCCGGCATTTCAATGCATTTTATCGACTGATCAGGCATTTTTAAGACTGATCAGGATCCTGATCAGTCTTACTAATGCCATCAGTTAGCATACATTTTGCCTGATCCGGCAGGCAGTTCCGGCGACGGAACTGCTTGCCGGATCTCTCTGCCGCAAGTGTGAAAGTAGCCTTAAATGTATTAAATCTATGTTGTTATGTCTGGAAAACCTGCTGTGTAATTTCCATTGAGTATCATTGAAGCTCTAATGTAAATCTATAACAGACGGGAGCTGAAACAATGTATCTGTTTGTGCTGAGTTTCTCCACTCCCCCCCCCCCCCCCTCCCACTAGAAGGTTCTAGTCTGGACTTATTTCCCATTGGGGTGCACCACGCATTACCATACCTTCTGGAGCAGCAACACGTGGTGACACCTCGACGGTGTCTGGGGGACCCAGCATAGCGATGGGGCCACCCCAAACCCAGCCACTGCAGGGGTGTGTACCTGCACAGTCTAAAAAAATAAAGCACTGACTGGATAGAGTGAGACTGTTCAGGAACACATCCCTAACTGGTTATCACCTCTGTACCTTTACTGCAGACTGCTAGCAATGCTTTCATAATTTCTAGTAGAACGTAGAGACATAAGAATAGATGCTCCAGAATTGTTATTACATGGGGAATGCATGAAGCTATTAAAAAACTGCCATGTCAGGAGAGGGGACAGGGCCTCTTTAAACAGTGAAGACACTGGAGCCTCTTCAAACAGTCCAACTTCCCCGCCGATCTGATATTTGGTAACTTAATAAGCGGAGAGGTCATCAATATACTAGCACTACACAGCCCCTTTATGATTACATTTATAACCGTTTCACACACAGCATTTTATTTGGAGAAGAAGAAGCAGGTATTTGAGCCAATAAAGTGATTTCTAAAGGAATGGCTACATGACGGAAGGATTTATGCTGCAATCAGAAAGCAGTGATGAATTGTTTTAGGTCATCAATACACTTCAGATCTTCAAATAGATTTTTCAAGCTCACCCCCGTCTATTTGTTTCTTTTCCATCTTACCCACTCCCCATTTCTCCTTCCCTTGCTTCATTGTGTTGAAAGGAAATGTGATAAAGCCGGTTAAAAAGATTTGCGACTCACCTGAGGTCCCCATGCTAAGAAGCACGGCCACCCAAAGTATCCAGTAGAAGAGAAGAATGAGAAAGGTCCAGAGCGGCTGAAGCAGCAGGAAGGGGATGTGGCTGGTAAAGCTGCTCGCAACTTGGAAGAGCCGGATTGTCATCTGTATTCTCTTTCTCAACAAGAATATGAACGTCAAAAGCACAATCTGAAAAAAAGTAAAAACTGGAAATTGCTTACATGTTCGGGTCCATTCACACGTCTGTGGTGTGTTGCGGATGGCACCCCCTATAGAAATGCCTATTCTTGTCCGCAGCTGCGGACAAGAATAGGACATGTTCTATCTTTTGCAGAGCTGCGGACCGGAAGTTCGGGGCCGCGCTCCGCAAATGCGGAAGCGGAGAGCAGCTTCACGTCCGGGCCCATGGAGAATGAATGGGTCCACACCCTTTCCGCAAAATTGCGGAACGGGTGTGGACCCTTTTGCGGACGTGTGAATGGACCCTAAAAAGGGGTTTCCCGGGATGTACACATTGATGGGATCGGTGATCAATATCAGATCGGCAGGGGTCCAAAAACCAGGACCCCCAACGATAAGCTATATGAAGAGGCCATGGCTCTGCCATGAGCACTTAGGCATCTTCCTAGGCCATATGGCGTCACGTTCATCAGTTACATGGCTTAGGCACAGCTCAGCCCTATTCAAATGAATAGGGGAGACCTGCGATACCAAGCACAGCCGCTAACAAATGGATGGTGCTGTGCTTGGTAAGATACAACCGCATGGGGTGCCAGAAGTCGGACCCCTGCGGATCTCATATCAATGACCTGTCCCGAGGAAAGGCCATCAATATCAAAATCCCAGAGAACCCCTTTGAAAAATGTTTCTTAAACACAGGGTTACCATAGAGTGCAGTCACAGACAGTAAAGGACGTGTACAAGTATTGTTATACGGGATCCAGCAGCCTGCACAAGAAATACTTACAGATATTAGTGTAGAAATTATGGAGAATCCAAGCAAAAACTTTGCGTTCTCTTTTTCAGTTTCCAGCTCATAGCTAACGTCATGGATGTGATCGTAGTACAGCCACCAGAGAACGCCGGTGACAACTGGAAGAAGAATACAACAGAATGAATGGTTGGTAGAAATGCATTTTCCAAGGATAGCACACGTACCCATTGATTTAAATGTGTCTGTCCACACATCAGTAATTTTTTTTTACTGACTGTGGGTCAGTAAAAAAAAAATATAGAAAATCACGGAGACATGCACTACTCTGATCCGTGAAGTCTATGGGTCCATGAAAATCACGGACACAAGAGGGATGGCATCCCTTTCTCACAGAAGACAGATAGGAAATGGTATTGAAATGTATTTTCAGCTGAGCAACCTCCAGTGGATTACGGATGACACACGGAGTGTAAAAATGGACACACTGACCAAACACGGATCCTTCATGGACATCTTCACAGATTAAATAAGGAAGCAGTTTTTCCCGTACGTAATACTAACACAGTAAAGTGAATGAGGCCTTACATGTTTATTTTTTATGTAGTTGAAAAAGTCCAATGGGGCCTAAGGAGAATGCTTTGTGGAGCCAACAGGAGTAGCCGTGGCACCGCGAATTTCTGGTGTTGCTTATACTTTGCTTGAACCGTCAGTGACAGTCACAGTGACTGGACCTACACTAATTGGACACTGATGACATATCCTAGTGATCTGACATCAACGGCTATGCCGAGACAATCCCACAGTTAAGATAAAAAATGAAAACTATATAATAATATATAAGAATTTACAGTACGTTAATGGAGTAAATCCCTACAGCCTTTGACTTAGGAAATTGTATAAAGTAGGTGGGAAGATACTCACAAAGTAATCCAAACATGAGCAGGGTTACAAAGATATGGACCATCAGAGTGCTGATATAACGAAATGATAAGACCATCACCACTGACAAAGCTGGAAGGGAAAAAATATTATCTGGTAAGTGAGAGCAAAACATATGATGTATATACAATAAATCATAGCTATGCTGAGCAGCTCTCCAAGCCCTCAGCCCACCCTACCCCTCAAATCCTCCTTCTGCATGTTCTGATGTCTCCATCTCCCAGGCTGCTAATAAATTCCTGTTGGTCACCACATTCTTTATATAGACTGACATTAAAACCACCTAAGGACTGGGATATACTGGGCAGCAAGTGAAGAGTCAGTTCTTGAAGTTAATGGGTTGGTAGAAAAAAAACGCGTAAGGATCTGAGTGATATGTGCCAAACTGGTTACATGGCTGGATGACAACATCTCCAACATGGCTGGCCTGTAGGGTGTTCTTGGTATACAGTGATTAGTACCTACCAAAAGTGGTCCACAGAAGGACTCAGCACTAAGGTTATGACTGCCCAAGGCTCCTTGATGCCAATGGAGAGTGGAGGCTAGTCTGTCTGGTCTGATTCCACAGAAGAACCACAACAGCATAAATGGCTGAAAAAGTTACCGCTGCTAAGTAGTAACACACAGCACATCACAGCCTATGGAGCTGAGTACCAGCAGACTGTTTGGAGTGTCCATGCCAACCCCTATCCACCAAAAGTGCCTACAATGGGCATTTGAGCATTAGAACTGAACTACAAAGCAATGGAAGAAGGTGACCTGATGAATCACAAGTTCGGCCGGGCGCAAGAGTTGGCACCAGGATGCACAATGGGAAGAAGGAAAACCGACAAAGGCAGTGTGATGCTCTGGGAAATGTTCTCCTGGGAGATCTTGGGTGCCTGCCTTCATGTGGATGTTACTTCGACAAGTACCATAAACCTAAATACGATTTCAGACCAAGCACACCACTTCAGGGTGGTGGTATTCCCTGATGAAAGTATCCTCTTTCAACAGGATAATGTGCCTTGCCACATCGCAAAAATTATTCAGGAATGATTTGAGGAACACAAGAGTTTAAGGTGTTGACTTGATCTTCAAATTCCTCAGACCTGAATCCAATTGAGCATGTGTGGGGTGTGCTGGAAAAAACAGGCTGATCCATGGGGTCCCCACTTCACAAGTTACAGGACTTAAAAGCATCTGCTTATGACCTTCAGAGGTCTTGTGAAGTTTTAAAGGGGCTATCCGGTTTCCAATATTAACTATCCTCAGGTGATCAGCTGTTTGAAGAGAATGCAGTGCTCTTGCAAGCGCCTCGTTCTCTTTACAGTTTACCTGATCACCGTCAGCATTGCAGCAGTGAGCAGGTGTAATTAAAGCCTCTAAAGGGTTGTATTGTAAGGGTATTTTTTAAGTACTGATTGGTTCTGTCCCTTTAATTCTGTTCTCTTTTCCCATTACCATTCTGTGTGATGTGCTTTGTAATGTAGTACCCATTCCCCATTGTTCTGCACCAACAATTAATGTGGATTCCACCAGGCACTTCATGCTAGGTAGGATGTAAGTATTGATTTGCCCCATCTCTTGTACACTCTGGGGTGTCGGTCATGTGTTATAACGTGGTAGACAGCCATGTGTTATAGCATGATTAACCAGACCCCTACCCCATATTTAGGCTACTGATGTTTATTTACTTTTTATTATTCTGTATATGATTCGTTTGCGTTTTCGTATATTTAACCCATTCAAGCGACATCCAGTTGTCACGCTTCAGTCTGAGAGGGAAACACAACACCAAGCGTAAGAGGGATGGGGGAAAACAGGGAATCAGGCCTGAGAACTAGGGAAGGAAGATGGACACCCCCTAGCGAAAACCCTAACCAAAATCCTGACTGACTACCAGTATGAACAGGAGTCTACTTCAGGGAATAGGGAAATGCAACACACAGAACCCAAACAAAATGCAAAAGGGAAAGGAAAGACTTAACTTCAAAGAGGCTATGGAAGCACCAGGATCTCAGCCGAGATCCAAACACAATGTCATGCCCCACTCTGACGATGTGCGGAGGTCAGCCAGGATAGCAGCACGAGTTTAGTGGTTGCTTTGGAGCCGTGCTGGATCCCCCTCTCATCAGGTGCACTGGGTGGGGTCTTTAGTTTAAATAGCACACTGCCCAGGGCCCTGAGCGGATTATACTGTTCATTCTGGTCTGGGAAGCTTGGAGGGAAGGTTCGCTGTCAGTTCCTGCTCCCAGAGATAAGTGTCATTTCTAGTTCGGTTGTTTGTGTCTTCTATTCTATCCAGGTTCTGTGCGAGCAGACTGCTCCTATCTCCCCACTTCACCATCTTAGGGAGTTCAGGGTTTTGTCAGCCCAGGCTGGAGGACACTAGCACACCTACCTTCAAGGTCTGCTGTGGGCTGAGCAGTGCAGGGAAAGAGGTCAGGGATAAGCTAGGAGGTGACCCTTCCCCTGTCTCTCGTCCAGAGCCTGGTTGGTGTGTTATCTTTTGTACTAAGTGTACGTCCGCCGTGACACACAAACAATCCACAGGCACAGAAGCTATAAACCGCACAGCATAGTGGGAGAAGCAACTATAAATAAGGAAGGTTAAATGACCACATAAGAAACACCTGGAGGCAAGGGGTGTAGCCATTCCCAGAAACAACACAGACACCTATTGATCCATAAAGAAAACCTTTCAGATCAAACCACGTGTTGCCAGTCTCACAGATCTCCTGCAACTCACTGTCGCCGGGACGTCCGTATGTCTTGGTATGTCCATGACACCAGTTTGGACCAAATGCCGGAGCCCCATTCTTCAAATCTGACATGTGTCAGTTTATCTGCTAATAACTTTTGAACGCATTTACTTATCTTAGCCATTCTAAGACTGTTTTCTCGTGATACATCATACTTCACGTTAGTGGTAAATTTGAGTAGATACGTTTTACCTTTATGCATAAAAAAAAACTAAATTTGTATTAAATTTGCATTAAATTTGGGGGGGGGGGGGGAGGGGAATCACTATTTCCAAAAGTAGAATTTCTCCACTTTTAAGACAGATAGTGATACTTCATAAAATAGTTATTACGTAACATTCCCCATATGTCTACTTTATGTTTGTATCATTTTGTAAATGTCATTTTATTATTTCAGGAAGTAAGAAGGCTTAGAAGTTTAGAAGCGATTTATTTTATTTTTATTTATTTTTTGAAAATGGCCAAATTCCACTTTTTTGTAAGGACCAGTTCAGTCATGAAGTCATTTTGTGGGGCTTACATAGTAGAAACCACCCATAAATGACCCCATTTTAGAAACTACAACCCTGAAGTTATTCAAAACAGATTTTACAAACTGTGTTACCCCTTTAAGTGTTCCACAATAATTAAAGCAAAATAGAGGGGAAATTTTTACATTTAATTTTTGGTGCAGATTTTCCATTTTAATCAATTTTTCCTGTAACACAGCACGGGTTAACAGCCAAACAAACCTCAATATTTATTACCCCGATTCTGCAGTTTACAGAAACACCCCATTATGTGGTGGTAAACCACTGTAAGGGCACACGGCAGGACGTAGAAGGAAAGGAGCGCCATATTGTTAACAGAGGGCAGATTTTTCTGGAATGGTTTTCAGGTGCCATGTCACATTTGAAGAGACCCTGAGATAACCCTAGAAAGAAAACCCCAAAAGTGACCCCATTTTAAAAACTACACCCATCAAGGAATAAATCTCATAGCCGGCAAAAAAGGAAAAAGCTGCAGGGGCATCGGGGGTTTTATGGTGAACAATGGCAGCATATGGGGGGCTAATGATTATCAGGGGCACGGGGGCACAGTAACAGTCATGACTGATTTCAGGCTGCAATTTGGCCGTACAGTTATGCCCAAATGCGTAAAGGGGTTAATCACACTTAAATATATTTATTCACTTAGCCTGCGTAAGTATATTCATTCTCAAATCTTTTGAATTCGCGTTATGTTACAACGGTAGAGATGGGCGCGCACAATACAGCTGGGCAAGAACTGTGTTCTTGAGTTCAGTGGTGAGAACATTTACAGCATATATGGGGCAGTAATGCCACTATATAATACACAGAACTGTCTACAGTAAGCAAATGTACTCTCCCCAAATAGTTTGTAACTTCTACATTTTGTTGGTGAGACTGTTGTTTAACACCTGAAAATCAGCTCATCATTTTCTTATTACAGATAGCTCATGTGTACGGCCACCCAGGGAGCATTGGTTGGATTGCAAGTGAAGAATAAAAAATATATATACAGTACAGACCAAAAGTTTGGACACACCTTCTCATTCAAAGAGTTTTCTTTATTTTCATGACTATGAAAATTGTAGATTCACACTGAAGGCATCAAAACTATGAATTAACACATGTGGAATTATATACATAACAAAAAAGTGTGAAACAACTGAAAAATGTCATATTCTAGGTTCTTTAAAGTAGCCACCTTTTGCTTTGATACTGCTTTGCACACTCTTGGCATTCTCTTGATGAGCTTCAAGAGGTAGTCACCTGAAATGGTCTTCCAACAGTCTTGAAGGAGTTCCCAGAGATGCTTAGCACTTGTTGGCCCTTTTGCCTTCACTCTGCGGTCCAGCTCACCCCAAACATTCTCAATTGGGTTCAGGTCAGGTGACTGTGGAGGCCAGGTCATCTGGCGCAGCACCCCATCACTCTCCTTCGTGGTCAAATAGCCCTTACACAGCCTGGAGGTGTGTTTGGGGTCATTGTCCTGTTGAAAAATAAATGATGGTCCAACTAAACGCAAACCGGATGGAATAGCATGCCGCTGCAAGATGCTGTGGTAGCCATGCTGGTTCAGTATGCCTTCAATTTTGAATAAATCCCCAACAGCGTCACCAGCAAAGCACCCCCACACCATCACACCTCCTCCTCCATGCTTCACGGTGGGAACCAGGCACGTAGAGTCCATCCGTTCACCTTTTCTGCGTCGCACAAAGACACAGTTGGTTGGAACCAAAGATCTCAAATTTGGACTCATCAGCCAAAGCACAGATTCCCACTGGTCTAATGTCCATTCCTTGTGTTCTTTAGCCCAAACAAGTCTCTTCTGCTTGTTGCCTGTCCTTAGCAGTGGTTTCCTAGCAGATATTCTACCATGAAGGCCTGATTCACACAGTCTCCTCTTAACAGTTGTTCTAGAGATGTGTCTGCTGCTAGAACTCTGTGTGGCATTGACCTGGTCTCTAATCTGAGCTGCTGTTAACCTGCGATTTCTGAGGCTGGTGACTTGGATGAACTTATCCTCCGCAGCAGAGGTGACTCTTGGTCTTCCTTTCCTGGGGCGGTCCGCATGTGAGCCAGTTTCTTTGTAGCGCTTGATGGTTTTTGTGACTGCACTTGGGGACACTTTCAAAGTTTTCCCAATTTTTCGGACTGACTGACCTTCATTTCTTAAAGTAATGATGGCCACTCGTTTTTCTTTACTTAGCTGCTTTTTTCTTGCCATAATACAAATTCTAACAGTCTATTCAGTAGGACTATCAGCTGTGTATCCACCTGACTTCTCCACAATGCAACTGATGGTCCCAACCCCATTTATAAGGCAAGAAATCCCACCTATTAAACCTGACAGGGCACACCTGTGAAGTGAAAACCATTTCAGGTGACTACCTCTTGAAGCTCATCAAGAGAATGCCAAGAGTGTGCAAAGCAGTAATCAAAGCAAAAGGTGGCTACTTTGAAGAACCTAGAATATGACATATTTTCAGTTGTTTCACACTTTTTTGTTATGTATATAATTCCACATGTGTTAATTCATAGTTTTGATGCCTTCAGTGTGAATCTACAATTTTCATAGTCATGAAAATAAAGAAAACTCTTTGAAGGAGAAGGTGTGTCCAAACTTTTGGTCTGTACTGTATATATATAAAAAAAGAATATAAAATTAAAAAATTTCATACCAACTGCAAGAATGCTGAGGCCCACAACATTGTCTCTGCCAGCCATAATCCCACTAAGTATACGATGAAAGAAGTCCACTTCATTGATCACATTTATCAAAATTGATGCAAACTTGCTATAACAGTCTGGATTTTGAGGAACGCAGCGATTGAAGAGTGGGAAGGATTTGCTGAAAGAAACAATAAAACATAGCTGATTAACAGGCACATATGTCACACCGTTCTACATCTTGTATGCTGACCTATTACTCCATGTATGGATCTAGGAGGAGTCGGCTCACTGCCGCTCAATAGAGCTATCGCTTGTCATTGAATCCCCTGTTGTTCAATAATATTGAGATGACTCTGCTAGCCTGATACCAGTCTACACAGAAAAGCTGATAAGTGAGCAGCAGAACACTGGAAATGTCAGCTTATGGTGAGTGTTCCAGAAATAAAGAGAAAATACTAAAATTTCAGTTAGGGCAGAAGAATTTTGAAGAATTATTTTTTACAATCTTTTACATTTGTGATTCAAAATAATTCTCCAATTACCACTGAAATATACTCTGCTAAGGAGGCTACTTAGATGGCAAAGTTGCCATGTGGCCTTCCCAGAGTCCTCTGCCCTTGTGATATGCATTTACAATACTTGCTAAAAACATCTCAGAAGTATTACTAGTTTGGTGAACTGTGGCACACAAGGCTCCCCAAGTATGTGCCAACTTTTCCTTTCCTCCTCGATTTACAGTTGATGTTTTTTTTGTGATATGCCCTGTCACCTCTCCTGATATTCTGTTCAAGTAAATACTGGCATTCCCCATAAAATGACAATTCTGGAGAAAAATTTTCTTACTCTGTTTTGCTGTTCCTCCTCCTTGAAATATATCACGAAATTGGCAACTCTGTGTTAGCATTCCCCCTTGCCAAAGAGGTGTGGCCTTGTACAGTCTGCCACTGGTAGCACCAACTGGACAGTGTGAAAGTGTGCACTGATGCACCCCAACCGGTAACACACAGACTGGCATTCCCGTACGCCACTCCTGCTGGAATGAGATGTGCTTAATTTATTGAGGGGCAGATGCCTCTCAATAAATTAGGCGCCTCTCTAACACTCCTTGCGACAGAAACTCAACCCATGGCTAAGTAGACTTGAGCTAAAAGTTACGCCAGTTTCTGATGTCCGTTATAGTAAATCTGGCGGGCTGTGATAGGCTCCACCCCTCTTGATAAGCGCTGCCCCCTTTCCCACCACCTCAGAAAAGTGCGAAAAAAAGTGTAAAAATTCACAATATTATAGCATAAATATAGCATGCACCATAATTCGCAACTTTTTAAAGCCACAATAGTGTCGTAAAACCCGTTATAAATGTCCCCCGAGTTCTAAGAAAGTATGCTGAAGGATTGTCATGGGGAATACAATTATTTACTAAGACACATAACAGGGGTGGAGACAGGTCCTCTTTTAAAGGGGTTATCCGAGACTAAAAAATGTCCCCCATATGCCCGGGCACCTCACACAATCTACTTATCTGGCACCCCACTCCCTGCGTTGCTCTTGGTCCCCGCACCGCCGCCGCTGCTTCTCCCAGTGTGCGGATGAAAACATCAGTGTCGTGGGGAGCAGCCAATGGCAGGCGGTGACGGGGACAAGCTCGTTCCCATCACCGCCTGCCATTGACTGCCCCCCACCCCCACACTGAATGTTTTCATCCGTGCACGGGCAGAAGCAGCAGCGGCGGTGCGGGGACCTGAAGCAGTGCAGGGAGCCTGGTAAGTATATTCAGTGTGAGGGGCCTGGGAATATGGGGACATGTTTTAGTCTCGGATAACCCCTTTAAGTATTAAAGGGGTTTTCCAGGCTCCTGATATTGATGCCCTATCCTCAACACAGGTATTAATATCGAATTAGTAAGGGTTAAACACCCAGCACACTCGCCCATCAGCTGTTCCCTGCAGCCTCCAAAGCTGGAACTAGCTTTTGAATGGAGAAGGAAGCACAGCGCTGTTCAAAGTGTAGTGGCTGTGCCAGGTTACTGCAGCTCAGCTCCCACTGAAGGGAATAGAAGCTGAGCTGCAGTAACCTGGCACGGCCACTACACTCTGAATGGCGCTGTGCCTCCATTCAAAGGGCTAGTTCCAGCGCTGAGAATTAATCATCTCACCAAAATGTTTTACAAATGCTGTTAAAACTTTACCTTGGAGGAACCGGGAGTGCAGGACACCATTCTGAAACCTTGGGATGGTTTGTGTACTCCGTGTAGTTCAATTTATATACACAAAGCTGTGAGCCTGGATAGCAACACAGGACACATCGGTCAGTTACGCTTTAACTGGATGCACTGCATATACTTAACCTATAAATGATCGATACCTTTACTGCAATAAGGACATTTTACCCTTCCTCTAGCAGCTACTTTATTGCTTTTCTTTTATTTCCCATTAGTTATATAGCGCCTAACAAGTTCTGCAGCCCAGTACAGAGACTGACGGGAAACCCAACGGTCTGCAGAACTGCCGTGACGGAGCTGTCTCAGGAAGACAGCCCCTTTCCATATTCCCCGATAAGAGCGTCACAGAGGTGAATGTCTTCCATGTCATACTATAAATGTCTCAATAAATACTGTAAATGTACTTAAAAGTCCGGTCAGAGAAGAACTCCCCAGGCTTCATCTGCTAAAATACAGTACATAAAGGCTTGTTTCTAATTAAATTGCCCCTTTAACCCCTTGGATACAGGAGTTTTTTTTGTTTTCATTTTTCTTCACTATCTTCCTGGAGCCATAACATTTTTATTTTTCCGTTCACATTTCCATTTGAGGGCTTGCAGGCAGTGGTTTTTGTCCGACTGCCTCTAGGCATATTTGCCGTGCTGTGGCCGGTTCTCTGTCCGGTCCCCATTACAGTGAATGGGGCTGGGCGGACTTCTGCAGCACACGTGTGCACACTGTAGTACGGATAAAAATAAATATAAAATGCCAGCGTGAAACTGGCCTAAAGGGGTTGTGCACCTTTGGGGGAGAAAAGCATACAGACCTGTGAAGGAAAGCATACTTACCTGCTTTCCAGTGCTGGCTCCCAGCTCCTTCGTTTCACGGCCTTAGCTGCTCCGCTGAGCATCCCATGACCATTCGACATGACGCAAAGGGAATGGCAGCAGCGGTGTCAAACAATACGTTTATCCAGGAAACCCCATGGAGCAGCCGAGGCCGTGGAGGGAAGGAGTCCATACCCAGTGGAAAGAAATAGATAAGTATGCTTCCCCCTCCCCCTCCCTACCCAAAAGTGGACATCACCTTTAAAGGCTATGTACACCTTCGGAGGCAATTTTTTTTTTTTATGATTGCACATTTACAAATTTTTGGCTAAAAATGTTTTTTTTTTTCCAATTGGCCTTTATTCAAAATATTGAGCTGTTCTGTCACAAAGGGTTAACTGTTTTTCTAACTGTGTAACTGGTACTTTACTACTGAGAGGTCATAAACACTTATTTAAGCCACATTCTTATCAGTAAGATAGGAACTGAGCTATAACAAGTGTTTCGGAGGTCAGAGAGCAGAGATAAGGAGTCTGTCAGCTCCTGGTCTGACGGAAAAGACAGAAAATCCACAGGGTGCAACTAGAGCATCTCAACTCTGTACAGAAAAAAGGATGCCATATTTTCAATAAAGACAAATTTAAAAAAATATTTTTAGCTCAAAATGAGTACAATGCAATAATAAAAAAAAAATCCCCAAAAGGTGTACATAGCCTTTAACCACTTCAGCCCCGCTAGGTGAAACCCCCTTCATGACCAGAGCACTTTTTACACTTCGGCACTACACTACTTTCACCGTTTATCGCTCGGTCATGCAACTTACCATACAAATGAATTTTACCTCCTTTTCTTCTCACTAATAGAGCTTTCATTTGGTGGTATTTCATTGCTGCTGGCATTTTTACTTTTTTTGTTATTAATCAAAATGTAACGATTTTTTTGCAAAAAAATGAAATTTTTCACTTTTAGCTGTAAAATTTTGCAAAAAAAACGACATCCATATATAAATTTTTCGCCAAATTTATTGTTCTACATGTCTTTGATAAAAAACAAAATGTTTGGGCAAAAAAAAATGGTTTGGGTAAAAGTTATAGCATTTACAAACTATGGTACAAAAATGTGAATTTCTGCTTTTTGAAACAGCTCTGACTTTCTGAGCACCTATCATGATTCCTGAGGTTCTACAATGTCCAAACAGTAGAAAAACCCCACAAATGACCCCATTTCGGAAAGAAGACACCCTAAGGTATTCGCTGATGGGCATAGTGAGTTCATAGAACTTTTTATTTTTTGTCACAAGTTAGCGGAAAATGATGATGATTTTTTATTTTTTTTTTTCTTACAAAGTCTCATATTCCACTAACTTGCGACAAAAAATAAAAAATTCTAGGAACTCGCCATGCCCCTCACGGAATACCTTGGGGTGTCTTCTTTCCAAAATGGGGTCACTTGTGGGGTAGTTATACTGCCCTGGCAATTTAGGGGCCCAAATGTGTGAGAAGAACTTTGCAATCAAAATGTGTAAAAAATGACCGGTGAAATCCGAAAGGTGCACTTTGGAATATGTGCCCCTTTGCCCACCTTGGCAGCAAAAAAGTGTGACACATCTGGTATCGCCGTACTCAGGAGAAGTTGGGGAATGTGTTTTGGGGTGTCATTTTACATATACCCATGCTGGGTGAGAAAAATATCTTGGTCAAATGCCAACTTTGTATAAAAAAATGGGAAAAGTTGTCTTTTGCCAAGATATTTCTCTCACCCAGCATGGGTATATGTAAAATGACACCCCAAAACACATTCCCCAACTTCTCCTGAGTACGGAGATACCAGATGTGTCACACTTTTTTGCTGCCAAGGTGGGCAAAGGGGCACATATTCCAAAGTGCACCTTTCAGATTTTGCAGGCCATTTTTTACACATTTTGATTGCAAGGTACTTCTTACACATTTGGGCCCCTAAATTGCCAGGGCAGTGTAACTACGCCACAAGTGACCCCATTTTGGAAAGAAGACACCCCAAGGTATTCCGTGAGGGGCACTGCGAGTTCCTAGAATTTTTAATTTTTTGTCACAAGTTAGCGGAAAATGATGATTTTTTTTTTTTTCTCTTTTTTCCTTACAAAGTCTCATATTCCACTAACTTGCGACAAAAAATAAAAAATTCTAGGAACTCGCCATGCCCCTCACGGAATACCTTGGGGTGTCTTCTTTCCAAAATGGGGTCACTTGTGGCGTAGTTATACTGCCCTGGCAATTTAGGGGCCCATATGTGTGAGAAGTACTTTGCAATCAAAATCTGTAAAAAATGACCGGTGAAATCCGAAAGGTGCACTTTGGAATATGTGCCCCTTTGCCCACCTTGGCATCAAAAAAGTGTCACACATCTGGTATCGCCGTACTCAGGAGAAGTTGGGGAATGTGTTTTGGGGTGTCATTTTACATATACCCATGCTGGGTGAGAGAAATATCTTGGCAAAAGACAACTTTTCCCATTTTTTTATACAAAGTTGGCATTTGACCAAGATATTTTTCTCACCCAGCATGGGTATATGTAAAATGACACCCCAAAACACATTCCCCAACTTCTCCTGAGTACGGCGATACCAGATGTATGACACTTTTTTGCAGCCTAGATGCGCAAAGGGGCCCAAATTCCTTTTAGGAGGGCATTTTTAGACATTTGGATCCCAGACTTCTTCTCACGCTTTAGGGCCCCTAAAAAGCCAGGGCAGTATAAATACCCCACATGTGACCCCACTTTGGAAAGAAGACACCCCAAGGTATCCAATGAGGGGCCTGGCAAGTTCATAGAATTTTTTTTTTTTTTGCATAAGTTAGCGGAAATTGATTATTTTTTTTTTTTCTCACAAAGTCTCACTTTCCGCTAACTTAGGACAAAAATTTCAATCTTTCATGGACTCAATATGCCCCTCAGCAAATACCTTGGGGTGTCTTCTTTCCAAAATGGGGTCAGTTGTGGGGTGTTTGTACTGCCCTGGCATTTGAGGGTCTCCGCAATCATTACCTGTATGGCCAGCATTAGGAGTTTCTGCTATTCTCCTTATATTGAGCATACAGGTAATGAGATTTTTTTTTCCGTTCAGCCTCTGGGCTGAAAGAAAAAAAATGAACGGCACAGATTTCTTCATTCGCATCGATCAATGTGGATGAAAAAATCTCTGCCAAAAAAAAAAAATGGAGGGGAAAGGCGTCTGCCAGGACATAGGAGCTCCGCCCTACATCCATACCCACTTAGCTCGTATGCCCTGGCAAACCAGATTTCTCCATTCACATCAATCGATGTGGATGAATAAATCATTGCCGGGATTTTTTTTTTTATATATATATATATATATATATACACATATACAAAGTGCTTGCCAAAGCATAGGAACGCCGCCTCCTCCTCAGCTCGTATGCCTCGGCAAACGTATCTGTCACTGCAGAGGAGAAAATCCCGTCTTGCAGCGCCGCATACACCGACTTGCGTGTAATCTGACAGCAGCGCAATGCTTCTGTCAGAATGCACATCGGTGCTGCAGCTGGTCGATCGGTTGGTCCATCTGTAAGGTAAAAAGACAAAAAAAAAAAAAAAAGAAAAAACCAGGCCGCAACGCAATAATTTTATTAACTTTGCAACAGAACATGTAACTTAAACTTTTTGAACTGAACATTAACGTGTTTGCTTACTGGTGTGTTTTTTTTTTGTTTTTTTTTGTTTTTTTACCTTTATAGAACAAACCTCTCCTTCCCCATGGGTCAATGTGCAAAGCGCAAATCGCCCAAAGATGTGGCGAAGTGCGTTATGCACTTTGTCCCATGTGAAAGGAGACGTTTGCAGCAGCAGTGAGTGAATGGGCCCTAATAGCCCTGTGTGCCTGTCCTGGTGAGATGATCCCTATGCTAATAGTGTACCTGTGAGTGGTACTTCCGGAAACACTCTCCAAAGCATAGGGCAGGGTGGTCCGGACAGTCAGGACAGAAATAGCGGGTGTCACGCCTTATTCCACTCCTGCTACAGACACGACATCTTTTTCGGGGTGACTGTTGGGTTGAGGTACCAGGAACGACATTGGGGAAATGTCGCTCGTGTAGACGGCTAACTACACTGGTGGTTGGGGCCACGGAACCTCCTGGATACAGGAGGTTCTCGATGATCTCTTCCTGAAATTTGAGGAAGGATCCAGTTCTCCCAGCCTTACTGTAGAGAACAAAACTATTGTACAGAGCCAATTGAATTAAATATACAGACACCTTCTTATACCAGCGTCTGGTGCGTCGGGAAACTAAATACGGAGACAACATCTGGTCATTGAAGTCGACCCCTCCCATGTGGAGGTTATAGTCGTGGACTGAGAGGGGCTTTTCAATGACACGGGTTGCTCGCTCAATTAGTATTGTCGTGTCTGCGTGAATGGAGGAGAGCATGTAAACGTCACGCTTGTCTCTCCATTTCACCGCGAGCAGTTCTTCGTTACACAGTGCGGCCCTCTGCCCCCTTGCAAGACGGGTGCTAACGAGCCGTTGGGGGAAGCCCGCGCGACTAGTTCGCGCGGTACCACAGGCGCCAATCCGTTCTAGAAACAAATGCCTAAAGAGGGCCACACTTGTGTAAAAATTGTCCACATAAAGATGGTACCCCTTGCCGAATAAGGGTGACACCAAGTCCCAAACTGTCTTCCCACTGCTCCCCAGGTAGTCAGGGCAACCGACCGGCTCCAGGGTCTGATCTTTTCCCTCATAGACCCGAAATTTGTGGGTATAGCCTGTGGCCCTTTCACAGAGCTTATACAATTTGACCCCATACCGGGCGCGCTTGCTTGGGATGTATTGTTTGAAGCCAAGGCGCCCGGTAAAATGTATCAGGGACTCGTCTATGCAGATGTTTTGCTCTGGGGTATAAATATCTGCAAATTTCTGGTTGAAATGGTCTATGAGGGGCCGAATTTTGTGGAGCCGGTCAAAAGCAGGGTGGCCCCTGGGACGGGAGGCGGTGTTGTCACTAAAGTGCAGGAACCGCAGGATGGCCTCAAAACGTGCCCTGGACATGGCAGCAGAGAACATGGGCATGTGATGAATCGGGTTCGTGGACCAATATGACCGCAATTCATGCTTTTTTGTCAGGCCCATGTTGAGGAGGAGGCCCAGAAAAGTTTTAAGTTCGGAAACTTGGACTGGTTTCCACCGGAAAGGCTGGGCATAAAAGCTTCCCGGGTTAGCGGTGATAAATTGTGTGGCATACCTGTTTGTTTCGGCCACAACTATGTCTAAAAGCTCCGCAGTCAAGAACAGCTCAAAAAATCCCAGGGCCGAACCGATCTGAGCCGTCTCAACCCGAACTCCAGACTGGGCAGTGAAAGGGAAAACTACAGGTGCGGCTGAAGTTGGGGACTGCCAATCAGGGTTTGCCAGCACCTCTGGGATTCTAGGGGCTCTACGGGCACGTCTTTGCGGTGGCTGCGACGGGGTCACTACTGCACGTGCCACCGTACCAGCTTCAACTGCCCTTCTGGTGCTCGCTACTTCACCAGGTTGTACGGCAGTGCTGGTACTAGGTCCAGGGAGGGCTGGGCTGCTGGTGTATGCCTCACCACGTAATCCGACAGCACCAGCCCCACTCTGCTGCTCTTGAAGCGGATCCTGCGCAACCTGCGGTCTAGCGACACGGGGCCGGGTACGCCTGGTGGTATCAGGGACCTCAGCCTCCTCGTCCGAACTTTGGGTCAGAGAGCCACTGCTTTCTACAGGTTCGTATTCTGACCCGCTGGATTCATCAGATGAGGGTTCCCACTCCTCATCCGACTGGGTCAGAAGCCTGTAGGCCTCTTCAGAGGAATACCCCCTGTTAGACATGTGGGCAACTAAATTTAGGGGTATTCCCTGAGACTACCCAAGAAAAAAAAAGCAAGCCTGTCTTACAAAGGGGAGGCTAGCGAAGTACCGGAGGCCGCTGCGGTTGATAAAAAATATCAAAACTGATTTTTTTATCGCCGCAGTGCGTGTAAAGTGAATGTGCAGTGATCAAAAAAAAATTTTTTTTTGTCACTGCGGTGGGGCGGGTGTGGGCGAACGCACGTGTGGGCGACCGATCAGGCCTGATCGGGCAAACACTGCGTTTTGGGTGGAGGGCGAACTAAAGTGACACTAATACAATTATAGATCTGACCGTGATCAGTTTTGATCACTTCCAGATACTATAAAAGTACAAATGCTGATTAGCGATACGCTAATCAGCGAATAACGGACTGCGGTGCGGTGGGCTGGGCGCTAACTGATCGCTAACTACCTAACCAAGGGACCTAAACTATACCTAAAACCTAACGGTCAATAACAGTGAAAAAAAAAAGTGACAGTTTGCACTGATCACTTTTTTCTTTTCACTTGTGATTGACAGGGGTGATCAAAGGGGTGATCAAAGGGTTAATTGGGGTTCAGGGGGGTGATCAGGGGCTATAGTGTAGTGTTTGGTGTACTCACTGTGAAGCCTGCTCCTCTGCTGGATCCAACCGACGAAAAGAACCAGCAGAGGAGCAGGCAGCCATATAACAGATCATATTTACAAATATGATCTGCTATCTGGCACTTTGATTGGATTTTTTAAAAATCAGCAACCTGCCAGCCACGATCATTGGCTGGCAGGTTGCTGACGAAATACCTCTCGATGAAATGCCGGCGCGAACTGCGCACGCGCGGGCGCATACTCGCGTCATCTCGCGTCTCGCGAGATGACGCGTATCTGCGTGACTGGGCGCAGCGCGGCCACCTCCGGAACGCACATGTGCGTTAGGCGGTCCGGAGGTGGTTAAAGGGCTTCTGACACCCCACTAAATCGTTTTTTTTTTGTTTACTTATAATCCCTATAGTGCGATTTCTGCATACATAAGCTAAATAATTATTTCTGTTCAGTAGAATTTGTTAAAAACTTAATTTTAAAATACACAAATTACCTTGCTACCAGCAAGTAGGGCGGCTACTTGCTGGTAGCAGCCGCATCCTCCTATCATAATGACGCCCCCTCCGCATGTTGATTGACAGGGCCAGGGAAAGGGATCGTTCTCTGCTGGCCCTGTTTGAATTCAAAATATCGCGCCTGCGCCGTACCTGTCTTCAATCGGCGCAGGCGCACTGAGAGGCGGCCGCTCCATCCTCAATGCGCCTGGTGTAGATGTGACGCCTGCGCCGTTTTAAGACAGGTACGGCGCAGGTGCGATATTTTGAATTCAAACAGGGCCAGCAGAGAACGATCCTGTTCCCTGGCCCTATCAATCAACATGCGGAGGGGGCGTCTTTAGGATCGGAGGATGCGGCTGCTACCAGCAAGTAGCCGCCCTACTTGCTGGTAGCAAGGTAATTAGCATATTTTAAAATTAAGTTTTTAACAAATTCTACTGAACAGAAATGATTATTTAGCTTATGTATGCAGAAATCGCACTATAGGGATTATAAGTAAACCAAAAAAAACAAAAAACGATTTAGTGGGGTGTCAGAAGCCCTTTAAGCTCTCAAAAAGAAATATATACTGCATATTTCCCAACTGAAGCGTGTTATTCACACAGCCATATAAACACCCAAAAAACTAGGAAACCTACCATTATTCTTTGCAAAGTGCTGCAGGTCTTGTAGAGAGGTTAGCTCTTCCTGAGGGCAACTTGACACGCACAAAGCAGTGGAATTGATTCTGAGGTCTCTGATCTGCATATTGCATGAATCCAGGAAGAAAACATGTCTGCAGAAAAAAAAAATATCGCCAGATCATTTAATAGGACAATTCAGCTAGCCGTGCACTTTATAGAATTAGCCACCAATCTGCTGACAATCTATATGTGTATTGGGGCAGCCCAAAGTGTTGTCAGATGTGTCAGAAATAGAAGGTTCGAACCTGAAAAAAATATGCCGCCTAGGAACATTTTCACATAATATGAAACAAAAATATCTACAAACGTTTTAGTATCATATAAAGTAAAATACTCATCAATGCATTAGCTATATGCTAAGGACTGCAACAAAAATACTGGACTGTGCTAGAAAAAAAATGCAACATTTTTAAATGACAGGTATTGGCAACCTGTCCCCTCTCCTGACAGGTCTGTTTTAGGAACTACTTACATTCCTCATGTAATAACAAGTCTGGAGCATCTATTGTTATAACTCTAGGTTGTGGCATTCATTTATTATTCCGTCTAGCGGAATCCAGAAGGCTGTTACCAGTTGGGGGTCCCGACACAGTCTGACACTGGCAGCACTGAATGCATAGTGTCAGACTGTGCAGGGACACACCCTTAACTGGTAACACCCATCTGGACCTTCATTGCAAACTGTTAGAAATTCATTCATAACTTTCAGCAGGAGTAATAAGAAATGGCAGATCACAGAGTCATAAGAATAGATGCTCCAGAATTGTTATTACAATTAGTTACTGAAACAGTCATGTCAGGAGAGGGGACAGGTTCTCTTTAAGGCCTCGTCCATATTTAACTGACGTGTGCTGTCCTCATTTTCCACGGACAGCACGCGTACCCATTGATTTAAATGTGTCTGTTCACATTTCAGTATTTTTTTTTACTGACCGTGGGCACTGAGACATGCACTACTTTGATCAGTGATGCAGATCAAGCACGCCCATTGAAGTCTATGGGTCAGTGAAAATCACAGACACAACACGGACGGCATCCATGTTGCATCCGTTTTTCACTGAACACCAATAGGAGATTCTTTGGAAATTCATTTTAAGCTGAGCAACGTCCGTGAATTACGGATGACACACGGATGGTATAAACAGACACACGGACCAAACAAGGATCCTTCACGGACGTCTTCAAAGATGAAGTGCGTACGTTTTTGTTTACGGACGTGATACTGACACGGAAATGTGGGTGAGGCCTAAGGGCCCATTCACACGACCATACGTTTGTATCCACATCCGTTCTGCAATACGGACCCATTCATTTCAACAAGGACGCAAAAGATGCAGACAGCACACGGTATGCCGTACTTCCATTCCGCAGCCCCACAGAAAAAGATAGAACATGTCAGATTCTTGTCCATAATTGCAGACATGAATAGGAATGTCTATCATAGGGCCGGACATTCCGTAAAATGCAGAACGCACACAGCCAGTATCTGTATTCTGCGGATGGCAAAACACATATGGTTGTCCGACTAAGCCCCCAGGCCTATTGTGCCGACCTCTCTCCAGCGTCACATGTACTGATGTATTCTCACGGATAACACGATGCTTTGTACCTACTTTCTGTCAGTCATGTCCTTTCCAGAAAAGGGAGCATTAGGTATCGGAGAGTTTCTTCGCCCACACACATTTCCATAACTATCGTAACCAAAGATGAGTCTCTCTGCAGCTCCGGCCATCAAGGAATATCCACTGATAAACACCTGCAAAATAAGAAGAAGACGTATGACAGCAGGTGACCATAGCCTCCCCGAGATTCCCTCAATTCTTCATCGCTCACTACAGGAATAATAAATTAGATAAAACCACCCAATATGTCCGGCTATGATTGCTCTTTATAGCAATATACCATAGTTTGTGGATTTTACAGTCCACAGCCGATCAGAACCCTACTCTGTACGACCGAGCGCTAACTACAGACTGGTGGCAGAGTATGTCTTGTAAGATCCCATGCTTTCTCTGAAGACTAGAATTTATGATGGGTTCCCTTCATTTTATAATCTTGCTAAAAAAAATATAAAATAATCACCTGCTGTAAATACGGCTTCATATTGTAGCCCATGTCCCCGGCATGTAGTGTCCAACACCGATGGCTCTGAATGATCAGCGCACATGTACAGAGCATCATAACTGCTCAGTAATCGCTTTCCACTCATGACTACAGTAATCGGAGAATCGAGACAAGGGACATGGAGACCTGAAGGGCTGGTCCCATCTCAACATTGATGGTGCAATTCCCAGGATCCACACCTTTCACAAGAATTGGCGCCATCTTACACCCGCTGCCAATAGAGGGGTGGTCACGTATGTGGCACTCTCTCCACTCACTTCTAAAGTGAGTTCCGAAAATAGTAGATTCTACTTACTGCGCTATTTTCAGAATTCCGCTCGAAGTGAATGGATAGGTGACCACCTCTCCATCCACATCGGCTACAAAACAAGGCTCCGTTCTCGAGATAGGGGCAGGTCCCAACGGAGGGCTTTGCACCCATCGGACAATTATGGCACATCCTGTGCATATACCGTAAATGTCGAGATGGGAATCCCCCTTTAAGCCCGTCACACACACTAGCCCAACTCTATGTCTGTTTTAATCAGGGAGAGATATATGGCTTTGCCAGACCCCACTGATGGCATCTCCCATGCGAGCAGATCAGGCATATTGAAATCCATTGTGCCCTGTTCTTCTGGCGACTTCTGCCATCAAAGGGCGAGTCGGAAGATCCCCACTTACATTAGGTAGTTGGCAAATTTTATCTAAGGTGTATAGCCGGCTTTATTCCCCCTTTTATTACAGCAAGAATCATAGACGTAAAGTAAAGGAGGGAGCTGCCATATATTGCAGCCAACAGGCATAGCTACATCACTGTGGATATTGGAACATTTTCAGTTGGCTTAACTCTGTGAAACAACAATGCTATATACCCTCCTATTCCCAGCCCTTCATAAGAATATCCTGCCCGAAGCCAAGCAGTTTATTACACCTGCACCAGCCATATGTTCTTCTTGAATGAACTCCAAAGAATGAGACCAAATAATGTCCCTTTTATTTCTCCTAAAACTAAGGGAGCGAGTCCGAGGGTGTAACGGACGCTCTGTGATCCAAGATTACCGTATGGAAAAATAAGCTGCTGCTTAGAGAAAGAGACCAGAGACGAACCGATTCATACATGGAAAGAACGACTCATGTCCACGTGGCATAACTTCGTAGGCAAAGTGAGCCATTCTCCCCAAATTAAAATGTTTGCGTTATTACAGTGAAAAGAGCACTAAAGAGACCTAACAGAAGAAAGGCAAAAGGCATAAAGAAGGAAAGAAAACCCGCAGGTCCCCTGCACACGTTGCAGAATACGTGAGGTTTTGCTGAGCGGAAAAAACGCAGCGTAATATACTGTAGTACCAAAGTGTATGAGATTACACAGATCTCCTTTACACTTGGTGGATTTTTTTCCGTGCTGAAATTGACCCGCTGTGCGGATTTCAAATTAAAGGGGTTTTCCAGGATTTTTACTGATGAGCTATCCTTAGGATAGGTCATCAGTATCTGATCGCGGGGGTCAATACCTGGGACCCCCGTAGTTCAGCTGTTTGAGAGGGCAGTGGCGCTCCTGTGCTTTCCCTAGGCCAGTGACATCACATGTAGGGCTGAAGCTATCGAATATTTTAGTAATCAAGTACAAACCGGATTCCCAAAAAGTTGGGACACTATACAAATCGTGAATAAAAACTGAATGCAATGATGTGGAGATGGCAAATGTCAATATTTTATTTGTAATAGAACGTAGATGACAGATCAAACGTTTCATCCGAGTAAATGTATCATTTTAAAAGGAAAAATACGTTGATTCAAATTTTCACGGTGTCAACAGATCCCCAAAAAGTTGGGACAAGTAGCAATAAGAGGCTGGAAAAAGTAAATTTGAGCATAACGAAGAGCTGGAAGACCAATTAACACTAATTAGGTCAATTGGCAACATGATTGGGTATAAAAAGAGCTTCTCAGAGTGGCAGTGTCTCTCAGAAGCCAAGATGGGTAGAGGATCACCAATTCCCACAATGTTGCGCAGAAAGATAGTGGAGCAATATCAGAAAGGTGTTACCCAGCGAAAAATTGCAAAGACTTTGCATCTATCATCATCAACTGTGCATAACATCATCCGAAGATTCAGAGAATCTGGAACAATCTCTGTGCGTAAGGGTCAAGGCCGTAAAACCATACTGGATGCCCGTGATCTCCGGGCCCTTAAACGACACTGCACCACAAACAGGAATGCTACTGTAAAGGAAATCACAGAATGGGCTCAGGAATACTTCCAGAAACCATTGTCAGTGAACACAATCCACCGTGCCATCCGCCATTGCCAGCTGAAACTCTACAGTGCAAAGAAGAAGCCATTTCTAAGCAAGATCCACAAGCTCAGGCGTTTTCACTGGGCCAGGGATCATTTAAAATGGAGTGTGGCAAAATGGAAGACTGTTCTGTGGTCAGACGAGTCACGATTCGAAGTTCTTTTTGGAAATCTGGGACGCCATGTCATCCGGACCAAAGAGGACAAGGACAACCCAAGTTGTTATCAACGCTCAGTTCAGAAGCCTGCATCTCTGATGGTATGGGGTTGCATGACTGTGTGTGGCATGGGCAGCTTGCATGTCTGGAAAGGCACCATCAATGCAGAAAAATATATTCAGGTTCTAGAACAACATATGCTCCCATCCAGACGTCATCTCTTTCAGGGAAGACCCTGCATTTTTCAACAAGATAATGCCAGACCACATTCTGCATCAATCACAACATCATGGCTGCGTAGGAGAAGGATCCGGGTACTGAAATGGCCAGTCTGCAGTCCAGATCTTTCCCCTATAGAGAACATTTGGCGCATCATAAAGAGGAAGGTGCAACAAAGAAGGCCCAAGACGATTGAACAGTTAGACAAGAATGGGAGAGCATTCCTATTTCTAAACTTGAGAAACTGGTCTCCTCGGTCCCCAGACGTCTGTTGAGTGTTGTAAGAAGAAGGGGAGATGCCACACAGTGGTGAAAATGGCCTTGTCCCAACTTTTTGGGGATTTGTTGACACCATGAAATTTTGATTCAACATATTTTTCCCTTAAAATTGTACATTTTCTCAGTTTAAACTTTTGTTCCGTGATTTATGTTCTATTCTGAATAAAATATTAGAAGTTGGCACCTCCACATCATTGCATTCAGTTTTTATTCACGATTTGTATAGTGTCCCAACTTATTTGGAATCCGGTTTGTATTCTACCGATTAGTCCAACTATTAATCAAGTACCCCAATAAGAAAAAAATATTTAACAGAACATTTTCTATAAAAACTCATCAGCCCTCCCTGCCATCAGTTACCCATCAGTGCCATCAGCTCAACCTAGTACCACAATCTCCCCCATTCCATCAGCTCCCCCCAGTGCCATCAACTCCCCTATTACATCAGCTCCCCCCAGTGCCACAAACTCCCCATGCTATCAGCTCCCCTCAGTGCCATGAACTCCTCCATGCCATCAGCTCACCCCAGTGCAATCTGCTCCCCCCCCCCCAGTACCATCAGCTACTCCCAGTGCCATCATCTCTCCCTCCAATGCTATTAGTTCCTCCCCCAGTGCCATCAGTTCCCCCTCCAATGCCATTAGTTCCCCCTCCAATGCCATGGCCCCCCCACCAAGGCCACCAGCTCCCCCCAGTGCCACCAGCACCATAAACTCTTCCATGCCATCAGTTCTCCCACTCTCCTTCCTAGCCATCAGTGCCCAGTCGCAGCGCCAGTGAAATAAAATACTTACCTTTCCTGTAGGGACATTGCCGACCACAGATCTTCCATCCTCTTCTTCACATGCTGCACCGGGGCCTTGCGTCACACAGCATCAGGTCATAGTGCGGGTTTATGTGCACTATGTCCTGACGATGTGTGTACATCAGGATACAGTGCAGCATGGTCCGGGCCGGCGGGAGACCACAGAGCAGTGACTAATAGCAAGCGCTTTACTCACGCTCCATGGTCACATGGCACAAATGAATCCTCAATGCTAATTTTTTGTGTTGAGTTACTCCATTATTTCGAGTAGCCGTTTCAGCCCAAATTACATGGCCCATCACATAGCCTAGGTGCAGCTCAGCCCCATTCAAGTGATACCAAGCACAGCTGCTATACAATGTACGGCGAAGTGCTTAGTGAGCTGTGAGAAGGCAGCAGTGCTCACAGGAACACCGCTGCCTTCTCAAACAGCTGATTGGCAGGGGTCCCGGGTGTCGGACCCCCATCACTAAGATATTTATGACCTATCCAGAGGAAGAACCCTTTCATATAACATATCAATTATGTCTGTGGTTTTAGCTACGGATTTTACCCTTTTCAGTGGAAGGGTAAGATCTTCGGCAAAACCGCATCTAATTCGCAATTGTGGAAAAATTGCGGATTTTGTCGAGAATATGCTGCAGAAACGCACAAAAATTCGTGTGGATCCTATGTTCGTTCACCTGCACATAGTGCCTGATCCTGCACAAATGTTGGCCGGACAAAAACTGTTGCGTGTAATTGCATTTGTCCGCCTGAAAGCCCAGCAATTATGTCAGAAAGAGGTTGGTTCACCGCCGGACCCCATTATACAGTAGTCAATAGGGATCTTGTAGTGTCCTTTTGGAGAGGAGTCTAGCCTGCATGTCTCTTTTCCAGAGAAACATTATGTAGAGATGCAAGCACAGCAACAGATAAAAATCTTACTATGAAAAAAGCACTGATGGAACAGTTTGAGGCTACCACCAAAAACTTTGCGGAAAAACAAAGTACGAGAAAACTGTTCTGTGGAACACAAGGACCTACTGTATGTACAAATAAACCTGCTCGAGAGGAGCAAATCAGTTCTATCCGTTTGGAACTCATTCTAAATTTTCAAAAAAAAATTGGCATTTTAACTAAAAGCGAGCAAACTTCAAATGTGTTTCGGGTCAGATTCGAAACGTTTTGTGAAATTTGGGATCAATTCTGAACCGGCAGAATCGATTCGCTTATCATTTATTTAAAGCGACCCTCTGGTGCCTTTATGTGCATTTCTAATGGCAAAAAATGCAGTTGTGCGATATGCAAATGAGGCCCAAAATGCCCATCAGGGCTTTTCCAATCTTTTAAAGAGCCTAAGCCCGACTCTTCTCCCGCTCCCAGTACCTTCCCGGCGCACTTCTAACTGATGATGCCCTCTGCCTGTGATGTCACCTCTCTGCTGTGATGTCACCTCTCTGCTGTGATGTCACCTCTCTGCTGTGATGTCACCTCTCTGCTGTGTGCATATCATGCGCAGGTGAGCGTGCGCCATGTTCCTGACATCACTGTGGGTCCACCGAGAAGGCTTTCATTTCACTTCTGGCAGTCTCTCGGTGACATGCGCAGTACATACAGTGAGGCCAATGTCAGCAGTATGTCGGACCGCCACCAATCTGATCTTAATAGCCTGTCCCGAGTGTAGGTCATCAATATAGGAGCCAGAGAAAACCTCTTATGTGGTCTAAACTACCGTACAGATTCTTGGAAACCAAGCCAAGCAGGACCTTTGTCTCCGCTAAAAAACTGATCCCCTGGACGGAAACCTAACGGATCCCATTATGGTCTATGGGGACCGTAGGCTCAGTCATGTGACGAATCCTTTCCGTTCTTCTGTTCCTATATTAGAGCAGAAGAACGGAAAGGCGAGCGCAGACATGAACTTAGCCAAAATGAAACAGACAAAAAGTGAAAAGCCCACAAACGCCTTATCGACTCTCTAGTGCTTTGGGTAACTATACAGTGCATAAATCCTCACTGTATAGACCTTTAAAGAGGACCTCTCTCCTCTCCTGACATGCCTGTTTTAATAGCTTCATGCATTCCCCATGTAATAACAATTCTGGCGCATCTATTCTTTTGGCTCTATGTTGTGCCGTTCCTTTATTATTTCTACTAGAAGTTATGAATAAATTGCTAGCAGTCTGCAGTAAGGGTACAGAGGGGAGGTAACCAATTGGAGACGTGTACCTGCAGTGTCTCATTCTGTCCAGTCAGTGCTGCCATTGTCAGACTGTGCAGGTACACCCCCCCCAACTGGTTACCTCCCCTCTGTACCCTTACTGCAGACTGCTAGAAATTCATTCATAACCTCTAGTAGAAATAATAAAAGGAACGGCACAACATAGAGCCATAAGAATAGAGGCTCCACAACTGTTATTACAGGAACGCCTGTAGCTATTAAAACAGGTATGTCAGGAGAGGTGACAGGGCCTCTTTAAGCAATGCTCTTACTGTTTTAAAAAGATATTTTCAGTCTGTCCTATACTAGGAATGTGTGTGTGTATTTATAGGGATGAAGTAACTGGATATATATTTGTTTAGCTAACCATAAGCACAGGGAATTTAGCACCTAGTTCTGAGAGCGTAGCCATATACTTGTCATGCTTTTCTACTGTGACCTAATATATGCAGGGATCAGCCTGTACAACCAGTTTATACGGTATATTGTTTTCCAATATCCACCCTGAACATTAGCCTACTTTAAAGGGTCACTTAGCTTTGGTAAAACTTTTGATATGTCAGAGACATATTGAAAGTTTTGATCAGTGGGGATCTGAGTGCTGAGACCCCGAACGATCGCGAGAACGAAGACAGAGTGGCGTGCCCATAGCACGCTACGTCTCCTCACTGCAGAGGACGGAATCGAGAAGAGCCCATAGATTAGACTAGAGCCCACGATATATTACACATGAGAACACCACATGCACGCAGCTAGTAATAAACATCACATGTTCAGGCTTCATGCACACAGTAACAGTATCCGCTCTGCTATCTGCAAGCCGCAGATCCACAAAACACAGATACCGGCTGTGTACACCCCGCACTATTGTAGAAATGCCTATTCTGGTCCGCAATAAGGCTTTTCCGGAGCCATTGAACGGACATACGGATGCAGACAGACCCCCATATCAGATCCTCAGTTCAGACCCCCATATAAGATGCTCAGATCAGATCTATGTTCCAAACTGCACCCCTTGATTTTTCTAACAAAATTGCTTTAACCCCATAACGACTTGGCCATTTTTTGCAAATCTGACCAGTGCCACTTTAAGTTCTGATAACTTTAAAACACTTACTTACCCAGGCCGTTCTGAGATTGTTTTTTAGTCACATATTGTACTTCATGACACTGCTAAAATTGGGTCAAAAAAGAATTTTTTTGGGCATAAAAAATACCAAATTTACCAAAAATGTGGAAAAATTAGCAAATTTCCAAGTTTCAATTTCTCTATTTCTATAATACATAGTAATACCTCCAAAAATAGTTATTACTTTACATTCCCCATATGTCTACATGTTTGGATAATTTTGGAAATGATATTTTATTTTTGGGGGATGTTACAAGGCTTAGAAGTTTAGAAGCAAATCTTGAAATATTTCAGAAATTTTCAAAAACCCAATTTTTAGGGACCAGTTCAGGTCTGAAGTCACTTTGAGAGGCTTACATAATAGAAACCACCCCAAAATGACCCCATTCTATAAACGACACCCCTCAAGGTATTCAAAACTGATTTTACAAACTTTGTTAACCCTTTAGGTGTTCCACAAGAATTAATGGAAAATAGAGATACAATTTCAAAATTTCACTTTTTGGCAGATTTTCCATTTTAATAATTTTTTTCCAGTTATAAAGCAAGGGTTAACAGCCAAACCAAACTCAATATTTATGGCCCTGATTCTGTAGTTTACAGAAACACCCCATATGCGGTCATAAACTGCTATACGGGCACAAGGCAGGGCGCAGAAGGAAAGGAATGCCATACGGCTTTTGTAAGGCAGATTTTTCTGGACTGTTTTTTTTGACACCATGTCCCATTTGAAGCCCCCCTGATGCACCCCTAGAGTAGAAACTCCCCAAAAAATGGCCCCATTTTAGAAACTACGGGATAGGGTGGCAGTATTGTTGGTACTAGTTTAGGGTACATATGATTTTTGGTTGCTCTATATTACACTTTTTGTGAGGCAAGGTAACAAGAAATAGCTGTTTTGGCACCGTTTTTATTTTTTATTTACAACATTTATCTGACAGGTTAGATCATGTGATATTTTTATAGACCAGGTTGTCACAGATGCGGCAATGCCTAATATGTATACTTTTTATTTTATTTATGCAAGTTTTACACAACGATTTATTTTTTGAAGCAAAAAAATAAATCATGTTTTAGTGTCTCCATATTCTGAGAGCCATAGGGCCAGATTTATCATGACTGACAGCTCACTCCACTTTAACATATGGCTAAAGTCAGTTTTAACCAAGTCAGATTTATGATCGGCCCTTTAAGACTGTAATAAATGTGGTTTGACGGTAGCAGTTTACTCGTCAGTAAGCAGCTTTACAAAAGTCGCACGTCTTTACGAAAAAGTCGCATGTTCTATTAAAAAGTCTCATAAGATAAGCATGGTCCTCACTGGAGTGAAATTGCGACTTTTTTAATAGTCCCAATAGTAAATCTGTCTAGAGATTCATTTACATAAGAAAACACGCCCACTTTCAGAAAACTAGCAAGCATAGTGCAGAGCAGAAAAAAAGTCGCAAATTTGTGCGCAGTTTTAGCGTTTGGGACTTTTTCACTCCATTATTCTGACCTGAGCTAATTATAAATCTGGCCCATAGTTTTTTCAGTTTTTGGGCGATTATCTTAGGTAGGGTCTCATTTTTTGCGGGATGAGATAACGGTTTGATTGGCACTATTTTGGGGTGCATACTTTTTGATCGCTTGCTATTACACTTTTTGTGAGGGGTTAGGTCAATTATGTTTTAGTGTCTCCATATTCTGAGCCATAGTTTTATTTAAATTTTTTGGGCGATTGTCTCAGGTAGGGGCTCATTTTTTGCGGGATAAGGTGACGGTTAGATTCGTAATATTTTGGTGGGCAAACGCCTCTTTGATAGCTTGCTGTTGTACTTTTTGTGATGTATGGTGACAAAAAATGGTTTATTTAGCACAGTTTTAATTTTTTATGGTGTTCATCTGAGGGGTTAGATCATGTGATATGTTTATAGAGCCTAATATGTATACTTTTCCCCCCCCCCCCCTATTTTTTTACCATTTTTTTTTTAACTTTATGGGGAAAATGACGTTTTTGTTTATTTTTACTTGAAACTTAATTTTTTTTGGGGGGGGGGGGGGACTTTATTTTTTCACTTTATTTTTTGTCCCACTTTGGGACTTGAACTTTTGGGGGTCTAATCCTTTACAATGCATTCCAAAACGGTTTGTATTATTCATACAGCTTCCGGCCTTTGAGATCCAGGGGGCTGGATCTCAGAGGCTCTTTACCAGAAGGCAGCACGATGCCTTCCTTAGGCATCGCGCTGCCTTCCATGCCATCGGGTCCCCCCCACAGCCCCATGGGGACCCGATGGCACCGCCGACTACCGCCGCCCGCACAATAAAAAGCCGCAAACCGCAGGTCTGAATTGACCTGCAGTTTGCGGCAATCGCCGACACGGGGGAGGGGGGGGGTCACGGGACTCGGGAAACATGCCGTACGTCATGCGTCCCTAAGGGGTTAAAGGGACTTTATGCATTATTTTTGCACAAGTCAAAAAACAGCTCTTCTTTAATGACTGTGACACCATTACTTACCAAACCGCAACAGAAAAGGAAGAATACAACCAGCCACGGGATGTCGGTACATTTTCTGCGCAGTAAAAGCCTCCATTGTCTCTGCCTGGTATCTTCAGAAACCTGAGAAAAAAGAAAAGACACTGCAGCATGACAATGGTTAAAATGTGCCTCCAGCAACAAGTGAGAAGGTGACTTCTGAGTCCTCACATGTAGTAGCCTGCGAGGTCTCTTCTGGACGCTAGACCTCAATTCCCGGGACAGAAGAAACTGACAGCTCCAAATCTCTCTGCCACCTGGCAAGCTAGTGGGTCACCCTCCCTGGCAGTCAGTCACCCTGAGAGGACCCCCTGGCACTGTAAACACACACGAGTGAATCCATGCCGGTAAGGTGTCAGATATGATCTGTATCAATGACCAAACGCTCAATTTCCTTCAGGGATGTTACAGAGAATTTTTATTACCGTACTATAGTCATAGCACATAAAACATAATAAAATGCATGGTCTTATGCAGGGCCGTCTTAATACATTGGTGGGCATAGTGCAGAAGTTTAATGAGTGGGCCCCTGTTAGTGCCCCCTCATAGTAGTTATGCCTCCTTAGTGCTCCCTCACAGAAGACAAGCCCCCTTAGTGCTCCATGACATTTGCTATGTCCCCTCAGAGTAGTTATGCCCACTTAGTGCCCCAACATAGTAAAATGCTCGTTTAGTAATGCCACATAGTAGTTATGCCTCTTAGTGCCACTGCTCATTAACTATGTCCCCTTCGTGTCCTATCACAGTAGTTATGCCTCCCATAGTGCCCCCTTCCAGTAGTTATACCTCCTTAGTGCCCACTCACAATTAAGTGCCGTTAGTGCTTTCCTCACAGTTGTGCGCTCTTACTGCCTCATCATAGTAGGTATATCGACAGCCATCCCTGCCCCATACACAGTTAATAGCTGTAGGCCCACAGCCATCTCTTCCCCCATACACAGTTAATAGCTGTAGGCCGACAGCCATCTTTCCCCCCCATACACATTCAGTAGCTGTAGGCCGACAGCCATGTTTTCCCCCATACACATGCAATAGCTGTAGGCCGACAGCCATTTCCCCCATACACATGCAATAGCTGTAGGCCGACAGCCATGTTTTCCCCCATACACATGCAATAGCTGTAGGCCGACAGCCATGTTTTCCCCCATACACATTCAGTAGCTGTAGGCTGACAGCCATTTCCCCCATACACATTCAGTAGCTGTAGGCAGACAGCCATGTTTTCCCCCATACACATGCAATAGCTGTAGGCCGACAGCCACGTTTTCCCCCATACACATTCAGTAGCTGTAGGCCGGCAGCCATTTCCCCCATACACAGTTAATAGCTGTAGGCCCACAGCCATCTCTTCCCCCATACACAGTTAATAGCTGTAGGCCGACAGCCATCTTTCCCCCCATACACATTCAGTAGCTGTAGGCCGACAGCCATCTCCTCCCCATACACATTCAGTAGCTGTAGGCCGACAGCCATCTCTTCCCCCATACACATTCAGTCACTGTAGGCCGACAGCCATGTTTTCCCCATACACATTCAGTAGCTGTAGGCCGACAGCAATCTCCTCCCCATACACATTCAGTAGCTGTAGGCCGACAGCCATCTCCTCCCCATACACATTCAGTAGCTGTAGGCCGGCAGCCATCTCCTCCCCATACACATTCAGTAGCTGTAGGCCGGCAGCCATTTCCCCCATACACATTCAGTCACTGTAGGCCGACAGCCATGTTTTCCCCATACACATTCAGTAGCTGTAGGCCGGCAGCCATCTCCTCCCCATACACATTCAGTAGCTGTAGGCCGGCAGCCATCTCCTCCCCATACACATTCAGTAGCTGTAGGCCGACAGCCATTTCCCCCATACACATTCAATAGCTGTAGGCCGACAGCCATGTTTTCCCCCATACACATTCAGTAGCTGTAGGCCGACAGCCATCTCTTCCCCCATACACATTCAGTCACTGTAGGCCGACAGCCATCTCTTCCCCCATACACATTCAGTCACTGTAGGCCGACAGCCATGTTTTCCCCTATACACATGCAATAGCTGTAGGCCGACAGCCATTTCCCCCATACACATTCAATAGCTGTAGGCCGACAGCCATGTTTTCCCCCATACACATTCAGTAGCTGTAGGCTGACAGCCATTTCCCCCATACACATTCAGTAGCTGTAGGCAGACAGCCATGTTTTCCCCCATACACATGCAATAGCTGTAGGCCGACAGCCACGTTTTCCCCCATACACATTCAGTAGCTGTAGGCCGGCAGCCATTTCCCCCATACACAGTTAATAGCTGTAGGCCCACAGCCATCTCTTCCCCCATACACAGTTAATAGCTGTAGGCCGACAGCCATCTTTCCCCCCATACACATTCAGTAGCTGTAGGCCGACAGCCATCTCCTCCCCATACACATTCAGTAGCTGTAGGCCGACAGCCATGTTTTCCCCATACACATTCAGTAGCTGTAGGCCGACAGCCATCTCCTCCCCATACACATTCAGTAGCTGTAGGCCGGCAGCCATCTCCTCCCCATACACATTCAGTAGCTGTAGGCCGGCAGCCATTTCCCCCATACACATACGGTTTGGCTGAACGTGTCAGTGTATTCAGCTTGTCTCCAGGGAGAATAAAAGGATCAGGGGAAAAGATTCACTTCTCCCGATTCCTGTCTCCCCCCAGAATCATCTGTCGGGATACAGTAGGAGCTCCCCATATTAGAGTATCAGCCCACCTGCTGTTTTCAGTGGGTTTCACCGACAATACACTACTGTGTATGGAAGAACGTGGTGCTGTATGTGTGGTGGATATACTGTATCTTGCAGGGTAAAGATTTTTCCCACCAAACTTCATTTTACTGCAGCATATCTGGGACGCCGTCCATGAGAGATAAACAGATCACTATGCGGCCGGAGTACAAGTATTTCAAGCTTGCGGTTTGTTTGTCTGCACTGATTCAGCCATTACTACCGGATTAGGAAATCCACCCCAGCAGAGTGCACTGCCCTGAATAAACACTGACATACATGATGGTAAGGTGGGAAATGTCACCATTAACACACACAAAAAAATAAAAAAATATATTAAAAACACAAAAAAACTTTGCCACGTCAAACATAGAGCTGTGAACAGATCTCCCGTCAGCAAATGGCATTTATCATGTAGAGAAAGTTAATACAAGGCACTTCCTAATGTTTTGTGATTGTCCATATTGCCTCCTTTGCTGGCTGGATTCACTTTTCCATTACATTATACCTTGCTTGTTTCCAGGGTTTATGACCACACTGCAATCCAGCAGTGGTGGTCGTGCTTGCACACAGTATAGGAAAAAAGAGCCAGACTCTCTGGTGGCTTGGTATGTGGGAGCGCACATAGGCTGGTGCTTTTCCTGTCTCTCTTCTTGCTCTCTGCTGCCATGTCCTTCTCCTCATACAGCCGATTGGCGAAAATGCCCTGGAAAACCCCTTTAAGACTCACAGGGAATCATGTGCGTACAGGACAAAAGACCTGGGGTTGGACAGGAACTCAGCGGCCAGACGTGGAAATGCGGCCATCACATGGACTGCACAAGCTCGTCTGAAAGTTGCCTAATGTGTATGACCGTCCAAAGATCTTAAGGGCTATGGACAACTTCAGGCACATTTTTTATGATAGTATTTTACTCAATTTGGGCTAAAAATCATATTTTTAATTGGTTTTTATTAAAAATGTTCAGCCATTTCTGAGTTACATGGGTTAAAAGATCAGTATGTTTGCAAGCTGTGACTTTTTGAACCCGTTATCTGATAGCTCAATTTTTATCAATTTGATAAAGAGCACTGCTTGAATAAGTGTTTATGAGGTCAGGAAATCAGAGATAAGAGCAACACATGAGCCGTCAGATGAAAGGAGTCAAAGAAAACAGAAAGTCACAGCTTACAAACAGAATTATTTTTTAACCCATGTATCTCAGAAATGGCTTAACACTTCTTGAACCCTTTTGAAATGGAAAGAGCGGCTGGTCAGATATTAAACCTCTACTTATTTCTATGGGAGCAGCGGCGATACCACCAGCCGCTCTGTCCATTTCAGGGGGGCTCCACAGGGTACGGGACACCTGTTCTAGTGATTGGTGGGGGTCCCAGCAGTAAGAACTCCAACAATCTGAGCGTTATCTCCTATCCTGTGGATACCCCTTTAAGCATTTTCATTCAATGTGAGCAACCCAACCTGAGAACCCATACAAAATACCATGAATAGGAATGCCTCAGGATCTATTCAGACAACGTGATTGTGGCGCATACGTGTCATGAGTTTGTGATTTTTATGATCTTTACCTGTGCTAGCTATAAAACCGCAGCAATTCACAAAAAAAGTGTGTGTATAACCGCAACATCTAAATATACCATTCAGTCTACCCCAGTGGACTGCAACCTATGGCTTGCCCGCTGTTCAGACCAGCACTGCATCAAAACTGCAGATCTGGGACCGCCACCGTTCTAAATCTACCACTGTATCCTCTTTCGGCGCTCCTGACCACCTACTGTGCAGCCTCCACCATTCAAATAAAACTCTGCAGCCTTCATCACAGGATTGGGGGGATGCCAGAGGCTGGATGCCCCCCCCCCCCCCCCCCCATTGATTATAAAGTAATAGCGATAAGCCTTCCCTTTATAGGTGGGAATAGCCCTATAATGACAGATATCTCCGCACAGTACACATCCTTTCCTGGTGATGATGCCTCTGTCTTCACTGCACTCACACAGGCCGCAGGCTCTTCCGCTCGGGTCCTGACCGGATGTCTTCCCTTTTCTTCCTGTTCAGAAGCACAATAGTAACTGCAACTGAACAGGAAGAGAAAGGGACACATCGAGCCGGGACCTGAGGGGAAGAGCCTGCGGCCTGTGTGAGTGCCCGGAGTGCATCGGGGGCCCGTCGCATGTACCGCTTCCCACTTACCTGCTCCCCGCCACCGCAGTTCTGCGCACTGGCGCCTGTTTCTCCATCTTCTGGTCCTCGACTTGTTTTGTTTTTTTGGCCAGAGCATGGACATGGACATGGACATACGCCGCTGCAGCCAACGTAACGGTATATTCAGACGACAGTGGTAAAGGTCGCGTGACAGCCATCTATTTTTAATGGCCATTTTCAGAACCTATGCAGTCTATGGGGCAATTCACATGAAGTTTTTTAATGGCCAGTGAATTGCGGCCATCAAAAAGTAGTACAAGTCCTATTTCTGGCCATTTTAATGGCAAGGCAGACTCCATTGATTTCCACGGTTCCGTTTTTTAATGGCCGTTTAGACAGAAGTACACCCGTCTAATGTACTGTGCCTGTGGTGAGGGGAGTATATATATATATATATATATATATATATATATATATATACACACACACACACACATATACACACACACACACACACACACATATACTGGAGGCACAATGGTGGCATTATAGTTATACTGGAGGCACAATGATGACAATATATTTATACTGGAGGCACAATGGTGGCATTATATTTATACTGGAGGCACAATGGTGGCATTATATTTATACTGGGGGCACAATGATGACAATATATTTATACTGGGGGCTCAATGGTAGCATTATATTTATACTGGGGGCACAATACCTTTATACTGGGGGCACAATGGGTGCAATACCTTTATACTGGGGGCAGTACAGAGGGCATTATATATACAGACAGCACTGTGGGGGGCATAGTATATTCCGAGTGCAGTGCACAGATTGGGGGTAACAAAAAAAATAAAATCAATTTGGTTTTAACTCGAAACGGACGTTAAAAAAACGATAGACGGACAGAAAACGGACGCGCACACTGAAGCGAAGGCCACGAAAAAACTGCCAGTTTCTCCCCTTTTACCGGATGTTTTTTCCACTGTTGTGCGAGTGCAGCCTTAGTAGGAATCTTTCGGAAGGCGACAATACAGGCTGAGGGCCTTCCCTGACGAGGTAATATTCCCGGAAAACCCGCGTTGTTTGGGACATTTCTGGATTTCTTCTCGCCCTGCTGATATAAATTGGACAATAGCAGAAATCTCTGCGAATAAAACCCTAAGGGTACGTTTAAGCGGTGGATTCCGTCACCAGAATTTTTCATGCGGACTCTGTGCCAAAATTTCGGCAGCGGCCGCTTCCCTGGGAGGCCTTGTGACTGGTGGGTGAACGCTGTGACGCGTCCGTTCTTGGTGTGTTTTCTGGCAGGAAACCTCGGTTGGGGTCTCTCCGCTTTCACTGGGGTCCACAGCACTGAAACTGAAGAGCCGAGGGAGAAGCGGTGGCAGAGCCATGTGAACACTGCCCAACAAGAGACAAACCGCCGTCCATCCGCGGAATGCGCTTCCCAATGACTCACACAATCTCCCCTCAGCCCCTGGAGGCATCAGGCTATTTAGTTCTATCAGCTCTTAGGAAAGCTGGGTGCCTGCTGTGGGAGTCGTCCCCATCACCCAGCTTTCCTGGGCACTCTGCAGCATGGCAGCCATATGTCTGCACTGGGTATTATAGCCTCAGCCTGGACTTGGTGACCACAGGGTATGAAACACGTCAGTCCTGTCCCGTCTGCAGGGTGCGGCTGGCAGGTGCCAGGCTGTGCCCACCTCACCCTGGGGTCACGTGATTACCTGATACTCCCCGCAGCAGCGCGACATGGTGGAGGAAGAAGGTGGTCGCGCCCGCCGGATCACCGGACCACCGCGGAGGACATGTCCCGGGCTCCTCCCTGCAGAGACCGGACACCGATCACACACCGCCCCGGAGCCGGGGCCTTCTACTTACTGGAAGTTTTACTACAGGGCAGAGAGTGGGCGTCACCGGGCACTGACAGGCGGCATGAGCGGGGAAGTGGGACTGAGCACACAGGGCACGGCTAGTGGTGCCCGCCCTCTGCCCGGCGCCAGGTGAACGACTCCTCTCAGCCCAGTGCTATATGACGGGCAGCGGCCGACATGGACGAGCAGTGCGGGTGGGCTGGGTGCAGCGCCACCTGGCGGTACAAAGTGCTACTACAGCCGTGCCGGTGCGCTAAATACAATACACTGCCTTGTGCGGTCAGTTATTTATAGTGTACAATAGTTATACAATACACTGCCTTGTGCATTATGGTTTACCCTGGTGATACAATACACTGCCTTGTGCAATCAGTTATTTATAGTGTACAATAGTTATACAATACACTGCCTTGTGCATTATGGTTTACCCTGGTGATACAATACACTGCCTTGTGCAATCAGTTATTTATAATGTACAATAGTTATACAATACACTGCCTTGTGCATTATGGTTTACCCTGGTGATACAATACACTGCCTTGTGCAATCAGTTATTTATAGTGTACAATAGTTATACAATACACTGCCTTGTGCATTATGGTTTACCCTGGTGATACAATACACTGCCTTGTGCAATCAGTTATTTATAGTGTACAATAGTTATACAATACACTGCCTTGTGCATTATGGTTTACCCTGGTGATACAATACACTGCCTTGTGCAATCAGTTATTTATAATGTACAATAGTTATACAATACACTGCCTTGTGCATTATGGTTTACCCTGGTGATACAATACACTGCCTTGTGCAATCAGTTATTTATAGTGTAAGTACAATAGTTATACAATACACTGCCTTGTGCATTATGGTTTACCCTGGTGATACAATACACTAATAGCAAATTTTTATCATGAATATTGGCACTTTAAGAATTTGCGAATATCTAGAATATAGTGCTATATCTTCGTAATCGTGAATATTCTAGATTTCTTTTCATCAGTGCCCATGATCAGTGGTGGCCAGTTCACAGTGTTCGCCAGCGAAATCAACGCCACCTGCTCACTTGCTGGTGTAGATTTAGATAATTTTCTATTCCAAAAACTGAATGAGACGAATGATAAATGAGACGGGCCCGGCGGCCCACCCTCTTCCCTGCTCACCCCACACCCCATTTTTTAGAACTGGGATACGTGGCGTGGAAAGGGAAGAAGTCGCAGATTCGGCCTCAAATCCCCTTTTTTTTTTTTAAAGACACAAGTGTGGGATTCTGGGGACTCCTATATGCAAATCAATGAGAGCAAGGCAGAATAAACCTGCTTAGGAGACTCTTCCCCCTGTGCGCGGGCTCTTCCCCCTGTGCGCGGGCTCTTCCCCCCTGTGCGCGGGCTCTTCCCCCTGTGCTCGGGCTCTTCCCCCTGTGCGCGGGCTCTTCCCCCTGTGCGCGGGCTCTTCCCCCTGTGCGCGGGCTCTTCCCCCTGTGCGCGGGCTCTTCCCCCTGTGCGCGGGCTCTTCCCCCTGTGCGCGGGCTCTTCCCCCTGTGCGCGGGCTCTTCCCCCTGTGCGCGGGCTCTTCTCCCTGTGCTCGGGCTCTTCTCCCTGTGCGCGGGCTCTTCCCCCTGTGCGCGGGCTCTTCTCCCTGTGCGCGGGGCTCTTCCCCCTGTGCGCGGGCTCTTCCCCCTGTGCGCGGGCTCTTCCCCCTGTGCGCGGGCTCTCCCCCCTGTGCTCGGGCTCTTCTCCCTGTGCTCGGGCTCTTCCCCCTGTGCGCGGGCTCTTCCCCCTGTGCGCGGGCTCTTCCCCCTGTGCGCGGGCTCTTCCCCCTGTGCGCGGGCTCTTCCCCCTGTGCGCGGGCTCTTCCCCCTGTGCGCGGGCTCTTCTCCCTGTGCGCGGGCTCTTCTCCCTGTGCGCGGGCTCTTCTCCCTGTGCGCGGGGCTCTTCCCCCTGTGCGCGGGGCTCTTCCCCCTGTGCGCGGGCTCTTCCCCCTGTGCGCGGGCTCTTCTCCCTGTGCGCGGGCTCTTCTCCCTGTGCGCGGGCTCTTCTCCCTGTGCGCGGGGCTCTTCCCCCTGTGCGCGGGCTCTTCCCCCTGTGCGCGGGCTCTTCCCCCTGTGCTCAGAATCTTCTGCTGTGCCCCAGACCTTGGGGTATCTGTAACTGGATATAGCTGTGTATTGTTATGTATTTTCATGTATTGGCCGTTCATTCCAGTTAGGGAAGGTATGGTTTGCAGGAACAGGGCTAACCACCCCGTTCCTCCCCTGGTGGTGTGGGCTGGTCCTGCTTCCTGCCAAAAGGGGGAGTTACAGTTTATCTAGCACAGGGAGAGGAAGCACAAGTTAATGCTCCTACTCCTGGGAACTACTTTTTATTCTCCTGTGAGATCCAGAGAGATCTGCAGAATCAAGAACACAGCTTCAAGAAAGCATCAGTGTGTCAAGACAGCAGAGTGATCAGCAAAATAACAGCTTACAGACAATGCTGCAAGGTGAGGGACTACAGCTCAGACACCCATCATCTAAACCACCACTAGGCCAGGCTAACATCAAGTCTGTATTAAAGTGGACACCTATATTCACAACTGCCTGCTGCACGTGCCATTACATTTCCATCCAACCGGCCACCATGCTTCCTCATCTGGTGCCTGGAACTGTACTTTGTATTTATTACTGCTGGATGTACCACAAGTTATATTTTACACTATGTAAAGAGTGACTGTTCTGCATTTACTTCTGGCCTGATTCTTCAAACTACCTTTCCACTGCACCGATCCCAAGGGAGCAACGACCCGAGGGAGTACACCGGCACACAGTATCTCATCAGGGCCACTACTACTCATATCATCGCAATTTCATGCTCTCCGACTTTGTAGGTGGTTTTAACCTTTAAAGAAGTTGTCCAGGATTAGAAAAATAAAACACGTCTGCCTTCTTCCAAAACCAGCACCACACCTGTCCACGGGTTGTGTGCGGTATTGCAGCTCTGCTCCAATGACTCCAGTTAAGCAGAGCTGCAATACTAGACAACAACCCATGGACATGGGTGGCGCTGTTTTTAGAAGAAAGCAGCCATGTTTTTCTAATCTATTTACTATAAAATTGTAGAACTAGTCGTTTCAGTGAGTAGGACACAAAGTATAGACTAAAAAAAATACTAATCATAAAAGAGACATCATTTCACCGGCCCATTTGCTCCTCATGGCTGTTTCGGTAAGGCTGGCTTCACACGCTTTTTGTGGAAGTTTTTGGTGCAGTTTTTTTAGCCAAAGCCAAGAGCTGGATTGAAAGGAACAGGAAATATAAAGGAAGGACCTATACTTCTCCTTCCTGCTCCATCCACTTCTGAGTTTGAGCACAAAACTTCATCAAACCTGCACATGTGATTCCAGGCTAGAGTTGTCTACTATAAGCACATGGAAGATTTCTGCTCCATTTACATGCACATATTTTTTTAAGTTAATGTGGCGTGAAATGAGACTGGACTGTGAACTTTCCATTACATTACACCCAGCCCACATAGAAAAACACGAGAGCTGTGCTTGTTCATTTGGAATGAAGCCAAAAAATTGTCTTCCCGTGTGCTGGTTTTAGGCTGGAATCACATATCTAGTTTTTGGTACTTTTTTTTATATAGTTTTTGTTATATTTTTATATGTCAGATCCACTTCTGGCTTTGGCCCAAAAAAACTACAGGGGTCATTGATTAAGACTGGCGATTGATACACCGGTCTTAATCCCCATGTGCTGGAGGCAGATGCGCCAAAGTTACATAGTTAGGTAGGGGCGTGAATCCCAGAAGGAAGTGAGACTCGGGTTTCTACACATTTTCATATTAATGTCATTTAATTTTAAGAATTCATCTAAACCCTTTTCAAAACTATCTGCTGATTTACAGTTCAGAAGTTTTGAGGCAGGTGTTTGAACAGTTAGAACTCCAGAGTGGAGAATTTTCCAGCTTAGGAGTCCCTGCTCTGACTCCATATGGAGTCAGTGTTATGAACATGAAAGGAGTATTCCCAAGCATGGTCATTATGCTTAGGGCACCCTGTGTGTATAAATCTAATTTAGACTCTGTTTTTGAAATGTCCCTGTGGGGATTTGAACTCACAACCTTCTACATCAAAGTCAAGAACCTTAACCACTGGGCTATAGAGCTCAATGCTTAGTAAGCTCTGAAAAACCTCATAGAAGTTTCTCTTGCATAATGCAAGAGAAACTTCTATGATGTTTTTCAGAACTGACAGCATTGAGCTATATAGCCCAGTGGTTAAGGTTCTCGCCCTTAATGTAAAAGGTTGTGAATTCAAATTCCTACAGAAACTTTTTTTTAAAATAGAGGCAAAATAAAACTTAAATTCACAGGGTGTGAAAAATTAAATTTTATGGAGAAAAAAATAGAGCAAAACATAAAATATGATCAAATAACACCCGTATTAGCTTACACCAACCTTTTTCACTTGTGTAACCAGTATTTTTAAAATGTTTCTGTGGGGATTCATACTCACAACCTCCTACACAACAGGTAAAAACTTTAACCACTGGGCTATAGAGCTCAATGCTTAATTCCTGCTGAAAAACCTCATAGAAGTTTCTCTTGTATAATACAAAATAAACTTCTATGCTGTTTTTAACATAAGAGAAACTTCTATGAGGTTTTTTAGCACTGACTTAGCACTGACTTAGCATTGAGCTCTACAGCCCAGTGGTTAAGGTTCTTTCCCTTAATGTCAATGGTTGTGAGTTCAAATCCCTATGGAAACTTATTAGAGGCTAAATAAAACCTCAATACACAGGGTGTTCCCAACAGTAACAAATTAAATTTTATTGAGAAAAAAAGAGAACAAAACATAAAATATGATCAAATAACATCCGTATTAACCTACACCATTTTAACTTGTGAAACCAGTATTTTTAAAATGTTTCTGTGGGGATTCAAACTCACAACCTTCTACATTACAGGTAAAAACCATAAAAACCTTAACCACTGCGCAATAGAGCTCAATGCTAAGCTATTGCTGAAAAACCTCATGGAAGTTTCTCTTATATAACACAAGAGAAACTTCTATGAGGTTTTTCAGCAAAAGCATGGCATGGAGCTCTACATCCCAGTGGTTTAAGTTTTTGCCCTTAATGTAGAAGGTTGTAAGTTTGAATCCCCATAGAAACATTTGAAAAATAGAGGTTAAATGAAACTTAGGCTACTTTCACACTTGCGGCAGTGTGATCCGGTGGCCAGTTCCGTCGTCGGAACTGGCCGCCGGATCCGCCGATCTGCCGCTGACTGAAAGCATTTGTGAGACGGATCCGGATGCGGATCCGTCTCACAAATGCATTGCAAGGCACGGATCCGTCTCTCCGCTTGTCATGCGGACAGACGGATCCGTCTTGTACATTTTTCACATTTTTGCCGATCTGCGCATGCGCATGCCGGAACGACGGATCCGGCATTCCGGTATTCTGAATGCCGGATCCGGCGCTAATACATTCCTATGGGAAAAAATGCCGGATCCGGCGTTCAGGCATGTATTCAGTTTTTTTGGCCGGAGAGAAAACCGTAGCATGCTGCGGTTTTCTCTTTTGCCTGATCAGTCAAAACGACTGAACTGAAGACATCCTGATGCAAACTGAACGGATTACTCTCCATTCAGAATGCATGGGGATAAAACTGATCAGTTTTTTTCCGGTATAGAGCCCCTGTGACGGAACTCTATGCCGGAAAAGAAAAACGCAAGTGTGAAAGTACCCTTAAATACACAGGGTGTCCACAACAGTGAAAAGTTTGATTTTATTGAGAAAAAAAATGGATCAAATAACACCGTATTAACCTACACCAACCTTTTCTAACAGCCCCCCCACTCAGGACTCACTGCAGCAAGCTAAGGCTACTTTCACACTAGCGTTCGGGCGGATCCGTTCTGAACGGATCCGCTCATATTAATGCAGACGGAGGCTCCGTTCAGTACGGATCCGTCTGCATTAATAACTTTAAAAAAATTCGCAAGTGCGCAAGTGCGAAAGTAGCCTGCGCGGATCCGTTCAGACTTTCAATGTAAAGTCAATGGGGGACGGATCCGCTTGAAGATTGAGCCACATTGTGGCATCTTCAAACGGATCCGTCCCCATTGACTTACATTGAAAGTCTGGACGGATCCGCACGCCTCCGAACGGCCAGGCGGACACCCGAACGCTGCAAGCAGCGTTCAGCTGTCCGCCTGTCCGTGCGGAGGCGAGCGGAGCGGAGGCTGAACGCCGCCAGACTGATGCCTCCATTCAGACTGCATCAGGGCTGGACGGCTGCGTTCGGGTCCGCTCGTGAGCTCCTTCAAACGGAGCTCACGAACGGAAACCCGAACGCTAGTGTGAAAGTAGCCTAAGCCTCATCAGAACTCACTTCGTAAAACATTTTTTTTTTCTTTTCATCGCGATATTCTGTCCGTCATAACTTTTTTATAGTTATGTCCACAGAGATGTTTGAGGGCTCATTTTTTGAGGGACGATCTTTCATTTTTGACAATACCGTTTGGGTTGTGTATGACTTGATCACTTTTTATTCAACTTTCTTGGGAGATAAAGTGCTGAAAAAAAATCAAAATGGCCTTTTTTTATCAGAGCGATTGCCTGCGCCTGCGTTCTGATAATACGACTGAGGGCAACAGCGAACACGTCACTGTGATCGTCGCATGCCCAGTGACGATGTTGAAGCTGTTGCCCTCAGTCGTATTATCAGAGCACAGGCAATCGCCGGCACTGCGCCTGCGCGGGATTTGGGATGCCGGCGAGAGGAGGATCGGGGTGTTTGAAGCAGAGCGCGGCGCTGAGGAGGGGGGGGGGGGTGTTGAGCACTTAGCCGCGCCTCTGGGAGGCGATTTAGCTGAACTTGGAGGCGTTATTAGTTTTAAAATTTAAGTGGGCACGGAACTTCAATGCGCCTGCGCCGATGACGTCACATCTACACCCGGCGCAGGCGCATTGAGGATGGAGCGGCCGAGCAAGCGGCCGCCTCTCAGTGCGCCTGCGCAGATTGAAGATAGGTACGGCCGCGGCGCAGGCGCCAGATTTTAAATGCAAACAGGCAGGGCCAGCAGAGAACGATTCCGCAAATGCACTATACAGTACCCAAATGCACTATAAAGATAGTATATTAGTATATAACACCCCGCTTCCATCCGTTTTTTGGTATATCACACCAGTAGAAATTATTTTTTCAAATAACGCTTGTCCCTCTATATACTGTAGGGGATTAGCTCTTTTCCAGGGGTTGCAAACACACACTTCTTCACAGACACCAGGATTTAGGGGCCAAACTGTGCTTTATTGTGGCACACGGCACAAAGCAAAAACACACAAAGCCAAAATAAAATGCCTTGGCTGTCAGGGCCCTATCTAAACACATAGGTTTCCCTGACTCACCTAAAGCGTACCACAGTTCACACCCGTGATGAGATGCGGCTTTCCCAGCCCAACCTCCAGCAGCCTCCAGGCTGCTCCCACACCAGGGTCTCTTGGGGATAGTGGTCTCTCAGACCTCACGGCTCAGACCACACAGAGCCACTCCAGCCTTCTGTGTGCAAGTCCCCCCTCCTCTCACTCTGAGGACTCCTTTATCTCCAGGTGATTACTGCACCTGGTCTTTCTTCAGACCTGGCGATTCTAGGGGAAGACACAGCAAATCCTGCCATATATCTCCCCTAACAACCATGAGGCCTGTCCCTGCCTCACAATGCCTGCAGTATCGCAGGAGAACCGCACACAACTGCCGCACAATACAAATGCACTATAATATACTGTCTAACATAGAAAGAATATTATAACATTGTACAAGGAAGGCAATCCATTAGAATATACATAAAGATAAAACGTAACCTTTTAATAATGTTACTATGAGGGTCTATTCACATGTCCGTAAGTGTTTTGCGAATCCGCAAAACATGGACACCGGCAATGTGCATTCCGCAATTTGTGGACCGCACTATAATAGAAAATGCCTAATCTTATCTGCAATTGCGGACAAGAATAGGACATGTTCTATTTTTTTGCGGAAATGGAAGCACAGATGCGGAAGTGCGGATCCGCAAATGCAGATGTGGACAGCAATTATTAAAGTTAAGCAAAAAGCATAGATGTGGTCGGCAATAACAAGTGCTCGGCGGCACTAAATCAGAAACCATATGTCCTACCACAATCCGGGGGGTTCCAGTGCACATCCATGAATCCCGGAGGGAAAGCAAACACCATCCATCCCTGGGCTAGATGATGATGTGGTATTGAAGGACAGGGTGGGCAAAGAACTGTCCCTGATATTACCCTACTGGGGGGGGGGTGCTATTCTTGCCCTGATAGCCTAACCACAGACCACCCGCCCTGATAAGAGCGACCCCGTCCGGAACCTTACCCCATATAAAAATGGCCCTAGTAAGCCCCTAGCCCCTAGGCCCCTGACTTCCAGGTGATCACTATATAGATCTATATGTTTTTGACTCATTATAAAAGTATATTATAAGTATATCGCACCCCTCTGTGTATCACACCTATCGATAGTACACCTATACTAGTGCTTAAAATGACTTTTGTGGCCCTATTAGCTAGAGTTTGGTGTCCCCAACAGCCTGTCCCTGCTCCACACAGCAACCTCTCCCTACACTGGCAAAACAAATGTAAAATGGCGGCCAGATCGGGTCTATTTATAAGGTAGGGGGTATGTCCATGTGCTGAAACGTCTCAATTGTATGTCCTGTACCACCTGATGGATGTGTCATGGGTCAAAGTTCTTCACAATGTAAAAGAATATGGCTGGGCGCGAATATCTCCATATGTTCGCATGTTCGGCAAATTGCGAACACGCAAAGTTTGCCGCGAAACGAACGCCGGGCGAACCGCAAGGCCATCTCTAGCCGCAAAGCTACACCAACGCTATTGTCTTACAGTTGTGTTGGACTGTACAGTTAAAGGGGTTGTCCCATGGAGAATATTCTACAGTTTTCAAACCAGCATCTGGATCTGCACACTTTTGTAATTGCATGTCATTAAAAATTTAGTTTTTTTTTTTTTAGTTATCTTTACGGTCTCACCTGCTGTTTTTATTTATATTTTTTCTTATTTCTGTGTCCACCTTGGTGGGTTGACTTGGTCGCACATGCTCCACAGTTCCATCCTTCAACTGCGTCCTGAGCTGTGATAGGGAGAGAGCTGCAGCAGAAGGGACACACCCCGTGAGAAGATCCATGAGCTTTAAAGGGCTGGTTCTAGCTCTAGTCATGTACTTTATGATTTTTTACATTAAAGAGGTTTCATGAGGTTTTTATTCTGACGACCTATCGTCTGGATACGTCATCAGTATCTGACCGCTGGGGGTCCGATGCCTGGGACCCCCTCCGATTAGCTGTATGAGAAGGCACTGCTGCTTCTGTAAGCGTAGCGGCCTTCTCTCTGCTTCTCCTAGGCCGAGTGACGACACGTTCATGTGTCACATGGCACAGAAATGAATGGGGCTCAGTGCAATACCAAGCACAGGCAATGTACAATGTCCTTGGAAGGCTGACAGAAGGCAGCGGCGCTTACAGGTGCACTGGTGCCTTCTCAAACAGCTGATCAGTGGGGGTCCTAGGTGTCAGATCCCCACCGATCAGATACTGAGGACCTGTCCTTTGGATAGGTCATCAGTATAAAAATCTTGGAAAAACCTTTTAACCACGGGATAACCCCTTTAACTCTAGATAGAGCGCACCTTGAAAATGTAACAGGGTGAAATAAACGGAAGATATATTTCATTTTATTTACGCACATGTCTTCTCTGCAGAATCGTCTGAACATCTGTGCTGAATATAAGAAAAGATTTCAATGAAAGGCCTTTTTATGTCAAAGTGATAGTTGACCACTAGATGGCACTAGAAGGTTTAGGATTTTTCTATACACAGCGTATACTCATCGTATCTTTACAAAATAATAATTTATAATGAAAATGATGGTATTAATGATGACTAAGAGGCGCCTGCCACCAGACTTTGTGTCCCTTTCCCTAGAGTCACATTTTGCATGTGAAAATTAAAAAGTTAGAAATCAATATAGTACTTAAATTCCTCTATATCAGGTTCTGGGAGGTTTTCATTTAAATGCTTGAAAAAACACCTACAAATGCAGCATATAACTTATCATAATTAGTGGGGAGAAAATTCCTTGAAATTTGGATATGGCCGAACTGGGCAGGCGATTCGATGTGGGTCTGAATAAATTGGACCCAAATAAAAAGTGCTCCAATTACTCTGAAAAGTTGAGGGTGACATTCTGGGGTCCCTAGGACTGTATAGAACTCACTTCAAGCTCTTTACCGCAAGGCCAGCATCAATGACAACCAATATTTCAGCGTGTGCAACCTCATGGTCGGCCAGTGTTGAATTCGCATTGACATTGGGTAATTTTCTGTATTATTATTATTTTTTGCTAATAACAGGAATCCCGGAACAGAGGAGAAGGGGAACCTACAGTACATACCTAAATGGAGATGTACTGCGTCCTGCCTCCTCTGTTCTCTGATTAGTTACCGTTCTTGGTGGCTAATTATAAATGGGAAGCTATCACTCATGGTTAACCATTTCAGGCATTGACCCCAGTCGAGTCTGATTTCTAGATACAGATATAGGCAACGTTATCGTTACTGGCTTAGCACGGTAACACAACAAAATCATATTACAGTAATACAATAAATTGTGTTAAAGAGGACCTTTCACCTGAAAATGCAAGTTAAACTAAAGATATACCCTTACTTGCCGGCCCCCGGTGGTGCTTATTCAGTCCTTCATTTTGCACTCAGTGCCCCCGTTTGTCCGCGGTGCCCCCAGCAATATTTCCAACCTTCTATGCTAATAAGCCATTTGGCTCAACTGGGCGGGCCTGCAAAAGTTCTCACGGGCGTGTCTTTCTTCTCCCTGGCACGGAGCGCATCCAATCAGCGCGCTCCGCTCTTAGCCAGGGAGAAGAAGCTCCAGTTCTCGCGAGATTCGCGAGAACTGGAGCGATTTCATCCATCCTGAGCCGGCGCCATCTTGGATTCCCGCGGCGAGCATTGGAGCAGCGTCGGAGGCGGCGGCTTAAGATGGTTCAAATCCAGTTCCAGCTCCAGTTCCCGCCCAGTTGAGCCAAATGGCTCATTAGCATAGAAGGCGGGAAATATTGCGGGGGGCACCGCGGACAAACGGGGGCCCTGAGTGCAAATCGAAGAACTGAATAAGCACCACCGGGGGCCGGCAAGTAAGGGTATATCTTTAGTTTAACTTGCATTTTCAGGTGAAAGGTCATCTTTAAAGTGACCATCCTGGCACGTGGAGTCAAGATGACGCTGACTACATCTGGCTACATTCTCCCCTCTGCTCCTGTTGCTGGTTCCGACCCTATGACTGCTATCCACAGCACTCTTCCTGGCCCTTTGCTTTGGGTTGCTGTGGTAAACAACACCCTCGGATGGCATCTAGACTGGCAGCCACCTCGATGAGGACCTACATTGCAGGACACCAACTTTTTATTGAGGTACAATTAATTCCTGGTTCTTGTGTGTTGCTAGTGCTATTGATTACCATATCTGATCCTGATCCTGACCTTGGCCTTGTTCCTGACTTCTTTCCCACCTTGTCCACCTGTTGTCCTATTCCTGGTTTTGAGTCCTAGCTATCTCCTAACTAGGCTTGTCTTGTCACATTCTGATAGGTGACCCTTGACTCTGTTCCTCACTACACCTTTGTTTCACCAGCACTTCTGTAGCTTATCTGCAAATATTCTGGACTCCATGACCTTCTGCAGCAAAGTCCATATCTCCTTGCTGGGGTTGAGGGTAAAGGCCAGGGTATCCCATAGACTCTGCACCCTAGTTTAACCTGTGCTCATGCGATTGAGGCTTATACAGTCTACATTCTGGTACCTGACTGTAACACAGATCTTGTGAATGTCAATGACAAATCAGCCTTGGGTTTCACAGTATATTTATTTGCAAAAAGGACAACCGAATTCCATCAAGAAAACCTTCAAATGTACACCAGTTGCTTTCTGTTGCTGGTATCATCTTCAAATTTACTCGTATGAATACACCCTATGGGGTGTGAAAACTGACGGATTATACAACCCCTGAGCTCTATGGAGCCATAATGTGGTGCTTATACACTTATATGGGGGTCTGTTGGACATTTGTATATCTCCACTTTCATAAAAAGGTGTAAAGGGGATTTTGCTCTGTCAATTTCACATGAATACGACAGAAGAAAATGATGGCATGTGCTATTGGGTGCCCTGTTACAGAATGTGTTTTCACTTTTGCATTAGAAGCCAACCACACTATGGCTTGTGTGGACATAACCTGGCCTCATGGTCAGAGAGAAGTGTAAATTCTCCTCTGATTGTCCAAAATGTGCCTCACGTGTCAGATGTGTTTGCAGATCTTGAACCTGGCGCAGGCTTCTAAACCAGGGGAGCAAAGTTCTGTCTGTAATCAAGCTTCACCAAACTAAACATGCAAGGATTTATTTTTTCCTTTTTAGCATGTATTCCCTTACTGCTTTCTCACTCGGCGTCTCTCGTGACCTTGCTGCGGTTTATGGCCGTAGATCTAGGATGCAACAGCTACTAGTGGCTGAGGTCTTAGGAGCAGCCATAGAACTTACTCTAAGATCAAAAGATGAGATGCTTTATAAGACAAGAAAGATCTACTGTATGTCATGGTGAAGCTAGTTTCACACCAGCATTCAGAGATCTATCAGGCTGTTCTGGCAAGATACGGCCTCCCGGAGCTCTCTGGATCCAGCATTGCTAAAATGGGGACGGGCAGAGATCCAGGCTATGGGGGACATTATCTATACTGCAGGGGCCACTATGGGGGACATTATCTATACTGCAGGGGCCACTATGGGGGACATTATTACTGCTGGGGGGGTCACTACGGGGGACATTATCTATACTGCAGGGGCCCACTATGGGGGACATTACTGCTGGGGGCAACTATGGGGGACATTATTACTGCTGGGGGGTCACTACGGGGGACATTATCTATACTGCAGGTGCCCACTATGGGGGACATTATCTATACTGCAGGGGCCCACTATGGGGGACATTATTACTGCTGGGGGGTCACTACGGGGGACATTATCTATACTGCAGGGGCCCACTATGGGGGACATTATCTATACTGCAGGGGCCCACTATGGGGGACATTATTACTGCTGGGGGCAACTACGGGGGACATTATTACTGCTGGGGGGGTCACTACAGGGGACATTATCTATACTGCAGGGGCCCACTATGGGGGACATTATCTATACTGCAGGGGCCCACTATGGGGGGCATTATCTATACTGCAGGGGCCCACTATGGGGGACATTATCTATACTGCAGGGGCCCACTATGGGGGACATTATCTATACTGCAGGGGCCCACTATGGGGGACATTATTACTGCCAGGAGCAACTACGGGAGACATTATTACTGTTGGGGACCACAACAGGGGACATTATTAATGCTGGGAGTCACTGTGGGTGATATTATTACTGCTGGGGGTCACTATGGTGGACATTATCTATGCTGCAGGGGCCCACTATGGGGGACATTATTGCTGCTGGGGGCCACTATGGGGGACATTATGACTGCTGGGGGGCACTACGGGGGGCATTATTACTGTTGGGGACCACAATGGTGGGCATTATTACTGTTGGGGACCACAATGGTGGGCATTATTACTGCGGGGGCAACTACGGGGGACAATATTACAGGTTGGGGCTACCATGGTGACATTATTTATACGGCAGGGGTTGGGATTTTATTTAAAAAAAAAGCTGGAAAAAACAGCTGCAAAACAGCCAGATGGCCAGAAAACAGATGCAAAATGATCATTTTTTTCACTGTCATGTGAATGTAGCCTAACTCATAGTTAGGCCTCATGCACACAACCGTGCCGTTTTTTGTGGTCTGCAAACCGCGGATCCGCAAAAAACGGAAGGCGCCCGTGTTGCCGGCAATATAAATGCCTATTCTTGTCCGCAAAGTGCGGACAAGAATAGGACATGTTATATTTTTTTAAGCCGGGCCGCGGAACAGAGCCACGGATGCGGACAGCACACGGAGTGCTGTCTGCATCTTATGCGGCCCCATTGAAATTAATGGGTCTGCATCCGAGCCGCCAAAACGGCGGCTCGGATGCGGACCCAAACAACGGCCGTGTGCATGAGGCCTTATAGCAAGGATTTATCCGTCATTTAGCAACGTTTTTAGAGACATAATGGCCCAAAGTGGCATTTCCCGGTAATGTGTGATTAGACCCCTATTATAGTTACTCTACGGGTGCGGCTACATGTTCATTTTTTCACTGATGCAGTTTTGGGGCAAAATCAGACCATAAAAGTAAATAAAGTATTAATGAAAAATACTACTTCTCCTACTCCTGTTTTTTTAATTCACTCCTGATTTTGGCTTCCCTAAGCTTACACGTATACGAGAGCTGGAAACTAACTTGGAATAATAAAAGGTAGAATCTGATTGGTTGCTATGGGCAACTAAGCCAGTTCTACTTTACACCAGTTTTGATAACTCTCCCCCATAGATTTTTACAGTACTCATTTAACCCCTTCCCGACTGCCATACGACTATATACATGCTATCTGCACATATATAAACGTTATGGCACCTCTTGCGCTTGGATCAAAGCTTCTGCCCCTGCACTGCCGATGTTATGAACAGTGCAGAGTCCAGTAATGCCGGCAAGGGACCAATTAGATTTGTCCCTTGCCGGCGATCGCTTCAATTGGTTAGTCTGTGCAGACTAACGAATCGGATCACCGCAGTGTAAAAGTGCCGGTTTCAGGCCCTGATCTGCACTCTGCAGATCAGGGCCTGAAATCAGGTACCATATCCTTAGTGCCCCCAATATGTGAGCCCCCCTGCCCCGATCTGTGCCCCCTTCTGTGCGACCTGCCTCCAGCTTTGCTGGCTGTGCACTGGGTATTTGCCGGCAACTGTGCCCGTCTGCCCCCATTGATGGCCTCTGCCCCCAGCCATGTCCCCTGCCATCTGTGCCCCCTTGTGCGGTGCCCCTGCTGCATCTGAAGGCGGCAGCTCTGTTCCTGAGCCGCCACCATCAGCAGCGAGTGTCAGCTGTATGCGGCATCCAAGGGGTTAACAGAGGAAGGGGGCGCCCTCTCTCAACCATCGGGGTGCTGCACTGCGATGGCAGAGGCCCAATGGTTGTCATGGCAACCGGACGCCTTGCAAAGGCGTCCAGTGTTGCCATCTATAAGTTTAAAACTGATAGTATTATACTTTGCAATGCAAGAGCATTGCAGAGTATAGTACAGCCATTAAGCCCCACTGGATCTTCAAGATCTAAGTGGGACTTGATAAAAAAAAAAGTTGTGAAAAAAAAAAAAGTTAAAAAAAATTAAAAAGTCAATTTAAAAGAAATTGCCATTTCCCACATCCGCTCAATAAAAAAATTAAATAAATTACACATAATTGGTATCGCCGCATCTGTAATGACCTGATCTAAAAAATTATCATGGTACCATGGTGAACGCTGTGAAAAAGTAATAAAATCAACCATTGCAGAATTGCAGTTTTTTTGCTTCACCTCCCAAAAATATTGAATAAAAAGTGATCAAATGCATCTCAAAAATGATACCAATAAAAACTACAGCCCATCCAGCTAAAAATAAGCCCCTCATACAACTATGTTGATTTTATGATATAAAAGTGGTAGAACATGAATAAAACAATATAAATTTGGTATCGCCAGAACCATATCAACCCACAGAATACAACTATATTATCAAGTATATCACATGGAGAACCCCATAAAAATAAAAATAAAAAAAAACACTGGCAAAATTGCAATATTAGCCACTTCACCTCATAAAAAATGTAATAAAAACCGATCAAAAAGTCATATTTACCCAAAAATTTTACTATTAAAAACTAAAGCTCCCCCCACAAAAAATGAGCCCCCACGCAGCTCAGTCAACAAAAAAATAAAAAAGTTATGGCCCATAAAATCTATTTTTAGCAAATTTCATGTTAGAAAATGCAGATGCCCACATATGGGGTGTTGCCGTATTCAGGATAATATATGTAACAAATTATGGGGTGCATTTTCTCCTGTTATCCCTTGTTAAAGTGAAAAATTTGGGCTTTTTGGCACATTTTTCTTGTAAATAATATACTTTTTCATTTTCACAGCCATGTGTTTCTAAATATTACAAAACGCCTCTGAGGTAAAAGTGGTCAGTAAACCCCTCAATGACTTATTTGAGGGGTGTAGTTTCCAAAATGGAGTCACTTTTGGATGGTTTCTACTGTAGGGGTGCCTTATTGTGCCTTCAAATAGGACACAACACTCAAAAGCTATTCCATCTGCTCTCCAAAAACCATATGTTGCTCCTTTCTTCTGAACCCTGCCATGCGCCCATACAGCTGTTTACGAACATATATGTGTAAATTGCAGAATCGGGGTAATAAATATTAAGGTTAATTTTTCTGTTAACCTTTGCTGTGTTATAGAAAAAAAATGGATTAAAATTTAAAATCTGCACAAAAGCTGAAAATTTTTAATTTCACCTCCATTTTCCTTTAATTCTTGTGGGACACATAAAGGGTTAACATAGTTTGTAAAAACAGTTTTAAGTAATTTGAGGGGTGTAGTTTCTAAAATGTGGTCATTTATGCGTGGTTTCTATTATGGAAGGACCTCAAAGTGATTTCAGAACTGAATTGGTCCTTGAAAAAGTTAGTTTTGAAAATTTAGAAAAATTGCTTCTTAAATTCTAAGCCTTCTAACGTCCTAAAAAAATAAAATGTGATTTTCAAAATGATGTTAACATAAAGTAGACATACAGAGAATCTTAAGTAAAAAACTATCTAATGAGGTATCACTATCTGACTTTAATGCGTAGAAATTCAAATTAAGAAAATATTTTTTTTCAAAATTTTCTATAAATTTGGGATTTTTTATAATATAAAAGGTAAAACTTATTGACCCAAATTTACCACTAACATTAAGTACGAGATGTCACGAGAAAACAATGTCAGAATGGCTTGCATAAATAAAAGTATTCCAAAGTTAGCACATAAAGTGACACATGTCAGATTTGCAAAATTAAGCCTGGATCACGAAGGTAAACAATGGCTTGGTCTTGAAAGGGTTAAGGTACAGGTGCACACATCTATACATAAATTTAAATTAGCATTGATGTGGAATTGACAACTTTAGAAATATTGGTCATCAGTTGATAAAAGCTGAATAACATGTTTTCCAGTGGCGTGTGATCGTAAATGTCTTGTCACATCATTCCGATCCGCCTAACATGACAGAAGATCGAAATGTAGCTTTCAGCATTGAAGCTGGAAATTCCAAGCCCATCCTTGTCACCATGTAATTTGGAAAAAGAGATACCAGGGTATGCCAGGGTGTTTTTTTTTTTTTTAGCTAATTTCTTTACTAATTCCAGCAATAACACTATAAGAACAAATTACACACCTTTTAAATCCATAAAAAAAAAACACTTAAAAGTAATTGTCATGTCACCATTCAATCATCAGTTCAATTTCCATTGATTAGATATGTTTGCATGTATGGCCTGGATATACAAACCTTTGAATAATGACCAACGATAAGAACTGGAAGAGAAATTTGTGCCTCCATGGTCAATGTCAGATTGAGGTTCCTTGGGTTTCTGAGGGCCTCCCTTCATAAAGAACGTGTTCATCATTATCTTTGTGGTTACCATTGCACACACATCACCAGTAAGGTCTAATGGGTTAAGTGTGAATGAACTCACTTAACATAGACCCTAGTTGGAAGTAATTGTCTCCAAAGTCTGCTTCAAATGGGATTGTCTTTTGTTGGGCCTGAGTCAGAGAGTAGGCCCACCAGATGATCTGCTGAAACTTATGGTAGGCCAGTCAAAGGTTTCTCATGAACATATAGTGGCAAAAATAGTTAGGTGCATGCTCTGTCCCTAGTAAAAACTGTGCTTTCATGTACACTTGTGTATAATGCAGACATATTCCTATTTGGAGCATCTCTCCTTAAGGTAAGACAATTTTGTTAATTAAAAACCCGAGACCATAGGTGATTGAAAGGTATTGATTACATCACTTCAATTATGGTTCTTCTTATATAATACCACATATATGGATAATTATAGAAGGATAATCTAGGAAAAGGAGAGTCATTTATGTTAGGTCAACACCTGATAGGAGTTATAGTATAGGAGTGTGAAGTGCAGATAGCTCACGTTGAGATTATAAATTCTCCTGTCAATCAGACGATGGGTGTGAAGCTCCGCAGCAAGGTCCACGTTTACTGATTTCCATAAATATCCATGAGCCCAAACCTTGGAATGTTAGACATTTGTGTTCTATCTGTGACTTGTCTCAACCTTTGATTGCTCTGCTTGCTTTTACTGACAGGTTGTGATTAACTTCATGGCCAGAGCCCTGATACCATCTGTTAGATTACGATTCTTGTACTGCCTACTAGTTTGCTGAACCGTATTGTCCCATTAGGATAACCCCTTTCCATACCCCAATGCAAGTTGGCACCCCGCTTCTGTTAGCTAGAGCCTCTGTTGACAAACTGGCACAAACAGTGATCAGCCATGACAGTAAAACCACTGACAGGTGAAGTGAATTACATTGGTTGTCTTGTAAAAATTGCACCTGTCAAGGGTGGGATATATTAGGAAGCAAGGGAACGGTCAGATCCTGAAGTTGATGTTTTGGAAGAAGAAAACATGGACAAGGATCTGAGCGACTTTGACAAGGGATAGGTTGTGATGGCTAGATGACTGGATCAGAACATCTAAAAAATGGCAGGTCTTGTGGTGTGTTCCCTGTACACAGGTGTTAGAACCTACCTAAACTGCTTAAAGGAGCCCTGGCTATCCGCAGATCTGAAGAGGTTAAAAGGTATTGATATTGGGGACAGGTCTCACAAACTATCTCTGTATGCTGATGATGTCATTCTGACACTCAGTTCTCCAGAACTTTCCTTACTGGCAGTTATGGGAATTATCCATCAGTACGGTAAATACTCCTTTTATAAAGTTAATGAGAAGAAATCCCAGGCCTTACCCATCAATATCAAGTCGTCCTCGCTGTCAGAGCTACAATCTAGATTCAAGTCAGACAGAATGTGTTCAATATCTAGGAACTAAAGTTGCTAAAAAAACACTAAACTCCTTCACCGCCTTAACTATCTCCCCCTGATTGAGGTAGTGGAAAAAGATATACTCCAATTCAGTAAGCATGAAATATCATGGGTGGGTCGAATAGCAACCTTCCAGATGCTGACACTTCCAAAAATCCTATATCTATTTAGGACAGTACCTATATCTATCCCGTTTTTCCACTACATTAATAAGCTACTTAACACCTTTATTTGGACACCTAAATGCCGACGAATTGCTTGCAAATTACTGAATAAATTTAGAAAAAACGGTGGTCTAGGCCTTCCCAATGTTTACGACTATTACTTGGCTACTCATTTGAGCTTCCTGAGAGAGTGGCGGAGAGGTGATTTACAACATCACTGGATCCAGATTGAGACATTCATGTCTCCTAGACGCAACCTGAAAGCTTTACTTAAAGGGGTTGTCCAGGTTCAGAGCTGAACCTGGACATCCCTCCATTTTCACCCCGGCAGCCCCCCTGACATGAGCATCGGAGCAGTTCATGCTCCGATGCTCTCCTTTGCCCTGCGCTAAATCGCGCAGGGCAAAGGCATTTTTCTGAGTTCCGGTGACGTACCGGGGCTCTCTATGGGGCTGACAGGAACCCCGGTGACGTCACCGGCACTGATGGGCGGGATTTGGCTCTGCCCTAGCCAGTAAAACGGCTAGGGCAGAGTTAAAGCCCGCCCCTCAGAGCCGGTGACGTCACCGAACACACTGCTGGGCGGAAGTTACCGCCCGGCAGTGTGTTATTGTAAACACAAGAGCCTGTGCCCTGCGCGATCTAGCGCAGGGCACGGGAGCGCATCGGAGCATGAGATGCTCCGATGCCAGGCTCAGGAGGGCTGCCGGGGTGAAAATAAGGGTATGTCCGGGTTCAGCTCTGAACCCGGACAACCCCTTTAAAGTAGCCCTTGACCCATCACTTTCTCTAGGAACCCGCCCAAGCTTCCCCTCTTTCTCCATCTCAGCTTGGGGAGCCTTTCACTCTAAAGCTCCTAAAGTTAAGTTTTCAACTAAGACTTATGCCCCACTGGAGACACTAGCCTTTTTCATCTCTGATCTGGACCTGGCCTTATGGAAGTCCAAAGGACTCTCTTCAATAACGCTTCTCTTTGAGGGACCCCACTTGAAGCAATTCTCTTCCTTACTCGATCAGTATTCCATACCCACAGAGAGTTTTATAAATACCTTAGAATATGCCATCTCTTAAACTCTAAAGACCCATTTTAGGTATTTGCTTATAAGGAGGTTATCGACCTCTGGAACACAGCAGAGCACTCATCGACTGGCTACTGCCTCTATATGCTATACTTTGTTCCAAACAAGTATTTGTGAAATCTGCTCCATTTGTAACGTGGGAAAAGGAACTGGGTGGGGAATTTCCTAAAACTTTTACCTGTGTTTCTCACTACGAGGCTGCTATCAAAGCAATGCTGAGAAGGTAACTTACTCCAGACAGATTGAGTCACATTTATCCAGGAACTTCTCACCTTTGTTGGAGAGGATGTGGCGGCAGAAGATCCCTATTACATATCTTATGGTCTTGCCCTACTATCCAACACAGTGCAGTTTCTAGGTAAAATTTCTCTCAGGGCGAGTGTCAAAAAAACTCCCCCCCCCCCCCCGGTAACAGACAGGCAGGCAGTGCTGACCTCACTCACTGTACGTCACGCAGTGCGTGAGGTACAGTGAGTGAGCGCCGCCGCCCGCACTGCCTGCCTGTGGGGGGACATTATTTTTAATAAGGATCACTATGGACATTATTTAGAATGGAGGCTGCTGTGGATGTCATTATAACTGTATAATGTCTGATAGGCCTAGTCCTGAGTTATATTACCCTGCCCTGTATAATAATGTACCCCGATACCCCTTAGTTATATTACTCCAGCGGGGTAATATAACTTAAGGCTCCTTTCACACTAGCGTTCGTCGGTCCGCTCGTGAGCTCCGTTTGAAGGAGCTCACGAGCGGACCCGAACGCAGCCGTCCAGCCCTGATGCAGTCTGAATGGAGCGGATCCGCTCAGACTGCATCAGTCTGGCGGCGTTCAGCCTCCGCTCCGCTCGCCTCCGCACGGACAGGCGGACAGCTGAACGCTGCTTGCAGCGTTCGGGTGTCCGCCTGGCCGTGCGGATCCGTTCAGACTTACAATGTAAGTCAATGGGAACGGATCCGCTTGAAGATGTCACCAATTGACTCAATCTTCAAGCGGATCCGTCCCCCATTGACTTTACATTGAAAGTCTGAACGGATCCGCGCAGGCTACTTGCGCACTTGCGAATTTTTTTAAAGTTATTAATGCAGACGGATCCGTACTGAACGGAGCCTCCGTCTGCATTAATATGAGCGGATCCGTTCAGAACGGATCCGCCCGAACGCTAGTGTGAAAGTAGCCTTAGGGGTATCAGGGATGGGTACATTATTATACAGGGCATGGGCAGGGTAATATAACTCAGCTCAGGACTAGGCCTATCAGACATTATACAGTTATAATGAGTAATGACACCAACAGCAGCCTCCATTCTAAATAATGTCCATAGTGATCCTTATTAAACTTAATGTCCCCCACAGTGACAGTGGCCCCCATTTTCATGTCTCCCACAGTGGCCCCCCCCATTGTAATTAATTCCCCCCATTGTAATTAATGCCCCCCCCCCCCCCATTGTAATTAATGCCCCCCCAGACCATCACTCGCCTCACAGCAGGCATCAGCACTGCTCAGGGGCTCAGGGCGGGCGGTAACAGGCAGGCAGTGCGGCGCTCACTCAGTCACTGTATGTCACGCGCCTGCGCCGCCTAGTGGGAGGAGCAGGCGCGTGACGTCAGTAAGTCTGACCAGGGCCGGTGCAAGGATTTTTGCCGCCCTAGGCAAGATAAAAATTGGCACCCCCGCCCCCCCCTTTATCAGATCCGCAATTCCGAACCTGAAAAAAAATAGTACATGTCCTATTCTTGTCCCCAATAACGGACAAGAATAGGCATATTCTCTTAGTGCCGGCAATGTGCGGTCCGCAAAATGTAGTATTAATAACTAAACAATTAAATAATACACATATTGCATTGTCTACTTACCACCAGGACAATTAGACGATCTGGTCTCTGGCTGCAGTCTGGCTCTGCGGACTCCCTTGTCACTCTCTTCTCCCCCCCTCCCTTGTCACTCTCTTCTCCCCCCCCTCCCTTGTCACTCTCTTCTCCCCCCTCCCTTGTCACTTTCTTCTCCCCCCCTCCCTTGTCACTCTCTTCTCCCCCCCCCTTCCCTTGTTCACTCTCTCTACACCCCCCCTCCCTTGTCACTCTCTTCTCCCTCCCCCCTCCCTTGTCATCTCTTTCTCCCCCCCTCCCTTGTCACCTCTCTTCTCCCCCTCCCTTGTTCACTTTCTTCTACACACCACTCACCTTGTCACTCTCTTCTCCCCCCCCAGCAATTGTCACGTCTCTTACTCCACACCCCACCTCCCTTGTCACTCTCTTCTCCCCACACTCCCTTGTCACTCTCATTCTCCCCCCCTCCCCCATTGTCACCTCTCTTTCTAACCCCCCTCCCGTGTACACTCCTCATTCTACTACTCCCCCCCCCTCCCTTGTCACTCTCATTCTACTACTCCCCCCCCCCTCCCTTGTCACTCTCTTCTCCCCCCCACTCCCTTGTCACTCTCTTCCCCCCCCCTCCCTTGTCACTCTCTCCCCCCCTCCCTTGTCACTCTCTCCCCCCCCCCTCCCTCTTGTCACTCTCTTCCCCCCCCTCCTCCCTTGTCACTCTCTTCCCCACCCCCTCCCTTGTCACTCTCTCTCCCCCCCCTCCCTGTTCACTCTCTTCTCCCCCCCCCCTCCCTTGTCACTCTCTTCTCCCCCCCCCTCCCTTGTCACTCTCTTCTCCTCCCCCCCTCCCTTGTCACTCTCTTCTCCCCCCCCTCCCTTGTCACTCTCTTCTCCCCCCCCTCCCTTGTCACTCTCTTCTCCCCCCCCCCTCCCTTGTCACTCTCATTCTACTACTCCCCCCCCCCCTCCCTTGTCACTCTCATTCTACTACTCCCCCCCCCCTCCCTTGTCACTAGTCTCATTCTACTCCCCCCCCCCTCCATTGTCACTAGTCTCATTCTACTCCCCCCCTCCCTTGTCACTAGTATCATTCTACTCCCCCCCTCCCTTGTCACTAGTCTCATTCTACTCCCCCCCTCCCTTGTCACTAGTATCATTCTACTCCCCCCCTCCCTTGTCACTAGTATCATTCTCCTCCCCCTTGTCACCTCTAATGTAGCGTGGCCGAGCTCTGTTCGGTCCGGGGTACAGGAGCTTTTGTTTCCTGTACCCGGCTGACAGGAAGTGCTCACTTAGTGTGCACTTCCTTTCAGTCCGGCCGGGTACAAGAAACAAATGCTCCTGTACCCCGGACCGAACAGAGCTCGGCCACGCTACACTAATAACTCAGCAGTCTGCAGCGCAGGCAGGCTGCGCAGCACTGAGCCGGCCGCTCAGGAGGCTCAGCATGAGGGGCGCCGCCGGCCGGCCGCCCGATCATTTACCATCATAACGATTTTCTTTTTTTTTTTTTTTTTTTTTTTTTACCTCAACGGGCGCCCCCTGCTGCTGACAGCGCCCCGGGCGGCCGCCCGTCCCGCCCGCCCCTAGAAACGGCCCTGATCCAACACCTTTGGAAGGAAAGCTTTGATCTTTTAGCTTCTGTACTCGGGAGAAGTATTAAGCCTACCCCTGAATTAGCTCTATTGTTCCACAATATCATGGACCACCCAGTTCAAAACCGTTATATTTTGGGACATACTCTGCTTTCAACCAAACTGGTATTAACAAGCTATTGGAAATGCCGTCCCCCCCCCCCCCCCCCATACAAGAAGTGATAACACTTGTGAACACCTCATGTGCATACGAGAAAATGTTAGCTTATATGAATCATAAATATCCTAAATTTGAGACCTCTTGGAAATTATGGTTGTCTTCCATTCACGTGGTTATTCCAAGAAAGTGAAGTCCCTAACACTTCTTGGTGTAGCTGAGAATGTACTTTGAACAGATTTGTTTGTTTAACATGATTTTCCTTTTCATATGTTTTCATTATTTGACATACATTACATATAGATCTCCAATCTTCTAAATGTTGAAGTTCGACAGCAGGTAGTGCGCTACTAGTGTTCACACCTGACGCTATGGGTAATTTACTTCCCACAGTATAATAGATTCTCACTCATCTACTTGATAACTGGTGAAATTTAGAACTGTCATGAATTGTTAAATAGATGGGTACTGTTTATTTGTACAAACTTCAATGTATAAATCCTAATGGATTTTTGTTACAATGCTTTATTGTACTTTTGGAAAATTCAATAAAAACCATTTGTTCTAAAGTGGAAGGAAGGACAACCAGTGTAGGTAGTGAAGACTAGTCCATCTGCTTCGATCCCCCAAAAGATTTACTGTAGCACAAATTGTTGAAAAAAGTTAAGGCTGGCTATGATAGAAAGATGTCAGAACACACAGGGCATGACAGCTTGCTAGGTATGTATGGGGCTGTATAGCCAAAGTGCTGCTATCCACTGCCAAAAGCACCTACAATGGACAAGTGAGCATCAGAAGAATGCCTGTTCATATAGATTGTTCTATACAGTATACAGTGATTTGTATACAGATCTCTATATACATGTACTGTACGGTATCTGTATAGTATTGATGTGTGCATGGTCAGGATCAAACATAGGCTATATTAATAGACATTGGAACATGCTTTTGTTATGTAAAGCCATATAACTTAAATAGTCACAACGGTTAACACATTTTTGCATAAACCAATAGTACAAACAAATATAAGCAACTTTGTAATTTCACTTTCCAGTTCTATTTCTTTTTCCTTCCCCGCACCTTCCTAAACTAACGTTTTCTGAAATTTCTGCTAAATCTGTCTTGTGAGACTAAGACGAACTGTCAGCTCACTGAAGGATGAAATTATAGTTGACCATAGAAGACCAGGAAGAGAGGAGTGGAGAGGAGGAATGAGATGCAGTGAGAAAGACTCAGGCAGAGATATAGAGGGTGCAGCAGCTAATTGTGTTATTTCTCACTTTAAGGGCGTTATTCACATCACAATTGCTCAGTACTTCCCTATAATGTTCTATATTGTGTTTCTAAGTGGGTGAGTGAGTGAGTGAGAGTTGGAGAGTAGATAGTGTCATCCCACTGTGGAGCTATGAACAGCTATGATCAACTGAGAATCAGAGATGAAGTCTGCAGAAGGGTAAACTGCTAAAAAAAAATAATGCAGAAAACAGGTAATATAATTGCCAGATACAGTGTTATTATTCATGTACACAAACTTGATAACTTATTTTGAAAAGTTATCTGAAAAAGTACATAGTGCTGCTTAGATGTGTTGGCCATGTTTTGTACATACATTCTATGTTACAGTGGTGGGTGTCCACTGTGTTAACCAACAGATTTGACTTTGGGCTAATCCTAAGGGTGTTATCCTGGCAGTTCCCTGGTATTCACCCATTAAGCCCTGTTCAGATATCTGGACTTCGCTACTAGGGAGCCCCCAGACCGATAATTTCTAAAGTTGTCACTCTGTAATTGACAGCTGACCCACCTGGGCACCGAGGGGTGAGGCAAGAACGTAGTCAGGGACAGGTCGAGGTCAGGCCAAACAGAGTACGAGCTTAAAGGGAACCTGTCACCCAAAAATCGCCTATTAAGCTGTTTACAGTACCTTATAGTGCTGTATAGTCGTTTCCTGATGCACTTTTTGTTAGTGTTGCAGCATGTATGCTCAGTCAGAAATCGATGTTATATTCAGCTGCTGCCCCGTGCTTCAAGTCAGGCTTGAAGTCACGGGGGCAGCGGCCTCGGCGTCTTACATGGCCCTCTCCCCGCCCCCTGCCTCTGTGACTGACAGCCGAAATCCGATTCCGGGACCGCGCTCAACGGCCGCATGCGCAGTAAAGGGCGGCAGGAGCGCGGTCCCGGCTGCCGCGCGTACTACGCGCCGTCTCTTTTTCTCCGGACTGCGCATGCGCCAGACATCCTTTCTCAAACGCGCCCGCGCCCGGCATCTTTACGCAGCCTACCTGATCTCCAGCACGCAAGCCGCAGAGGCTAGGCGCACAGGGGGTGACACTCCTGCTATAATTCAAGACTTCAAAGGTATTCAAGGACGTTTTTGTATGAATTAAGTGTAAAACGGGTCATTATAATATTTGAATTAAATCAGGGGCACTTTTTTATTTTATACATTGCATCAGGAACCTGGAAAAAATCAATCCTCTCCTACCACCTCAGCTTTCAAGTACCCCACTAAAATGCCCTAAAATAAAACACTACCCACAATTTTTCGATTCAAAGTAATCTAATAGCAGCATTCAATAAGAGGCACGTTTTTTAATCAGTGCAACAGTATTAAGAAATATTCTCCCACAGGCAGTGTAAAGGGGCACTCTCACCAGCGTCAACACATATTCTCCCACAGGCAGTGTAAAGGGGCACTCTCACCAGCGTCAACACATATTCTCCCACAGGCAGTGTAAAGGGGCACTCTCACCAGCGTCAACACATATTCTCCCACAGGCAGTGTAAAGGGGCACTCTCACCAGCGTCAACACATATTCTCCCACAGGCAGTGTAAAGGGGCACTTTTATAACCCCCGCTCCTCCTGCATCCTTTATTCTAACCTACAGTGAAATCTGGCAAATATTGTAATCAAGCATTCTTGGGGACAAAACGGTAACCAGGACAAAGGGAAATTGACGCTAAAACTCTCCATCACCACCTCCGCAGTGTCCATGTTGTTCCGCTGCTGTATGACTGTGTAATCTGCATCACCACCTCCGCAGTGTCCATGGTGTACCGCTGCTGTATGACTGTGTAATCTGCATCACCACCTCCGCAGTGTCCATGGGCTAACGCTGCTGTATGACTGTAATCTGCATCACCACCTCCGCAGTGTCCATGGGCTACCGCTGCTGTATGACTGTAATCTGCATCACCCCCTCCGCAGTGTCCATGTTGTTCCGCTGCTGTATGACTGTGTAATCTGCATCACCACCTCCGCAGTGTCCATGGTGTACCGCTGCTGTATGACTGTGTAATCTGCATCACCACCTCCGCAGTGTCCATGGGCTACCGCTGCTGTATGTCTGTGTAATCTGCATCACCACCTCCGCAGTGTCCATGGGCTACCGCTGCTGTAAGGACTGTGTAATCTGCATCACCACCTCCGCAGTGTCCATGGGCTACCGCTGCTGTATGACTGTGTAATCTGCATCACCACCTCCGCAGTGTCCATGGTGTACCGCTGCTGTATGACTGTGTAATCTGCATCACCACCTCCGCAGTGTCCATGGGCTACCGCTGCTGTATGTCTGTGTAATCTGCATCACCACCTCCGCAGTGTCCATGGGCTACCGCTGCTGTATGACTGTGTAATCTGCATCACCACCTCCGCAGTGTCCATGGGCTACCGCTGCTGTATGACTGTGTAATCTGCCATCACCACCTCCGCAGTGTCCATGTTGTTACCGCTGCTGTATGACTGTGTAATCTGCATCACCACCTCCGCAGTGTCCATGGGCTACCGCTGCTGTATGACTGTGTAATCTGCATCACCACCTCCGCAGTGTCCATGGGCTACCGCTGCTGTATGACTGTGTAATCTGCATCACCACCTCCGCAGTGTCCATGGTGCTACCGCTGCTGTATGACTGTGTAATCTGCATCACCACCTCCGCAGTGTCCATGGTGTACCGCTGCTGTATGTCTGTGTAATCTGCATCACCACCTCCGCAGTGTCCATGGGCTACCGCTGCTGTATGACTGTGTAATCTGCATCACCACCTCCGCAGTGTCCATGGGCTACCGCTGCTGTATGACTGTGTAATCTGCATCACCACCTCCGCAGTGTCCATGGGCTACCGCTGCTGTATGACTGTGTAATCTGCATCACCACCTCCGCAGTGTCCATGGGCTACCGCTGCTGTATGTCTGTGTAATCTGCATCACCACCTCCGCAGTGTCCATGGGCTACCGCTGCTGTATGACTGTAATCTGCATCACCACCTCCGCAGTGTCCATGGGCTACCGCTGCTGTATGACTGTGTAATCTGCATCACCACCTCCGCAGTGTCCATGGGCTACCGCTGCTGTATGTCTGTGTAATCTGCATCACCACCTCCGCAGTGTCCATGGGCTACCGCTGCTGTATGACTGTAATCTGCATCACCACCTCCGCAGTGTCCATGGGCTACCGCTGCTGTATGACTGTGTAATCTGCATCACCACCTCCGCAGTGTCCATGGTGTACCGCTGCTGTATGTCTGTGTAATCTGCATCACCACCTCCGCAGTGTCCATGGGCTACCGCTGCTGTATGACTGTGTAATCTGCATCACCACCTCCGCAGTGTCCATGGTGTACCGCTGCTGTATGACTGTGTAATCTGCATCACCCCCTCCGCAGTGTCCATGGGCTACCGCTGCTGTATGTCTGTGTAATCTGCATCACCACCTCCGCAGTGTCCATGGGCTACCGCTGCTGTATGACTGTGTAATCTGCATCACCACCTCCGCAGTGTCCATGGGCTACCGCTGCTATATGACTGTGTAATCTCCATCACCACCTCCGCAGTGTCCATGTTGTTCCGCTGCTGTATGACTGTGTAATCTGCATCACCACCTCCGCAGTGTCCATGGGCTACCGCTGCTATATGACTGTGTAATCTGCATCACCACCTCCGCAGTGTCCATGTTGTTCCGCTGCTGTATGACTGTGTAATCTGCATCAGCCACACCGCACTGTCCATGTAGTAAAATGGTCATCACTAAAACAATAATCGAAATTTGTAATATTTTTTTTTAGAATAATATCTTTACAGAAACCGTAAAGAGATGGACCAGGTGAGTCTCTATATTAAAACAATTATATTTAATATTCTACCAGGCAATGTATTAATTTGTTGGTTTAATTTACAGTACCGCAACTTTATTTCCGATGAGGAACCATGTACCATAACCATAGTACATCTCACCGATTCCACTGTGTCTATTGAAACTAATTACGACATTGTAGGTTGCTTTGAAGAGGACTACATAGATGGTGAAATAGTAAATCTACAGGTATTGCCTTTTTTTAGTATTGTGTATATTAAAAAAACTCTTGATGTAATTTCAAATGGTTTATTTTTATATTTAAATAGTCACTATTTGAAGATAATTTGGAAATTAATATTGAAGACGGGAAAGAACCTGACGATAACGCATGTGAAGAAATAAGCGGAGATGTTTCCCTAAATTCCAATAATAACGAAATTCAGGTAAATAAAAAAATTCTAATTTTTTATTTGATTATTACATAATATTTGGTCATTTTTCTGTAATGAGCAATGCGGAGAAAGTATTTGGCAGTCGTGCAGGGCTGTTGTTGGCTGACAGAATCAATAAGTCAACTGTAAGGATGGACGTAGTAGATACGCAGCCTGATCCAGGGCTCTTCCTCCCTTATATATGCTATATATTAAAACTGTGCCTTGGTAGAAAAGGGGAAGAGTGTAAGTGATGAGGATGACACAAGGTGCAATGGATATTGTATCTCCTGTTCTTTTTATATTTTTGTACAATCATTATCATAAGATTATTTCAATGTCCAAAAATTGGGTGGTGCCAAACGATGCTTGTCTTGTTGTCCCTAGCTCAATAAAATTAGAACACTGCGAGATATTCCGATGATACTAATACATTATACTAAAATTTCTTTTCTCTTAAAAGATGGACGAGTTATTGCAAGAGCTAAGATCAAAATTTGGACTATATTCCGGGGAAGAAGAATGTTTCCCCAGTAATCCGCTAATAAATGAGAATTTAGGTTATGAAGATTTCTTACCATTATGTTCAGAGAGCCGAATTGGCAGAGTCGACTGGTGTACATGTGAAAATTGTGTGAAAATGCCCACCAACCTTGAATCGATATGTTGCAAAGAAGTTGAAAATGCAACTCCGTACATCTGTAGTTTCCAATGTATCACACAGCATGAATTTTTTTCTATTTTTTGTCAAAGAGAAGACACAGTCAACGTAGTTTTACGAATTGTGGGACAGTTACAAAGACCACCTCCCAAAAAACAAGAAAATCGGTAACGTATTGAAAAAATATTTTTTGCTTCCTAGTTTACTTTTTCATGGTCTGGCAGAATCACTAGTGGACACTAGTGATTCTGTTATTTTACGTTCTAGAGCAGCGGTCTCAAACTGAATTTACCTGTTGGTTATAGGAGGCAAAGTATGGTTGAGGCTGTGACGCAATAAGGGATTTCTATTAGGGACGGCTGACGGGAGCTGCTGATTTGAGAAAATAAATTCTGCGCTAAAAGTACATTGTGAAAAAAAAAATTAACATTGGCAAACGTTCATGTTATGCAAATGTTTAACGCGATATTTTGATATGTTTTGCTGAAATTGATCGTAAAACGAACATTGGCCAATATTTTACACTTGGCCACATATATAATCAACCATCAGAAGGAGCACCAGTAGACATGGGTGGGAGTCAATTTTAAAAAACAAAAAACATTTTTTTTTGGGAAAGCCGTCCATTGGTATGGGCCACTAATTATTGTACTCTTGGGTACTCCAAAGTCCAGCGTGCAATTATTTTCTTTCCCTTGTTCTATAGCCTGTATTTTCAATATGTGTAATGTTATCCATGGGAGGGGTTTGGCTGTATGGCTGCAGTACACAGGAAATTTTTAAATGTAAAGCGTTAATTAATTCTGACATGGTGCCGGAGAATTTAACTTGAAAACAATGGTGAACACGGTAATGGCGAACAGGAATAATAGTAGAAGTAGAGGGCAACTCCTTTTTCTCCTCTGTGCCCTGTGTTATCTGCGTGCACCTGCAGTACTAGATGTCTAATGTTAGGGTTCACTTTAATTAACTTTGACCGGATGAGGAACCGTTGAGCATTGCGAATTATAACTTATTTAGTTCTGCTCTGTGGTCATCTGACACAAATGAAGACTCATATAACTTGGTTTAATCGAGGAATCGTTTCGGCCCTAGAATGGCCGGTCTTGAGAATAGTTGTTTAGATAGATGTACACTGGCTAATTTCCAAATTTATCTAGTGTAAGGACGCCTTCACACGAATGCACATTGCGGTCCAAAAAGCCAAGGGACATATTGCATGGAAGCCCGCAAAGGGGATCCCGGCCACTTTCACTTTACATCTGCGTTTTAGCTATCCGTCCTAGAGCTCCGTCCTCGGGTCTCTAGGACGGAAAGCTACTGATCAGCATTCTTCTAATGCACCCTGAATGGAGAGAAATCCGTTCTGGATGCATCAGGATGTCTTCAGTTCTGGACCGGAACGTTTTTTGACCGCAGCATGCTGTGCTTTTTGTTCGGTCAAAAAATGTCTCAGTACTGAACTGAAGACATTCTGATGCATCCGGAACGGATTTGTCTCCATTCATGATGCGTTAGGAGAATCCTGATCAGTAGCTTTCCGTCCTAGAGTCCCAAGGACGGATCTCTTGGACGGAAAGCTAAAACGCAAGTGTGAAAGGGGCCTAAAGCACTCAGTAGTGCTTCTGTAGTGTTCATTCAGTACTTCTGTTCCACATGTCAGAATATGCTGACCCATTGATGTAAATTTGTCCCCATCTGAGATGCGTAAGGGCTAAGGAACCCACCAATTATGTAGTGGAACAGCAATTGCTGATCCACAATCATGGCACGGGAAAAATATCCTTCAGTAACAATGCCATCATACTTATAATAAAACATTACATTAATGTGATTGATTTTTGAAGACTCAACCAAAAATAGATCATGTTATAAACTAATTATGTAAAGAAATTTATATTAAGTTATATTTTTTAATCTTTACAGGCACCATCGTAAAATTGCCTACAGATCTTTCACAGCCTGGGTTCATGGATACCTAGGCATTGGTAATCGCAGACCTATACCTTCTTGTGTAGTTAATAAAGTGCGTACTTGTTTTCCTGACCCTGATAGTGAATATACTGGATTCAAGGAATGCAACGATCACCCCGCTGAATTTATGGCATTCGAGTAAATGTTATATAGTAGTTCAATAAATGTTAAAAATAAGTTTAAAAATTTTTTTTTTTATTGACATAAAATAAAGATTAACAAACAATTCTGTTATTTGTATACATAATTCACAATATTTATTTGAAAACGGGTGGACAAAAATTTGACAATGCTATTTGTTAACACCAAACATTTTTTGACAAATTAAACTATATTATTTGAATTTTATTTGTTATAATCATTATTTCAATATATATATATATATATATATATATATATATACACACACACACACACATACATATATATATATATATACACACATACATGTGTATATCGATATAAATAATATATATATATATATATATTATTTTTTTATAATGGCCTCCAACCATCCCCTTCTAGCCATTCCTGTCACTCACCAATTATTTTTACTATTGGTATACTGTGTTTTATGAACCAGTCACCTATGAATTCTGTACTAAGATACCGGCAGGGCCAGTTAGGGTGCAGCGATAGCATGTCTTTAATAATCTGGTTCGAAATTTGATTATAAAAAAATTAAAAGCTATAAAGAAAATTTATTTTCAGTCACCTACGATGCAGGATTCTGGATCCAAGTCAATAAGTCAACCTTCTGAATTGCCAACTAACTAACTAACCAAATAATTTGACTTAACATGTTTTATTAAGAATTCAATTTTTGAATTGAACCTTTCCCCAGGATTTGGTTTATAGAGCTGGGGACATGGGCTTTTAGATGGCCGGTGGCACATCTGCAGTACCCAGTCCCCATTGCTCTATGTGATTCTATGGCGGCCAACAATTGTTTTTAGAGATATGTAAATGAACTAGATATGACTCCAATGTCCGGAGAGGAGTCATATTTTCATTATCTCCTGACACGGGAGTGATATCTGGTTAATTTGCTTAGCTCTAAAATTATTTTTCAGCCGAGAAAAAAGCACATTGAGCTATGGGGACTGGGGGCTTCTAGATGTGCCAACGGCCGTCTAGAAGCCCATGTCCCCAGCTCGATACACAAAATCCTGGAGACAGGTTCCCTATAAAAAAAGATTCTCGAAATTATACCCGGCGTATTAGAGACGTGACGCTACTTACAACCTGTTCCTGCTGGTTGCTTGGTAACAAATTCACATTTCTCTGTTTCATCTAAAAATAACACACACAGTATATAAATAGTAAAAAAATTTTTTTTTTTCACATGCATCTGTCTGCGGCGTGAATCAAGCTCCAAGTGAGAGTGGGATCCTTTAATGTTTATCCAAAATATTCAAACTCATAGTAAATGTCGGATGTCTATAACTGAACTTTATTAGTCAAATTCAAGTTTATAGTTTTATATGGTTAAGATTGCGTAGAGAAACGGACATTCACGGGCACATAGAACTTGATTCACACTGCCGACTAATTCATCTGAAAAAAATAAAAAAATAAACAATTTTATTGTAAAAACATTTTTAACAAAAAATTCTTAGTAATAAATAAAACATATTTATGGTTGCTTGGGAGAGGATCGTATTCGGACACTTGCATTCCTAAGAAAAAAAAAAAAAAGATGTTTGCCTCTTTGCAAAATTTAAGGAATGTATGTAAGACTTTAAAACATCACTCACCATCAATAGTAACTGCATTATCATAACACAGTATGATTGATTGTAGTTCCATTCGTGATATAAAACTTATCTAACTTCAAAGAGAAAAAATAGAAAATAAAATAAATATATATATTTATATATATATATATATATATATATCCATATATATATATACATATGAGCAAGAGAGAGAGAGAAAGAGTATCACACTCACACTTAGGCCTCTTTCACTCGTGTTGTGAAGATGAGGCGAGCACTTCAGTGGCCGGAAGTGCACGCCTGATCCAGCTCAACGCTAGTGAACTGAAAACATTTGAAGACGTATCAGTCTTCAAAACAAATTCAGTGTTACCGTGGCCGCCAGGATGCTACTAGCGTCCAGGATTCAATAGTAGTGGTGGGGAGGGAGGGAGCGGCATACTTAGAGTCCGAGCGGCTCACGTGGTGCTCCTGTATGACGTCAGAGCTCCCCACGCGCATGGATCACTTGATCTATGCACTGGGGCGCCCTGATGTCATCCTGGAGCGCCCAGGGAGCACAACGTGGAATGTAAGTATGTCGCTCCCCCTACTGTTTTCTATGGCAACCAGGACTTTAGCGTCCAAGCTTCCTTAGTAACCATTCACAGAAAGCTAAACGTTGGATAAGACGATGCGAGGAAACAACGTTTAACTAAAGGGTTGGTCCGGAATAATGAATTTCAATGGGCATTAATTCTGGATCCGTTCTTCCAACATGCATTCATGATTTTTGGCTGGATAAAAATCCGTAACATGCTGCGGATATTGATGCGGCCAAAAAACGTCTCAATACTAAGCTGAGGACATCCTGATGCATCGTGAAGGGATTTCTCTCCATTGCGGATGCATGGGGATTATCCTGGTCAATAGATTTCTGTCCAAGAGAGCAGAGGACGGATCTCTAGGACGGATAACAAAAAACGCTAGTGTGAAAGAGGCCTTTTTTTTATATGGCGTGTATAATCCAAATGTACAACTATATAACATGTCTGTACTCACCGTTGGAATATAAGAACCAAAAAAAGACATTCATGGTTGTTCATTCTAAGTAGAAACAGGCATCAAGTGTGGTCAGTCCATAAGAGACTTGATTTCTCTCCTGGAAGACACTAACAAAATGATTAACGAGATAACCATAACACCATAAACAAAAACTTTTTTTATTTTTTTAACCGGTATTGCTTTGTAAATTAACTGTGAAGAACCATTATTTTGAATTTTTTATAAAGAGGTTCTATTTTTCGCTGTAACGAAATCGATTAATTTGCATTTGCCTGATTTCAGCTTTATTAGGCCGCTCCATATTTGCTATGTTAGGAGGTAGTGATGCAGTTCGACTTTCCCAATCGTGTGAGATTTTACCACCTGCCATCTTGAGTACATCATCAATAATATCATACATAAATTCAACCGATAACTTCTCGTATACATTGCGGACGATCCAACGAGATCTTCCTTTTGGGACAAACAACTTTGTTCTTCTTGCTCCTACCGCTTCAGTGTTGGAACGTGAAAATTTGACTGTGGCCTGTTTTCTTCCGGTATTGTTATTATGGGTTAAAACCGCTAACTTTGTTCGAGCCTCCATTCCATCCATCCCGAAATGAATCCGCTTGGTGCGATACTTCAACGCCAAACTGTGGAAATTCTCCAGTGCACCAGTGTGACATCCATGAATAAGATGCGGCATATCATTTTGAAATTGCTGACTTGTCACAATCTTCTCTATGTTTGTAAAAGGAGGAGTGTCTTTGATGATCCATAAGTAGCGTTTTTCTTCATCACCATCTTCAATAGTTTTATGAGCACACTTGCTGTACAGATTTGCTTCCCACTGGTGCTGGTTGCAGATGTGATGCAGTAGTGAAAACCACTTTTCCTTGAATAGGTCGACGTTATTCTGACTTGTTTTGACACACCACCAGAAGTGAAGACCGATCTTGTCAATCCAGGGAGCTATTTGCTTGCATAATTTCATTTTTGAAACTTTAGTGAGTTTTTTTTTAATGGATTTTGAATAGTGCCATATGTCAAATTGATGGTTGATCTGGGGGTAATTGGTTTTCATCATCTTTCGAATCCCGACATGTCGATCCGATGCAAATATCTGTATTTCCATGCCCTTCGCAAGTAGACGATCCATGACGATTCCAAATCCATGTTTCTCCATTGCAACGGAGGATGAACACTGGTTGAACCACTTCAAAATCCAGAATAGTATCTGTGACACAGTCCATCATAGTGTAAACACAGTATTTTGCACTGTGGCCGGGACTGTCACACTGACCATCTCCAGATATGCTCAATTTCTTAGTTTTGCGGGCGTCAAGGTTAGACTGCTGGTTCTGTTTCCATGCCTTGTCAATTGATGGAAAAATAAAATTGGTCTGATACCGGTAATATGTTTTTTCAGAAATACTTACCACATACAATAAGTTAAAAAATTCGTTAATTTTTTGGAAATTTGAACCGCTAAGTAATAGGGAGGCAGCTAGTTGAATATTGCCAGAAGCATACTTACCAACTCGTGGCTGGGTTTCAAAAATTTCAAAATAATGACCTGCATAGCATTTTCCTGTATACTTACAATATGATCCATCAAAGGTTTTTTTAAAATTTTGGACAAGATAATTGCAATTAGGTTGACCTTGACATCTCACTTTGTAAATTAGATTTTCAAGATGGGATTCAAAAACTAGTAGTTTTCGTTGGTTCACTTGCTCTTTTTCGTCTTGTACTGTAAGTTCTGGTGCTTTGATAACAGTGTCCTGGTAGATTATTGGCGCTAATTCTTCCAGTTCTGATTCGAAAAAGCTCGACACGTTTGGTACATAATCACTATTGTCTTGTCCGTCTTCCAAATCTTCTTTATCATTGTCTTCATCCTCAATGCAATCTTCAGCAATCGGCGATAGAGGTGTAAAACAAGATGAAAAATCTTCATCCATTTGAGGGACAAAATCTTGATTGAAAGACATCCTATTTTGCCTCTTCTTTAGTGGAGATTCTGATTCGTCCCTCTGCTTCCCGGGGTTTGGAGTCGAAGTTGAATGAATATTCCGTTCACTAACTACTTCAATATACTTACGTGGACTGACACTTTCGAAATCAGACTTAGGAAGTATGACGCTGTTTAGCAAAGATAACTCAGTTTGAGTGGCGACATCCATTGTTCTTACAGAAGATATTTCCAAGGAGGCATCACTTCTGATTTGTCCTGTCAGATCTTCATCTGGATTACCTGTTTTTGATTGCAGACATCTTTTCCTTTTGGTTGGTCTTGCCATTTGTAGATTTTCGGATAACAATATGTCTCCCTTTTCAAAAGAAAAAATTGTTGGAATAGCGTTGGGATAAAGTACACGACCATGGTGTGTAATTTTGTAGCTGTCTTCAGTAAAATGTAGGGAGCAGAGGCGATATTTATTGTTTTGTTTTCTTCTAGAATTTTTTGGGCTAGTTGGTCAATATCCAAAAAATCCTGCGGTATCTGTTGGAGCCAGAGTTTTATACTATCTTTTTGCTTGGGAAAGCAATGAAGTATCACGTCATCCCCAATTTTTTTTTTTACTGTTCGGCTACTGCACTGTTGGATAACACAGCTAGGCATTTTTTTCAATGAAATTGACCTAAAAATAAATAAAAAAATAAAAAAAAAAAAAGAAATTATTAGAATGAGGGTTGTAACTATATTCATAACTGGCCAAGTAAAAAAAAGGTGAGGTAAAAATTGAACCACAATCTGGGGGTTCAAAAACACATATAAGACAAACAGGAGAACAGCCGGGGCATTCAGTTCTTAAAATATGTTACTAAATATGATGCTGCAGTAGTGAGATAATTTATTTTTAATACACGGCCAGCGTTACTTTCTGTCCAGGCTTGGAGTCAAGGGGGCAGCGTCCTACTTGCTTCACGTCTCGCTTACCATTCCCCCATTTCCCATCCCTTCACTGTGATTGCCAGCGCTTAGGCCTAACAGCAGGCTGGCTTCTCCTAACAGAGAATTCTGTAACATATACGAAAACAGAATCCCCCTGCTGTACTATTGACGGTCGTGTCGAGGGTTTTGAACCACTGTTTCTGGTGACAGTTTAACTTCATAGCGCTCTAAACAACAATGATTAATAGGATGTAAATTATGTAGTCATTTTAAATAGTAAATAGAAATTATTGCCTTGCCGTTTTTTTGCTAGCGAGAGCATTCAATATTCTCTTTTCGCGCAATCACATTGTGTATCTATGTCCACAACTGTAATAACATCTATATGGACTAAGAGGTTGTAGAAGGCTTTTTGTCCATATGTACAATTGAAAAACAAACATTTACATTCTTTTAGACAAAAAATAGTCATCACAACTCCAGTGATTCGCCAGATAAAACAGTAGACTTGAGAAATGCCTCCCTCAACTATAAATATGGATGGATGATTTACATCCTATACTCAACTCGTGTTCTGTTTATTGTGACTATCATTCATACCCATCATGTAATATTTTTTTCCTCTCACAGTTGAGAAATATTTATATTACTAAAGCAATTATCCAAATACATATAGATTAAAATGTTTTTTTTTTCTTACCATCTGTCAAGTATGGTTTTGGCTGTTGAGTGTCTTTCAATTTAATATTCGAAACTTACCTTTCACTAAAAGATACAGTAATACCTACGGTTTTATTCCAGTCAACCTATCCTTTAAATATAAAAAAAGGAAAGAATTAATATTAATTATTTACTTTTTTAATTATAAAAAAAAAAGGTCAAATTCAAAAGGGCGTAACTCTCCCTATGACAGTTTCATTAGCCACAATTGCATAGCAACAAAAAAAGGACAGGGGTGCAAAGCCCTTTCAAATCACGGCAGGGGATAAGTTCATTTCAATGCCTCATAAACGCGTCCAAATTAGGACTATAAATCCTAAACTGCGGAAATGAAGGATGGGAAGAACAGTACAGAAAAACTACAGAGTGCTATCAGAGATTGCTTTCCATCCTTTGGCTTTATATTTTTGTATAAAGGATGGATCTTGCAATCCCATTCCCGCTTCCATGCGGTATGTGTCCGTACCTTGTGCCACGCAATTTGTTGGACGTAGCACGAAAGACATACGTCCGTGTGAATTCGACCTTATAATAATGATATAATAGTTGAACTGGTAATTACCTGCAAGCATGAACACAAAAATATTACTTCTTGTCCATCCGATTTTGGAAAGGTAAACAGAAACCTGAATAAATTAATTTTATTTAAAAAAAAAGCGATAAAAAAATTAGGGAAAATAAAATATATACATTTTTGGCTAAGTAACATTACATTGTGAAACTACATGGACACTGCGGAGGTGGTGATGCAGATTACACAGTCATATAGCAGCGGTAGCCCATGGACACTGCGGAGGTGGTGATGCAGATTACACAGTCATACAGCAGCGGTAGCCCATGGACACTGCGGAGGTGGTGATGCAGATTACACAGTCATACAGCAGCGGTAGCCCATGGACACTGCGGAGGTGGTGATGCAGATTACACAGTCATATAGCAGCGGTACACCATGGACACTGCGGAGGTGGTGATGCAGATTACACAGTCATACAGCAGCGGTAGCCCATGGACACTGCGGAGGTGGTGATGCAGATTACACAGTCATATAGCAGCGGTAGCCCATGGACACTGCGGAGGTGGTGATGCAGATTACACAGTCATACAGCAGCGGTAGCCCATGGACACTGCGGAGGTGGTGATGCAGATTACAGTCATACAGCAGCGGTAGCCCATGGACACTGCGGAGGTGGTGATGCAGATTACACAGTCATACAGCAGCGGTAGCCCATGGACACTGCGGAGGTGGTGATGCAGATTACACAGTCATACAGCAGCGGTACACCATGGACACTGCGGAGGTGGTGATGCAGATTACACGGTCATACAGCAGCGGTAGCCCATGGACACTGCGGAGGTGGTGATGCAGATTACACAGTCATACAGCAGCAGAACACCATGGACACTGCGGGGGTGGTGATGCAGATTACACAGTCATACAGCAGCGGTAGCCCATGGACACTGCGGAGGTGGTGATGCAGATTACACAGACATACAGCAGCGGTAGCCCATGGACACTGCGGAGGTGGTGATGCAGATTACACAGACATACAGCAGCGGTACACCATGGACACTGCGGAGGTGGTGATGCAGATTACACGGTCATACAGCAGCGGTACACCATGGACACTGCGGAGGTGGTGATGCAGATTACACAGTCATACAGCAGCGGAACACCATGGACACTGCGGGGGTGGTGATGCAGATTACACAGTCATACAGCAGCGGTAGCCCATGGACACTGCGGGGGTGGTGATGCAGATTACACAGACATACAGCAGCGGTAGCCCATGGACACTGCGGAGGTGGTGATGCAGATTACACAGACATACAGCAGCGGTACACCATGGACACTGCGGAGGTGGTGATGCAGATTACACGGTCATACAGCAGCGGTACACCATGGACACTGCGGGGGTGGTGATGCAGATTACACAGTCATACAGCAGCGGTACACCATGGACACTGCGGAGGTGGTGATGCAGATTACACAGTCATACAGCAGCGGTAGCCCATGGACACTGCGGAGGTGGTGATGCAGATTACACAGTCATACAGCAGCGGTAGCCCATGGACACTGCGGAGGTGGTGATGCAGATTACAGTCATACAGCAGCGGTAGCCCATGGACACTGCGGAGGTGGTGATGCAGATTACACAGTCATACAGCAGCGGTAGCCCATGGACACTGCGGAGGTGGTGATGCAGATTACACAGACATACAGCAGCGGTACACCATGGACACTGCGGAGGTGGTGATGCAGATTACACGGTCATACAGCAGTGGTACACCATGGACACTGCGGAGGTGGTGATGCAGATTACACAGTCATACAGCAGCGGAACACCATGGACACTGCGGGGGTGGTGATGCAGATTACACAGTCATACAGCAGCGGTAGCCCATGGACACTGCGGAGGTGGTGATGCAGATTACAGTCATACAGCAGCGGTAGCCCATGGACACTGCGGAGGTGGTGATGCAGATTACACAGACATACAGCAGCGGTAGCCCATGGACACTGCGGAGGTGGTGATGCAGATTACACAGTCATACAGCAGCGGTACACCATGGACACTGCGGAGGTGGTGATGCAGATTACACAGTCATACAGCAGCGGTAGCCCATGGACACTGCGGAGGTGGTGATGCAGATTACACAGTCATACAGCAGCGGTAGCCCATGGACACTGCGGAGGTGGTGATGCAGATTACACAGACATACAGCAGCGGTAGCCCATGGACACTGCGGAGGTGGTGATGCAGATTACACAGTCATACAGCAGCGGTACACCATGGACACTGCGGAGGTGGTGATGCAGATTACACAGTCATACAGCAGCGGTAGCCCATGGACACTGCGGAGGTGGTGATGCAGATTACACAGTCATACAGCAGCGGTACACCATGGACACTGCGGAGGTGGTGATGCAGATTACACAGTCATACAGCAGCGGTACACCATGGACACTGCGGAGGTGGTGATGCAGATTACACAGTCATACAGCAGCGGTAGCCCATGGACACTGCGGAGGTGGTGATGCAGATTACACAGTCATACAGCAGCGGTAGCCCATGGACACTGCGGAGGTGGTGATGCAGATTACACAGTCATACAGCAGCGGTAGCCCATGGACACTGCGGAGGTGGTGATGCAGATTACACGGTCATACAGCAGCGGTACACCATGGACACTGCGGAGGTGGTGATGGAGAGTTTTAGCGTCAATTTCCCTTTGTCCTGGTTACCGTTTTGTCCCCAAGAATGCTTGATTACAATATTTGCCAGATTTCACTGTAGGTTAGAATAAAGGATGCAGGAGGAGCGGGGGTTATAAAAGTGCCCCTTTACACTGCCTGTGGGAGAATATGTGTTGACGCTGGTGAGAGTGCCCCTTTACACTGCCTGTGGGAGAATATGTGTTGACGCTGGTGAGAGTGCCCCTTTACACTGCCTGTGGGAGAATATGTGTTGACGCTGGTGAGAGTGCCCCTTTACACTGCCTGTGGGAGAATATGTGTTGACGCTGGTGAGAGTGCCCCTTTACACTGCCTGTGGGAGAATATTTCTTAATACTGTTGCACTGATTAAAAAACGTGCCTCTTATTGAATGCTGCTATTAGATTACTTTGAATCGAAAAATTGTGGGTAGTGTTTTATTTTAGGGCATTTTAGTGGGGTACTTGAAAGCTGAGGTGGTAGGAGAGGATTGATTTTTTCCAGGTTCCTGATGCAATGTATAAAATAAAAAAGTGCCCCTGATTTAATTCAAATATTATAATGACCCGTTTTACACTTAATTCATACAAAAACGTCCTTGAATACCTTTGAAGTCTTGAATTATAGCAGGAGTGTCACCCCCTGTGCGCCTTGCCTCTGCGGCTTGCGTGCTGGAGATCAGGTAGGCTGCGTAAAGATGCCGGGCGCGGGCGCGTTTGATAAAGGATGTCTGGCGCATGCGCAGTCCGGAGAAAAAGAGACGGCGCGTAGTACGCGCGGCAGCCGGGACCGCGCTCCTGCCGCCCTTTACTGCGCATGCGGCCGTTGAGCGCGGTCCCGGAATCGGATTTCGGCTGTCAGTCACAGAGGCAGGGGGCGGGGAGAGGGCCATGTAAGACGCCGAGGCCGCTGCCCCCGTGACTTCAAGCCTGACTTGAAGCACGGGGCAGCAGCTGAATATAACATCGATTTCTGACTGAGCATACATGCTGCAACACTAACAAAAAGTGCATCAGGAAACGACTATACAGCACTATAAGGTACTGTAAACAGCTTAATAGGCGATTTTTGGGTGACAGGTTCCCTTTAATTGTAAACAGTCCGAGGTCACGGCAGGCAGCAGAGAGTCTGAGTCCAGTAAACAGACAGAGGTCAGTACACAGGCAGAAAAACACATACAGCACACCTTTGCAGGAACTAGCAAAATAAATAACCTATAGCTCAGGCGCCCTCTGATAAGGGAAGGTGCCCAAAGTACCCCAAGGTTGCTAGCCATTGGTTGGTAAATATGAGGTTGTGATCACTAGCCCTTCAAAAGCCAAAGGGAGTGTACACGCTCCTTATGGGCAGAGGAGAAAAGATCTTGCTGGAAAGCAGGCCACAGCCTGCGTGGAGGGACAGAGCAGACTATATAGCCAGAACCGCTCGGAAGGAGGCGGGTCTGGGCAACCAAGCCACGTAAGTGGGCTGCAACACATTCATATTGCATGCATTTCAGACACTAAACAGATCATGGAAATTTCTAAATAGTACCAGTTTGTGGAAACCATAGGCGTAACTACAGTCACAGCGGCCATATCAGCTGCCATAGGGCATATGCAGGTACAAAAATGTCTTCTTTATGGGGAAGAAGTCTTGTCTAGCTCCACTACATGAATTCTCCTTTGTGAAGAAGCTACTGAAGAGACGCGTAAGTGAAACCCGGGTCGGGCTATACCTGTGAATGTGCACCTTTGTGATTTTATATACTGTATATGCTTTTATCAAGATTCTGTTTGTGACTAGTATAATAAACCGGAGGAAGTCAGTGCTTCACTATGGTTGGGATTCCTTGATTACCTACAGGAAGGTGGGGTAAAGGAGAGACACCATTCTGTGGAGCTTGTTGGACCTTCCCATGCCAGAAATTTGCTCTGTACCAGAAGAGGAGGCTCAGAGGAGTGAGCAGCAGCGCGGTCTTCTTATATAACGATTTAGGGGCCCATTCTTGAATTTTCTGTCGAAACAAGTGATTTTAGGATTGGACTCCGTCCCATTTAACAGCATTAATAGCTTTATTTTGCTTGTGCTGCTATGTGTTTTGTGGTTTCTATGCAGATTTGGCTCAGGTAGAAGAGCGTGCATACCCTAATCCTGCTTTTTAACTGTCTTAGACAGTTATATTTATGGGGAGAATAGATTTTTTTTTACAGTGCTTGTCCACGGTAAATGCAGGCATTCGTTTGCTCTGGGAAACTTTTTCCGAATCAACTGCAAATGTGTCATAAAGACAAAATGGGCCTGTGCTCCTGGCAGCAAGGAACCATCTTTCTGCTAAGTTTCCTATTATCCTTCTACTTGTCTCTGCCTGCTCTAGGCTTGTGATCTACCACCTGTTTTTCCAGTTAGACTAATGTTAGTAGACATGCTAGACCATGGTCATGGTGTGCGTGTAGTTAATAATTTCAGGCCTATTAATGCCAGATGTATAGTAGGACATACAGTAAGTCTCTCTGGAAATTATGATGTTCCTGCACACTGTAGAGTGTCCGAGGAGATATACGAACCAGTGGAGAACCTGAGAGAGGAGAAGTATTCTCAGGCACTCTCTTATTCTCTCCCTGCAGACAGGAAGCAGATGTTACCTACTGTCTCCAAAAGAACCTTTCCTGGATGAGATTAAACTAGGCTGATTACTTATTGATCCCATGGAAATAATGATGGTGCTCTGCTTCTACGATTCTCTCTCACATTTCACTTTAGCATTCTCATAAGATACTGTGAAAAAGCATTTCCAAATGTCCCCTAAGAGGAAACACACACTTGTAAGACCGACTCGTCTCCAACCTTTAAATAAAATTTGCTATCAGAAAAATGGATTAAAAAGTGATTAAAGTGTTACTGAAGTTTAAAAAAAACTTTTGATGTGTCATAGCGACGTATGAATCGTTGGGGTCTGAGTGCAGAGACCCCCATCAATTGCTAGAATGAGAAGAGAGAAGCATTCACATGGCGATTTGTCTCTCCTCGCTGCCGGAGACGTATTCGAGAAGGACGCATAGACTTTTATATGAGTCCGTCTCCTGCAGAAAGGAAAGGGAGTGCACCAGGGGCAGGACTACCGCCGTGGCAGCCGTATTGTAGCTGAAAGCAGCTGGGCCTCACCTGGTAGTACGCACAAACACAGTAATGATTACGTTGAGTGTAATGGAAAGTGAAGCCCGTGCCGTAATGTATGACTGACACAGCAGGCGGACTCAGGCTTGGCCTCCATGCTACTGTGGGCTCCGGAGCAGCAACTATGGCTGCTACGGTGGTAGTTCCGCCCCTGCAGTGTGCTATGACCCAGTATAATTTGTATTTTCATATTTTTTCATACATTTTTTCTAGGGATGGGTGATCTTGATATTTTCAAGTTTGGGTTCAGCCGGATCTCCTGTATAATGGAAGCCAGTCGAATCCGTTAAGCTAACCATAGACTTCTACTATAAAGGACTGCAACATGGAATGACTCTTAAAGGCTTCCGTGGTGTATTCCGTCATAGAATTCTGTTATATTCCATGATAACATCAAGTTTGCTCATCCCTAATTTTTTCCTTTAAATTCCTGCTTATTCCGTGCTTTGGCATCAAGAAGGCAGGTCTGTTTGTATGCACAGTCATAAAGGGACAGCTGGTAAATCCATGAACAGGACCGCCCACTGGACTCCTAAGCGCAGAATGTTTAGGAATTTAAATGAATAAATTACAAGTTATTATTAATCTTTTCCATTTGCAATGGGTGCCTCCCCCCAGGGACCCTCTTATCGCGCGCGTCCCAGGTGTAGGAATGCCGAGTGGTATAGTGCGGCCTATCTGTTTCTTTATGTGTCACAGTGCTCCTACCTGGATACGGCTGGACCCCAGGCTTTGGCTCAGAAGCAATAAATAGGGGAAATAATTAAGGGATTGGAAAGAATAACTTGAGTCCAGCCCCTGAGATGAAGTTCAATGGCAGCTTTACTTGAATAAATGTTTCTCCAAACAGTTTCAGGTTTTGACTTGGTTCCAGCAGGCTTTAGCATTAAACTGGCAGGCAAACTCAACTCTGCTATAACAGTTTCTCTCTGACTCAGCTGTACTAACAGGATGGCTGTATAACCCAGCATCTTCTGTATGCTGCACTTCTTCTCTGTAGTCTGACTCTAGGTTATGCCAGGGAACTTTCCTCCTGGCTCCTGAAGCTTCAAGATTTGGCCTCCATGGCCAGCAGAGCTTAGGGTGCTCTGGCTGGCGTGGGCACGTCCAGCAGAGACGTGCCCCTGCACACCCTTACCCTGCGAAGACTAGACTGACTCTAACTGGTCCTCACCCTTCCTGCAAGAAGTAGGCCAACCCAGAAGTAGGGGGTTAGAATGGAATGTAAAGCTCCATTCTACCTAAGTACAGCTCTGCCATGAACATTGCCACCTGCTGGTGAACCAGGCACATTACATGAACATAACAGTTGCATAAAGATATTAGGAATGCACATTGTGGAGGACCTGAACAAAATACATAAGATAACGTTTTGTTAGCCCATTAGAGATAGTAGCAGGGTGCAGGAGGGGTAACACTACTGTGGGGTGTTACATATTGAAACTTTATATAACAATCTGCTCAGCTCCTCCTGCTCTATGACAGACATGATGCCCACAGCTCAGACATTAAGTCCCAGGTGACAGGTTGCCTTTCAAAGGAACCTGACCCCAGAGTTTTAGTTATTAAACTGACACCTTGCCTGTAGATGTACCCCTTTTGAAATCAGTCATTTTAATAGGTGGGAGAAAAAGTAGTTAGAAAACAGGCGGGCATCACTTCCCATTAATCATCTGGGTGGTGGCTCAGTAGTGAATAGTCACATTGTCCTTACAATTAGCACATCCATTCTTAACGACCCACCTGGCAGAGCTGGCACGGACTTCACATGCCGAGCAGGACGTCAATCAAGAAAGAATGGGCATGCCTACAGTAAGGACACTGTGACTAGCCACCACTGCAGGACCACCCATCGATTGTCTGCGAGAGTAGCTAAAAAAACTTTAAGGGCTTCCTGTATAAAAACCTATATGTTTTTTGAACAGTGGTAGTCAATGGCAGATGTAATTGTATGGCATGCAGCTACATACATCTGGGCTGTAAATCTGGTGTATATGAAATACCCCAGAGTGGCATTACCACCTCTTTTGGACCCCCACTATCTTTATTGGTGCATCCTGTGTTATCATATGGATTTATTGGCATTTCCTGCCATGTGTGTATTCATATTCCCCTTTGTAATTAATGTTTAAGTGTAATGTGCCTGGTTCACCAGCAGGTGGTGGCAATTTGTGCAGAGATAGTTTCTCTGGGGTGGAGCCTTCTTTCCGTTACAGCCCTCTCAAGAGAGGGAGGAGTTAGTTAGTGAAGGTCAGTCTAGCTTACCCCCTGTAAGGGGAATGCTGTGTGTCAGCCAGCAGAGCTCTGTCTGCTCTGCTAGGCCCAGAGGCCCTGACTCTTAAGTCTATATGGTTTCTTGACCCCTCCTGAGCTTGCATTGCCTATAGCCAAGCTAAGTGAGCTTGAAACCAGGAAGACGTTCCTAGCATTAAAGTAAGAGACAGACTACAGACAGCTAAGTTCCAGCAGAAGAGGAAAACTTCCTATATAAGTTAGCCAACATAGCAGAGCTGAGAAAGCTATAGCAGAGCTGAGATTGTTGCAGAAGTGTTTGCCTGCCAGTTAAACCAATACCTGCTGATGACCAAGATCAAGTTTTGAAGATTGTTCCTTGATGCAAGTTTATGCCAAGTGTGTTCAATGTTACTACAAGTCTGGACTTAATTATTCCTTCATCACCCAAGTTACTCACCCTTTTTGCACTGCTTCGGACTACAACGCCTGGGGACCCAGTATATCCAGGTAGGAGCACCGTGACAAAGTGCTAAAGCTACACCTAAGGCCTCATGCACACGACCGTTGTGTGCACCCGTGGCCGTTGTGCCGTTTTCTGTTTTTTTCTGCGGCTCCATTGACTTTCAATGGGGCCGTAGAAAACTCGGCTTGTGCACCGTTTTTACACCGCGCCCGTGACCCGTGTTTCGAGGCCGTGAAAAAAATATAACCTGTCCTATTTTTTTCACGGCCAACGGTTCACGGGCCCATTCAAGTCAATGGGTCCGTGAAAGAACACGGATGCACACAAGATTGGCATCCGTGTCCGTGATCCGTGGCCGTAGGTTGCTTTCATACAGACGGATCCGAAGATCCGTCTGCATAAAAGCTTTTTCTGATCTAAGTTTTCACTTCGTGAAAACTCATTTCCGACAGTATATTCTAACACAGAAGCGTTCCCATGGTGATGGGGACGCTTCAGGTTAGAATATACTGAAAAACTGTGTACATGACTGCCCCCTGCTGCCTGGCAGGTGCTGCCAGGCAGCAGGGGGCAGACCCCCCCCCCCCTGTTTTTAACTCATTTGTGGCCAGTGCGGCCGCCCCCCCCCCCCCCTCCCTCCCCTGTAGTTAACTTCTTGGTAGCCAGCCCCCCCTCCCTCCCCTGTAGTTAACTAATTGGTGTCCAGTGGGCCCCCCCTCCGTCCGCTATAGATAACTCATCGGTGTCCAGTGGGCCCCCCCTCCGTCCGGCACAGGGGAGGGAGGGGGGGGGGCGGCCGCACTGGCCACCAATGAGTTAACTACAGGGGAGGGAGGGGGGGCGGCCGCACTGGCCACCAATGAGTTAAAAACAGGGGGGGGGGGTCTGCCCCCTGCTGCCTGGCAGCACCTGCCAGGCAGCAGGGGGCAGTCATGTACACAGTTTTTCAGTATATTCTAACCTGAAGCGTCCCCATCACCATGGGAACGCCTCTGTGTTAGAATATACTGTCGGATCTGATTTTCACGATGTAGCTCATATCCGACAGTATATTCTAACATAGAGGCGTTCCCATGGTGATGGGGACGCTTCAAGTTAAAATATACCATCGGATTGGAGAAAACTCCAATCCGATGGTATAAAAGAACTCCAGACTTTACATTGAAAGTCAATGGGGACGGATCCGTTTGAAATGGCACCATATTGTGTCAACTTCAAACGGATCCGTCCCTATTGACTTGCATTGTAATTCAGGACGGATCCGTTTGGCTCCGCACGGCCAGGCGGACGCCAAAACGACTTTTTTTTCATGTCCGTGGATCCTCCAAAAATCAAGGAAGACCCACGGACGAAAAAACGGTCACGGATCACGGACCCACGGACCCAGTTTTTGCGGGCCGTGAAAAAAAACTGTCGTGTGCATGAGGCCTAAGGGACACTATAGGCAACCCTTACACCACTCTGGCAATCCTACACCTGAGTACCAACACTACCAGCTACAAAGGGTACTCCATGTCCTCGTTGCAGCAATGCAACTGGTGTCACGACTACTTGCTCTATTAAAGGGACATATAATCGTAAATACCTCTTAAGGGGCAAGGGATAACCCCAGGTCGCTAGTAGGCCCGTTGCAGATACACCAGGAAATATTCTATGCATACACATTTTACATGATGTATATAAAGCTTTAGACAACATAGGTGACATTACAACTGGTGTAAGGCAAATGCAACATTCCACAAGAAGAACATCGATCATATCAACAGGCAAGCAATCTGCAGTTGGGTGGGCAAAGCAAGAATGAGGGGTAGGTAGAGTAGGTGACTCATTAAGGCACAACTGATGGGTGGGAGTACATTTAAAGTGGTATTCTCAACACGCTGTTTCATACTTACCTGCTTCTGGCGTGCTGTCCACTTCCTGGTTTCGGCAGGGGGCGGGCACCATCTTGATTGACCTCTTCTCCCGGCCTGGGCCGCGCGCTGGATTGAGCTCGCACGCCGCCGCGCATGCGCCATGGTGACTTCTTCCTGGCAAGTATACTATACTGGCCAGGAAGAAATCACCATAGCGCATGCGCGGCCTCGACGTGCGCTTTCGGGACTTCGCACGGCCAGCTGGGAGAAAAAAAGAAGTTGTCTGCGCAAGCACGGCCACCGCGATTCCGGAGAAGAGCGGTGGCCGTAACCAGGGGAGACGGAAGACAACAGTCAGGTAAGTATATGTTTATTTTCTTTTAAGGGGTGGGAATTAGTTAATTAAATATATTTAGAAAAATGATCACTGTTAAATCATTAGCACATTTAACAGTGATTATTAAGATGGGAATACCCCTTTAATGAATTTTTTTTAAAAGTACTCTACTTTAAATATCTTAAGGAGTATACATTATGAATGAAAATACTAACAATTGCTGGAAAGGAGTTGACAAGGGAAAATCAAACTACAACGTTTACAGTGTCATGCTGAGCTTCAAGGATCTAGGGCAGGAGTACAGTACATAGTCTGAAGTTCCTGCCTCAGGTTTCTAAAGGGCTTTTCCCGCTCCTGGTGGTCAAAGGATTCTTTCACACCTTAGTAACAGTAGTGTTATCAGTGCTTGTCATAAAGTTTGAACCTGCCTGACTCCTTTTTCCCCTTGACAGTATTGCAACCTATGATGTGACCTTCCACAGCCTTGTGAAAACGATTTTACATGGATCCATCGTAACCCAATCAGTTATCCTTCAACTCTTCTGCCATAAGTTCTTCTTTAAAAGAATCTTACTCTATGAACTTAATATCTTAATGCTGGTATACATCTGGATAACAGAACGAAGATAAAGCTAATACTTCAAGATTATCTTTATGTCCAATATTTGTGGACTCTTGGGGGAGATACTGTAAAACCATTCCTGTTCCTACAGACCTCACTAACAATTTTTTTTAACAAATATCCATTGCCACTACCTGGTCACTTTTGTCATTCAATAACTTGTAGTGCAGAATCACAAGTCATTATAAAGGTATACATATCAAGAACAAATAAAGTATACAGCATTGACAGCAGATTGCAATTGAGATATCGAGCACTGGAAGCTGGCAAAAGACCTTAAATCAAACAAGACCACTAACAGGACACATAAGGAGAGTCAATAGGTAGAAGGAGAGAAGATAAAGAAAAAACGGGGAAAAGAGGGAGAGGATGTCTACTGGTGGATCACTGAGAAAAGATTAGGGAGAGGGAATGAGTCTAGAATTCCACCAAGTGTCTTCAGAATCTAACCAATCCCAAAATACCAATAATTCTTTGATAAGAATCCAAGGTTGCCAAACCTAAAGAAATTATTTGACGTGCCCGAGATCTTCAGCAGTCAATTTCTCCATTTGCCTAATCATCTCAAAAGTATGAAACTACTCCCTAATGGGGGGAATGAAATGGGATTTCCAGTGTCTACCAATGACCAATTGCACGGACTTTAGAAAAAACTATCAGGAGGCCCTTCCTAAATGATGGAAGAATGCCTGGAAGCGTGGACAAGATAGCTATCTCAAGTGAGGAGGAGCTCCAGAAAGGTGTCACCTGGCTACACTGCCACCAAATACGCGTCATGGTGGCCTTCTCCCACAACTCCAACATAACTCTGGACAATTTGGATAAAAAGTGTGCCAAATCACATGAGTTCTATATAATATTTTTAAGTTCTTCTCTTGTAGCATGCAGCTTATAGAAAATTGATGCACCAATATGAACACCTTCCACCACTGCCCAGGAGAGAAGGACTGCCAGGCAGACACAAATGGTAAGGGGGAAGGACATCCAGCCTCTCCGTAGACCAAAGACACTGTGTGTACAGGAGGAGAAGACAATAAACACAAAAATTGAAATACAGTGAGATCTCTAGACCCAGGGAATGACTCCCCATATGCAGTATTCTCCCAAAGTAAGCTGCCTCCAGCATGGTACCTGGCTCCAGGGCAGGCAATGGACAGTATGAACAGGGCTGGTAACATAATCTACAGATTACATAAGGTTGTAGATTCTCAATGTCACTCATAGGCTTTTCCTATTAATGAAAAGTGACCAGGAAGGAAAGTATGTCCTGGAGTCTTGTGATAAAGTAACGGATGACTATTTCAATGTCATTATTAACCTGATGTATTAACATTCCTCAGTCATGCAATAAAACAGCTTGCAGATCTCAAGGTGACTAGTGTCCTGCCCGAAATAATTCTACATCATGCATTCTGGTTGTGTGCCAGAGATTTTGGGGGATTCAAATTCACATAGAACTGGAAAATAAACCAATTAATTTCTGAAATGAAGACCTCAAGGTCACATCCATCCTCCAGAGAACCTTGGCATATAAATGTTAAAGGGTGATAAGTAGTGTTGGGCGCGAATATTCGAATCGCGAATATCGGAACTTTGAGAATTTGCAAATATTTAGAATATAGTGAAATATATTCGTAATTTCGAATATTCTAGACTTTGTTTTCATCAGTAACCTCCTTTCTTGCTTGTGGGCAAATGAGAAGGCAGCAATGTCTTTGTCTGAGCTTAGCAACATCCCTAAAAGCTGCCGACCCCTTACTATATAAGAACCTCCCCAGCAGCCATTTTCTCCAGTTTTTTAAAGTTCTGAGAGAGAGAGAGAGCAGTGTCATTGCTGTGCTCTGTGCTTTCCACTCATTACATTAGATAGATAGTTAGTAGTGATGAGCGGCAGGAGCTATATTCGAATTCGCGATATTTCAATAATATTTTGTAGAATAGTCGTCATATATTCGCGATATTAGAGATTATTTTATTGAATGCGATAAATCGGTAATGTAAAAATTGCGTAATGCGATTTTGTAACACAAAATACAGGCGTGGGTCACTTTGGCTACATTTTTCAAGCTGCTAGAAGTTTCCTGAGACTGGAGAAAATGGTTGGCACGGCAGAACATTACAATAGCTTTATATGCAGATAGAGTGCTCCAATATATTGGCGATTGCGCTAATCGGCAGTGATTAGAATATATTTTCGCTCTACGCGCAACTTCACATTTTAGCAGGTCTGACTACAGATTACTGATTGGTGCACTAAGTATCGTTGTGTACTTGACATTGCTTCCTTCTCATTGGTCCACAAGCAAGAAGCAGAGAGGAATCGTGTGTTCAGATGGAAAAAAACGTTGATTATTCGATATAACGAATATACAGCACTATATTCTAAATCAGGGATGGCCAACCTGAGGCTCTCCAGCTGTTGCAAAACTACAACTCCCAGCATGCTCAGACTGCCTACAGCTATCAGCCTACAGCAGGGCATGGTGGGAGTTGTAGTTTTACAACAGCTGGAGAGCCGCAGGTTGGCCATGCCTGTTCTAAATATTCACAAATTCTCGAAGTGGCGATATTCGCCATAAAAATTTTCTATTAGAATATTCGTGCTCAACACTAATAGTTAGATAGCTTATATATATATAATACAGATAGTTAGTGGGAGATAGCAGGGGCATAGCTAAAGGCTCATGGGCCCTGGTGCTAGAGTTCAGCTTGGGCCCCCCTTCTCTCAAACCTTCGTGCTGCATGAGGCAAAAATTTAAACTGCACCCCCCCTCCTCCATACCAAATTCTTAACCTAACCCCTTCTGTCCAGCCAGAGGTGTAACTTGCATACACTTTCTTTAATACCAGTGTCTTCTTATGCACCACAAGGGTCTTTGGGCCCCTCAGGCTCCTGGGCCCGCTAGCGACTGCTACCTCTGCACCCCCTATAGCTACGCCCCTGGGAGATAGTCAGTGTAGGTTAGATAATGATATAGTGTAGCCGATAGGTTCTGCTGTCCATAAATACATGCAGACCTGCTAAAATGTGAAGTTTTGCGTATTGCGCCAAAATATTTGCATCATTAGTGCCGATTAGCGCAATCGCGAATAAATTGGAGCACTCTATCTGCATATAAAGCCATTTTTAATGTTCTGCCGTGCCAACCATTTTCTCCAGTCTCAGGAAACTTCTAACAGCTTGGAAAATGTAGCAAAAGTGACCCACGCTTGTATTTCGTGCGCATTACGCGAATATTACGTTGCCAATTTTTCACAATCAAGAAAATAATCTCGAATTTGCGAATATATGACGAATATTCGCCCAAATATTCGCAAAATATTGCGAATTCGAATATAGCCACGCCGCTCATCACAAAAAGGACCAAAAGTTTAGTTTGGTCCTCACACTGTGCAGCATTTCTTCATGGCCACTGACCGCAGCCCAACTATAATGTTTTGTCTGGGCTGAGAGGAGACAGTACTCGGAGGAATGCCATCACCCAGTGTACTGGACTGAATATCTAAGTATGACTGTACAATAAATAGGAGCGCTCCGTACTCCTTATTGACCGGCCATTGAGAGCTGAAGGTCCTGGCATCCTTACAGCACATGGGACGCCACGTGGAACGTGAGGATATTCAAGTAACTGTAAGACATTTGGACTGCAGCGATACATCTGCCTTATACTTGCAGAACCGTCGCCAGGCAGTTCCGTCACCGCCAGATCCGGCAATCCGGACGACAACGGATGCATTAGTGAGATGGATCCGGATGCAGATCCATCTGACAAATGCATTGCAATACCGGATCCGTCTTTCTGGTTGTCATCCGGAAAAACTGATCTAGTATTTATTTTTTTCACATTTTTAAAGGTCTGCGCATGCACAGATCGGGAAACCGGATCCGGTTTTCCAGAACACTTAGTACCGGATCCGGCATTAATAAATTTCTATGGAAATTAATGCCGGATCAGGCCTTCCGGCATGTGTTCAGGATTTTTGGCTGGAGAGAAAACTGCAGCATGCTGCGGTATTTTCTCCGGCCAAAAAACGTTCCGGTCCGGAACTGAAGACATCCTGATGCATCCTGAACGGATTGCTCTCCATTCAGAATGCATTAGGATAAAACCGATCAGTTTTTTTTCCAGTATTGAGCCTCTGTGATGGAACTCAATACCGGAAAAGAAAACCGCTAGTGTGAAAGTACCCTAAAAGAACTGGTAATGTAACCGATACTCTGTATACTTACCTATGCGATGTAACTACTAATAACATTTACCAAGAATAGTGGAATATCAACTAACTATACTAACAAAGAACTATTTATGTATCCAAATGGATTCAGGATCGACACTGAGATAAATACAATCTGGAATTGGCATTTATTTTATAGCCACACAAAAGAATTGATCCACTATATTGGGCTATTATAGGAAATAGACATCCGTGTTCTCATAGGAATATAATAAAGGAACTGTCTATGTGGAAAACTAGAAGAAGATCTAATGTTCCTTTAATGAGTGAATTCCTATTAAAGGATATCATATTGCTGTCTCAATACTAACCTGAGATATACATGTCTGAGTAATCTGAAAAGAGCATCACTGTATTTATACTAAAGATACGTTGATACCAGCATCTCAATATTCAGAGAAAATTGTGATATATACAGTACAGACCAAAAGTTTGGACACACCTTCTCATACAAAGAGTTTTCTTTATTTTCATGACTATGAAAATTGTACATTCACATTGAAGGCATCAAAACTATGAATTAACACATGTGGAATTATATACATAACAAAAAAGTGTGAAACAAATGAAAATATGTCATATTCTAGGTTCTTCAAAGTAGCTACCTTTTGCTTTGATTACTGCTTTGCACACTCTTGGCATTCTCTTGATGAGCTTCAAGAGGTAGTCACCTGAAATGGTTTTCACTTCACAGGTGTGCCCTGTCAGGTTTAATAAGTGGGATTTCTTGCCTTATAAATGGGGTTGGGGCCATCAGTTGCGTTGAGGAGAAGTCAGGTGGATACACAGCTGATAGTCCTACTGAATAGACTATTAGAATTTGTATTATGGCAAGAAAAAAGCAGCTAAGTAAAGAAAAACGAGTGGCCATCATTACTTTAAGAAATGAAGGTCAGTCAGTCCGAAAAATTGGGAAAACTTTGAAAGTGTCCCCAAGTGCAGTCACAAAAACCATCAAGCGCTACAAAGAAACTGGCTCACATGCGGACCCCCCTAGGAAAGGAAGACCAAGAGTCACCTCTGCTGCGGAGGATAAGTTCATCCGAGTCACCAGCCTCAGAAATCGCAGGTTAACAGCAGCTCAGATTAGAGACCAGGTCAATGCCACACAGAGTTCTAGCAGCAGACACATCTCTAGAACAACTGTTAAGAGGAGACTGTGTGAATCAGGTCTTCATGGTAGAATATCTGCTAGGAAACCACTGCTAAGGACAGACAACAAGCAGAAGAGACTTGTTTGGGCTAAAGAACACAAGGAATGGACATTAAACCAGTGGAAATCTGTGCTTTGGTCTGATGAGTCCAAATTTGAGATCTTTGGATCCAAATAGTTGGACCATCATTTATTTTTCAACAGGACAATGACCCCAAACACACGTCCAGGCTGTGTAAGGGCTATTTGACCATGAAGGAGAGTGATGGGGTGCTGTGCCAGATGACCTGGCCTCCACAGTCACCGTACCTGAACCCAATCGAGATGGTTTGGGGTGAGCCGGACCGCAGAGTGAAGGCAAAAGGGCCAACAAGTGCGAAGCATCTCTGGGAACTCCTTCAAGACTGTTGGAAGACCATTTCAGGTGACTACCTCTTGAAGCTCATCAAGAGAATGGCAAGAATGTGCAAAGCAGTAATCAAAGCAAAAGGTGGCTACTTTGAAGAACCTAGAATATGACATATTTTCAGTTGTTTCACACTTGTTTGTTATGTATATAATTCCACATGTGTTAATTCATAGTTTTGATGCCTTCAGTGTGAATCTACAATTTTCATAGTCATGAAAATAAAGAAAACTCTTTGAATGAGAAGGTGTGTCCAAACTTTTGGTCTGTACTGTATATATTTTTGCTTTTTATACATATTTGTTTTGTTATAATTTGAATTGCAACATTTAGGTTCTGCTAATATATTGTATACTGCCGCAAACCGCCGCATTATATATATCATATTGAAAAGTAAAATTTGTGTTGAATATGTACTCAGCAAAAGGAATGTGATATGATGTGGAGCATGCGGACACAATAACACTATTGTTTTTATTCATATTTATTGATTTTCAATTCTCTATGTATATATGGTTTTCTTGAATAAAACAATATTTTTTAATGACATATCTGGGATATGTTTCCATGCTAACACCAGATAGTTGAGTGCCATCCACATTTGCCTGCCTTTTAATCTCTTTTGTACTACTTGGCAAGGGTGTTGCCACAGGAGAGTGCACCTAATTCCGTGTATCCGTGTTGGTTGAGCCACTGAAATTTTTCTATCTACTGATAATGTTTCGTCTAAGCCTTTATGTATAGCAATCAGGGCAGCTAGAAACCTGGGCAATAAATAACCATAAAATAGCTAGATTCTTGTACGCAAGAATAGTAGTAGACAAGCAGGGTCAGAACCGGGAGAGATGGATAGATCTAAAACAGAGAAAGAGGGGTTAATCCAGAAACCAGCTACAGTCAGAACACCAAGAGAATCAGTAGAAACCAGTTCAGTAGATGAGGTTTAATCCAGAAAACAGTACTATATCTATATAGACAGGCACTCCTCACCTGAGGGTACGCAGAAAAAATATTTATTACTAAAATGCATAAAAACAATTATAAAGAAAACAATACTATTAAAAATAATACTAAGGGCTCTTTCACACTTGCGTTATTGTCTTCCGGCATAGAGTTCCGTCGTCGGGGCTCTATGCCGGAAGAATACTGATCAGGATTATCCTAATGCATTCTGAATGGACAGTCCGTCCTTCAGGATGCATCAGGATGTCTTCCGTTCCGGAACGGAACGTTTTTTGGCCGCAGCAAATAGCGCAGCATGCTGCGCTTTTTGCTCCGGCCAAAAATCCGGAACACTTGCCACAAGGCCGGATCCGGAACGAATGCCCATTGAAAGGCATTGATCCGGATCCGGCCTTAATCTAAACGTCGTTTCGGCGCATTGCCGGATGCGACGTTTAGCTTTTTCTCAATGGTTACCATGGCTGCCGGGACGCTAAAGTCCAGGCAGCCATGGTAAAGTGTAGTGGGGAGCGGGGAGCAGCATACTTACCATCCGTGCGGCTCCCGGGGCGCTCCAGAGTGACGTCAGGGCGCCCCAAGCGCATGGATGACGTGATCGCATGGATCACATGATCCATGCGCATGGGGCTCTCTGACGTCACTCTGGAACGCCCCGGGAGCCGCACGGACTGTAAGTATACCGCTCCCCCGCTCCCCACTACTACTATGGCAACCAGGACTTTAATAGCGTCCTGGCTGCCATAGTAACACTGAAAGCATTTTGAAGACGGATCCGTCTTCAAATGCTTTCAGTACACTTGCGTTTTTCCGGAACCGGCGTGTAATTCCGGCAAGTGGAGTACACGCCGGATCCGGACAACGCAAGTGTGAAAGAGGCCTAATAAATAAAATGTACATATAAATAAGTTGCGTGTTTATACAAATATGGATGCACAAGGTCCTAGAAGTGCCAGAAAATTCTTATAAATGTCCAGTTAATAATCACGTTTTCCCAAAAGATCAGGAACACATAAGGATAATTTTATCTTCCCCCGGTTCAGCAGGAAAGTGCAAAGAAAACCGTCTGTTTTTATGAACAGGCTTTTTTTGTGGACTTAAAGCGTCCTCCTATCATATTCCTGCAATCATTGTTTCATTAATTGGCATGGAAATTAGAGAAAAGTATAGTGTCCTTTTATAATTGTCAATATACCATTTATGTTGCCAGCAGTATGTCACTGGGTTCATTATATATACAGACTGATTCTACAATAATTCCCAATGATTATAAGGGTTATTAAAATGTAGCAAAGTTCCAGTAACATGACAGTTCATTCATGGCAATGTGAATCGATAATATTGAACTCCCACAGCAGTTGTAAAGTTGCGTCTAATTCAGGCAGCTGGATATTGAGCCATCTGTGGCGTCCCACGTGGCCGTACTTACAACATCCAGAGCTGCCGTTACCTGTCCTGGAGTCTTCGCGGCCTGTAGCCGCTCGTGCAGATCCGGCTTCCCTTTCTTTTTCTTTTTTGTTGTTAATGTGTAGGGACAGAGTTAGGGAACATTTTTCTAATATAACTTATTTAGAGAACTTGTACATTTATAGTAGAAAACTTGCCCTAAAATGTCACTTAGCAGCACTTTCTTAAGTGAGCATTGCTAAGGCATGTCCGTCTTCCAAGTACTGTACAGTGCATTACTGACTAGGAAGACCGTCTGGGCTGGGAGCTACTGGGCTTCTGCCCTCACGGCTCCCTCACATAGTGGACAGTAGATTAATTAATATCTATAGACTGGAATAATGGAAAAAAGGGTGAAATGGCTGATTCGCCATTTTTTCATCACTTCTCTTACCCAAAAAATGTAATAAAATGTGATCAAAAAGTCACTCACTCTCCAAAATGGTATCAATAAAAACTACAGATCGTCCCACAAAAACCGTGCGCCCACACAGGTCAGTAGATGTTATTATTAAAAAAGTTATGGGTGTCAGAATCTGGTGATTTAAAAAAAAAATGTTTTACACTATTTGGACATAAAAACCTATCCATATGTGGTATTGCTGTAATCGTACTGACCCAAAGAATGAAGGGAACAGGTCAGTTTTGCTCCAAAGGGAAACCCGTAAAACGGTGGAGGAATTGTGTTTCTGTTCTTATTCCACCCCATATGGATTTTTTTTCCCACTTCCCACTACATTGTATGTCATATTAAATTGCAGCATTAGAAAGTACAACTTGTTCCACAAAAATAAGCCCTCATATGGATATGTGAACAGAAAAATAAAACAGTTATGGCTCAAGGAAGATAGGCAAAAAAACAAACAAAGAAACACAAAAACGAAAAAAACCTTCAGTATCCAAGGGCTAAGGGTGATCTAATTACAATGTAGAAATATGTGAATGGACAGAACTGGGATCTTTCAAATGATCTTTTGATACTTAGGCCTGCGACTATAACAAGAAACATTCACTACTGTACATGTAGAGGAAAAGAGGTTTCACCATGGTCAAAGATGGGGATTTTTTACTGTAAGGGTGGCCATACAGCCATCTCTCCCAACTACCCCATACCTATACCTGTTCAGCTTAGCACTGCCAGACACAAATGATCGGGATACATTGACTAAGAAAATGTAATCGTTTTTCTTGTGAAAATGGAGACACGGTTCAAAATGTATATAACAGTGAGTTTTCTCCAATAGCCTCTTCCAACACCTCATCGTTCCTTATATCTTTTCCTCTATGTGTCTTCTAATTAGATTTGTAAGTTCTTCCATGTTACCTTACCTCCATTCAGCTTTCTCTCAACCCTGACAAGCTTCCATGTCCCAGCCGCTGAGACAGGCTCCCACAGCATGATGCTGCCACCACTATGCTTCACTGTAGGGATGGTACTGGCCAGTGCCTGGTTTCCTCCAAACAACTTAGAATTGAGGCCAAAAAGTTCAATCTTGGTTTCATCCGACCAGAGTATCTCGTTACTTACAATCTGGGAGTCCTTTAGGTGCTTTCTGCAAACTTTCATGTCTTACACTGAGGAGAGGCTTCTTTCTGGCCACTCTACCATAAAGGCTTGAGTGCTGCAGTGATTGCTCTTCTGGAAGTTTCTCCCATCTGTAAAGCCAGAATGACCATTGAGTTCTTGCTCACCTCTCTTACCTAGGCTCTTTCCCACCTGATTTGGGCAGACAGTTCTAGGAAGAGTTATGGTAATTACAAACTTCTTCCATTTAAGAATTATGGAGGCCACTATGCTCATGCAGCAGAATTTTTTGTACCCTTCTCCAGATCTGTAGTTCCACATAATCTTGTCTCAGAGCTCTACAGGCAGCTCTTTCCTCCTCATGGCTTGATTTTTGCTCTGATATGCATTGTCAGCTGTGAGACCTTATATAGACAGGGATGTATCTTTCCAAATCATGACCAATCAACAGAATTTACCGCAGGTGGTCGCCAATTAAGGTGCAGAAACATCTCAAAAATGATCAAGAGAAATGGAAGGCCCCCAGAGCTAATGTGTAATGTGTCATAGCAAAGGGTCTGAATACTGATGTCCATGTGAAATTTTAGTTTTCCCTTTTAAATACGTTTGAAAACATTTCAAAAATGCAGATTAATTGGGGAAAACTAGATTTTTTACTTTATTTTAGCACAAGGCTGCAACATAACTAAATGAAAAATGTTCTCCAAAGAAATGTTCCTCCTCTTCCTTGTGCAGAGGTCTGATACTCATTTGATTAAAAAAAAAAAAAGATTAGGGGAGAGCAACTCTCCAGCATGTAATGTGAAAGGGGCCTAAAAAGAATCTTCTCTTGGTATATCTTACAAACACAACCATTTCTTGTTCATCATATAGCATGAATGTGATAAAAACTGATTGTATTATGTATATAAAAGTACACATTTACTGTATGTGTTCTCTGTGGGTGAGCCCTCAAAACCATTCCCTCTGGTGGGCCCAATTTACCTCGGTCTGATTTCATGAGATACCGCCACTATTAGCACATTTATCAGTGATCATGGTGTTTTGACTGCAGAACATTTTTAATAAAATATTGGTAAAATAACAATCAAACTTATTGGATCCAACATTCTGACCATGAAGCAATGATCACGGAGGTCCTACATTGTTGGTTGGTTTGAAGAAACCACTCGCAACGTGAAATCCACTTTTACAAAGTGACAAGATTATACAGCTGGCCAAACAAAAAGTTTGAGCGATTACCAGTTACGTGTAGGGAGAAGTTTTCTGTTGTTCCATCTTTTATAGAGATATATTCCAATAACTGTAGGAATTATCTGTAGGCTGTGTTATTGACTCCAACACCTTCAGAGCTTCTCGAAACGAGTAGGCATGTTTATTAAGGTGGGAAGCTGGTACGTTGCCAGCAATGTTATGCTGTACGTATAATTTGCCATTGGGAAAGAATGACATGTAATTTCAGCCCACACACATTCTGACAGCTGAACATTCGGAAGGAGGGAACATGTGGGGGACTGGGAAACGTCTAGAATTACAGTACATTGTGGAAGCAAGGCCCCGTGACGTAATGTTAAGTCTTGTAATTGCCGTTATATCTATAATACTGATTCATCTGTGTATAAGAAAGACTACTGAGCTGAAGTGGGCACAGAGTGAGGTGGCCAAGGTGATTAAAGGAATGAGGGAATTGCAGTACCAAGACAGGTAATCAAACCTGGGGTTATTAAGAATGGAAAAAAGGTGGTTGTCCCATCTTGGACATTGGGGGCCTCTTTGGGACCTGCACCCATCCTTAGAATGGAGCCTGCAAAGTGATGGAGGGTGCCCCACTCATGCGCAGCCACCCTCCATTCATTTCTACGGGAAAATATATTTCTGTAAGCCCTATTGAAATGAAAGACTGGGACTTCTGAAAATAACCAAGCGCCATATAAACTAATGGTAGGTGATGCGCCCTCCGTCACTTTGCGGGCTCTGTTCTAAAGATAGGTGTAATTGGGACCTACACCTATCAGACATTGAGGGCATATCCTAGCAATATGCCCCCAATGTCCAAGGTGGGACAACCCGTTAAGGGTGATCTAATTACAATGTAGAAATATGTGAATGAACAGTAATGGGATCTTTCTAATGATCGTTTGATACTTAGGCCTGCAACTATAACAAGAAGCATTCACTACTGTACCTGTAGAGGAAAGAAGCTTTCACTATCATATATGGGAATTCTTTACTGTAAGGGCGGCCATACAACTATCTGTCCCGACTCCCCCATACAAATACGTTTGGCTCAGCACTGCCAGACAACAATAGTCGGGATACATTGATTTAGAAAAGTGATTATATTGTGAAGTTCTACATTCCAAGAGTTTTTCTTGTGAAAATGGAGGCACGTTTCAAAATGTAGCCCAGTGAGATTTCTTCTGTAGCCTCTTCCACTATCTCATTGTTCCTTACATCTTTTCCTCTTCGTGTCTTCTAATTAGATTTGTAAGTTGTTCCATGTTACTTTACCTGAGCTGGGATACAGGACAAGATTCCGAGGACAGAGATATACAGTTTTTTTTTTTATGATTTGGTTCAATATTTTCATGTTAAAGCTGTTTAACTGCTGTCAGGACTCATAGTCTAAGTCCTGTGCCTATACAGTTGTGCTGTCCCAGCATTTATTTCTTCCATTTAAAGGGGTTCTGCACTTTCATTTAACTGATGATCTATCCTCTGGATAGATCATCAGCTTCTGATTGGCGTGGCTAAGCTCTGTTCACTTGAATGGAGCTTAGCCGCGCCCACTCTAATTGATACAAGTCGTGACGTCAGTGGGCGGGCGGCCGGGCGGTAAACAGTGAGAAGGCCGCGGCGCTGCTGGAGCTCCGCTGCCTTCTCAAACAGCTGATCGGCGGGGGTCCCGGGTGTCGGACCCCCGCCGATCAGAAACTGATGATCTATCCAGAGGATAGATCATAAGTTAAATGAAAGTGCAGAACCCCTTTAAGAGTAATGGCTGTATTTGTGTTATCATATCATTACCATGTTATGTAATGCTGCCACCCTGTGGTCATTCTTGTTATAGGTTTCCTGAATGTATTATGTAAATCCCATTGCCTTTGCTCTCTGTCTACATCACATCCCGTTTGTTCTGTTTCTGTGTGCTTCTTCTTCTGCAGCAGACTCAGAGCTGGTGAGAGCATTCGTTTTGACCTCTAATATCCTCTATGTGTCTTTGCTCAAGGTAAATTCAATAAATTACCAAAACATCTCCATTCTATTCTCCTCACTGGATTATTCATGCAGCTATCTATCATTGCTTGTACAGAGATTACCACTCACAACCAGTCAGAGACTTCTCTAACGTGCATCTGTGGCAGAATAAGAGTCCTTATAATGGAATTATATTAAGATCTCCTCTGTATCGATGCCACCTGTCGCTCACAGATTAGTGTTTGCGCATAATATAATTCTCTACTCACTAAGGCCTGTTTTACATCTGCGTTAAGTAGATCCGGCAGCCTGTTCCCAGCCGGAACAGCCAACCGGATCTGCTTAACTGCAGGTGTGAAACAGGCCGAACACACTAACTAGATGTTACCTGGGCCTTATTCTGTGTCATAAATGCAATATTTTACATACTGTGGGAATTCGCTCTGGTAGTTAGGATAAGCAGGCGCAGTACAGAGGCAAAATACAAGTTCGTAATTCAAACTTTAGTGTTTATTCACACATGGTGCCAAAAACAAAACGCCACTTTTGCAGTGTTGGTGTTACATCACACCCAATGGCAAGTTAATATAACAAAAGTCACCTTGGTGGCTGCCTCAGAAAGTTCAAATACCGGCTTTAGACGGCCTGTTCCCCTGACACACGGGTCTCCACTCTCCAGCCTAGCACAGGCCTCAGATCCCAACACACAGACCTCCCTAGCTCCACTGTCAGACAGAGGTAATCCTCTCCACCTGGCAGTGCTGGATGGTATTATGCCTGGCAAAACCCGGCCTGGAACGTGGGGAGAAGTCACCCACCCAGCACTTTGACTATTCCCAGTAAGAGCCGTCCCGGATGAGCTATTACAGCCATGCTAAGTACCAAGGTGTCAAACAGCAACTGCTGCTGACACATAAAAACCATCTCTTACTCCACCAAGGCCAGGAACCTCGGTGACACGTACCTATCATCCACAATGATTCCTTGTACCTTCTTACAATACGTATACAAATGGCAGAATATTTCTAGCTTCAAATAATACAGAACACAACAAAAACAATAATCTCCCTATAATCAAGTCTTCATTTAGACGTCTTTGTTTAGCTCACTTTTCAATATAAACTGGAGTTGATGTCATGATGCTTGAAAGAATTTGCCAACTATTCACACCACAGTTGGCAGAAAAAGCTCTTTGACTTCATGTCTATTCTTAGAGTCACTTGCTGCAGCAGCTGAAAAATGCCGTATGACAAACCAGTGGCAAATTCCTCAGCAAATTATTGCCCTGCTTTACTTACTACTTCACTGGTACAGAAGATTTTTATTTATTTTTTTGCTAGATTTGTTGCTAACATTTTAATTTACATTTATGTTTTTTGTAAATCTAAAGGTTTTGTTTCCTTTTCCCTGCTATGGTTTAATATTTTTATTATTTTCTTCTATATGAAATTAACATGTGTTTTGCAAAAAATAAAAAATTAAATGGGGCACATTTACTAAATACTGGTGTGTCCTACAGCAGTCTTAGTAAAAAGTATGGTGGAATAAGATGAAATGTATAAATTTAGTAAGAGATACAGTTAATAAATTTGTTGCATCTTGTACTGTCTGCACCATAAACTAAAATCTACACCACCTATGGACTGGCATAAATTTTAGTTAGAATTTATACCAGTTGTCTGGCATAAATTATTGTAAAAGTGTCGGGGGTGTTTGCGCCTGGTCTAAGTTCTGCCTACTTAAAAAAAAAACTGGTGACAGACGCAGGGAATAGTAAAACTGCCTTTTTTGCAAAGAATTTGAAAACTTTTGTACGTCAGAAAACTGGTGACTTTTTTAAATGGGCCCCAATGTGTTTAGGAAAGGCAGGAACCAGCTTTTTCCTGTAAAACAGCCTTGGACAGGAGTAAGCAACCAAGATAAAGGCAGTAAAGGGTAGTCTCTACACTCATTTTAGACTGCACATGCCCTGCCCTTGAATTTGCCAGAGAACTTTACAGAATGTCTGACATACCGGACATTCACATGATTGACCAACCACTAAATACATGTAGGAAAACAGGTCCACCAGAGCCGATGCTCTATGTTCTGGCTCATAGAGGAGGTCCATCTCCATGATGCCCGTGATGAGAACATAGTCCTACCACTTTACAAATCACTAGTCAGACCACACATGGAGTACTGTGTACAGTTCTGGGCTCCAGTGAACAAGGCAGACATAGCAGAGCTGGAGAGGGTCCAGTGGAGGGCAACTAAAGTAATAACTGGAATGGGGGACTACAGTACCCTGAAAGATGATCAAAATTAGGGTTATTCACTTTAGAAAAAAGACGACTGAGGGGAGATCTAATTACTATGTATAAATATATCAGGGGTCAGTACAGAGATCTCTCCCATCATCTATTTATCTCCAGGACTGTGACTGTGACGAGGGGACATCCTCTGCGTCTGGAGGAAAGAAGGTTTGTACACTAACATAGAGGAGGATTCTTTACGGTAAGAGCAGTGAGACTATGGAGCTCTCTGCCTGAGGAGGTGGTGATGGGGAGTACAATAAAGGAATTCAAGAGGGGCCTGGATGTATTTCTGGAGCGTAATAATATTACAGGCTATAGCTACTAGAGAGGGGTCGTTGATCCAGGGAGTTATTCTGATTGCCTGATTGGAGTCGGGAAGGAATTTTTATTCCCCTAAAGTGAGGACAATTGGCTTCTACCTCACAGGGTTTTTTTGCCTTCCTCTGGATCAACTTGCAGGATGACAGGCCGAACTGGATGGACAAATGTCTTTTTTCGGCCTTATGTACTATGTTACTATGTTACTATGATATATCTGGCTTAATGGCACAAAAGGGGTTGTCTTAGCGTGCATTATCCCTATGCAGTAACCTATCAATTTCTATTATCCCCAAGGGAGAAGTAAGTTGGTACCCAGGGTCTCCAAAATTCAGGAACACACCCTTAACATTGAGACTCTGAGCTATACTCTAAGTGAGTTAGAACAGTAGAGTAGTCCGGGCTATCATACCCTCTATTTGTCTGCACAACTGCGGTCAGAGCAGCATCGGTGGTGGGACATATGCTTCAAGAACCCTTTCCTATAGCCTTAGTAACTAATCTAGGCTTTATGCTGCTTGCAGAGCCAAATGTTCTAGGGGCTCTAGTGATGCCTATAGTAGTAAGTAGGAGCAGGATTCTTAATGGGGTTTGTGTTGTTGGAAAAGGATTAGAGAAGATTAGAAGACGAAGGAAGATGAAGGGTCCGAGATACTGGCAGGGCCAGCATTGGTGAGGAACAGGGTGGTTGAGAACATTTATCGGTCCGAGCTCATGTGTAAGGTCATCTTGATCTTGTAGTATACCCTATATATTAAAACCCTGACTTCTGTACCATATGGAATGCAATAACTACATTAACTGAAATATCTTCTCTACAATCAGTCGGAACAGCTGTCCCTGGGATTTACAAAACTATCTGTAATAATTTATACTGGTGTCTAATAGGTCACCGTTATGATGGGACTTTGATATATAATAAGCTCTGTGGAAATGTATTAAATGCACCAAAGTAACTAAAGTAATATGCTTTATTAGGACATGATGCTCTACCAGACAGGAGTCTCTCATTTGGTGACACCCTTCTGTTAAATATAACTGAATGCTCACTATGGCTTCCAGCTTGGAAGGACCACTGTCATCAATGTATACCCAATAGTTATAATGGCCGATTTCACTTCAGAGCCACAATAAAGAAAAGGACAGTGAATCCCCCACATATGTAGGACCGTATGACATCGCCCGTCTCAAGCACACCCAAAATGTGAAAAGGGGTGCTTTAAAGTGGATAACTGCTTTAACTTCATATTATGTTGATACGCAAATATTTGAACTTAAAGGGTAACTGTCATATTTTTTTTTTTATTTGCTAGTTTATTAGAGCTAGCCATGTATACCTTAGTTAGTCTGTCAATGATTGCCAAAAGATCTGTAATTACCTATTATAACAGCTTTCATTAATGTCTCCTGTCCCTTTCCACTGCTCCCTTAAAAGACTGCTGCTATTGCTCATCTGTCTCCGGCTAGGAAGTCAGAGGGGCGGTCCTTCACACTGCATGCCTGCAATAGGCTACAGAGAGGAGGCGTGTCTCTCAGTAATCCAATCTGATTGACTAGCAGAAAACTTGTATGTGACCTGAGGGAATGCAGTTTTGGCTTCAGAGAACTGGCAGAGGAGCCATTTTGAGAAGATCTTCATAATGTAGGATTCAAAACAGCCGTAACTAAGGGGAAACCCAAGGAAAACAGTGGTAAGTGAAGAAACTAAAGATTGCTTTATGCATAATGCTGCAGCAGCAGTAACATATACTAAAATTGATTTTTTTATGAAAATATGACAGTTATCCTTTAAAGCCTACTTGAGTTTTCCCAAAAAAGTTTGCATAATGGCTGTGCTTCTTTGTACATTCATAACTGTGTAAGAACGGGTATTTTTTGGGCTTCCCAAATATATTTTTCAGTCTAATTATTCCCCTCTTTAGCTGCACAGCTAGAAGCATTTCTCTCACAAGCAGGTAGTGTCTCCTATCTGTGGAATCTGCCAGCACTGTACTGCTGTTCTTTTCCTTAGTTTCCACTATGTTTTCAGCTCTGGAGCTCACAGAACAGACAAAGAGGGGAGAATCACAAATACAGAAAGGTAGGATGCTCCTGTGAAGTCAGAAGCCGTGTAGAAGCTGTTCTTTTATCAGGCTCAGGATCTCAGCTAGCACCGACACGTCCCCACTTCCTCTCTGCCATCTTCTCAAGATGGCGTAAGCTTAGACCGACTGTCTAAGGAAAACTGGCTTAGTTGCCCATATCAATCAATCATGGGCAACTAAGCCAGTTTTCCGTTACACCAGTTCTGATAAATGTCCCCCAATTTCTCCAAAAGTGGGACAGTTGGGAGGTATGCCACTAGCATCTTGTAGGATGTGGTTTGGTAAGAATCCATACAATGCTTATTGCTTTTCATGCAAAAAATTTATAAGGGTTTATGCAGAACAAGCTAAGATTATCCCCAAAAATTCTACAGCAGAAATTGAAATGATTTACTTTCTCCTTAAAAGTATAATGTGCCAAATTCCAGCTCTATGGTGTCGCGGGTTCCATAGAGAACAATAGGCTGCGCAGCGAAAACAAGACATTCAGGGGCTATTTATATGTTAAGAATGGCAGGATGTGAAGGGCGTCAGTCCGAGGTTTCCTAATCTCAGTGATGAATACGACTCCTCTATGAGGTGTGTTGATATTACTGCATTACCTCACGTGGCCAGAATAACACACTTTGTCGATCTGTGGCACACTCTCCGACTGCGACATATCCAAGAGGTAGTGTTTTTTTTCTATGGGAGGACATTGTATTGAAAAGGCAATCAACGAGTATAAGTTCCAACGAGTTCCAACAAATACTGTCCAAATATATGGCGAAAGGACTATCTTTTGGCATTTATTGATTTTATTATAGGCAGTGCTTTGAACTCCGGCGGTCTGTTCCAGTGGATGTACAGACTGCTGGAATTCCCTGTATCCGGTGTACATGCCGGCTTTCGGCCCGACAAAAAAAATACTACATGCAGTATTTTTTGTCAGGCTGAAATCCACTATATATATATATATATATATACAGACGTGGACAAAATTGTTGGTACCCTTTGGTCAATGAAAGAAAAAGTCACAATGGTCACAGAAATAACTTTAATCTGACAAAAGTAATAATAAATTAAAATTCTATAAATGTTAACCAATGAAAGTCAGACATTGTTTTTCAACCATGCTTCAACAGAATTATGTAAAAAAATAAACTCATGAAACAGGCATGGACAAAAATGATGGTACCCCTAGAAAACACAGAACATAATGTGACCAAAGGGACATGTTAATTCAAGGTGTGTCCACTAATTAGCATCACAGGTGTCTACAACCTTGTAATCAGCCATTGGGCCTATATATTTGGCTCCAGGTAATCACTGTGTTGTTTGGTGATATGGTGTGTACCACACTCGACATGGACCAGAGGAAGCAAAGGAAAGAGCTGTCTCAAGAGATCAGAAAGAAAATTATAGACAAGCATGTTAAAGGTAAAGGCTATAAGACCATCTCCAAGCAACTAGATGTTCCTGTGAGTACAGTTGCACATATTATTCATAAGTTTAAGATCCATGGGACTGTAGCCAACCTCCCTGGACGTGGCCGCAGGAGGAAAATTGATGACAAATCTAAGAGACGGATAATCCGAATGGTAACAAAAGAGCCTAGAAAGACTTCTAAAGAGATTCAAGGTGAACTTCATGCTCAAGGAACATCAGTGTCAGATCGCACCATCCGTCGTTGTTTGAGCCAAAGTGGACTACATGGGAGACGACCAAGGAGGACACCATTGTTGAAAACGAATCATAAAAAAGCAAGACTGGAATATGCCAAACTACATGTTGACAAGCCACAAAGCTTCTGGGAGAATGTCCTGTGGACAGATGAGACAAAAATCGAAGTTTTTGCCAAGGCACATCAGCTGTATGTTCACAGACGAAAAAATGAAGCATATCAAGAAAAGAACACTGTCCCTACTGTGAAACATGGAGGAGGCTCTGTTATGTTCTGGGGCTGCTTTGCTGCGTCTGGCACAGGGTGTCTTGAATCTGTGCAGGGTACAATGAAATCTCAAGACTATCAAGGAATTCTAGAGAGAAATGTACTAGCCAGTGTCAGAAAGCTTGGTCTCAGTCGCAGGTCATGGGTCTTGCAACAGGACAATGACCCAAAACACACCGCTAAAAACACCCAAGAATGGCTAAGAGGAAAAAATTGGACTATTCTAAAGTGGCCTTCTATGAGCCCTGACCTCAATCCTATTGAGCATCTTTGGAAGGAGCTGAAACATGCAGTCTGGAAAAGGCACCCTTCAAACCGGACACAACTGGAGCAGTTTGCTCATGAGGAGTGGGCCAAAATACCTGCTGAGAGGTGCAGATGTCTCATTGACAGTTACAGGAAGCGTTTGATTGCAGTGATTGCCTCAAAAGGTTGCGCAACAAAATATTAAGTTAGGGGTACCATCATTTTTGTCCATGCCTGTTTCATGAGTTTATTTTTTTACATAATTCTGTTGAAGCATGGTTGAAAAACAATGTCTGACTTTCATTGGTTAACATTTATAGAATTTTAATTTATTATTACTTTTGTCAGATTAAAGTTATTTCTGTGACCATTGTGACTTTTTCTTTCATTGACCAAAGGGTACCAACAATTTTGTCCACGTCTGTATATATATATATATATACACACCGGAAAGCATCAGGATCCTAGTCGGATCCAATTGCAGTGAATGGAGATCCAGCAGTGCACGTTGGTATCCGGCTATGCCAGATACAGTGAACTCCAGCAGTCTATTCCTCCACCGGAACAGGCTGCCAGAGTTCACAGCACATATATGAACCCAGCCTTACTAGAACTGACTGGGCCCACAGCAAATTTTTGAATGGTGGCCCCCTCCTCCCGTGCAGTCAAGATAGCTCTCTCAGACCAGGCCAGACAGCTGCTCCATCGGTTTCCTACATGTATACAGGTGAAACTCGAAAAATATGAATATTGTGCAAAAGTCCATTTATTTCAGTAATGCAGCTTAAAAGGAATTGCATTAATGCAGCTTAACATTAGAATTTTGTGAAAAGGTTCAATATTCTAGGCTCAAAGTGTCACACTCTGGTCAGCTAATTAATCCATACCCCCTGAGCAAAGGGGACCTCAAAATTGTGACTTTGGGGTTTCATAAGCTGTAAGCCATAATCATCCAAATTATAACAAAAAAAAGGCTTGAAACATCTCGCTTTGCCTGTAATGAGTCTCATATATTAGTTTTACCTTTTAAGTTGCATTACTGAAATAAATTAACTTTGCACGATATTTTAATTTTTTGAGTTTCACCTGTATACTGTATATACTGTCACTGTATATACTGTCATTGTATAATGTTGAGGGGGCCCTGACCATAAAACCTTTCAGTCCTCCTCCCGGGCAGACCCCTTCTGAGGTTGGGCCCTGTAGCAGTTGATTCCCCTATAGCTTCTCCCCTGATCACAGGAATATGCCAGGTTCATGGCGTATATCCTGAGCGTACACACAAGACACAATGTGAACATAGCCTTTCCCCCTTGTCCCTTCAGTAACTGAAAAACCTAGACAGTAAGATAGTAATAGTAGTTAGAAAGCAAAAGTATTCCTGACCCATGATTCAATTTAGCAGGAAGCCTGATGATAACTCGTACAATAGTCCCAAATGGCAGCCAAGTGAGACCCTTGCTGTAGTTAAAGCGGAGCTGTCACCTCTCCTGACTTGTCTGTTTTAGTTACTACTCATCTCCATCTCCCTTGTAATAAGAATTCTGGAATATCTATTCTTCTTGCTCTATGATGTGTCATTCCTTTATTATTCCTGCTAGACATTATGAATGGATTCCTATTAATTAGCAATGAAGGTCCAGATGGGTGTTACCAGTTGGGAGTGTGTCTCTGCACTGTCTGACTCTATCCAATCAGTGCTGCCAGCGTCAGACTGTGCAGGGACAGCCCCTCCCCCCGAACTGGTAACATCCTCCTCCTGGCAGATCATTCATAAACTTCTAGTGGGCATAATAAAGGAATGGCACAACATGGCACAAGTGATAATAGATGCTCCAGAATTATTATTATATGGGGAATGCAAGTACTTATTAAAACAGACATGACAGGAGAGGCGACATGTCCTCCTTAAGAAAATTTAATTAATGATGTAAACGTTAAATTTGCAAGATTAAAGCAACTCCAACAAATTGTCTTGCAGTTAGTATTTTGCCCCTGCCTCCAATTTAAGAAAATCAGATTTTGCATTGCCTATTCCGGCATTAGGCAGTGGTGACACCATCTGTGTCCATCTGCAGATTTCTTGGTGACAACTCTAGCACCCACAGGACCAAGGAACATCAGTTGTGCCACCAGCTTCTCGAAGCTTTAGTTGCTAGGAAATGGTCCAGAAACTGCCGACAACAATTTATATTTTGTATTGCTTCACACAGGACATATTATTACAAAATGATGTAAAGTTCCTATTCCCATATATACAGTCACACGCTGTGGTTGTGAAATGGCTTTGATTAAACAAACATGTCACATTGATAAAGAGACTCGAACGCAGAGTTTGTGATAATAGAGGATGTTACGAGAAATCTTGTTATAAAGCAGGTCACCTATTTTATGTGACTTGGGAAAATTAAATATATATAGAAGTGAAATTTACTTTAACCTGACGCTGCATAATGTCTGAAAACAGCATGCTACAAACTACACGTGACGCGGATCAATATGAATGAACTTTCCCCAAAAAACAGAAGGTAGGACTGTATGAGACGATGGAAGAAAGGGAGATGGTCTCCAAAATCCAACAATATAATGCTCAAAAGTTGCAAGCCACAACAACTTCTATAGATGGTTCTATATTGTTCCAAGAAAAGTATACAATCAAGCCAGGGTTGCCAACCATAATTTTTCTTTTTTCTAGACAACTTATCCCAAAATCAAGGACAGCCAACAATTTTGTTGGAAAAATTGGAAAACCATAATGAATGATAAAGCTAATACGTTTACATGTCTATAGCTTAATATACTGATAAGAACTCATACCAGCATTTATCTTAGGCCTTATGCACATGGCCGTTGTTTTGGTCCGCATCCGAGCCGCCAATGCGGACCCATTCACTTCAATTGGGCCACAAAAGATGCTCCATGTGCTGTCCTCATCCGTTGCTCCGTTCCGTGGCTCCGCTAAAAAAATATAACATGTCCTATTCTTGTCCGCGCTTTGCGGACAAGAATAGGCATTAATATTAAAGGCTGTCCGTGCAAATTGCGGAACGCGCACAGACGCTATTCGTGTTTTAGGCTGTAAAATAATAATTACCACCAAAATAATCTAGTCAAGTAACACCAGCCTCAAAAAAAGTATATTTTTTTCCTGGACACAGGAAATGCAGTGGCTAGGTTTGGGGTGGCCCCAACGCTATGTTGGGTCCCCCATATACCTTTGAGGTGTCGCTATGTGTTGCTGCTTTCTGGAAGGGATGATAAGGCGTGGTGCACCCCAATGGGAAGTACGTCCAAAGAGTCATGGTCTGCAGTAAAGCAATGTGCTTCTTTACCGGCGGAATTCAGGTGCAAGACAATACAGGTGAGGCATTGGGTTGGCTTCTCCAGTCTCCTCCCTGGCAGAAGAAGGGTTTGATGCTGAGGAAAGGCCTGAGCTAGTTGTCCCTCTTTCAAATGGCTGGTACCCTGGCCAAAGGCTGGAGGCCCAAAGTCTGTAGCTCAGTAGTCCAGGTGGCTCTTTGGTAACAGAGCTGGTGACCCATGGTCTGTGGCTCAGCACCCCCATCTCAGCATCTTCTTCTGGTCACTCATGCAGACTGGTATGAGTCTCCCCTTCTAAGCACTGATCCCTAACTGCAGAATAATAGGGGCTCTGACTGTTCTCCTTTTATACAGTTTCTGGCTAAACTAGAACATTCTAGTGGGAGGGGTGGAGTGGAGAAACTCAGCACAAACAGTTATAATGTTACAACTCCTGTCTGTCATAGATTTGTATTAGAACTTAATTTATATTCAATGGCAACGACACAGCAGTTTTTTCAGACAAAAATAGGTTTTCAGACATAACAACATAGCTAAGGCTACTTTCACACTAGCATTTTTTTTTTTTGCTGGATCTGGCAGGGTCCAGCAAAAACGCTTCCATTACTGATAATACAACCATCTGCATCCGTTATGAACGGATCCGGTTGTATTATCTTTAACACATCTTTAACATAGCCAAGACAGATCCATAATTAACTCCATTGAAAGTCAATGGAGGACGGATCCGTTTTCTATTGTGGCAGAGAAAACGGATTTGTCCCCATTGACTTGCATTAGGGTAATGCCGGATCCATTTTGCATCCGCATCCCAGGACGGAAAGCAAAACACCACATGTTTCGGTTTGCTCTCCGGTCTGGGAACGCAACTAAACGGAACGGAATGCATTTTGGAGCATTTCGTTCTGTTCAGTTCAGTTTTGTCCCCATTGACAATGAATGGGGACAAAACTGAAGCTTTTTTTTCCGGTATTGAGCCCCTATGACGGAACTCAATACCGGAAAACTTAAACGCTAATGTGAAAGTAGCCTTACCAGACATGCAAAAGGTCAGCCTGTCTGGTTTTGGTGGTAAACAAGTCTGGCCTTTTCCCTCCAAAACATGGTCTTCTTTAAATCTCATGGTAACTGTGCAAAATTACCAGGTTCTCATTATTAGCTAGAAAGTCCCAAATGTCTCTCAGTGTTCATTAACCCTTTCCACAGTGATGTGCAAATACAGTGCAATTTAGCAGGATATATATCACAACATACATATAAAATGCAGTTACACAGTATTAAACACTATAAGTCAATAAAAGTTAAACCTTTAAAGTGAAATAAAGTTAGCAGTTTATAACTTTGCATAGGGGTAATAGGGGCACAAATGTCCAGACTTCAAAGTATCCCTGCTCCAGGGCACTATAGAAAAAAGTTGCCTATTTTCATGGACTGTCCAGAAATTTCTGGATGGTTGACAACTCTGAATCAAGCAATGTTTTGACCCATAGCTCCCATTTACATGAGCCAATACACAGGACAACGATCATTACCAAACTATTGTTCCCAATCAATGCTCAACTGTGTGAGCTACATTTAGGCTACTTTCACATTAGCGGCAGCCTTCTCCGGCAGACTGTTCCGGCGGGTGATGTGCTGCGGCTAGTACACGCCTGCTGCCGGAAGTCCGCTCCGGCCCCATTCAATAGAATGGGGGCGGGCCGGGGGTCCAGCCACAGTACGGCAAACATGCTGAGAGGCGGCGGGTATAAAATTGCTTGACAAAGACCTGAGACGGTCGAAACGTCGCATCACTTTGCTGCTGGCTTATTGAAGACCAGATTTTTTTCACCACCGGAAGAGTGCTGCGGATTTATTTATTTTATCTACGTTACGCTGGGACTCATGGCCAGGATCCCCATCTGCGAGCACCATTACCCTTTTTAATGGCTTTTTCTCAGGAGTGGGGAGTTGTAGTGCTGCTTATTATTCTATTAGTCCGGTATAAAATCACGACATGTGAATGGGGCCAGAGCGGACTCCGGTGTCACGCGTGCATTAGCGGCAGCGGCAGCACGGATCCGGCAGGTTGTTCACCCACTGGAATGGCATGCCAGGGGAAGGCTGCTGCTAATGTGAAAGTAGCCTTACATGCAGGAATCATTTGTTCATTTTGGAGATGAATGATCGCTACTATGATTATTCTCCCCCATACAGATTTCTTGTTTGCCAGTAGTACATCCCTGTTTACATAGGCCGATGTACTGCCGACAACTGTTTGGTCATTTGTCACGTAATCGGCGGGACATCTACATGTTGCATGTGTATATGTGTGTAAGTTGTGGGGGGGTGTGAGGGGGTGTGGGGTTGAAGGGAACGTTGGGCTGAAATTGTAAAAAAAGAAAAAGAAAAACATTACAAAAAATACAAAGACTAAAGTAGACCAAACTGAGTGCAATTATGATATAAATTAAACAGAACTGATGCGGCCAGTGACTAATTCTGAGAGGAGCAATTATATTATGATATTCTCTATTATGTGTCAGTCATGCATGTGCAACCGCAATAAGAATTCGCACAATGATTCATTTTTGGAGTTTTCTTAGGCCAGTTTCATGGTGACATGCATAAGATTACTTCCATGGTTTACTAAAGCCATTAGTCAGTCAATGGAGTTTCATCTATAGTATCTATAGCTGGAATGTGCAGCCATTAATATTTACATTTTGGCAGCTACCAGCTGAGTAGTCCCACATAAATCCATTACTGAAAGGTAGCATAGCTTATATGCCCTTTTTAAGTATAATTTTTTTTTAAAGGATTTACTGTATTTACTATATTTTTCTAGGATTGCTTAGTAAAATAGGGATGGAGGGGTTAAAAAAATAATAGAATAATTTAATCATGTGATGGACCATGTGATGAGCGCAGTGACATCACCACAGGTCCTTTTCCTCCTTGTCATCAAAGAAGAAGACAGAAGAGACGCCGGGCTGCGTGAACAAGTGGATGAGGGGAGTTAAATTATTATATATTTTTTTAACCCCTCCATCCCTATTTTACTTAGCGTTCTGTATTAAGAATGCTATTATTTTCTCTTAGAACCATGTTATAAGGGAAATAATAATGATCGGATCCCCATCCTGATCATCTCCTAGCAACCATGCGTGGGGGATGCTTGAGATTTTCACGCAGCCCCATTCACTTCTATGTTATAAGGGAAAATAATTAAATCTACACAACACCTAAACCAAACCCGAACTTCTATGAAGAAGTCCGGGTTCGGGTTTGGGGACTAAACATGGCAATTTTTCTCACGCGCGTGCAAAACGCATTAAAACGCTTGGCACTCGCACTGAAAAATCGTGTATTTTCCCGCGACGCACCTGCATCCTATCCGGCCCTCACATGCGACGCCCGTGTAAAAAGAGACCTAACTCTTGCAAAATTCCAGCGGTACTAATTGCAATTATTGTCAGAGAGTCCTTCAGCGTGTATAAGTTTTGCACGTATTCTGCCTGATATGTTTGGGTTGTGCCTTACAATAAGCACCAGCACCACTACAGGTGAGATCTGGATTTCCTCTTTCACATGGAAGAGCGAAACACTACTGCATATTACATTAACGTGGCCCCCTAGGTTTTTGACTGTGGAAGAAAGCCAGATTTCCTCATGGAGAAGAGACTGTCAGGAGACAAATTCAGGCACATTTATGCCTCATTCACACATCAGTGATTCATGGACGTGTGCTGTTTGTGTTCTCCGTGAACAGCACGTGTCCCCATTCATTTTAATGTGTATATTCACACATCCATGTTTTAGCACTGTCCATGGGTCCATGGCTTTAGCACAGAAGCATGCTCTATTTTGTCCATGTGCAATGATCCATCACGCCCATTACAGTCCATAGATACGTGAAAAACACGGATTTGTCATGCCCTGCTCAGTTTATGTACGGAGGTCTGCCAGGTTAGCAGCAAGTGTGTAGCCTTTTGTTTTTGTTTTGGAGTTGAGCTGTATCCGCTTCCCTTCAGCTGCACTGGGTGGGGTCGTTGGTATGAGTTTTAATTACGCCCACTCCCAGTGTCCTGTGCGGGTTATAGCTTCTGTCTTGCTGAGAGGAATGAAGGATTTGCTGTTCCTGCTCACTAACAAGATAAGTTGGTTTTGCTTTTCTTGTGATTGTCTGTCTAGGCTGTTAGAGAGACGCCTGCCCCCTCCAGGTCCTGAGGGAGCAGGCTGCCTCTTTCCCCCTTTCACCATCTTAGGGATTTTAGGGTATCTTCAGCCTAGGCACGGGGACACGTTCATTCCCACCTTCAGGGTCTGAACGTGGTCATAGAAGTCTAGGGAGAGCTGGTAGGGATTTGTCAGGAGGTGACCTTTTTCCCCAGCTTCTTGCCTAGACACTTGTTTGATTGTATTCTGTGTATCTTGTATCCTGTCCTGCGTGACAGGATGCCACCTGTGTTTCATCTATGTTTCACGGCGCATTAAAAGGAGAGGCAAAAAAATTAATTTTGAGCTGTACGGTGTCTGTGAAACACGGATGACACACAGAGAGCAAAAAATGGACACACGAACCAAACACGAATCCTGTGCAAACATCTTCATGGATGAATTACTGACCACCTAATCATGGATTACATCACGGACATGGATGTGTGAATGAGGCTTTAGACTGTTACACAAAGGAGTGATATGTCAGAAAATAATAGTGTAGCATATACTGTACTTTCAGTGGTGTAAGGATACACATGCCATGGAGGCAGCCAATGCCCTTGCTATGATGCCCTTGGTGGTTGGTCCTAGGTTGGTTGGTCTCGTGTCCAGGAGAATTACTCTGTTAGCAGACAAGTGGTAAGGAGTTGGACCAAGGGTCTTAAAGGGCGTAAGGGAGTCAGACTTTACCCAAAATCTTTCTGGCCAGTGACTAGTGTGACTGGGCTACCCACTCAAGGAGACTGGAAGAAAACAGGCATTCACTGCATCTGTAAACTGGAAAAAGTTGTTCTAGTAAACTTGCATGGGGAAACACAGTTACAAGGATCTCACAAGAGGTAATTTAATTGACTTAAATGCTATGTACACCTTTGGGCGCAATTTTTTTATTTTATTATTGCATTGTACTCATCTTGTTCTAAAATATTTTTTTAATTGGTCTTTATTAAAAATACGGTGTCCTTTTTTTCTGTACAGAGCTGACATGCTCTAGTAGCATCCTTTGGATTTTCTGTCAGGCCAGGAGCAGAAGGACTATCTCTGCCCTCGGACCTCCTAAACACTCATTATAACTCAGATCTTATCTTACTGATAAGAATGTGGCTTAAATAAGTATTTATGACCTCTCAATAGTTTAGAGATGAGGTTTATTAGATGACGGTGAAAGTGAAAGTACAGTACCAGTCACATTACAGTCACAGCTAGAAAAAATCGTTAACCCTTTGTGACAGAACAGCTCAATATTTTTAATAAAGGCAAATTAAAATAATTATTTTTAGTCAAAAATGAGTAAAATGCAATCCTAAAAAAACTGCTTTTAAAGGGGTTGTGCCAAGTTATCAAGTTATATCCTATCCACAGGATAGATCTGTTAGGTCTGAATGCCGGGACCCCCACCGATTCCTAGAACTGGGATGTCCCTATCCTGATGAAGTGGCAGGCCTAGCACGTTCATTTCCTATGGGACTGCACGGATAACAAAGTGCAGCGCTTCTCTATTTACAGTAATCCGATAGAACTTTGTTCCAAAAGACTTCAAAACCATCCAATAGCATGGATGGTCTATTACTCAGGTATCGTATTTAATGTAAAATCATAAAAATGTGAACATAAGCAATTTTTCCCGTGCACATAGGTATTCCCATTATATAGCACTTACTTATTTTTAGATAGACGCTTATTTCTGGATGTGATTACAAGACTGTAAGAGGCTTGAGCTGAGACGGTCTACAGTGTCTACGTTGCTTCCAGACACAGGAGCAGCTGCAGCCCGGACACTGATATCTCAGCATGTGCTGCAGGCTGATCTTGGTTCCTGCCTGGTCATGGCTTGGACAGAATTAAGGGCAGCATAAGTGACAGCTGGCCCATCTCTTTCTTACGTAAATCCAGTTCATAAAGGGATTAACATAACTTCGGCATATCCATGGTGGATCATACCATGGATTCTGCCCCAGAAGTCATTACTGCACCACACAAATATGCAGCACTAGTAGAAACCATCTGCTTATTGAAAAGCTAATATATTATTTATATCACTGCCCATAGAATTATGCAACATTATCTTACTGATATTGAAAGTCTTTATAATAACCACAAAGATTCATCTACCTCAGGCCATTAGGTCGATAGAGATGATTCATGTATCTGCAGAACCTAGCTATGACTCAAGATGAGAAACAAGTCTGTAATGGAAATACCTTATTGGCTTACTTTGTCTCTAGAGATAATGTATTCTTAACAGTATTGCGTTCTTCTCTTTGTGGAGGTCGGAATTGGATGGAACACGTATCTATGGGAACTAACGGTAGGTAGGAGAAGCCAAGATTCAACGCCCATTCACAGCATAGACTTTTTGTGAATACTCTCAAAAGCTTCAAATTTTGGCAAATAATTGTTCATTTTTCAAGGATGACGCACTTGGATAGAAGCTCTTCTCAAAAATTCTTCCAATTGTTAGATGTGCATTGAAGACAAGGGATTGTCCGGCCAGTGGAATTAAAAAAAAAAATGGTGAGAATGGCAATGTTTCCCAGGTTTCTGCTGGTCTCTACTTCCTATTTCCTCTCAACACACATGAAATGACTGCATAGCCACTCACTGGTCACAGTGGTGACCTCCCCCACCAACCAGTGATTGGCTGAGCGGTTATTTCCTGTTTGTCAAGAAGAACCAGTAGAGATCAGCAGACACCCAGGAATCATCAGAACAAGAGTGGTGGGGAATCGATGATTACTTATTTATTTCGATGCCATTCGGATACTATTTAAAAAAAATATTGTACTGCCTGGACAACCCCTTTTCTATATTACTCACATTCCACAGCATTTTACACACATGAGGCTCACAATCTAACTTCCTTATCAGTATGTCGTTGGAGTGTGAGAGGAAACCCACGCAAACATTGGGAGAAAATGCAAGCTCCATACAAATGTTGTCCTAGGTTGGGTTCAAACCTAGGACCCCAGTGCTGCAAGGCACCAGTGCTAAACACAGAGCCACCGAGCTGGCCCTTTAACTTTAGTTTGTTCTATGGGATAATCTGAAATTGCAATAACTAATCTGTGATTTAATAACTACTTTTGTAGAAAAACAACAACTGAATATAGGGATGAATTGATTTGTCTTATTAGCAAGAGTTCTTCACCTGTAGGGGCAGAACCAACAAGTGAAGAAGTGCCTACTTTCCGTTCCCTCCCCTCTCCTCTCAGCTCTCTCTTGGGCTCCAGGAAGATAGGCAGAGGTGAAGTCCGTATTCTACCATTCACTCTTCCAGAGAAGCAAGTGGATTTTGTCAAGTTTATTGTGGAAAAGACAAAGGAAGGACAAAGCCATTATTCTGGGCTCTAGGCGCCTTTGTATCTAGGTGAAGGATTTATTAGCTTCCGGCAGCCTGACCGTTATTTTAAGGACAGAAAAGATTTCTGTTGCATCACTTGTGTGTAGAAGAAAAAGACTTGAACTACCTCAACTGAGACTGAAGCGAGGAAAAGAGCTGAATATTAGTGAGTACATAAGTAACTACCCTAGCCTGAGACATAACTACATGTACAGCCTGGATTCATCACATCCAACCTGCATGTGTATCAGACACTGCTTTATTACTGGATGTTAACTGTTATCAAGAACCTGGTTATAGTAAAGTTCTCAGTTGGATTTAAACCTGCCTCATTCTTCTAACTCCATACTACTACCACTCTCAACATTTGGCACCATCAAGGTGCTGGCGTCACAACATTACCTAAGTCCCAGGGTCCCAGCCTCACAAGCACTCAGAAACCCAATCACCATCAAGGGCACCTCAATCACCACCTGGCTGGTGTCCCCTGTAATAGAGCATGCCCCGGAGAATCCAGTGCTGTTCTCCTCTTCACTGCACTGCTGGCCCAGGGAGATGTTTGCTGAACCGTGAGTAACTGATGAACTGTTTGTACACTTCGGCCCACCGTGAACCTCACGTGTTCTACCTCTGCGGACTGGCACGTTGCACAAGTAGTGGCAAAAGTGCCACTTTGGCTGCCAAAGCAGTGACTGTTCATGTGCCGCTACCTGGCAGTATAGTGGCGCATGCGCAGTCACTGCTCCAGTACTGGAAATGGAGCCTTTACTCTTGCACCACTAATCAGAGCAGCGGAGCAGGTGTGAGATTGACAGGATCAGGGCGAGATGTTAGGCCCTGTCAGTTAAGCGGCAGGTGGGTGCTTCTTCACCTGCGGGGACAACCCCTCACAGGTGAGGAACTCTTGCCAAGGAGATTAATCGATTCGCTCACCAATAACTGAATATCATATAATTGTCAAGTCCAAAGTCCAAGCTTTTGTTGTGTTGTCTGTCTCCTCCATAAAGGCCACCCCAGACCCTTCTAGATCTTAGGAGTTGGCAGATGACTAACCTTATTCCGTGGTCTACACCTTTCCTTAGTAATTTCCACAGTTGATGGATTTAGGTAGCTCTTAAGAACTGGGTTGGGCGGCTGCTTTTGTCATACAACTTCAGGAAACCTGGAGATAATTACTCCAGTAATAGTCTGGGAATAGTCATCTATCCGACTATTGAAAGGGTGTGCCAAGCTGTGTGGCAGCAAGATCAAGCTTTTTTACAGCGGTTATGTAGCTATCATAATAATTCAAATTTACATGTGCAGCAAGTCCAGGAACAACATGAAGGGCAGCGGGTTGGAAATAGGACCGTGTTGTGAAAGTCACAGAATGTCAAACTCTATAGAGGGAACTTATCATGAGGGGAAATTTTGAAGTCAGCTTTGCTTTGAGTTTGCCTTGGTGTAATCTACGCCAAATTTATTCAATATAATTTGCTTTATTTGTACTGATTTAGAGTTTTGGGCTAAAACAAGGGAGCAGGCAGGTTAGGCAGTCACCTAGGTTGCTGTTCTGTCTACAATTAAAGGGACACTTCCATCAAAAAAGGCATATATTAACAATCTATAGGTAAATATTCTATGTAATTTATTTTAGAAGTAAATGTGTGGATGATTTTCTAGATATAATGTTGTCTTCTTCCTGTCATGGTACTTTAAAGGGGTTGTTGTTCCAATATTAAATGTTATTTTAACCCTTTAGAGACTACCCATACGCCTTTTTACGGCAGTCACTAAGGGGCCTTAGGCTGGGCAGCCGCGGCCCTGCTCTAACAGCCCAGACTGGCAGGAGTGCCAATCCGGGCTGTTTAACACTTTACATGCCGTGGCCATGTAAAGTGCTGACAGAGGGAGCTGACTCCCTCTGTCTCCTATTGGCACCCCGCAAATGCGATTGCGGGGTACCGATGTGCGTGAAGGATGCATTGGGTCTGATGTAGGCCCCAAACCAGCCTTCAGAAATTTCCAATGTCAATGTCATAATAGCATTGCCATTAAAATGCAATGCACTACAGGGATAGTGCATTGCATTTTAAAAGCAATCAAAAAGTTGTCTGTTATTGTTCCCTTGTGGGACTATTAAGTGGTAAAAAAAAGAAAAACATTTATTCAATAAAAAAATCCCATAAAAAATTATGCTTTTTTTTTCATTGAAAATACACTTTTCAATGAAAAAAAAAAATAGCAAAATAAAAAAGTTGCAGCTCTTGGAACGCGACGATGAAAAAAGGAAGAAAAACTCTTGGTCAGTAAGGCCCAAAATAGGCTGGCCACTAAGGGGTTAATATAATTCAGCATTTACAACTAGTTATTTTTGTAATTTTTTTTTTTTTTACAGAAATGCCCAACTGTGAGATATTCTATTTACTGTATTATAATAATGCTTCCTGGTGTGTAATCTGTATAGTAATGTGCATGTCCACCTACTGAGGTGGTCGCACATGCACAGTTCTGTCACCAAACGTATCTACTGTTAGAAGTTGTAAGAGCTACAGGGCGGGCACTGCGGCAGAAAGGACAAGCCCACTGAGCTATGACAGGGAGAGAGCTGCAGCAAAACAGAAGAGAATCTAGCAGATCAATTAGAGCAATGAATGGGGAGATCTCTGGATCCCTGGGAGGTACAGGGCTGGTTCTGGTACTTGCTGTGTTCGAATAGTATTGCCATGTACTATATGATCTCTGATTTTCATACTTTACATCAATCATCACATAACCTCTTTAACTTCCTCTTTTGGCTGGACTTTAGCAGAGCAAACAACCTCACTTGACCTTCTCAGCTAGGAGGGGGTTGAGTGACTTAATTAGAGCATCACATATTACACTAGTCAATGCAATGCCTTTTCGTGGGCATCTTTATCTTGGCCCATCAAGAAGCAACCTTGCCGTCATCCTGTTATCCCAATTATCCAGCTACTATTATAATAAGGATTACCCTTGAGATAACATCTTCCCTCCCAGCAGCAGTAAGCTGACAATGGATTACCCTATCGATATAGCGTACGGTGGTGTATGGCATTACGATGCAGTAAGGGGTTTCGTCATAGTACTGCCGAAATGAAAAAAAAAAGTTTTTAAAAAGCTTCCCTTAACTCTCCCCTAATTTAGAACGTATTTTATCCTGTACTCCCCCTGCTCTTATATAACCTCCAGCCTATGAGGGACTCAAGGCAGCATGGGAGCGGAATGACTATAGCTTACACTGATGGGGGCACTCTGGCTGGTACTCATGGGGACACTATGCCTGGCACTGATGTGACACTGTGGTACTCCTATGAACACTGTAGCCAGAACTGATGGGAAACTGAGGCTGGACCGTAAGAGAGACTATAGCCGACACTGATGGGGTCCCTGTGTGATTGGTATTCTTTAAGATATTGTGGCATGACACGAAGAGGAGCATTTCACTTGTACTCTGTTCCTTGTGGGGACACTATGGCGTTGTGATTAGTATTCACCTTCACCAGTCTACTATTATGCGTCCTGAGTCTTTTAATGCAGTAATAAAGTTATACTTTAACTCGAATAGGACTGTAGAGTGCTGGACGTCGTCTCTGCATAAAACCACCTGGAACAGGTAGCAGGCAAAAATGCCTCTATAGAAAGCCCGGGGCACAGGAGGCCTTGGCCTAATTGTGAAATAGAGTATTGCATATTAATAATAGGTAAAGTCAGCTACAGTATCTGAGGATTATTGTTTCTGGGTGGAGTGCAAGACATCTACAATAAATCAATAAGGTATATGACGTAAGTCCTTGCGTCAAAGGTGAGAGTGCTCAGCAATGGCTTACTAATAACTCACAGTCATGTAGAGGGCATATGACAAGTCATTAGCCATTCATGGTCGGACGTACAGGACCTGTGCAAGGACGTCCCTGTGCGATTTTCTTTTTCACTGCATTTTGAATTATTCTTTTATTCAGTTATAATACTGCCTGTAATAATACTGCCTGTAATAATACTGCCTGTAATAATACTGCCTATAATAATACTGCCTATAATACTGCCTGTGCTGAGTTCTCATTACAAGGTCCCTGGACCTTCTAGTGTCTATGGGATTTTTAAAAGGCTGGTGTATAATATTCAGCTAAGGCTACTTTCACACTGGCGTTTCTGGGTCCGCTTGTGAGATCCGTTTCAGGGCTCTCACAAGCGGCCCAAAACGGATCAGTTCAGCCCCAATGCATTCTGAATTGGATAAGGATTCGCTCAGAATGCATCAATTTGGCTGCGTTTGGTCTCTGTTGCGTTTTTTAGACGGTCACTAAAACGCAGCTTGCAGCGTTTTGGTGTCCGCCTGACGATGCGGAGCCAAACGGATCCGTCCTGACTTACAATGTAAGTCAATGGGGACGGATCCGTTTTCACTGACACAATATGGCGCAATTGAAAACGGATCCGTCTCCCATTGACTTTCAATGTAAGTCAGGACGGATCCGTTTTGACTTAGACTTTTTTTTTTTAAGAATAATGCAAACGGATCCGTTATCCGCACCGAACACAGGTGTGAAAGTAGCCTAAGGCTACTTTCACACTGACGTTTTGGTTTCCGTTTGTGAGACCCATCTGACCAGAACTGAGTCCTAAGTATACAGTCTAGACTTCATTGACTATTGGCAGTGGGCAGCAGACACAGCTAGACCTTCAGTGGAAAGAATGCTTGCTATTTCTTGCTGGTATAAAGTGCTCTTGATGATAGAGAGGACAGGATTATTCTGCCACCCGAATCCTCTATTGAGTGTTAGACACTTCACTGAGGAATGCTTTACAATAGTAGAGTGATCTTCTGGGGATTCAATGGTGTCCTCTTCAGCCTTGCCATTTATCGATACGGGCTTATTGTACAACTGTAATGGTGTCCATATGCGCTTGTAAACCAGGGTACCCCAAAAATACATATTCTAGATTACATTAAAGGGATTTTCCAGGAAAATAATATTGATTGATGACCTATCCTCAGGCTATCACCGAATTACAGATCTTTTGTATGGAATGTGTTTGCTTCTATTGTAAATTTATAAACTTTTGAACAAAATGGTTTCAAATGAAGAGTACTTGTATTTTTCACATCCACACATAAAAATAATTCAATCAACTATTAGGGCTCTTTCACACGAGCGGATGCCGTGCGTGGAATCCGCGGCGTGAATGACAGCCAAGCCCCGCTCCGGACAGCAGAGACACAGAGCATTAACATGATTGATGATGCTCCGTGCCTCTCTGTGATCTTTTTACTACAAAACTACGGTAACAACTTTACTTTGCTGTCTTTCACGCAGCGGATGACACGCACGGCATCCGCTCGTGTGAAAGAGCCCTTAGAGTAAAAACATATCTACTTTTTGTAGGTATCTGCAGCTTTTTGAATTCTTTAAACAGTCAACTCCAGCCTGCTGTACCTGTCAACAAAAAATCATATTGTTGCTCAGTTTCGGCTCCTTGGTTCTCTTCTGCAGTTTTCATGTCACCATCCTGTGAACTTCCAGATTGATGGGATCATGTACGCCGCTACAGTCAATGACTAGCCTCAGCAGTGACATATCCCCAAGTCACGTGCCGCTTGGAGACTAGTCACACCTGAGGCCAGTCACTGGCTGTGCAGTGAGCCCCTGAGGAGCCGGTACAGAGGTTGGGAGGGGTAGTGGCCCTGATGACATGTTGTGTCACGGTGTACTCCCTCAGCTGTTGATCCCTGGGGACCGGCGCAGTGGAAAGTTGGTTTAAAGACTCAGGCCACAAGTAAAAGAATAAAAGTCTTTCTTTACTTAGAGCAAAATATAACTTGTGGCCCATCTAGCAGTAATAGGTACAAAGGGCAATTTCTCTCCTCAGATGATAAATAATGGTGGCTGGCAAAGTGGCAATTTATGGCACCTCTGAAGAACTATCTTGCTGATATCTCTCTGCTGATGGTAGCTGTAAGCTGGCACTTCTTGATATAGGTGTCCAATGTATAATGCAGGCTTTGAGTTGGCCTGGCCTGGATGTTATCTAGGTGATGGGTGTTTGAACCTTAGTCACTCACCTGCAGCAGGGCCTGTAAAGCTGTGGGTTGCGGGTCACTCTGCTGACTATATCAAGCTGTAGCTATTCATGTCTCCTAGTTTTCTTGCAGTCTCCCTGGAGTAGTGGTCTCACAGGAGAATTGGATCTTGTGTTGCTCCCTAATCCCCTGGAGCATGAGCAATTAGACGTGCTTCCTTCTTCCTCATTGTCCTAGCTAGAACTCCCCCTCCTGGCAGGAACTGGGTCTGCAGTTCTACAAAATTTGAAAACGGACAAATCATGTTTCTGGGCTTCACTAGATCTAGAATCTGGGGGTATGCTTTAAGTACTTTCCTGCCCCAACATATACAGGCCACATGCCACATCAAACCCCAGGACGTGAAATTATGTCTTTTGATTTTCTCCACTCGGAGATGAAATCAGCAATTCATTTGTCAACACATTCCTCTGTATATTGTTCTTTGTTCTTACACTTTGTTCCGAATACAAGACAATGAACGTTATACACAGTGTATCACCAAAAATAAACCCCCATATCGTTACCATGGCAACAAAATTCATCCGTCGTATATAACAGCATATAATCTATATGAGTCACGGTAAATGTGCGATGTCACCGTGCTTATTATCTGTGCAGTGTTTCGTGACTTTTTGATTGTAGGAAAACCTTCGGCACCCATTGTGCTGTTATATCATACCGCTACAATGTGTGGAGGAGGGGAAATCTTTCAAGTTATAATTCACTGTGTAATATCTTCGAATCTGCACTGTGGCTCCCATTTATAACTACCGATGCCATGGACATATAATGGGGCCTGAGTTCCACCGAAGCATCATACAGTGGTATTTTTCACGTCAAACACGACAACCTGCAATGGATGCTCTGCAGGGGGAAACGGAGCCCATAATCTGAACTAAAGTGGAAAATCAAGACCACATTCTCCAAAAGTTCTGGTTCATCTGGATCATCATGCAAAAACCTTTGGTTTATTATATGTGAGCAAAACTATGACAATTTTTTTGCTTAGGTTGGGGTCAATCCCCAAACCTTGCCATAGGCTCTTTTACAGGTAAAATTTTATCAAACCCCCTATAAACACTGGGTGATCGAACCACCAATCTTCAGACTAATTCGAAGGTGTAAATGGGCCTTTACATGGCATCCATGTGGCTGCTTTTCCATGTTTGATACCCTAATTCACATTTCTCTGTCTGTTTGACGTCCATGGAAAATCCTTCCGTGTTTCATCCGTGAAGATGTCCATGAAGAATCAGTGTTTGATCCTTGTGTCCATTGATCTCCTTAAAGAGGACCTTTCACCAGTTTTTACTTTATAAAACCTATACGTCACACTGTAGCCCATGTTCCCTAGATGTCATATCGCAATTTTTTTTCATGATATGCTCCTCCATTGCGCCGCTGTGCCCCTCGTTCTGTTTAGGCGCCATGTATGCTAATTAATAGCATCGGAACAGGGAGGAGGAGACATCAGCTTTTCTCAGTGGGCGTCTCTTCTCTGTCCAATCACAGCTGAGCGCGTCACAGGCAGGGAGAAGTTTTTTCTCAATGGCTGTGACGCGCTCCGCTACGATTGGAGGTCTATGTGGACCCATAGACCTCAATGGACCACCACATCATGGACACAAGTGGGGCATGTGTCCATGATATTTCCACTGATGTGCGAACAAACACATTAAAAGTCAATGGGTGAGTGTACTGTCAGTGGAAAATGTGGATAGCACACTTCCGTGATTCACTGAAGTGTGAACGAGGCCTAAGCACCTACACAAGTCGTTGTCCCATAGATATAACTGAGTACAGTAGATGAAGTACACCGATGGCTTGGGAAACCACGAGAGCTGCGTCAATTGTCTTAATGGGTTTCTGCCTTAGAAGCAGTTTTTGTTCTAAACCACGCGGTCACATTTCAGTAAGGCTTCACACTGTTTACGGATAGCACACTGACCCATTAATTTCTACGAGGCCATGAACACATCCATATTTTTTGTGGATCCAGAAATTATAGTACATGTCCTATTCTCGTCTGTATGGTGGAAAAGAACAGTGATGCAAGTGAGAAAAATGTGGAATGCACGTGGAAAGTAAAGTATCTGTATTTCGCGGATCTGTTTGCAGACAGAAATACAGATACGGTGGTGTGCATGAAGCCTTACACTGGAGTTGTGTTTCTAAGGCTCTATGCACACATCTGTCATTGGGATCCTTTCAGCACCAATAGAATTCTATAGACCCCTATCCAAACTGGGCCTCCAAAGATTTATTTTTTTTCTCTCAAAGTTCTCCAAAAGAAAAAAAATTCCCTATGTATACTGGGTAATATATTGAGCTCTTTCATGCCCCACACATATTTTTCTCAGAAAAAAACTTACGATGCCAAAGACTAAGGACAGTTTTCAAGCAGGTGCCAAAAAGGGTTTCAAGCAACGGAGAAAATTACAATTGGTTGATTGGTGATTATCGTACCTTAGACCCAAACATCACATTTTATTGGTTACACAAGTTGCCACCAGTTCTAAAAATGATCTTCTGGTCGTCTAGTCAGAATAAATAATCGTTTCACCATAATCAAGTGACCCATGAAAATCTCAGTTAGGCCTCATGTACATGACCGTGTGCCGGCCATGCCCATGCTGCGGACCGCAAATTGTGGTCCGCAATGCACGGGCACCAAGCGTGTGCCTGCCGTCTGCAGACGTGGACCCATTCACTTGAATTGGGTCCGTGATCCACAACCAACAGTCCGCATGCACTACTTTTTTGCAGTGCGGAGGCACAGACAGAAAACTTACGGAAGCACACCGTAGTGATTCCATGGGCTCCAGATCCATGCCTCCGTTCCGCACCCCACCATATCTTCCCGACTGCAGAACTATTCAAGTGCGGGCCGCAAAATGGGCATGGACCTGCTGCTACGGCTGTGTGCATGAGGCCTAAGGCTGGGTTCACACCTGAGCGTTGCGCAAACGCGCGTTTCACGCGCGTTTTTGTCGCCCATTTTTATGCGCGTTTTTTGTAATAGTAAACGCGCGTTTGACGCGCGTTTGTGTGATTGACTACAGTGTCCTAAGGCCACAAACGCGCGTCAAAACGCCCCAAAGTCGCTCATGTACTTTTTTGAGCGTCGGGCGTTTTACAGCGCGTTCGTACGCGCTGTAAAACGCCCAGGTGAGAACCATTCCCATAGGGAAGCATTGGTTTCTCCTTGTTGAGCGTTTTACAGCGCGTAGGAACGCGCTGTAAAACGCTCAGGTGTGAACCCAGCCTTAGGGAAGGTTAGGGTTAGGGTTACCATTATTTTTCCATTCTATGGATTCGTCAGAAGTACAGAAAAATAAAGGGAAAAAACTGCATCCGTTTGAGCCATTTCAGTCTGAGATCCGTTTTTCTAGACAGGAAAAAATGCTCTGCATGCAGTACATTTTTTTTTTTTCAGACGGAAATGGTTTAAATGTCTTTTTTTCTCAATTTTCTTCTCTTCTGACAGATCAGAACCGAAAAAAATGATGATGTGAACTCTCCCTTAAATGGATATGAAAAATAATAATGGGCAAAAAAAAAGAGAAAAAATCTCTTAGCAATTCCTCTTTTAAACCCCTCATTTTCTTTGGTTTTGTATCATACTGCAATTAAAACTGAGAACTATATAAAAGAAATCTCCTGCATGTCTCCAGTTAGTTCAGTCATGTCCCCCATACGCCTCTTTACTGTCCAGTATGTGGCTGCAGCAGGAGCTTCCCCCCGCCGCTCTATCAGCAGAAGGGCAAAAGCATAGTTAAACTGCACCCCTTAGTTAAAGAGGTTTTCTAATTAGTATGTGATCGGTGGGGGTCTGACACCCGCGCCAATCAGCGGTTTGAGAAGGCACCGATGCTGACAGTAGCGCCGCCTTTTCTCAGCTCACCGAGCACAGCGCCGCACATTGTATGGTGGCTGTGCTTGGTACCACAGCGCAGCCTCATTCACTGCAATGAGGCTGAGCTGCGCCTAGGCCACGTGACCATTGAACGCGACGTCACACGGACTAGGCAAAGCTGCGAGAAGGCCGCGGCGCTACTGTGTGTGCCGGTGCCTTTTCAAAAAGCTGATTGGCGGGAGTCCCAGGGGTCAGACCCTAACTATCAGTTAAAAAAATCTCAGAAAACCATTTTAAGCCCCATTTATCAACAATTCCTTAGCTGGAAATGGAACAGACCAGCGGGAAATTAACCCCGCAGGAGTTCTGGAGCAATATAATTTCGTAATGTTATTCTTATGTTACCTTTTAGCTTTTATTCCTAGGTTTAGCGTTCCTTCGGCTGTAATATTTTACCCGTTCTCGTATGTAGAAGGTCAGGTCCTTGCACCTGTAGGACAAAGACAAATGGTCAGGTCAATGCACCTAGATGTGTTTTATGTAATAGGGCAGCAGTAAATGCCACATCACTGTGACGTGCTTATACTATTGCTGTAAAGGGCTAAACAAACAGGAAATAGGGCACAATGTTGTATATCGGAATGAGTGTGACATCAAGGGCTCGGGGAAATGCGATATCTGTGTACTTAGGCAGAAAGAGCTGACAGCTTATTAAAAGATAGAAACTTGTGCTGGATGTCAGTCATGGCAATGTGAGTGCCTGCAGAGCACACCCTCCTCACGTGAGCCTGTCTGGGCTGATCCATAGACTTGCCCATTAAGAAACTCTTTACTTCTCAGCTTCGCATTAGGGTTGCACTTAAGTCCTCCAGCTGCTCTCTCGTCTTCAGCTCTGCCGCAGCTTCTCCTCAGCTTGTTCAAACCTGAATGTCTTCAGTGTAACTTTACAGGATGGAAGAAGCCGAGCTGCTGAAGGAAAGGCTCCTGGCCATAACTGTAAGTCCCATTTCTTGCAATCTGCTTTAAGCCTCATTCACACGTCGGTGTTTTGGTCAGTGATTTCCATCAGCGATTGAGAGCTAAAACCAGGATTGGAGCCTCCACAGACCTAAAGTATATGTGAATGAGGCATTAGGAGAAGCTTATGTCATTTGCCACCGGCATGAGTAGGAGTCCTGTTGAATTGTGAGGAGCACTTTAGATATCGGAAAAATATATAGCTATGAAATGTACAGCTAGATAGATTAACTGCTGGTATGATCCGGCATGCTGGTCAGTGGCCACTGGGTCAACCTACTGAGGACGAACATTCGTGTAAATAATGGAAACCTCTTTGAGGCAACCACGCGAGATGGAACTGAAAAAAATGGTCTTCTAGCTGGATGGTCTTCTCGAAGAAGATGGTCAGTCTGCATAATACAGTAGATGGTGGAACTGAAAATCTGGTTTGGTCTTCTCAAAGAGTTGGTCGTATGGAGACGTCTTACTGTATCGTGTAAGGGTATCTTCACACGGAGCTCTGCTGGGCTTAAAAAAAAAAAAAAAAAAAAAAAGGTGGATTCTGCATGGTTTTTAAGAGCAGTTTTTATTCCGACGTGGTTTGTGACATGGTTTTTTTAATGCGGTTTTGCACATGTTTTTTTATCCCGTCTGCTCATTTCAATGGTAACTTTGGATTTGACGCAGAATCTGCACTAAGAATGAAGATGTCACTTCTAGGGATGAGCGAACTTGTGTTTCAAGTTCGGCGTACAAGGTTCGGGTTATCTAAAAATTCCGTTATGGATTCCGCTACCACGGACCATAAGTTATGGAATCCGTAACAGAATTCTTAGATAACCCGAACCCGAACCTTGTACGCCGGACTTGAAACACAAGTTTGCTCATCCCTAGTCACTTCTTTTTTCCATACCACATTTTTTTAGGGCTTGGTTTAAGCGACAGCGAGGGTACAGCTATGTGGCGACATGTCTCTTGCAACATTTTTTGTAATAATAGTCAATAGTGTAGCAAAAGTGACAGTCGCAAAAATGTATGACTTGGATGGATTTTGTCGTGTTGCATGTCGCATTGTGACAGCATTGACTATCGTCGCAAACAATTTTGGGCGACAATAAGTAACATGCCAAATATTGCCGTGTAGCTGAGCCCTTAAACCGCGAGCGGAAAATAAACAGCAGGGTAAATGAACAAGCAGTTTTCCCATTGAAATAAATGGAGATGATTTGCAAGCATTTTTGGTGCTCACCAAAATCCGTACCGCAAAAACTCTGTGAACGTACCCGTTTAGCATGCATTTATATAAGAAGCATGTCAAAAAAGTTGAAGCACATGATTCACTTGTACAAGCTGCATGGCCAACGGAATGGATCACAAAACTGCAGAATTTTTTGCTCTGGTTTTTTATGCAGTTTTGACAGAGCGGCCAAAAAATGTCTCATGTAACTGCACCTTTACATCTGCATCTCCATAATACCAGGACGCATGTGTCTGTACTTGTACATGTGATGTCCGTGAAAGCGGTGCCACATACCGGTGACCTTGCTGCTACCACCATTTCGTACATTTGCACTATTTTAAAGCTACAGGTGCACATTTTAGTATCATAAGTTGGGCACAACATGTTCACGGTCAGCAGCTGTCACCCAGCAACACAGACAGCTCGCGCATGCCGATATATAATTATATAAAATCTCTTACATAATTGTATATAGAGCTTTGTGTCACACAGAATATCAGTGAGTCAGGAGTTATTGGGGGTCATTTATCAAAGACTGTTTTATTTAACATGGTCCTTGATCCCCCCCCTGCGCTGCCGGAGGATGTGCCTAATTTATGACGAGGTGTGTGCACCTAGAGTGAAATTCTACTCCATTCCCTCCGTTTTACCCCAAAAACTGGGGAGGTGCTGTAAGTAAATGACCCCCATTGAGTCCCTTCAGACCCATCTGTGATATCAGCGTGTGATAAAGTGTACATTTTTTTTTAGGGTAAAGCACTGGGCTAAGTCTCTGTTCACACTTCTGTTAACCATTTGTCTTCATGTTTCCACTGCGTGGACATTGATGGATAGAATAGTGCAGCACATTGTGACTCCAGACAGTCCTCTTATTGGTCCTGATGACACGACTGTGTCTGTATTATGATCCACAAAATCAGGGCCGTCTTTAATATTGATTGGACCATGGGCAAGAATTTACTTGGGCCCCTTGGATCCCACCTTCCCACACCCTAGCATGCAATCATGCCCTCCACCACAACACACACACACAAAATGTATCATAGCCAACCCACTGCTTTCCCATAGGGAAGCATTCGGAGGCTATTGCGCATGCGTGGCTTCATAGAGATGCTTTGAATCAATTCAAAGGAGTGTTTAGCGTGAATGCCGTGGCCGTCTGATGAGTGGCTAGTAGAGGTGTTTCTTGGCAGGAATGTAAATACTGCCTTTCTTTTCTGAAAAGCGTTTACATAAAAAATCTTGCAGAGACATGCTATAGACACCAGAACTACTACGTTTAGCTGTTGTGGTTCTGGTGACTATAGTGTCCCTTAATATAGAGGGGAAAAAAGAATCCGCACAAAAGTATCAAATAAAATGGCTGTATCATTAGTCTAAAAATTAAAAAAGCACAACCTCTGACACAAATATATAGTATTTTGCAGATTACTTTTTTTTTTACAATGTGCAGATAGTACTGTACTATTAACCCCTCCCTCCCTCTTCTCCAACCACCCAGCACCCTTACTCACATAAAACAAGTAATAAATATAATATAGCTTACAGTGAATGACTGTAAATACTTCCAGTTCTGAAGACTCCAGCGGCTCAGGATCAGTGCTCTGGGCAGCTGGGCTCAGGGCTTGAAGTGGTCACAGTTGAGGAAGGAGACCAGGGCTCGGCTCACCCTAGCGGTGCAGTGCCTCCACGTGACGTCACTGCGCGCGGCGTACGCAAAGGGCAGGAAAGGTCGGGAGAAGGAGCAAGCAAGTACTGTGTTTTTCGCCCTGTAAGACGCACCTAGGTTTTGGAGGGGGACAATAAGAAAAAATATTTTTCATGACACCTCAGGTCAGACCCCCAATGTTAATAAGACCCCAATAAGACCTCAGATCAGACCCCAATGTGAATGACCCCCAATCAGACCTCAGATAAGAGCCCCATATGCCTCTCTTCAGCCCCCATATGCCTCTCTTCAGCCCCCAGTGCCTCCATCAGCCTCAAATAAAGTAAAATTACTGTTACCTTTCCTGCTCCGGACGCCGCCGCTCCTCACCGCCCGCGCTCGGTCTTCCTCCTCTTCAGTCTGCTGCGCTGTGAACTGCTGCGCACAACGTGAGGTCACAGCGCGACCTCACATCTGCGCAGCCTTCACAGCGGAGAGCAGAGGACCAGGAAGAGGTGAGTATAGAGCTTTCACCGCTTCCTGGTCCTCCGGGTAAGTCCTTCACTATGCGAGACATGCCGCTCGCATAGTGAAGGATAGGATCGGGACACAGAGCCGGCGATTGTGGGCAGTGGCCAGCCAGGAGCAACTGGGCCTTGGGCAGCTGCCCCTTTTGCCCCGCGTTAAAGACGTCCCTGCACAAAATACAGATTCCTTCCATGTGCATTCTGCATTTTTCTCACTCCACTGAACAGAAATTGCAGCAAGCCCCTGAGGAGCTGGCGCAGAGAATGGGAGTGGTAGTGACCCTGATGAGATGATGTGTCACAGTGTACTAATTCAGGCTGTTGCTCCCTGGGGATCGGCGCAGTGAAAATGAGGTATAAGGAATACGCCAGAAGTGGAAAAATAAAATTCTCTCTTTACTAAGTGAAAAATAGGAGTTGTAGTACATCCAATAGTAGTTGTACACAGTGCAGTTTCTCACCCCAGATGATGAGGAATGATGGCTGGTAAAGTAACTGATGAAGGGACCTCTCTTATGCTATCTTGCTGATGTCTGTACCCTGAACTTCTGGCTAACAGTTGTAAGCTGGCACTTGTGGCTGTAGGTGTCCACTATGTCATGCAGGCTTTTGGAGTTTGCCTGAACTATGGTGATGGGCGTCTTAACACTTCTCCCTTCACCTGCAGCAGGTTCTGTATAGCTTTGTTTGCTGATGACTGTGCTGACTGTAAACACTGTAGCTTTGAAGAATTAATGTAGTCATGGACCATGCAGTCTCCCTGGAGTAGTGTTCCTCACAGATGGAGCTGTATCTCTGGTCCCTGAAGCCCTGTGGAGCAGGAGCAGATGGTCGTGCTCCCTTACTTGCTACTCTAGCTCTGCCCTCTCCTGACAGGAAGTAGGAACAGCCCACTTCCTCCAAGAGGAGAGGAATGGGTTAAGTCCCATCCCTATTGCCAACTATACCTCGCCTACTGAAGTACAGTGCAAACATGACCTAACATTACAAAAATGACATTGCGTTACAAACCAAACATTGCAGATGCCCCCAAGTCTGGAGCACTGCAAAATTATTATTCTTATCCTCAATGCAGAGCAGCATCGTCTAAAGGAGAGTTCACAGCACCATTATTTTTCCATTCTTCTGAAAAACAGAAAAATAAAGAAAAAATAAACGGATCCTGTGCATCAGTTATGCCATTTGTGTCTGAGATCCATTTTTTAGACTGAAAAAATACCCTACATGCACTACTTTTTTTTTTCCGCCCAAAAAATGGATCTCACATGGAAATGGCTCAAACGGATGCCAAATGTGCATAACTGATGCACTGGATCCGTTTATTTCCTTTATTTTTCTGTTCTTCTGAGGGATCAGAAGAACGGAAAAATAATGGTGATGTGAACTCTCCCTTACATGCTGCATATTTCTAAGGTCTCATGCACACGACCGTTGTTTTTCTCTGCCTCCGTTCCGTTTTTTTAGCGGATAGGATGGGGACCCATTTATTTCAATGGGTCAGCAAAAAAATGCTGATAGTTAATCCGTTTGTGTTCCGCGTCCATTGTCCGTGTTTCCCTTTAGCAAAAAAAATTGTGCATGTCCTACTTTTTTCACATTTGCGGAAAAGGATAGGCATTCATTACAAGGCATCTGTGGAAAAAAACGGATCCTCAAAAAAATAAAAATGATGCATGGTGGACGTTTGCATGAGGCCTAAATCCACACAGCAGGTCAATTTCCACAGGGAGAATATATGCAAACTGTACATGAGATTTGTCAAATCTCATTCTCTTTGGTACTGTAATATGGTACGGTTTTTCTGCACGGATAGGGGATAACTTTTCAGAATACCCCTTTAATGAAAATGGTGGCAGCATTTACACCTCAATGTAATGAAGATGTGAATGAAATTCTTTCTCCATGGAGTCTTTAGAATGCTGCTAGTCCACGTCATGAAGGTTTAGGGAGCCTTGACACGTGGCCAATTTTGTTGCAGAAAATTTCTGCGACTGGAAATCAGTTCCATTCTTCTGGGGCTACTTTCACACTAGCGGCACGGACCCTTGACAGGCTGTTCCGTCGGGTGAACAGCCTGTCTGATCCGTCCTGCCGCTAGTGAACGTGTGCCCTCTGGACTGCCGCTCCGTCCCCATAGACTATAATGGGGGCGGTGCGGAGTTTCGGCAGAGGCATGTCGGACATGTCGTAGTTTTATTTCGGCAGCCTCTCTCCGTGCGCTGCTGTGCCTCCGCCGGAGCTCCGCACGGCCCCCATTATAGTCAATGGAGACGGAGCGGCAGACCGGGGGGACACGGTCACTAGCGGCAGGACGGATCTGACAGGCTTTTTACCTGATGGAACAGCCTGCCGGAGGTCCGTGCTGCTAGTGTGAAAGTAGCCTTAAGGGCTCATGCACACAACCGTATGTATTTTGTAGTCTGCAAAACACGGATACGCAAATAAATATGGATGAAGTCCATGTGCATTCTGTATTTTGCGGAACAGCACAGCTGGCCCCTAATAGAACTGTCTTATCCTTGTCCGTTATGCGGACAAGAATAGGACATGTTCTATTTTTTTCACAGAATGGACATACGGATACGGAATTCACACGGAGTAACTTCCGTTTTTTTGCGGACCAATTGAAATGAATGGTTCCCCATACGGTACACAAAAAAGGCGGAACGGACACGAAAATAAAATACGTTAGTGTGCGTGAGCCCTGAGTTGTTTTGGAGGGAAGCACATGGAATTTTACACGCCCCCATTCTGATTTTCAGTCTCAGAAATTTTCTGCGTGTGACGGCACCCATATGTGCCAGGAAATAATCACCTTTGGTGGGGTGGGGTTAGGAAGAGGTAGACATTGTGACTAATAAATCCTTTCATGTGTGTAACTTTCAAGTTTTTTCTATAATGATTTAATTCTTTTTATTCTACCAGCGTTATATTATCTGTCTCCATAAACCCTCCATATCGGTGCCTCAGCCTTCCACCTTCTTCACAAATATTGCGTGCGGATTTAGTGAAGAAACGCAGCCAATACCACATGGGAAATCTGCAAAAGCTATGCCGCCGTGTGCATGTAGTTTACAGACTATGGTGGAGATTTATCAAAACTGATATAAAGGAAAACTGGCTTAGTTGCTCATAGCAACCAATCAGATTCCACCATTCATTTTTCAGAGGTCCTTTGGAAAATGAAAGGCGGAATCTTATTGGTTGCTATGGGCAACTAAGCCAGTTTTTCTTTACACCAGTTTTGCTAAATCTCCCCCTATATAACAAGCATTTCCATCCCAGGAATACGTCTAAGCACAGCTTCAGGAGGCTTTGCACAAGCTCCAGGAGATTTTGATGAATTCTGGGATAGTTTAAAGCCAGCTATTTATTCAAGTTTGGGCCTGCTCTGATGGAGCTGTGATGGCCACAGATGTAATGTCCTAATCCCTCTTAAGATGTGATTTATAAAGTTATAAAGGAGGGGACAAAGGAGCTTGAATCACAGTCTCTGCAATTTGCTGTTCATTTCCATGCAGGGTTTTAAGGAGGCCGTACGTTCTGAAAAACACTCAGTCTGGAAACATTGGGGGAGGTTTTATCAAAACTGGTGCAAAGGAAAACTGGCTTAGTTGCCCCTAGCAACCAATTATATTCCACTTTTCATTTTTGAAAGGAGATCAAAAATGAAAGGTAGACTCTGATTGGTTGCTATGAACAACTAAGCCAGTTTTCCTTTGCACCAGTTTTGATAAATCTCCTCCATTCTCTTTAGGCACCCATTTTTGCACCCATAATTTCAGACTGAAGTCCTGGCCATCTTGCGGGTGTAATGATTGGTGGCACTGTTTTCTATTTGCACCAAGGCTTATGTACACAGCCATATAAGGCTGGGTTCACACCTGAGCGTTTTACAGCGAGTTCCTACGCGCTGTAAAACGCTCAACAAGCAAAAACCAATGCTTCCCTATCGGCATGGCTCTCACCTGAGCGCTTTACAGCGCGTACGATAGAGCTGTAAAACGCCCTACGCCCCAAGAAGTACAGGAGCTTCTTTGGGTCGCATTGTCGCGCTTTCCCGCACATAGACCTAGCGGGAACGTGCGACAATGGGCGTTTGCTTGTTTCCTCGGCACGTATGTAAACGCCCGATAAGCACGCTTGTAAACAGCGCTTATCGGGTACGCTTATGTGTGAACCCGGCCTTACGGATCCATGTTGGGTCTCTGATTTCACATGGAGGCTGGCATATGGAGGTTTATTCTGATGTGCTGTCCGCATCCGTTGCTCCGTTCTGAGGCCCTGCAAAAAAAATATAGCATGTCCTATTCTTGTCCGTTTTGCGGACAAGAATAGGCATGTCTACAATGGGCCGCCTGTTCCTTTCCGCAAATTGCGGAAGGCACACGGATGGCTTCCGATTTTTGCGGATCCGCGTTTTCCGGACCGCAAAAAACGGCATGGTCGGGTGCATGTATCCTAACTCCCACAGAAGTAAAAGGAGGATTCTGGGAGTTGTAGTTTCATAACAGCTGGAGTTCCGGAGGTTGCTGATCCCTGACCTAACCTAATACATCATGCAATGGAACATGTTACTGGGTTAGGTTCACGCCCTGAGGGAGATTTATAAAATTCCTTGGACTTGGCCTCCCTCTGTGGACTCCGTTAATGCAGTCCGAACCTGAGTCTGAGAAGATACTGAAGGAGCTACTTCCAGTCCTGTCAGTCAGAACCAGCTCATTTGATGCCCAGAAAACTCCAGTGAGCCGCTGATATTGCATGTAGCCAAGGAACCCTTGAGATTCTTGAGCAATTGAGGAGGGGGTGCGAGATTTAGCCTGTGAGGGTAGTGCATGCCGCGGCTAATAGACCTCATACCATTTGATTGGGTTTAAATGTTGGCGGCTGCAGAAGAAATTGGATTTGTGTGCACCCCCAGCAGGAATGGTTTGTAAGAAATTGCTGTGTAAAAATGTGCTTCTCAGTGCGGACCTTGGATTAAGCCCATGATTCAGCCAGAACTAGTAAGAAGTCGAACTACAAAGATTTGCATCTCCATCATGTGTAGAAGTATGGGTAGCTTTGCACGTCATTAAAGACTCTTGTTATCTTGTTTCTGCTTTTACCCGCATTGTAATGCAGCGAGCCCCAGGGGAGGGGCTGAGGACGTTGCTCCCTGGGGATCGGTGCAGTGGAAAGGTAGTATTGAAGAATGAGGCCAGATTTGAACGTATAAAAGTCTCTTCTACTAAGTGCAACATAGAACTTAAAATGCATCCAATAGCAGCAGATTTTAAGTGCAAACTTCTGGCACCAGTAAGGATGATGGAGGTAGCTTAGTTGGCTGCAGTTTAGCATTTATATTGTACTGGCCTAGTAGTAGTCTGGGTGATGGATGTCTTAGCTGTAGTCCCTCCCCTCACAGCAGTGTCTTCAAATGCTGGTTGCAATCCATGCAATGCAATCCATCAGTGGTGGTCGTGCTTGCACACTATAGGAAAAAGCATCAGCCTCTCTGGTGGTAGTGCACATAGGCTGGTGCTTTTTCCTGATGGATTGCAGGGTGGTCTGTAACCATGAAAACGAGCAGTGTATAATGTGATAGAAAAATGAATCCAACCCGCACAGGAAGCAATATGGATAATAATAATACATTAGTAAATGCCTTGTATTAACTTTCTCTATATGATAAATGGCACTTACTGAAGTCAGACAACCCCTTTAAGGATTTACTTTGAGTCTATCTATATCTATATATATATATTTAGCTGTTATTCTCTTTGGAGAATCCTTCTAAGGAGCAGGAGCTCAGTCGAGTGCTTCCTCTCCGCTCCAAGTCTTGGCAGGAACTCTCCCTTCTGGCAGGAAGAAGGACCAACCCACTGCTACCAAGAGGGGAAGCACAGGGGGGTTAGCCCTGTTCCTTGCCAACCATTGCCATCCATTTCTTACTGGAAGTAACTGCCAAACATACAATATAAAATACCTAAGGGCTGGGGTATTATAGTAACACCAATGTGCGGGCCCTGGGAGCGAGGGAGCAGGATGCAGCCACTGTTCATACCACTACCACTCCAGTCCTCTCCTCACACTCCCCGCTGGGTTGCTGTGTGAACATAACCATTTATGCCACTAAGAACAAACTAACATAATGACTTCTGTTTCTTCAGGATCTGTGATGGATGTACATTAAGATCCGTCAGGGTTTGTTTGACAGATCTGCTTTGCTTTCCTCCCTTGACCTATGATGGATCTCTCTGGCATCCATATTATGTTGTTCTAATTTATAAAAAGCAATACATGGCCCCCTGGTGACATCATAGGAAGCAGTTGTATGACCATCACAAAAATGTCCACATGGTTGGTTTTTTCATGATGATTGCAAGGTGCCTTACAACTTTTTTCTCCATAGGGGAGCATTGAAGTCAGGATAATTTAGCAATGTCACCAGAATTTGCAGACAATTCTGTAGAACCCTATTGCTAATGCAATTTCACATATAGAATAGCTTTCAGAAATATTGATCAGTGGGCTGGATGATCCTTGCCGTATGGACCTATTTTCCATTTAAGCACTTCCAACTATTCAGGAGAGTTGAAAGGGGTCATATAACATGTTTCTCTGCAACACTGACTCCTAAGGCAACGTCCACACATGCACTTTAATTCCGGTATTGTGTATCAGCATAGGAATAGAATACTGGAACTGACGGACCCGGCATATGTCATACACTGCCGGCATCTGATTGGTGTCTGCGGTGAATACCAGCGCCTTGCTGTACAAAATACAGTTAAATGCAACAGTATTTCATCTGCAGATGCTGTAGATAAGAAGCTAGCCTATAAAAAACCTGTCTACTAAAAATCAACGCTACTTATCATATTCCTAGATTCTAGGGTGGCATAATCGGAGGCTCAATTGCTACCACGCATTCAGCTTTACGGTGCTTTCACACCAGCGTTATTCTTTTCCGGCATTGAGTTCCGTCCTAGGGGCTCAATACCGGAAAAGAACTGATCAGTTTTATACTAATGCATTCTGAATGGAGAGCAATCCGTTCTGGATGTCTTCAGTTCAGTCTTTTTTTACTTTTCAGGACTGAGATAATACCGCAGCATGCTGCGGTTTTATCTCCGTTCAAAATTCCAGAACACTTGCCGGAATGCCGATTGACATGCATTAATGCCGGATCCGGCCCCGAGTCTTCACACAAAACTGATCCGTCATTGCGGTCTGCACATGCTCAGACCACAAAAAAATGTGGGGAAAAAAATGCCGGATCCGTTTTCCGGATGACACCGGAGAAACGGATCCGGCATTTCAATGCATTTGTCATACGGATCAGGATCCTGATCCGTCTGACAAATGCCATCAGTTTGCCTGAGTTTTGATGGATCCGGCAGGCAGTTCCGTCGCCGTAAGTGTGAAAGTATGTACCCTTAATAGGACATTCTAATGATGTCCTAAATGAAAGCGTCCCTGTACTTTGGAAAAAATGTTGATATCTCAAGTGAGATATCAACAGTACCGAGACCCCCGCCGATCGCTAGAACGAGGAGATACAAGTTCTCACATGCATGCTCTCTCTCTTCTCACTGCAGGAGGCTGGCTCAATAGAAAGTCTATGGGCCCATCTTGATTTTTGTCTCCTGCCTTGAGGAGAGGGAGCTCTATGCACCAGCATTTGGTAGGGGTCTCAGGCTCATCACTCACGCCCCCATGATCAAAACCTTTCATATGTCCCTGTGACATATGAAATGTTTTTTCAAAGTGCAAGTAGACTTTAAAGTGACTGTCTAAAACAGGCATCCTCAAACTGCGGCCCTCCAGCTGTTGTAAAACTACAACTCCCACAATGCCCTGCTGTAGGCTGATACCTGTAGGCTGTTCGGGCATGCTGGGAGTTGTAATTTGCAACAGCTGGAGGGCCGCAGTTTGAAGATGCCTGCTCTAAAAGATGCACAAGACTTCACCTATAGGTGATGCTCAGATTTGCTGCTAGGTGTAAAAAGAAGCCCATCGCTGGATCAGGGAGGGTATGGAGAGCTGATCTCCATTATAATGGGCAGAATGACTATATCGTACAGACTACTGAACCATAAGTGAGAAAATATCACTATCAGATGACTCCCACATATATACTGAAGGAGATTGTCTTAGTAGAGCCTGGATGGACTCTGGCACCTGGGATCAGCCCTATTACATATAATAATGCATGAATAGTATAGCTGACATTGAACTCAGGTCAGTCATTTTTATCTCTATACATACTCAACCCCATTCCCCTACTGTGCACCGACAAAATGGCATGCAATGCATTGAGAGGACTCCTGAGCATGCACAAAAATGGATAGGACTCCAGGAAGAATCCTCTGTATACATAATGCTGCCGGTGTTATCCAATACATTCCAGAACTGTAAGGGTTACATAGAATCATGAATCAATATAATGCTATGTGACCCCCGTCAGTGCTGGGAGGTCAGGCTGGGAGCTGCGCTGCGGACTCGCAGCGTGACACGCGCTCGTCTGCAAGGGGCCTAAGGGTAGAGATAAAAAGGCCTGATCCGAGCTCAGTGTTAGCTGCATTACTCATACATTCCCGTAGTTAATAGGTGATCGAGTCCCTTTAAAGGACACCCATCACGTTGAACATGGCGTCTGAT